>NC_063273.1:1875000-2500000 GCF_910591885.1 Bombus terrestris
AAAAAGAATCATATCTTTGGGATACACGTAAATTAAATAAACGAGAAACCAACAACCTGTAGATATTCTTTGCAAAAGTACGTAATATCAAAGGAGATGCGTGTGATTTTTTTCGTTTCCATGGCTTTTCAGTGCCGAATAGTTCTTCCTTTTTTATCATTAACATCGTTTCTCTTTTCTTTGATTTTCTTCCCCTTTTCTCGCCTTTCTTTCGCGAAATTCCATCACCGATCTCCTCTTCTGCTGAAAGGAGAGCAATTTTAAGGAATCGTTTGACGATTCGGCTGACTGACGAAGAGAAGGATCAGGAACGTAGAAAGCAACGAGGTCGAAATACAGGATAGTATCTGAAAGTGGCTTAAAGGGAAGTGCAAGCTTCACGACGGAAACCTGTCCCGCTGTAATATTTGGGATATGAGTTCGGCTCTTTCTTGCTATTCATTGCAAACGGCGAGCTTTGTTCCATTTTGTATCGTTGCTTCCAGCATCGTATTATTAAATTGGATTTAATATTCTATCACGATCAGCTTGAAAGTAAAACTATCGCGGTGTGAGTTCGTAGCAAGTTTCTGATAACGCGATCTTTTATCCGGTGGGAAATTTTTAGAAGATAGAAAATTGCCTTCTTTCGGTGTAAAGCCATGATTTCTTTTTTAATGCTTATTTTATCCACGTTACACACTCGTAAAGATAAATAAGAAAGTAACGCGTAATTTTAGAATACAGTACATTCTAGCTATCAGTTCCAAGTTTCATCTCTATAATATAATTGCACTAGTTGCGCTTCGATAATTAAACGTAACAATGAAACGATACATCCGATGTCTCGCGCATATTGAAATTATTTCAACGTTCGTCGTATAGTAGATAAACAATTATCCAATAAATTTGTTCACGTTGCTCTCCAAGGAGTTACGTAATATTTCGTAAGATCGTGACAAGAATGAGTGGGGAACATCTCCCTATCTTGATACCAGCGAAATCACGTGCACAACGAACGAATTCCAAAAGAGTGTACAAACTACGTGAATTATTAAAGTTATAATTTAGGAAATAAATATACGTATGTATAATAACGTTTCGTGTAAACAACCCGTAATGCTAATTCGTAATTAGTTCATTGATAAATAAAATTCGACAAAGACGAATCGTACAAGCACGATGGTATTACTATTAATGGTACATTATACTTTATGTGTTATTTACAACGACGAAGCGGTTCAAGTAAATTTCATGAGGATATTTCATTATTTAGATACCGTTATTTATAGCATAAACAAGAAATTAAATGAAAAATGAAACATACAAATCTATCGCGTATCGGAAATAATTAATATTTTACTACTATACTTCTACATAATTTTAAGAATAAACAACGGTGACAGTATCATAATATACAGCGTACCAAATATTTTATGTCGTTAGAATAATAAAATTACATAAAGAAAACGTTCCTCGAAGCGAACGATAAATTACCAGAGACATTAAAAAGAGAATGTTCCGCGCCATGAAATGCGTACGATCATTAGACGCAGTTAAATCGATAGATACCACCAATTGTTTCTTGTTTCTCAACAAATTCTTCGACTTGATTCATTCGGTGCAAAACTTTGACTGCTCTTCTCCACGATAAAACGAAACAATAGTTGGAAATGTAGATAAAAGTATTACGCCGTGGAAGACTTCTGCAGTTATAAATACCTAATCGATATCAATTAATTATCCGGCTGTATTTAGCCGTGGGCTACGGACGAGACTCGCGAACCGATAGCAGCCCCGTCCTTTCGTTTCCTGCGGCGTGGCGCGGGGCAACGGACTGGTTTGATCCTGTAAAAGTTCTATTGTTAATGAAATATTCCAATAGCTCGGCCTTACGTTAACGATGGGCTTTCAGGAAGTCTGGTGGAAGGAGAATTAGGAAAATGATAGGGACGAGGAAGAAGAGGTTGGGGAAGGATAGCTGTCATCGACTCGCAGCTACTCGTTGGAGTTTTAATTTCCCGGCGGGTTTCTCAGAAACTTCTTCGCGCGACGGCGCAGCGCTGCGAGAGCATTTTACGACGATCGCGTCGCGACGCGGCCAACCGGAGGATGAGCGACTGCGTGAAACAGAAAGAAAGGGGAGGAGGCGAGAGAGGGAAGTATCGGGGTGAAAGGAAGGGTGTGGGGCACAGGGTAAAAGCAAAGCTTGATATTCCGTAGAAAATAATCTGCGCGGCCACGACTGTGATAGAATTTAGCGGGATAATTCGTCGCAGCTATCCGTCGTGAGAGCGTTGGATTCGGGAATGGATGCACCGTAATGTGGTCCTTGTGCTTGGTGCATAATGCAGCGGCTCGCATCGCGTGCAAATGCTCGTGAGAACTCGCCGAAGTGTGCGTGAAAAGGTGTGGCAGCTTTGGGGCTGTAGCTTTCCTTTCAAATAGAAATTAAAACGAGAGCTCGTGGTAGCACGTGTATGTACCGTTCAAAAGTATTCCGATACTTGATAAGAATCGTTTTAAAGCATCGCATAATTGGCACAGCTACGTATAGCGGAATATCATGGCTGGACGAAATTGATTCGTGGAAATTAATGTGCGATGAGATAGGCGACGTTGTGAAACTTGCACTTCTTCGAGATCATCGAGCGAAATCTGAACGAGCAGTTTGGCTTGACGTTGGTTGGCGATGGTTTCGAAGATGCTGTGTGTCGATAAATTTCGGAAGAAAGTTGCAATCGGTCGAACAGGTTAATACGTAATAATCACGTAATCTCTTCGTATAATTATTTCTCGCTTATTGAACACATAACGAAGGTATAGAGAATCGAACGAGCGATTAAAACACGTTAATGTTGTCGAGCAACGATAACGACGAGCTGTAAAATCAAAGACGTGGCTTTTCATTTGGGCGATACTTTTATCAACGATTAAATTGCTGTCCCTTTTAGGTCATTCGCTTAAGATACCATCGTAGACAAACATCGATGAAAATGGCTAAGAAGTTTAATGAAATGGTTCAAAGTTTCTGATATATGCTAAGTACATATATAGCTCGTACAATTGAGGGTGTAGAAGTTTCTTTCTCTCTATTTACTTAAAACGTTATTATTTCATTTATATGCATAAGCTAGACTTTTATACGCCGCGGCAGAAGAGTATCAGAACGCCAATTAAGAATTCGCAAGATTACCCTACATTCTTTATTCAGTCGCGGCTCTCAACTTTTATCCTATAAAAAATTCATTGTACGTTTGAATTGAAGGAAAGGCGAATTTCTTCGGTAACTTCGCTCGAATACAATTGAAAATTAAACCATCTTCTTCGTAACATTCGACCGGACGAAATTACGCTAGCCTTCGGAGAAACTAACGATTTATTAAGCTTTTCGTGTTTGTCATCGAGCGTGATAGGGTTAATATGGCTGATAATCTTCTAAACTTTCACGACGATTACACGATATATTATTTACAGCCCTTCAGGTTTAGTTCGATTAGGAATAGATTTCTAGTAGCGCGTTGCTTCAGGTCAGTTCCGAAGAAGCGAAGTGGAATGTTGACGAAATGTCGGAAGAAAGCACAATTTACGTACCTAGGTACTGTTAAAAACACGTTGGAAGCTCAGAGAACCACAAATATATCATGACACGACGATTAACTCGTTAAGTTTAAACTCGAGAGTAACGACTGTTCATATATACCAAGCCAGTAATTCTTCGTTTCCTGGGAAACTAAATAGGTACGTGAATCAACCGGTACAGAAACACAGGCAAACAGTTGGACAATTGGTGGAAACCCAAAGTTGGTGGTCGGTGCAATTACGATAGCGTCTTTTGGCCGCGGACGTCCACGTGAACGTAACCGGCGCGATTTTCTCCTGGCACGTCACAGGATAATGCTTTTAGCCACGGCCGGTAAACTCTTTATTTCCACGTGATATACGAGTGGATTGCAGTGTGCTCTGTGCGGATTAAACGAGCTGGATCGGCCGGCGTCGTCAATGGACTTCGTTTCGAGAGTCCTTTCATTATCCCAGGAACACGGACCTGGCCTTCGGAGAAGCTGTTCGTATGGGCGAATGGAAGAAGACAGAAAGAGGGTGGAGGCACACGAGTTGAAGGAAGAAGCCGTGTGCGCGCATCCACGAACGAAAGAAACGAACGTAGCCGAGGGACGAAGAAAAGGACGGCAGCGTTAGAAGAAACAAAAGGGGTATTTTCGTCACGGTGGAATGGGAAGGACCAGACTTTTCTCTTCTGCCGCGAGCTCACACCCACCCGGACCACCTTTACGCTCGCGTTCCCTAAGGATTAATGTCGCGCGGCACACTGCCAAAAGTGACACGGCTGACCCGCGCGCGATAGCAGCCTCTTTGACAACGATAAACTTCGAAATTCAGCTGCGATTCTTAGCCATCTCGACGTATAAATCGTATCGTTTGCGTATTACGATAATTCGGCTCGATTATGCTAATTAGTCTGGAATCGAGCATTTGTGTTTAAAAGTTGATCGCAAGAGATTTATAGATGGATCGTAACACGTGAAACGTGTGTTTCAAAGTGTTATTTATTTACGTTCAGTGACGTTGCACGAAGAAGCATTGGGTTGCTTGAAAAATTTGCGACGTTGCTTTCAGCGATATCAGTCTTGAAGATCATAATACTAGAAAGGTTTTCTACGGTCGGAATAGAAATATCTTCGAAAACAGCGGTAGAGACATTCTATTTCGATGGCAAAAACACGTCGATTGCAGAAAAATATGTAGCTACGTTCGTATGTGTGTATATATAGCGGTACTTTCATTGATTTTTTAAAGATTAGATTGGCTTGTGACGTGACGCCTTGCAATCGTCTAGTTCTTCTACCATCGACTTTGTCTCACAAAGTTAATTTCAAATCGAGGGAGAAAATTAAGCTTCTTATTAGTAAGAACGATCTTCTATCGTTAATGACATTTTATTTTCCATATCTAGTGTTACGATATTATCTCATAACACACAGAGTTGAACGCATATTACAGGACTTGTATCGTAGTCTACGCTTGCTAAATTATCAGCATAAGAAAAACGCTGAACGTCGAAGAAGAATTTATTCCAAGAAAAACAGTACGACTCTCCGTATGAAAAATGCTCCTCGATAAATATTTATTAAATTATGCCGTAAAAAGCGATTTATTGATCCTTACGTAAAACGATTACGAGTAGTTAAATCGAATTAGTAATCGATTAAAATTTGAATAGAAATTTAACAAGTTCTTTGAAACAGCGTGAAATATATTACATCAGACCCTCTACTTTGCGATTCCTCAAATTGAACTGTATATACGCGCTGCGTTAAATTCCACAGGGGAACATTTTTTCGGTTACACCGGATCGTTGAGGGGGGGGGGGCAAGGCGAAACAGAATAAAGAATAGAATGGTTCTTGTCGCAAAGAATATCAAATAAATGGCTGATAATGAAATTAAAGCGAGAAACCTTATACGAGAAAGTAATAGGTAGCTTCAGCAGTCACGCAATGAGGACGTGTGAACGTAGACGAGCAGAAGAGAGGGGTAATATTGTTTCTCTTGCGGAAAGTGATTTCTTTCGACGACCTTCCCTTCGCTGATCTCTGTTATCCTTTGAATCCGTGAGAGAGGCGATGTTGTTTGTTCGGGGGAAAATTGAAAAATTCTGCTGCACGTTTCCGGATTATCGCTCGACCTATGCAATATTTCCAACATAAAAGGGAAATGGTAAAAGTGTCATTGTATTTTCACCTTCTTACGATATCCTATTTTCTCTACTCAGTTTTTCATACTAAACAAAAGTGGAGAGAAAGTGGTAAAAGGAGTTCGCCACGGGTTACACGAAGAAGAAATTTCAACGATATCCTGTGTGAATTTCACTAAAAACATCGATCGACAGCAGCGCTCTTTTACGAGTCAACAAAGAACGAGAAAGAATCGAACGTTTGATGTTTGCTGGAAATTTCAACGTGGAATCTTTAACGTCTTTTACCGTGTTATTTTCCTCGAATTTCGATAGAGAAAATGTAGTAATCGTTTTCGAGGGTTATCGAAAATACAACGGCTAGGAGTGAAATACCTTTCTCGTTTGTTTCAGAAACTGTTTGCAAACTACTAGGTTCCTGGAAAATATCGCCGATGCCGGGGATCACAGAGCCGCGTGAATATCGCTTTCATAAGGTCACGTTCCCCTATGGTCGAATGAACGCGTTTTGCGTCCCTACACGGATAGGAAGATGAAGAAACGAGAAAGGGACTTGGTGTTTCCTCCGCCTAAAAAATTTATTCCACTACCTTCCTGCTGGGCTGTCGTTGGGCCGGTAATTTACGTCGGTGACTTCAAAATGCAAGTGAACTCACAATTCTGGCGTGAATGGACCAACGAATTGATTTTCTTTGGGCAACGAAAAGAGAGAACATTTTGACAATGTGGAACGGACACTTTTTATTTTCAATCCGTTCGCAGAGGTTTTTATTCACGTTTCACGCGGAGAAAGGGAAACGATGATTCTAGAAATGTAGGAAAATCGATATCCTGCAAAGAATTAGTGTTTCATTTATTTAATCTATCACGGTGCTAAATTATTTCGCCTTATAAATAATATTGCGATATATTACGGACGAGGCACCGTGAAAACGTTCAATGTTTAATTTAACTTCTTTTCTTTCGATAAAAAATTCAATAGTTCTGATTCAATATACGTTTTCCCTTCTGACAAAATATATCGTCATACTGAATTCGACGGATCGATATCGAAAATAACATGCAACTAAGGTATAGAATAGCAAAAAGATTGACTTAGGATTCATAACTCTGGCAAGGTATTATCAAATAATAAAGCTTTTTCTAACGATGCTAATTATCGAATAATTGTAATATTCGTAATATAGAGCATGGTATTTCATTGCTTTGCGTACATATATACCTACCTAGGTAAAATTAAAGGATCGCAACACGACTTTGGAAGATCTGCATCGAATAAAAGCTACCGATACGTTTTCAGCAATGCAAAAATCACTCAAGATCAATCTTCGTGCGTTGTACCGTTGTCAACAGATCATTAGGTCCGACGATGGCAAAGAATTACAGGATGAGATGAGAAATAGGAGAACGCGATCTTTCATCTTAATGTCACAAACATCTGGTAGGATAAATGAAATTACGAGCGTGAAACGTAGCGAAAGAAACGCTAGACGAGCGAAATAGCGCGCACATGGTACATTTGTATAATTAATTTTTCACATACTCGACGAAAACGTTTACGTTTCACCGAGCCGGCAAAAAGATAAACGCAGGGTGACGGGATGGCACGTGACGAGATATCGCGCGAACTTTCCTCACTTGACGAGCAATTGTACTCGCGTGTGAAAAGGGTGACTCGGAAGGCACGGCCAGATTAGTGTACAAATGTTACGGAACACAAGCTGAAACGGTCGAAAAAAGGAAGAACATAGAAACAAGAACAATTTTTAATGGAACAGCGCGCAAGTGGAGGTTCGTTGAAAATTTTTGAGCGTTGCGCGGAAATGAATTTGTCAGTTATGTGTGGCAGCGCGGGGATTTTTGAAAAACGAGAAAATATTTCGTTGCGTGTAAACTGCAGACGTCAAGGAAAATGGCAGAGCTAAAATTGAAAAATACAAATAATCTAAAATTATCGGCAGGATTCGAGACATTGGGTACGAAGAAAACAGTTTGTTCTTTGAAACGTCTGGGACTTGTTTCCTCGAATTTTTTCAATCGCGTGGAATTCCAACGTTACAAAATTGATTTCCAAAGTTAAAGTTCATGGATTTCCAAGAATACGACAATCAAAATTCAAATATTATTATATTGCGGAAAAATTCTTCGGTTTAATAAATTTCACAGTTCTGGCGTTAAATTATACATGTATGTATATTATTAATTTATTTATAGACCTTGCAACGAGGTTTAATGCGAACAACTTATTGGAAATATTATTTAGTTTAGAATGTATCATTCTTTTACGTCATAAAATAATTCATCTATATAGTTCACGACTGAAACGTATGCAAAAAAGCACAAACTGATTATGTTATTCTAAAAATAGAAATAATAGATTCATTATTTTAGATCGTTACTTTTTATCTTCGTTTAAAACTTTGTCCAGGCCTGCTATGAATAAATAGACTTCTATTCGCGCTTGTATGTACAAGCACGTTTGTACTTCATGACAAAAAATGTACTTTAAAATTTTAGCTTGTTTGTACGTGATGAAACCTTCTTTTTTAGCTTCGCTTGTATCGTGAATTTAGCCACAGCGTGTATACTAGAATCGTCGAAATAATTAAAATAGAAAAAACCAGATAGAACTTCATCCAAAAATCTCGATCATTCGCAACAATTTCTCAATAACAAGTTAAAATTGAAAAAACGGTCAGTTGTCAATTTCTAACGATAAATAATCAAACAATTAATTCGTAATTTCAGCATTAGAGAAATTTCGATGGTACACACAGTAGTATGACCGTACGATATACGACTCTCTTGAATCGCCTATCAACGAGATCGATGTATAGATCGTATTTATATTGTGCTTTCTCTCGTTTCATTATTTATTTTGTATCGTTAATTGCGATGCAATCATTCACGAACTCGCAGTTCTAGTTCTTTAAAAAAATAATATAAACCGTAACAGTGTAAAGACCTTCCATTTATACGTCAAAATCAGACTTGGACAAATTTTGTTTCGAACGAAGCATAAAGAATGAAATAAATAAAAAATAACTGTTTTAAAAATTGCTTATTTCAACTGGTCGTTCTTTTTAGTTTAGAACAATAAAAAATAAAATACTTTCAAATACATAATTTTCTATCATATCTAATTCCGTGAAATAAAATAACGAAGAATTAACATTTTTAATATTATATCTTGCATATCGCTCGAGTTATAAATAATATAGGCAAATTAATTTACAATATTTCATTTGTCACAATCGTTTTGCCATTTAAAAAACCATTTTCCAAACGTTTAATAACTCAAATAACGCCCTGCTGGAAATCATCCAGTGTTGGTTGAAATAAAGCGTAGACAGCTTAAATATTTTGGGACAATCTTCCTGGAGTGGCAGGAGAAAAATAGGAAGAAAGAGCGTGGCGTAACGAAACAACAGCAGAAGGGTGGCGATAGACGATGGAAATGAGTTGGTAGCGAAGGGTGAAATTACAGAACCGAGTCTCTTCCCAAGGCTGGACGCAGTGAAAGTAATGGAGAACCGGAGGGGGACGAACTTCTGTGTAACATTAAATACGCATCTGCGAGTTACAAGGGAAATTCGGCTTGCTCGAATGTATTGTAGGTGGAAATGATATAACGTAGCCATAAAATTACCCGCGAGTTGAAGTTTACATGTTTCGAGTGCTGAAACTTATAATTAGTATGAACTGATATTTTGGTAGAAATATTTGGTTGAAATAATTTGGTAGAAGCTTGGTTCGCCATAATTGATAGAAACTTTTGAAAAGCCGAGGATCTCGAATCTCGAATTTTCAGTTGACAATGTCAGCTCAAAATTATGTCTTTCTATCTCTTTTAAAAATATGCTATATCGTCCATAAGGTTGATATTTTTGTTCCACGTATTTATCAAAGTTACGATTCGAGAAAATTTACCCTGTTCATTTGTAATATATATTAATTAAACAATTGCAGCTAAAACGTATCCGAATTTACGAACCAATAATTTGCTTCTACGTGTATTAGTAGAAATTAAAATATGAAGATTGGAAGACTAAATTGTTGATTTACGTTGTGTTATTTTCTCCTACTACGCGTATAATACTGGAAAATGTCTTATCCAAATGGCGAGAATCGACTGGAAATTGAGCAAAATGAGCTGAAACCTTTCAGATTCGAGATCTTTAGGACCTTCGAAAACTTCAACATTATTAAGAGTGACAGAATGTTTAACGTTTAATTCCTGGCATTCGTTGCCTAACCGCGATTTGTATTTGATGCGTTCCAACATCAAGAGCCAAGAGAAAAAACCGCGTTTCCCAAAGATTCTTAGACTCCGGCCGGGCAAATTAATTTGCGCGCATGCTTTCCACGTAGCGTTTCGTTACTTTCTCTACCATGTTCTGTACATGGTTTCGAGAGAAAATTGAACGCGTGAATGTACCGTGTGCTTTGGACAAAAAGCATCCATATTGAATAAAAAACACGCGTATAAAAGAGAGGTTCAAGTAAAATGAAATGTACGAGTATGTAAAAAGAATGGCACTCTTAATTCGAAGATAGGTACAGTACAGTACAAAATCGAATAATTTTATGCAAGAGAACGTAGATTAAATTTATAAAAATAAATATCGATTATAGGATGAGCATATAACATATAATATAATGATGTATTAATGTCGAGCTGATCCTTTGATCATGGTGCATTAATGACAGCAGGTGTATCGAACGCGCGGAACACGAGCCACCAGTTTTCGCACGACTTCGACGTCACCAAGCGACGTATTCACGGTCGGTTGTTCGTTGCTTCGAACCCAGCTCACTGTTGCCATGGGCTAACCTCTGCTGCCGTAAGATGAGAAAAATTCCGGTAAAACTCGTAAATACGAGGACGTGGCTGCAGAGGCTGCACCAACTATCGTGAAAGTGGAAAAACAACGCGATGCAGCCTGACGCTTCTAGTAAGAAGAACAACACTGGCTCCTGTCATCGGGCGAGGGTAATTTGATACGGTAAGTGGTGGCGTTTCGGCCAATTTGCCACTTAAACTTATTGTTAAACTTAGAGTCTTGTCGACGTAGTCCGTGGCTTGACCCCTTGTCACGAAGCAAGTTCTATGAAATTGCCAGCTAAGAAGCAGTTACTTTGGGGTTCACCTTTCACCGATTGGTTTCTTCGACGTTTTCGTCGGATACAAGAGAACAGAAGTGGAACGAAACTTTAAGAACATCTGTCACATTACTTAAACATCGATAATTTCACGCGATAATTCATTTTCATTCAGTTTTAAATGGTTTCGCAGCGAGTGCCGGTCCTCTTTTTCCACTGCCTCGCTTTTGCGATTATTCATTTTTTAAACATTGTACTCCAATAGCTTTTTACATAGAACGTTCTGAAAAATCGACATGCGTAAAAAATGCAGTTCCATCGAAAAAAAAATGTGCTTTTGCCTTTTTTGCTCCTTGCAATATATATGTTTAAATAAACACACCGAAAAATAATTTTCTCATGTATATTCAGCAGCTGAAATCTTTATGATTAAAAATTCTTTCAACCGCAAATATCGTTTACGATTAAATTCAATTATTAATGGAGATAATAATTATCAAAATTGACGAATATCACGTACGTAGCATCGCGTTAATTAGAACAACGAACAGAATAAACGTGCAAACTTGCATAATATCTCCTTTCATTTTCTGTGTAACGCATCGTATCTAACGTTGAAACTACGTAGCTTTGATTCTGCCCCAGTTTCCCAATGCTCTGACAACATATCGAAATTTTCATCATCGGCGGAAACTCGCGCCCTTCCGCGCGGATCTTTTGATATTCAAGCATAATGCGAACAGAAGGTTGTAATTAATATATACTGTGGTATAAGACGAACTCTATCGTGGCTTGGCACGATGGCTTGACGAGAAGCCTCGATTGCAGCAACTCGCTTTAACTTCTATCCAACTAATTACTCGACCCATAACTTTACATTTATTTATTATGCCATAATTGGCAGACCAACACCGAGCCTTCCATTTTCCTCTCATTCTTGTTTTCCAATTTGTTCATATTACGCACGAAAATCAGCTTCTAACTGTTAACGGTAGTTACCTAACTATTTTGATTTTATTTCAAACAGGAGAAAAAGAAGCTTTGCTGTGTCTTTTATTTTTAATTATCATCTCCGTTTCATTTATGGAAATTCGATGCCGTTAGACGTTATAATCTCGCAAATGTTTACTCTGTTACTGAAAATGTTGTTTAACTTTTCTTCGAGACTGAATGGGCTCGAAAGAATGTAGCAACGAAGATTATTTGCCACTGCAACGATAAGCTGACGAAGATTATTTGCCAGTAAAATAAATGTCTGACAAGAATCACTCACTAGTATAAAGAGCTGTGATATTTATTTTGAAGAGGGCTGTACATAAACTGAATGTGTTCGATGCGAAATGTTTCTAAGTTGAGAATGAAGTCTGAAGGGAGTTTTGAGTGTCTGATCGTGACAGGCAACTGGCAACAACAGAATAAGTGTTTAATGGCTTCATAAAGTTATTGGTGTTAAAGGAAAGTCAGAATTTCTTAGGTTTACAAACGTAGACGCGTAAAAACATCTAAATGTACGAAGATATAAACGCTTAAAACTATAAACGAATGAAAAAACATAATTTTTGAAAATAGAACGAGCATAAGAAGAAGAAATGTTGACTTGCCATATAAAATGTTGTATAGAACGAGACACGCGGAATATCCGTACAACTTTAAATCAGCAAGTTTAAGAAAAGACAATGCTCGAGAAGATATCCAACCACTGCGTGATATCTGTATGATATACATACATATTTGAACAACTAGCTCCCTACGGTTTATGAGCTACGTGTTACAGAAGAGATAAATCAATCAAGGCATTTCACGCGATTCGTTACAGAAGGAAATAGTTGCATGAAAATGTAAAACTTAGATTCGGAGGAATACATTTTAATTTCTGGAAAATCGATGCATTTAGAGATTTAGATAATATTTCCTTTACGAAATTCAAAGTAAAGATATTCATTCCGACGCGCGAGGAATTACTTTCTGTTTCAATTTTTCTTCGAATTTTTTCGACGACCCAGTGTTATCGTTCGATCGAGCGAAGGACATTGGCAATCGATTTTCGTGTACGATCTGGCAGTTTTCGAATCGCATGGAAAAAGCAGCGAGGAACATTTAAATCGCGTATCGCTTCGTAATTAACCGTATACGTTTTAATTACCATCGGTTCGTTGGCCGTGACATCGCAACGGTTCGATAACCACGTGGCGTGGCCAGAGAAGGATGGGAAAAGGAGAAACACGCGGCCCGTGACACGATTTTTAAAAACGTTGTCTCTTCGCTGAGAATTGTACGCGAAACTTTAATCGCAATACAGTTTGGTCATTATAAATATTTCCTTATGAAAGACGATAATTCCCTACGTTTTATCTGTAGAATATTTTTGCGTGTGGCCATTTGGCGGATCGACTCGCATTAACTCGTTCGCAATAATAAAAGTATAACGAGACACGAGGTTACTGTTTCACGATTGGATTGTAAAATAGACATATAGCAAATATTCGTATCCGTACGATAAAGTTTAGAGAATTATGAGAGTGAACAACGTCATGGTCGTCGGAAGAATCAATCTATCTACGATATCGAATAAAGAAAGAAAGGTAGTGTTTACGAAATATAAAAGATTTGCCTGCGTTTGCACTCTTACTCTTGAACTCATCGCGCGTGTCGACTCTTTCGCTCAAGGACGCTTGGCATCGCGACGAATAGTTGTCGTTTCGGTCTCGTCTCTGAGCCGGTATCGACGTGCTTTGCCGGGAACCACGTGCAACGTGGTCGGAGAACACGAAAAAAGCATCAGGTACCGGTGGATGACCGCGACGCGTTTTCTATGGCTGATTCAAATTATGCAACGGTCATTATGGTAATAACTGTTGGCGTATCTCACCAGCTATTAATTCCGGCTATAGCATAAGCCACGTATTTACGGGCGTGCCTGCAACGTTGGGACGACAATAGCGACAGAGTAACAGCAAACCGTTGGAAAACAGCAAACCTGGCCGTATTAAAAGCCGGGAAATTGAAAGCGAAGCGCGGGTTGGTCGTTTTCGTTGGCAACAGACGACAATGACTATGAAATGAAAACAAAAAAGAAGTATATGTATAAAAATAAAAACTGCATAAAATGGAAGAAACAGACGACGAAAAATAAAAAAATATAAATACGAACGGCGGGGCAGAAGAAAGATAAAAAAAAAAAGAGAGGGCAGAGTAGAGATTATGGAAGATAGGGAGACGGAAGAAAGGTTGAAAAAAATAGCAAACGATAACGAGGAAGTCGTGGAACGCGGCATTTTCGCGATTTGTATCTCGTAAACTTTCATCGAAATCTTTTTCAGTTAACACGCAGAAAAATCGACCGGTACTTCCGCGACCACGTACCGGATACGCGACCAATGGTTCGGCTTGCTTTCATCCGATACTCGACGTTTGCTCGATGCGGTTACCCTGTGCTGTAGAAAGGTATCGAGGAAATCCGGGATTTTGTTCATTCCCGGCGTATCGAGGGAAAGAGTTCTTTATTTGTAAGCTTGCTAGAAACGAATATTCACAGTGGTTTTAATTCGCGAAAGAGGTGCTCGTGATCTTGTTGCTTCTCTCCGGAAATCCGGCTTTATTGACGGACGTTGACGATGATTTGTGAAACTTTGTGCGGTGTGTGAGGCATCTCCGCCAATGCGATGGACCGATTAATACTACGACAGCGACGTTTACATTTGCGAATATTCGAAAGTTTGGTGTATCTTATATTAAGTTAAATTTGAAGGTAAATGCTAATATTTGATGTTTCTTTGATAATTAAACAACGGACGGCCGAGAAAGTGGAGTTATTTTTAGCTTATTACAAACACTATACATCCAGAGTAGAGTAGTATTATTTCAACACGACCGACGTAACTTCTGACTTCTGAAAATACTGTTCAAAAAGGGATACAACGTTTGTCAACGGTGGAACGTTCTACTTTAATTTACTGATTTTCAATTCTGCAATTTTCGAAGTTTAGATGCCCCGAATTTTGAATTCAGAAACTCCCGAACTCCCCAAACCTAACACACTTCTGCCAAAGTAGTTGATGCTTGCAGATTTACCTAAAGCCATTAGATCGTCAAACCGTGTAGTAGAGCGCACGATTGATCGTGAAATTTCAAATATAAATGATGCAAAGAAATTCTAAATCAATTGCATAGAAGTATCGCTGTCATTCCGATGGGTCTTTCTATTTTGACGAGCAACGAACTGTTAAAAAATACGCTATGAAGTCGAGTATACGAAATATCGAAGTTGCGATTGAATTTACGTCAAATTGTATAACCATCGTGATTAATATACCTACCGTTGCTATAGCTTCCGTCGAGTAACCGTAATCCTTACACATCCTGCCCGAAAATTGATCTGCGTCAGGAAACGAAATCTCCTCGGCGAAAATGAGCAAAGGCAAGTAACTAATTACTCCTTTTTCAAGTTTATCTGCTCCGTTGTGGCATCGATTAAACGCGACTGATCATTTCCACTTACTAGAATTTCTATCCTCTTTTGAGAAAATATATTTAGAAAATACGTAGATCCACAGAACTTTTAGAGAACATACGTATTTACTTTCATCGCTTTCAATTATATGTCTCTGTCCATTATACATATATCTGCTTATGTATTCGCATTTACTCGACCGTAAATATACTTGGCCTATTTTGACGATAATCGACTTTGATATTTCTCCATGTCCTATACTCCGCATCGTCAGGCCGAGGTATCTACACCATGACGTTACAATTCACCAAAAAGCTACGGGTAGCAAAATCATCGAAGGGAGCATAATTTGACGATGACGAGATCTGGCCGATTCAAGAATCAGGAGCCTGGCGCCCGTCTTCGAGCGAAGCTCGGAAGTTTCACGAATCGAATTTCTCGGTTACAGGGTGAAACGCTCTCGTAATCCCCTATTGCACAATCAGGAACGCGCGCGCAAACTGATCGAAATGGAAAAACCTGTTCCATGTACGAAAGCAATGGTGCAGCTAGAAAAGCGTTTGAGGGGGATAACAAGAGAGAGAGAGAGAGAGAGAAAGAGAAAAAAAAAGATATTTCTGGCAGCATCTCTTCCTCGTTTCTCTTTCCTATCCGTTACGGCGTCCTTCCTCGATCGCGTTTGGTTGGTTGGTTGGTCGGTTGGTATCACTGCTTCACGCTACGATGGACACCGAAAATACGAAAGGGAAAAGAGCGTGGGAAGGGTACGGACAGAGGGAATGCCCCGGTTGCTTCGCGATCTGCAGGATTTCATAGCGTTTCCTCTCTGTCTGTTGGCTGTGCGTTGCATGCTGGCTGTCTTTTGCTTCGCGGCCAAATCGATCGGCTATGAAAACTCGCGGTGCGCTCCTCGCTACACGCTTCTGCCTCCTTTTCTCGCGATCCTCTCCTCGCGTCACGCATCTCTCCTTCTGCGCGTGATATTCACATGAACGTGGAAGTTGAAGCTCGCCGCGGTAAGGTAGCTGGCCTGAATATTCCAGAATGGAACCGTCTGTATCGCGGTATAATGGATCCTTAAAAATGAATTTCACTTCGACGAATTACGAACGTGCGTTCCTTCAAGAAGGGTTGAGCATAGAAAGATCGTATCAGAGATGGGGACGAGGCTCCGCTGATGGCTGCATTGTGGCCTGCTTATTCAACTTGTCAACGTTTCTGTACCGCGGTAACCGACGCGACGCAAGGGAGATGTTACTTAACGCTGCCACGTCCCTCGAGCTCTTTAACTCGGATTTCCATTTCCATTTCTTTAGAAAGTCGTTTAATATCGAGGCAGGCTGTATCAGGGGAGATTTACGCTTACGATTAAAGGTTTAATTTTTGCCGCTACGATTAAGATTAATTACTTAACCGAGAAACTCGGAAGAAAATGGTATAAATAGGAAAATCTTTGATTTGAGAACAGCGTGGATACAGTTACACGCGTCTATGGAGTGGCTCATTCGTTTTTCAAAAAGGATAGTTTCCATGCAAACAAGGATATTTGAAGATAACGCGAACGATCGCTATAGTCGTATTATTTGCAATCGTGCGTCTCCCGCGTGCACTACTTCGTGTGTTCTTGAATAAAATCGTTCAAATGTCATTGCGCGAGGCCAAACTACGCGTATTCGAAATTTTGCTTGATTTACGAATTTTTATGACGCATGGTGCAAACGTGATTGCACGTGGAAGAATAGCCGCGATCCACCATCCGACACGTTCTCACAAATTTTCCTTATGCTTTTTAACGTGCACGTATTTTACGAGAGGCATAAAATCGATACAGATACAGATACACACTGAGTTTGTAACGCTAATTGAAAACAACGGAGTAAAACATTCTTATAACTTATAATTTTTCGTTTATTCTGCATACGCGTGCCATTTAGTTTAGTGAATTTTCATACGTGTGGCTTTCGGATGGTATCCATTCCCAGATGGTAAAATGAACTTGAAACTGCACTCAAATATTTACCCTTCGTTAGTTTGCACGGAATATGGTCCTGTACATCGTACAGTCTTGTTACGGATTATTAGATTGTAACATAATGGGTCATACGGTAGGAAAACGTATAAATAAGAATATTTTATATTTGGGGTAAAAGTACAAATTCATAAATAGAAATTTTATTTCTCTACTTTTGTCAGAGGTAGTTTAATCGTAATATTTTGTTAATTGGTCATATCTCTTCGTTAACTGAACATGAAAAAATTGTACTATTTACGTTAAATCTGCAATAATCTGTATATCGTTCTGTTTCAAAAATCGAGCGTAGCTATTTCCTCGATGAAAAGGATATCGTAAAAATAAATAATTACATGCGTTAAAAGGCTTCGTTGGATCGGTGAATTTAAAAGAACGAAAGCTTAGATCGTATCACCTCTGGATCCACGTTCTTTTATCATAGAAGCCATTCATATTACCTTTGTATAAAATCTGTCTAATTAAAAAATGGCTTGTGTATCCCATTGTTTCTATAAATAAATAAGTATGTATATATATTTCCTATAACATACTTTAAACAATTTTATAATAATATTTCTCGAAATGCACACGCTGCTGAAAGATGAATGATTTTATTACTCGATCAAATATAAGTTAGGAAGTCACAAGACACGAGCTTTTCATGAATCAACGATCCGGTCTTAAGTTCACACGGGCTCGGTATTCTTTGTCCAAGGCCCCTTTGCGCTTGTACACACGAAGTGGCGAGTTCGTAAAACACGTTTATATAGGGGACACGGGACGCGTGAAAGGGGCACGGTTCTTTTTCTTGAAAACTCGTTGTCGCTGCGTTAGATGCACGTCTTGGCGACGCGACGCCACGGTTTTCCACGTACCGCATAAAGAGAAGTGTCTTTATCCGACGAAAGCTCTTCCAGGAAAGCAACGGCTTTTTACGCGGGACAGGGAAAAAGGAGACGCGAACAGAGACGGCAAAGTCTCCCTTGTCTATCATCCCTCGTGCCGCTCTCTTCTTCTTTCTCCTCTCCTTCTCATTCCTCTCCTCTTCTTCTTCTTCTTCTTCTTCCTCTTCGTACTCTTCTTCGTTGAGCTTCTTTCATGTTGTCACCTTCCTTACTCCGTGGTGCACCGACTAACCGCCTCATTCTGCTTGTACTTTCGCTCGGAACATAGACGGCATGGTTACTAACATATTTTTATGAACTTTCGTTAGGAAAGAACACGTTTAGAAACTCTTTAACGCTCAAAGCGAACGTTTTAAATGGCGCGAGTTGCGTCGGATATGCCTGTCTATTTCCGTGATTCTTTTTACCTTTTAGCGTGATTTTAGAGGAAATTCTGTTGAAATGTTTATAGCGTAAACTCAGTTTGCTTAATTCTGGAATTATTAACTTTATCTAAATATGTTGCATGCAAACAATTATAATTCAAACGGTATGAAAATAAATAGATGTACAGAGTGTTGCGCAGAGTGTTTCAATTCAAATAGTGAGTTGTGTAAATAAAAGCGAATCTATGTGCCACGTGTATCTATCGAGAAACCACTAAATGCTTTATCAAAAGGTTATGGCAAAAGTATAAAGTGTGAAGTAAATATAGAAATTATATTTTCATTTCGAAGAAAACTTTGCTTACCATTATCGGTACGGGTCTGACATCCATGCGATGTAACAGGGGAGAATCGTTGAATTTTTATTTTCATTTCGTTCGTTTATACGAATATTTTAAACGTTACCGTAGCGATGGTTCGTTCATAGTATTTTTAGTACCATCTTCGAAAGGTACAGCCACGATTATTTATATCCGTAGATATTTATTGTGTTCTTGAATCTGGATTCATCTTTTGAAGTACCATAACGCTGTAATTCAGAATCATCCTGTATAATAAAGTTGAACTTTGACAATTTCATTTCGCTAATTTAGTTTCTGCGAGTTTGCGAGAGGTTGGCAACGACGTGCTGTTAAGAACAATATCAACGCAAATCGCCTGGAGTTGTTTAATTTTCGTCGTATCCAATTTCCGTAGAAATTAAATCAAGAATTTTACTTAAGAATGCAAAGTTAAAGGAAATAAGCATCAGCTTACTTTTTCAGCCTTTTTTCCACAACTTACTACGAAATGGTAGATAACTATATTATATATTATGTATCTTTAATATATTTTACGACCTATTAGGTATATATGGTAGCACAACACACGTTATAAGATAACATAATACTAACATAAAACTCTTGTTGTTAATAACCAAATGAGAAATTGTATTCACTCAAGCATGATTCTAATTTTTTTTTTAAATGCAGTTGAAAATAATTTTTCTTTCGGTTTCTTTCGCATTTAGATTGAAAATATTAATTAAATTGTTATATCACGTTGTTAGCCATTTCCTCGAAAAGACAGTTAAACAAAAAAAAAAGAATTAAACGAATAATGAAAATATAAAATTGAATACGGACAGAGTCGTGGGAAATGTGAAAAGAAAATTGCGTTTCTCCTTGTAGGAGCTCGGACTTTTCCAATAATCAAATTCGATAATGATTTCAATCGGCCAAAAGTAATTCCACACCTGAGAAATTTATTTTTTCGGAAATTTCTTAAAAATTCTCTTCTTTAGAATTAGAACGAAAAATAAATACGAAATTTTCTTTCCTCTCCGTGTAGCGCTGCATTTCCGCCAACGAGTTAATATTTTGACTACGTTTCGCGAGAAAGCAACTACATCAAACGATTCTATTATCGAAGATAATATCGGTCAGCAGCAATTGCACGTGATCAAACTACGATTGTTGTTCCCGTGGTTTGTATCGCTTCTATTTACGTGTTGCAATGGCGGCCTCGTTGTCTATTTCCCTCTGTTTCACGGAAACTTTGGCTCGCCGTATAAACAACGCTGAAACGATCGTCCTTCTGGTCGCAAATTAACATGACGCGATAATTAGAAGTGGCCGTTACGCAATTAAAATGCGCTTGGCAAGCTGCGTTCTTCTTGCTCCTGCCTTGGCTGTTGTTTCTTGCAATTACGCGCCAAGACGCGAGCATACTCTAGTAGCGTGCTCGGTGCGTAAATTTTCATAATAAATTCGCGACAATATCTCGCGCGCACAATTTCCTAACCAACGCTGCCAGACTTTTTAACTTGGCCACGGACGATATTTTTTAATTTGAACGCTACATCGCTTGGAATTACCATCTGCGAATATTTTCGAAGAAAATCTTTCTGATATATGCGCGCGATACTGCGACGAGCTCCGTTTCTTGCATTGCACGTTGTTGGTGTAATTTGTACAAATTTTCGAAATTTGAAGCAACGGGAGAAAGGGGAAGATAGTGGAAAAATTGCGAAAGACGAGAGAACAATGTATTCGGCTAAAGGGAAAACAAGTTACAGCGTGTTGCCCCGTTCCTGATAGTCATGCAAGGCACACCCTGTTCCCTTCGTTTGTCGCTTCTTCCTATCACTGATTCCACAACTTTTCTCATTAAAGCGATCGATGTCGACCCAATTAAAGTTAACTTTCCATCGGAATAAAGAAAGTCCAACGAAAGGGAGTGACAATGCCCTAGGATGGCGCGACGGGGTGCGGCGATCTGAAAATTCCTGCCGCCGCTGATGCAGATGACGCGCGACAATTTCGAAAATACGGATAGAAGCACGGACAGGCGAACCACGGGATACGTAATTATTATCACAAAGGAAATCGTATCTCTGGCTTGTAAATCGTACGATCGAAGCGTCGTTTGGAAGATGCGTCGCATCAGCGACTTTTTTCCTCGTCCGACTTAATCGATCCTCTCGTGATTATCGTTCCTGTCTAGATGGTAATTAAAACGCGGAAGCTTTATAATTTATCGTGTTAAAAATATATAAAATTATACCGTATTATCAACGGATTTTATTCGTTGTAACGCGTAACAGATAATATATCGTATAAGACGAATTAAATGCCAGCTTTACATATTTGCACTGGAATTGATAGTTTAATACTTACTATCGCAGAAAGATCATTTGGTAGAAATTAGATCGCGTTACGCCTTCGCGGCAACGATTTATGTTCATCAGTTTCCACTTACACGTGGTCTGCGGCTTGAATTTGGCAACAATATAGGTAGCTGAACGTTTGATTAAGAAAATTAATGAACCCATTAATACGATCGTACAGCTACTCGTTTGGTGGTCCCAGCTGAATGAAATTAATTACATAGATAGGAGGCATTATTACAGATGTCGTGAATCGATCCACGATCGACTCATTATCGCATAATTAACTGCAACTGTTTACAGGGTATCGTATATTTTAGCAACATATTTTCGACTTTATATCGACGTTAAGTCGAGCAGCAATAGGAAATTAAAAATTAGCTGCGAGCAAGAAATTTGTCAAATTTGTTCGATAATATAACAATATTATAATTCTATGGAATATGTAACGCTCGGAAATGATAAATATTAAATAATTATTATTAATAGTTTGCGTTGATACGAATAAGTTTTAAGCCTGTGAGTTTGCTAATATTATAATTGATATAATCGTGATTTATACGCTTTAGAATTCGTTTAATTAATTAACTTATTCGTTCGATGATCAACATATTGCTTGTATTATATTTGGAATCGTTCGGATCCTTAATATACTTGTGATCGTAATTAGTTGATTAAACATTTTCGATGAAACGAATATACATAATATTAGAATACGATAATTCGCGTGCTACGATATATATATTTACCGTATATTAATAGATCAAAACAATCTCTAAAATAATGACACTGATTTTTCCAAAATAGTTTTTATTTCTTCGGTACTCGTTCATAGTTGGCAGATCGTTAGTGAAACAATGTCAAAGTATGTGTAACGACGATCTTTGTGTCCTATTATTTGCAAGCTGACAACGTGATAGAAGAACGCTTATCGAAGACCGTTTCGAACGTGTCCACAAAACAAATAAGACATTTTCGAGTGCTTGTTCAGTGCATCCGCGTGTCATTCATTACGAGGCTCTACTTTATTTTCATCGGTTAACGCAAACAGTGGCTCACGAGCGTGAAACCGTACGCTTCGGTGACAGTAGCTTAAATCGTCGGATTTCGTGTTCGCTTGACGCCAAATATTTGTAGATACTATCGTTGCAACGAATCTTATTTAACGCGCGTACATCTGTCGCATTTGCATACGAGGTGAGTGGTGTGTGTATGGGTGTGTGTGGGTGTGTGTGTGCGCGCGAAGGGATGGAGCATGTACGAGGGTAGGAAGCTCACGTAAGTACACGTGCTCCAACGCAAACGGTACATTCTTACTCATTATTCATGGATAACTCTGTACACATTGAAGCGTAGATACTAGATACGTACGGGTTGTTCCGTGAACTCTGTGAGAAATTGTTGCGAGCGGATTCCTGATGTCGACGTGATATTTTGTTGGAATTTGGTTGATGAAACGTATCGTGCGTGAAACACCAGTTTTCCGTTGAAACATTTTCGCTGATTTGTTTCTGAACAGCTTTCGTTATCGTAGCATGCGAATGGCAACTCTGCGGCGAAAGTTTCAAACGAGGCTGTATGAGAAATTGAAACGATATTTTTTAAACTTACGATAAGCTATATTTTTATATTGCCAAGCGTTTGGAATAATTCTAACGTTTTGCGTTTACGGTATGCGAAGGGGAATACTTTACGCTCGCGATTAGCGAAAATTGCGATTCTCGTGCAATTTGTATTTCACTTAACCGTTTAACGGATTCCTCTCTTCGGTTCCCATCGTTAATAATCTGTTGCGTACATTCGTTTGCCGTAATAATTTATGGCAATGACAATTTGAAAGCGATTATAAATCAAATGCGATTAAAGGCCAAAGTTTCTGGGAAAAAATGCGTTTTATATCCAACATTGAACACATTAATCGAAGCAATGCACAGTCGATCGAATATTTCGTCCAACTTGTTGAAAAGCGTTTCAAAATGGTACGTATTATACATTGGTGTACATATACACGGTAAGAGATAAACATAAAAGTATTGTACGTTCAGAAAACAAGTAAAAGTAGGCAACCTATTGTTCAACGCTCTTTACAATCCGTACAATAGAAAATCATGCAACTTTGCATATACATGTTTGCAACATCGATAATTTGTCGAACACAGATATCTTTAATAGAAACTTTTGCGTGCCCATTCACCATTTTACAAAAGAAACCGCACGCATTATATTTCAAAAGCATTGAAACACGTTTTACTTTTATCGGGTAGAATTTAAAGGCTGCGGACGTTATTTCTTTATGGATTGGAATAATTCCGTAGCGCGAGATAGGAAGAATTGAGGCGAAAATTTTTGCTATGAAAGAATCGAAACCTTAATAGAAAGACAGATTTGCAAGAACACTTATATCGTTATAGTTCTTTGTTTACTTATATATACAATATATATATTTATTTGCCGATTATTAAATTCTATTACATTACATTTAGTTTACATGGGTATAGCGATCGAACGAAGGCGAGAAGACAGTGCTTGAGATTGAAGATAAAAAGAAGGATACCGAAAGTAGGATGATTAAAAGCAATTAAATAGGAATTTTAGGGAGCATCGTATAATAATTTATTGTCTAACTGGTACTTCTAATCTGTATTTATTTGTACGAAATACGTTTGCAGTTTGCAATTTGCAGTTTGCAGAGAGATACGCAACTGTGCATTGAATACTTAGAAATCGTAGATAGAATGCAGCCGCGAACGATGCGCGTAATCACGCGACACATTGTTGTTTTAGCGGTTGATAACGGTGATTGATTGACCGTTCGAGCGCATTGTGGAAACTATATTTGTAATTTGTTTGCTTGTTACAATTCCCGCGAGTTCGCCCGATAATCGACTGCGGTTCGATGAGTTCAACATTGCAACTGCGGTTCGATTGTTGTTAAAGGCAGACGTTTGTTTTTATTTGTTAAGAACCGTGCTCTCTTTGCACTTTGGAATTTAAATTGATCGATTGCTGCGTCGAAATTGCGCATTCTAATTAAACTGGGGTAATTACAAAATCTAATTAAAAATTGCAATTTTTCAGCATTTTTTACCTTCATGGTTAGACTGTACTCGCAACAATGTACAGTGGCAAGTGTGTTAGTAGGGAAATGCCTATTTGCCTAAATTCAACTAATTGTATTACGACGACGACTTTGTTTCTTTTTATTTCTTCCCCTATGACGTAGGATATAGAAATATATTTCTCGCACCTTTGAACCGCTATAAATATAGAACGACTTCCAAATGCTCGAATTTTGAGTAGCTAATAATTACAAACTAAATGATGAATTAGGGATGTTGGCAAGTATACGTGTAAGTAAATATGTACAAAATGTCCAGAAATTATATGCGAGGAAAGCAACGTGTATGTTCAAATTGAGAGAACTAACGGGTACAAGTTGCGGGAAACTTGTGGTACGAGAGAAAAGATGCAAGTTAAAATTAAAATTTGAAACTTATACTCTTCTCTCGTGAAATATATATCGAACTGTATACTGTTACTGTAATAACAGTCTTTTTTTCCATGGAAAGTGTCAATATTCTATTTCCATGATGAAACCGAAGGAATATAATAAAAGCTTTTAATTGAAAATTCATTGATATTTTCAAACCTACTTTGTACATTTTTATTAATAAAATTCATTTTATTACTCGAATGCTTCCGATATATCGTACGGTGACACAGTCTTTGTGAACTTTCGATGTGATCGATTTATTATGATTTTATACGTGCATATTAAAGAGCTTAAATTCTGCTTTGAATTAATCTTGATGTTTCGTTACTTTTCTGCCACGCAAAACCGATTTTGTTTATTTAGAAGAATAACAATACGTACGTAAAGTGTTTGACGTTATAATCAATAAATCTTCATAGATCGTAGAAAGTGAATAATTTTAGACGACTTAGAAATTTGAACGAACTAATGTCAATTTAGTCCGAAAGAACTGATATTAAAGCGCGATAATAAGGTTGATAATGAAAGCCGAAGAAAAAATGGAACAATTGCATTATGTGTGTTGCGTTATATTTGTACCAATCTAGAAAGGTCAATTTGTAATATAACACATAGTAGCATTGATCTTTCAATATCGTATGCATCTTGTTACGTGAACATTCATAAATTCACGTAATTAATCATAGTACAAGAAAGTAGAATTAAATAAGTATACCGAAACTTACTTCATTCGAAGCAAATGATTTGGGAATCAAAAATTTTCAAGCAAAAGTCGATAAATGAACTGAGGCACTAATTAAAAAAAGAGAAAAAAGATGAAAATTCTTCACAGAGAATTCTTTTAACTGTAATAGAACCAACAGAGAATTCGCTGTATAATTTACGGTATATCCCTCAGAAAATCAAGGGATATCAGTTGCCGGTGTCACAGCGATCGCGTTAGCAATCGTATAAAAGTATGTACATATATAGGTACTTACGTGTATAACATAATCGTATCAGCAAGTAAATTAACGAAGCAAACAACGTTACAAGAATTTTATGAATTCCACTTTTGCATTAAGCATACTCTCGTGGGTGTATCTATTATCCGAGAAATTGAAAATGCGATGGTTGGCGTGAAAGCTAATTTCATAGAGGAAAGTAAACTCTCGCGTGGCCATTAAGCGTACGAAATGGAGTTTGGATATTCGTCTGTGAGAAAGAGGAATGCTACATGTAGTTACGGCGTCGAACGCGAACCATCGACGAAAGGCATCCCAGACGCCTGGGAGATCAGTTTTCCTCGTAATTAGATCGGGATTGAATTCAGACTGCTCAACCGAGGACGATAGAGCCGAGGTTAATCGACGAACGCAAAAAAGGAAGAAAAGAGGATAGAGGGAAACGGGGAAAAAAAATAGTTACGTCAACGGAGGCCATTTTGCAAGCGTCCCCGATCGACGGTCGAGCAATCGGTGGATACATCGTAACCGAATAAACTTAACGAGCGCCGATCCCGTGGCCGTGGTGGTCGCTCCCAAAACCAATTAGTTCTCGATATTTGATAGCGACGGATAATCGGTTAGTTAGCTAGACGACGCGTTTCGTTACTCTTCATCTCGTAGGCAAGAGGCGCGACAGTAGTGAAATGACGATTTTCTATCTGCCAGTGATTCCGGTTAAATATCACGTTATTGATTGTGTGTATTTTTTTTCTTGTTTCTCGTCCAGCTTCGAAATGTGTGGAAATACGGAGATTCGATTAGCAGCGTTTTCTTCTTTCTCTCTTTCTCTCTCTGTCTCTCTTGCCGACGAGATCCGGCATCCGTGGATTTTTCCTAATAAAATATACAAGTTCCGCTTATTTTAATCCGGCACAAAATTTGTTCGGTTTGAGATTGAGATTACGCGTTTTATCTCGTACGTACCTCTTGTTTTCTTGGGGAAAAGACTGCACGTAGCTCCGATATCGCTAATTGATAAAATAGAATCTGTTGCCATGATCGAAGGAACTCGAAAGGATTGCATTATGAAATTTGCAAGGATTACGCGACATCCAAACGAGAATGTTCCACTAGAAGCTTCGTAAACGATGAAAAGGCAATTACCGAAACAAGCACATAGATGAATTTATCGAGTTTAGTTTTCTCAAAGATGTATCTACGTTAAAAATAGACGAGTTTACGAAAAATATACTCTTTCTTGTAATATACGTCATCGTACGAATAAAGCAAATTACATTTACATCTGCAGTCACATTTGATGGGATTATTTTCAGAAAGCCAATTAAAAACTCACCGTGGTATAATCGATTGTTCAATTTACTCGTGTTACGCGATCACTCGGATCTCACGTGTCAAATTAAACGGAAAGGACTAAATGAAACTGGGAAAATGCAAGAGGCGAAGCGTCGAATCGGTTCGGAAGATGTACGTATCTCGTTCGATCATTCTTATCGAAGGCGCGGATGTGGAACGAAAGCTGATAGGGTGGTAACAAATGAAGAAGGGTGCGCGGTGCGGGTGACGAGGGGTAGCGTGAAGATCGAAGACAAGAAAAAGGCTTTGGCTTGCGAGGCACGGTCGGAAGTCACAGCCAGTTACAGCCAATAAAGAGAGATTAAGAAACCTTATTCCATTCGTCCCTCCACCCTCTGGGGAAAAATACCAATGGAGGATCGTTCCGGTATTTTTTCCTCCAGGGAGAACGTCTTGACAAACCCACGCAAAATCATGCCACGACTCATTGCCGTACAAAATAGCGGACGACTGAACGATGACGTTCGTCGTAATCGAAAATATGAACCGTAAAATTGGCAAATCTGTAAAGTCAATAGGAAATTAGCAAACTCTCGGAGAATTAATATCCCGTTTAAAACGTTAAATGTGGCGAACGAATAGACAGACTTGTTATATGGTAGCTCGGTATAATTTATTACCAAAGTTATGACAAGTGTCTACGTACGTGAGGAATTAGTACAGCTGTAGCCGTGGCTGTATCAATTGCTGATTCTACTTAATGCTTTACTTTACGACCTCGCTATATCGCTTCCACCAAGTATACGTAATACATACATACATACATACATACATACATACATGGTATGTATTTACTTGACTGCGTACAAGGCGCGTGAGTTTCGCGACGATTCTAGCTTTCAGTCAATCAAGATCCTTAAACTGAAATGATTTTTTATCTCTCAACTGAGCTCACGCTGAACGCGAAAGCTTGAGGTATGATTGATGAAACGAGAACCTCCGCACTCGTACAGTTGGCTGTATGGAGATATCGTGAAAAAGAACGATGTTTTTCATCAGATTGGAGTAACAATACTCGAGGATGAAACGAAGAAGAAGATGAAGAAAAGAAAAGTGATGCGGGAGTTTTCATCCTGTATCTGATATAATCAATTTGAACGAATATCCGAAGCTATTTTTAAAGGTATCATCGGATATGCAGAAAATTTTAAGATTTATTTTTAGATTAGTCTGAATCTACTTTGTAGACGTAATTTCATACATACATTTTCAACTATGTTTCGTAATCGTAACAGTGATAAAGAAATTTCAGCATGTTTAACATAACGCACGCAATATACGCACAAGTTTCCTATGATAAGCGTTAAAATACTCTCGCGAGCCACTGTCGACGAAGACGTACGAAGCGAACGTGTTAATTGATACTCGTACACGAACACGCACATACACATACACACACACACTCCACGACACGCTCGCCCTGGAACAATCCAATCGAGCACGAACGCGAAGAAAAGGTAGAAGAAAGAGTGGAGCAAACACGACCAATTTTTATAGACCATTTTTCATTCCACGCAGTCCATTAACGTCAAAAGAAACGGTGGTACGATTGGAATCGCCATGGTGGCGGGTCTGGGCGCGGATAATAACGTGTTCCAGGCGAAAGGAAACTTCCTCGAAAGAGTCGCGAGTCGAGAGAACGACGATGGTATCGTCGAAAGTTTTCCACGTGACTGCGGAAAACTGGCGGCAAGCGGGCGAGGATGCGTGTGTCGAGGTTGGCACACGCGACCGATCGGGAATAATCCCGATTCGAGGTCTGACAGCGAGCGCTCGAAGGAATGTTATGCTGATTGTAAGAACGAGCAAACGGAACGAAGCCTCGAGGATTGCTCGGCGTGGTTGGTGTCGGTTACGGAATCCGTAATATCGAGGAAAGACTTACCAGAGCGGATTTGACAGACGCAATTTAGCCTGGCACCGGGGAAGGGGCAGCAAAGCCATTCGACGTATCATCGAGCAACGCCGCACCGCGCCGCGCCACCTTGGAAATGGAGAATCTGTTCCGGCGTAATCCGTGAACGGATGAATCCCGCTCTTCCGGAATGCGCTTATTGGCACGTACCCTTGACTTCCTTTCCGACTAGCTTCCTTATCCAATTTTTCGACGCTTCATGATTTCCATGGCTTTTGGGGAAGTTCGTTTAAGCCGGCGATCGACGTACCGATTACGTAGAATAGATGGCACGGAGATAGGAAACGGCATTACACATTTAGGAAATCGGGTTCGAGCTTTAACGTATCTCGTGTTAAAACTGCTGCATCTTTTAGGACGCGGTTTTTCTTCTTCTTTCGTTATTCATAATCCTAATCTATTAATTCATAATCCTAATAAAATTGAAACGTGTTCCTCGGACGATATATAGTTGCCTATCGGTAGACGATTACGAGTGTTGGGAATTTATATCCTCGTAGGAAATATAATAAGATCGTAACAACGTTATGACAATTTCGCAGAAGCATCGAACGTTTAATCGTTGTACAGAGAAAACGATAATTATATGAAATTTATTTATTATTATTAAATCGTTACAGCGTTATTCTTGGAGAGAGAAGGAAAAGGAAAATCGCTACTTTGCACGCGTTCGAAATTTCCACTTTAACGGAATACTTCTAGCGCATCGTTCCATCTCATAAAACATATAAACGTCTCGAAGACTCGTGTCGCTGTTTATTCATCGCTACGGAAAGCGAATGCTTCGATGCTGAATAAAGGTCGACAGTGAGAAATAACTAGCCGATCGAAAATCTATGAACCAATGTATCTTCCGATTCACGAATCCTTGAGACTTATTCTAAATTATTAAAAATACGCAAGATATACTTGGAATGAAACTTTTTTAATCTAACTTTCACTTTTCATGTTGTCTCATGAATCGAATTTTATCTCGTACGAATTTTGTTTCATGGAGGCAGACAGGGTAAAAAGGCAGACAGCTCGTTATTATCGTTACCAACTTTATTCTGCAACAGTCGTCTACAGATCGACAGACTGACCTCGTTATCTTGGTCGGCATATCCACATGCGCACCGACGGTCATGCACACGGCATTATGGCATCGGTAATTATCAAACACCTTCGCAAAACACACATTTTTCTATTTTTTCCCAACGTTAAACAACGATAAAACACTTAATTTATAATTGTTTATCTTTATTTCGTTTATACTTAACAAAATAAAAATGATGTATTAAGACGAAATTGCGAAAAATATGATTTCCTTGGATGATAGGTTTCAAGGGATAAAATATATTTGTCAAGCATAGGCCAGTGCTCTGGATACTTTGAGATTTCGACGCCAACGTAATTCTCTCGCGTTTCGTTCTCCTTTCTTTCGATTTTTGCCTCTTTTCCGGCATCCTTATCTCGAAACGTCGGCCATTCAGAAAAACAGGAAAGGATAAGGTGGAAAGAATATCGAGGCGTACAACGTCTCAGTGTTTTTCTCGATCGACGACGAAAAGAAGCCACGATTTCACACGTGATGCTTCCAGATTTATTGGCACGCGGTATATACCCAATAAATCGTTCGTTTTCGACGTAAACGTGTATGCGATCTGTAAATATGATTCCACGGCGCCGCGGCGTGCAATCTGATCGAATTCGACGAGCGTTTTATTCAGTAGGGAGAAATCGACAGACGATGCGACGCGGGTAATCGCAACGAGCATCATCGTCTCCGTCGTTGTCATATTTCTGAATCGAAAGCGCCGGAACTCGCGATCGGGTTCTCGGAATTCAATGACTTTTGCTCGGCATTTTCCATTATTATACCAGATACGAAGCACCGGTTGTCGAACGAATCCACCGTGGACGGAAGGAAAATCACGCGGCTATGATTGGAAGAGCGTTTGGTAAATGCTGAGTACGAATCTCACGAGTACAATGATAATGAGATACCTACGATTAGCGTTGACGATATATATTATATCCATCATTAATGCTACGATTCCAATTAATTCGGGATAAACGGGATCGCGGTGAAAGTGAATAACGGAAGATAATGGATCGTAGTGTTTGTTGCGATGTGAGAATTGTCTTTCTAATCTATTTATTCGATAGAATATTTCATCGATAATAAACTTTAACCTGGACTGTGCAAACGATCGCTCGTCGAAACAAATATAGGAAGAAGATGCCAAGTTCGAAGGCTAAGGTGCCGAAGAAGCGTAACCTTTGAAATTGTTCAATTTAGTTTTCCGACGACTCACGGTTTCATTGTCAAGGTACATGGCGCGCAAAAAGAACCTGGCAGCGTTTGGAAATCGTCGTCATCGAATCCTGCGCCGTGATCTCGACGTAAACTATAAACATGAACTCGTTAGCGGCGGCCGAAACTCCCGGGAAATTAATTCCATTGTAGCACAAACGCCAGAACCACGTTAATTCGAACGTTTTAACGACGGTGACACGCATAGTCGGTTGTGTGCGTGCGTGCTCCCGTGGATTTTCTATGCTCCGTTAATTTGGTTCTCGACGACTTGATTCAGTTTCACATCGGTGCTCGAGAAATACTTGGCGCTCTGAACTCTAGACATCGTCGTCTAAGAGGGACGAAAGGCCGATTGTAAATAGCGGCCAAGTTCCGCCGCTCCAGTCGCCCAGGAAGATTAATGATAACCAAGCGGCGTGCTGGACAACCGAATAATTTTCGGTGATTGGATCCGTTCAATGGAAATAGCGCGATAACGTTGATGATCCATTAACATTGTACGGAACTAAGCGTCGTCGGTGGAGCGGTAATTGCGTGGAAAGTAGATTGCACGCGTGGCTACCCTTTGCCAAAGAAAAGCCAATTTAATCCTTCCTGGTTCGAAGATTTTTCTCTTTTCTTTTCTCTTTCTTTTCTCCCTTTATTCAGAATCGTATTATTTTAGCAAAAGCAAATACGCGGTTCTGCCTTCTAAGATCTTTTTTCCTTCTTCCTTGACGATGTTCCCTAGATTCATTAACGACTCCCCACGGTATAGCTGTGCTCCTACAACCGCTCCTACACTTTGTCTATGCGCGCAAGAATTTTCAACCTCCGATTGTTGTTTATCGAGCAGAACGATGAAGTGTCTTTTTCAGTTTAGTAGTCGTCGTCGTTAACCGGTTTCCATGCTCGTTCTTCGGGACTGCCTCGTGGCCACTTCAATCCACCGCGCTTCAATTCACGTCCGATAATTGTTCCACGCGTTGACAACTATGCGTTCTTCGTCCTATTCGATTTTTTTCATCGATTAATTACGACGCGTCGAGAAGACCACCGTCACAATTAAATCGGACGAAAGTTTTTTCACCATTGTCGCAATTATCCTTTGCCAGTTATTCGACTATGGATACGTGGCCAGTTTCTCGGAGATTCATATTCTTCAGAATCGATTGACCGACTAAGATCGACGATTGGCATTAACTAATCTTTATATCTAAAGTAATTTATTTGCAATTTACTTGTATTTATTTCTACTGACATTTTATGACGTTCGCGTAGATACAACGTGAACTTTATATGAATTTTTTCATAATTGAATTCTCAGTCAGAAAATAAGAACATAAGCGACATGTTATAAGTTTCTTTGTTGAATGTATTATTAAATAAAATTATCATTTTGTTCAACTGACCACGAATATTCAGGCACGAAAGATGCGAGAAATATCGCAAAATTGTATAGGTATTCCGATTTTATTATACACGTATTTAATACATTTGACAGAAGAATACGGATTGTGATTATTAAACGATACGAAATAATCACGTGTTGAAGTTTTTAAAATATTCAAATTAATGTACATATATCCAACAAGATTGTAATAAACAAGATTAATTTTCGATCGAATACCTACATTAACATTCTACAAGCGTTACATTAGCTTTTTAGTCGATCGGCGAGGCTAGCAATTTTATTCCGGAGCATTTTAGCAACTTTTATCTTGTACTTTTATTTCGCTGGTCTAGGAGATACATGATTTTAATTACACGCTCATAAATGCGGCTTTCTGCTCGCATTTACAGACGAGCCATCCTTTACCCAGACTTAGGTGGTAAAACTGAAAAAGAGTGAAAAGTAATGTCGTGGTTGGCTCAGTGTGAGGAGTTAACACACAGAGTTAACTTCGAAATAATACGGTGACCACGAGCCGTGCGATAAAAAGCCTCTAAGCATCAACCCCTGCGTTAAATTTGTACAAATATACGTACAAATGTATGAATAGAGGAAAGTAAAGAATTGCTTTTAAAAGGCCAATGTTTATTTTCGCCATAATGTATGTTTTTATTAAACGTTATTTCATTATTCCGTAAAATGTACTTCTGGCTCCTCTTTCAAAACCCCATCCTTCATATACGTATACATATGTACAATTACGATATTAATTAAATATTATCAAAGATGCGATATTCGTATAACAGGCATAATATATGATATATCGCTTAATTTTTGGCTGACAATGACTGCTAAGTACATTTATTGCACGAGTTTCAAGGAAATTTGTGCGTTATTCGGGATAATGAGATTTTCATGTAGATATGTATACTGTTATGAAGCGTGTCGTCGAAAGTAACGAAAATGAGACTGCTAATATGTTTCAACACTTTTGTTTAATCCGATGGTAGTGCCGCATCAAATAATAACACATATTGTCACAGATATTCACGCTGATATGTAAAATGTGAGGTACAAAAATAAACGAATGCATGTTGTGTGATATACAGAATAATGTAAATAGAACATTTCGTCCTTTACAAAGAAATATACGAAGTAATGTTTTCTAAAAAAAAAAAAAAAAGAAAATCTGATAAACGCAATGCAATGAAGAATGTCACGGAATGATCTACTATCTAAGGCTGTATACATACATACGTCTTTAGAAGGTTATTGATATACAAGTATATCGTCTATGAATTAATCCAATAATATGTATCATAGTTTTAATTTTATCAATTCGTATTTCCGACTTCTGTGAGCTTCAAGACGCGATGCGAAGATAATTGTAAATATAATCGCTGACTTCGCTGAGTCAATTAATTAAACGGTCGTCTATAATTTTTTGTCTGACACTCGAAAGATGCGTACAAGAACTTGTAAATAAAATTCTAAGATTTCCAAATATACAATAAAAATGTGGTCGCAAGATTTTTCAACAAATCTACCTTTTATTACAGTAAATCAATTCTTTTTGTCATTTGTCCGTTGACAAACAAGTATCGGATAAAATTTGTTCTTTGATTCTCGTTATTTTTATCAGTTACTTTGCGTCTCGCTGTACAACATTCGTTATACCTCTCCAGATATAATCCATGGCGGATAATTACCTCAACTATCACAGCTCGTAGCGATAACGATAGCACGAATTTCGTTCGCCGCACGTGCAACAAAATGTTTTTGCAAGTAACTTCGGCTGCCTGAACAATAGTTGTCAAAACGGAAGTTTTGGTGTTTGAAACGAACGGTGGCCAACAGAACAGGTTCAGGGTGTTCGGAATGCGAGGGAAGTCATCCATCATTTAGCTGTGTATAATTTGGGCTTGCGGGAAGTTGAAACTACTCGCGGAAGGGTGATGCGGTCGCTGGTTAGTCGACGGTAGTGTGAGTGAGACTTTATCAGGCTGGCATCCATTACTTAGTCGCGAGAGATTACGAGAAGGAACGTTCCTCGAGAATGTTATCGCGCTTAGCCGCTTGTTTCACCGGCAGATTACGGGACCCCCTTTTTCATTCCGCGTGAAAATGGCTGGTCATCGCACGTGCGTGGAATTTCGCTATGGTCGTGCACATGCTAATGACTAAGAACAGAATAAAACCGCTTATTCAATCTTCTTCTCAAGCCACACAATGAGATTTATTTCGTGTCCATATCAACGTTCATTTTTCTCATATATCGCACATGTATATTTTTTCCATTTTTATTTATTATTCTCTAATCCAATCTAATCTATCTATCTATTGATATTTTTTCTCAAAGAATAGAGCCAATTTATATTCGTACGATATTTGTACAGTTGATAAATTGGGAGAATGGTTTAAAATTAAATCGATCGATCATTTTTTATTCTCCATCCGTAAGATTCATCGGAACTAATTGAATTTTTGTTTTGACTATTAGCGTTCTTTTTGCCGAAATATTCCGTTACGTTTAAAAAATTAAGAAAACTTGAAATTGCGCCATTTGCTCGCTATAATCAAAGCGTCTGCTTGACGATCTTGGGATTCCTTTGGAAACAACAAAGTTTTTCTTATTGGTTGGCATAAATTCTCAACGATAACATGGGTGGAGAGAAGAGGCGGTCAGCGAAGGAAGAGTGGGAAGAAAGATGTCCAAAAAGTGACACAAGGATGGTTTATGGCATCTCGTGCTTAAACACTCTATCCCTCGACCTCGTTTCTTTCTGACAAACACGTGTTTTGGGGATTACTGCTGGGAAAAAAGTTTTGGAACTGTGATAAATGTCTAAGGTTACTCACCTTTGCTACCAATACTGCTACAGCTGGCTAAATCATCCAACAGTTGAAAAATATTATACCTACATTGATTATATGGAATACGAGGAATATCATCCTTGAACGACGGTATTCCACGTTTTTTCTACATTCCGTGGTCAGTTATTCGTGGGATTTAAACGTTAGATTCAGCTAGGATCAAACATACAATAAATACTTATTATTCACGTTATAACTCTCAATGAGGAAAAGTTATTTTTGGACATTGTCAACGTCCAAAAATTGTATCAATTTCGCGTTACTCGCTCGTCCATTACGAATAAGAAACGTGTACATCGTTTATCCTACATGGAGGTGAGATAGGAGCTGAAACAAGAGACCCTTTGCATATCAAATTGAAAAAAGTGGCTAAGACAGAGAGGGGGTAGAGAAATGTCGCGTTAACGAGCCGATTACATCTGCGCTTGGACTAACGGCAATTAATTGTACCATTCGCGTAGATGATACGAAGTGACTAAAAAGAAAAATGAAATAATTTAGAAGCATTTAATACGTGTTGAGAAAATGAAGAAACGTTTAGTTGACGCAGGTTTGTAAATTAATTCCAATGGAAGTATGTTACGATAAAAGCAGAAGTGGAAGAGAAGTTTCGGCTTGGTTAGGAGGGAAAACTGTCATAGTAAGTAACCGTATTTCATAACATGTGCCACGTTCACTGTTATAGCCTATATACAAGTTACGATGTTAAACATAAAACAAAATCTACGAAATATAGCGTGTAAAATTATTTTCGAGGAAAACAGACAATTTTCTTATATCTCTTTTGAATATAGAACGCTCCGATTACATTTGTAGATTGTGCTTCGTACGAAATATGCAGTTTAGGCATATACGGTGTTTGGACGTTAATTTTGAATAAAAATTACCGAAGTTGGTGGATTCTAAAGAATTTGAGAGTTTAGATACGATTCCACGAATATCCTCGACTTTTCTTTATTCGGGTTATCCTATGCATTAACGTTACTTACGTTATTACGTAAATAGAACATACCTGGCGTGATATTCTTCTTCTTGCTACATATCTCGCAGTTGTTTTCCCCAATTCAGCAGCGTGTGCATGACGCGAAGCACTTATACGTAAGTTATACCGTTTTACATAGTCGTTGTCCGTTGGCGCGATAGTAGAAGCTCTAGCATCCTCGTTGTAGCGAATTTATTTCTTATCCGTCACTTCTGCGATAAATCGTATGTTTCTACACGGCGAAATAGCGACAAGTTTTAGATAAAATAAAGAAATTAGGTCTATGTACAAACTACTCGTATAGCTTAATTATGATAGATTATGAGAAAATAATAATTTAATCCTTGATTTAGAAATAACGTAAAAATTGTTCTTCAACGATAAATATGCTTAAGTCGTTAAAATGTAAGAGAAAGTCGCCAACTGATTTCAAGAGATGTCGATCCAAATGTACTCTCGAGGATAAGTTTCGAAGCAGGAGAAGATACAGAACGAGAAGTTTTAACAATTTGTTTTCGAGTTTCTTTCTCGTACGTGCAGGAGTGTCGGAATCGTCGCAGAATACTTCTGCATTTTGCAAGTTTATTTTACCGTAGAATCGACCCATAACGTGGTGATAATTAAGTAACTTTTCATGCGATAATTTTTCTCGTTCTATATTCCGTTATCATTCTGTTCGTTGGTTGTACTTTATTATCTTGGTAAAAACAGAATTCTACTTCTCTTAAGTTGCGAAATATTGAATTACATAATAAATTTAACGAGCAATTGCTTTTATTCAGAAAGCTTGCTAGAGAGATTTAAATCAATTCACAATTGATCCGTAGAAACTAATTTTTAAACCGAATAGTTAGTTGTACGAAAGTGACAAATAAATAAATATCTTTCTTTTTACATAATACGTAAGTATATTTCAATTTCCTAATTTTTGTACATTTGGGATGGACGAAGCATCCACGATAAATACACGGTGACCATTATTTTCTCGCTATTATCATTTGTCTTAAATTCAGTACAGGGTAGCAACTAAAAACTTCCCGATGCAAAATCCACACCTTCGAAATCTGCTAGAACAATTTGAGCTCATTACGCATTTCCATACTTGCTCGTCCACACGGCCACGCGGCCTATTTTGCCAAATATTGAAACTCGTACTCGTTAGGGTAGGGCTGCTTTCCCCATTCGGTGGTGCAAAGCTCGTTCTTTCTTCGTCGCGTGATTGTACAAATTGATTGTAGTTATTGCATAACGAACCTTTCGTAACTGATGTAATTACTTTGAATAATATCTCGGTTTGTTGCTGGAGGTGCGAGTGCTCGTGCAAACGAGTCACCTCGTTACATTTATGTATATCGCTTGCATAACGTTTCGTTTGTATGGCGTACCGCAAATCTTATACACAGCGTAAAAGAAGACGCGAAACGTATTTCGTGGGAACAACGAGGAAGAAACAACGGAACCGACGCGACGCGACGCGACGCTGAAAGATCCTCCATTTGGCCCGTTGCTCCGAGCCACTCGTCTACGTTAATTGATCGTGCATTGTTATTCGAATTATTGTTATAATTACTGGCGTCAGAATGCTTGCCGCGATAATAATGAGCTGAATTTTTGCGACTACTACGCGGCACGAGAAGCATGCCACGTCTTTTGTTGTTAGATTTGTCGAGAAGCATTGAAAAGAAAATTCTTTGCAGCGTATGCACGAATTTTAATGAACAAACTTGTGAATCTGTAAATGAAATGATCATTGAATCGAAAGGAATTGTAATAAGTTTGAATGGAGGCGAAAAAAATTGAAAGGTGATGCTGTGAATGAGGGAATAGGAATGAAAGGTGTTGTCATTGGTGGAAAGATGAAATAAGCTGGGAATAATTACGCGTTTAATTCAATCGCGTGGTTTCACAAATGAATCAGCGAATAATTCGTTTACTTCTTTTCGTTTTATTAAGTTGGCGATATTGCGTGCGAAAGGATTCATTGAAACGAATAACGAGATAATTTTGTGACGACTATGACGAAATAAAGGGATCGACAAAAATATGTCGAGTCGTTTTAATCCCCAAATTCTTGCTTTCGATAAATTAAAGAGAATTGCTTCATCGTATAATATGACACGCGTCGCGTCAAGTTTTGATAAACCAACGTATAAGTTATTTAAATCATTTACAAACGTGGGACATTTTTTAACATTAACAACATGCCATTGCAGTCGTTAAATCAAATATCGAAAGTTTCTTTTAACGGAACTAAAAATCCTTTTCGAAGGTCTCGGTACGCGTACGGAGGATTCAAATTTTTCAGCTGGAATATCCGCGGCAGAAAAGTAAAAATTTCGTTTTATGCGCAAAATAGTAAAAAAATTGCTTTTAAGGGAATAGTTTGGAACAAATGATAGGTAACTCGAATAAAAAACTATGCTCGTTACGAACTATCGTTACTTTACATTCGCACACGTGCGTGTAGGTACATAAAAAAAGGGAGAAAAAACAACAAAATATAAACGTGATCATATCGGAGCTTTTATTCAATTCTATCCATTCTTCCTTTTAACGGGAACAGCTTTCTCGTAAACGAACGCTTATTGTAATCGTAAAAGATTTGATTCTGCGTTCCGCCGCTTTGAACGAGCTCGTCGACGATATTACATCTCAATTGGTATCGTTCGACGGCAAACTAAAGCTACGTGACGAAGTATTTTGCCATAAGAAATCTTTGAACAACAGCTAATACGTTCGAACGATACTTACATTTGCTTTCTTACTGACTTTACAGCGAATCTCTGTCTTTAGATTTGGATGACGCGTCGCGATCGACCGGATTATGATACTCGGAATAACGTCGAACGATTGCTAGACTTTTTATGACCTAACGGCAGACGCGTTTCATAGTTTCATAGTAAAAAGAGTGGTTTGCGGAGGATAAGACCACGAAATATGTTTTAAGCGTTTTGGCGTTTGTAGCAATGACTAGCTGTATTCGAACGTATGGTAGTGGTCATAGATAGGATGGTCTCACTTTGATCCCAAATATCCAATTTATAACTGGAAATTAAAGTTAAACACGAGAACCGGTCACGTCATATATCGCTTGAAATTGAAAATAAACAGGAGTAAATTTTTCTTACCCCGGAAATGATACCTATCTCTGTTTCTTTCTCAAAAAATGTCTTCCTCGTGTCTTTGCATGTGTAGGTACGCGAATAACGTTTCTCATGCGGTATAAAATGCAAAATAATTTGTGTGTCCTGATTATCATACTTCTTTCATTATGTTTGCGTGTTTCTTATTCTCGTCGAGTTGTAGAGATTACGTAAAATCTATTTAAATCTACGATACACAATGACACGGAGAATAGTGTATATAGACGTGATTGAACGTTTCGCTGTATGCAAATCAACTCGTGAAATTAAATTCTTCGTCCGAGTAACGAATTTCTACTTTCGACCATGAACGTTTTATCAAAATCGTATTTCTCAGAGTACCGTCGATGCGATAGAGTACCGTATCAGAGCAGCATAAAAAGAGTGGATGCGTAATTTATTTCGTGACTTTTCAAGTATTTGAAGTTCCGTAAAAATTTATTAACTCGTACAGCTTTCGAAATTTCCTGCCTTCCAATATTTTAATATTTCACATAACGAAAATTACGATTTAAAAGTACAGTTTAAAAGTTAAAAGTCTAAAAGTAAGAACGTATACGTAATTAATTAATTAAAATGTCTTAATGTAATTGTAATGGTACGTTCGTATTTTTTTACAGTTGGTGGGTTTCACGTATAAACGGGCCATGAAATTTCCACATTTTCCTTATAATTTCGCCTCTGTTAAGTTTGTCTTAAATATGTTTCGTTTCGATGAAGATCTGAAAAAAATAAAAATGTAGAATAGGTCGCAACTGAGTGTATGGAAACGCTGTAAGATTCTTGAGAAGAAATTTCGAGGAATATCTGCCGAACAGTTCCAGAACCTTTAGTTTGTCGCAAAAATATTAAATGAAATCTGTTAGATAATTGATGTAAAATTATACACAAGTAGTTTGAACATTTCAGCAAATTTAATATTTCAAGAAATATTTTTTATTTTATCCGGTGGTTTTGATGGCTCTGACTGTTTGAAAAATACAATTGGATACGTGACCAATTACATACAGTCAGTCGCAAAAGTTTACACACGCTCGTTGAATATTACGCGTTCAAAGTATCCGGAGAAATTGAAAATGACCAACTTCTGTGACCGATTGTACACTTTAAAAACTTAATACGAAATATACGAAAATATTCGGCAATTGATTAATGCGAATTAAATTAAAACATTACGATAAATTTTAGTATTTTGTAATGTATCGCTTTGCTTTCGTTGTAGCTTTTAAACTATTCGGTATTGATACTTCTTCTTTTCCAGTATTGAATTTTAATTTATTTTTCATTAATAATGTATTTTTACTAATTTCGATAAGGTGTCCGCTATCTGATGATAAAAAGAGACAATTTCCATAAGATCGTAAACTTACTTTTGAACAGATATCTTGATAGAAATAAATAATAAATAAACGTTCGACCATGTTGTGCTATCCACAGACATATCGTAGCACGTAGGATAATGTATAGCGATGTATAGCAATTTTCTTATTCTTTAATGCAGTTGATAATTAACGACGTGATTAAATTTGATGAGAAATACTGGCTCGTTAAATACTAAATACAAACTTCAACGAAACATTTCAGATAAAAAACAAAATAAAACGAAACTTGATTTAATGTCACATTTCAACGATACAAATTTCTGTAGAAACAAAGTCGAAAGATACGATAGCTTGTATATTCCCCATAACCTGAGCGAAAGGAAATCGGTTTCACTGAGTTATTACAATCGACGTCTTACGATCGGCTCGAAAATGTAGCGTTCGAGAAAACGCACCTGGGGACCAACGCATGCCCTCTTTTCTTTCGTGGCAAGTTGCTAACGCATTAATCTGACATTATACAGCCGACAGAGAGACGAACTGACACGTTTATGACTGTCTGAAAGCACAATTTTTCGCTTAGATGGTTACGAATCCTTTCCTTGCCTCTCGCAAACTTATTTCTCTCTACCTACATGTTGTTTCATTCCATATGTGCAGGCCGAGGTACAAGATGCTTGTAAATCGTCGTATTCCACAAATCCATACAGAAACGTACGAACGCGGAGATTGTTTGCCGTTTGGAAAAGCTACATGAAATCGTTTCGTTATATTTTTATGAAAAGGCGTGTAATATCGTACAAAAAGCTCAGCTTGCGAACTTTTTATTTTACTACAACAACTCGATTAAATATTTCACGGTTCTCTTTCGCGTTCAAACAACTCGGTTGTTTATGCACGGAGATCTCGATGAAACTTGGATGCAACGTGCTTAATTTCTAAATTTAATTTGTCAAACCACTAAAGATAGAAAGACTGTTTTCGATTTCAGCGTGAAATTTTAAACAATTACTTTCGATAAGCATCCTGATAACCGTCCAATATAACACGAACTTTTAATTGTTATATTCCATAGAAGATACTCAATGAATATTTGCCGCACAGTAATATATCCGCAAACTTCTTCATATTTAATCAAAGTTCCTCGATAAACAACTAACTTCATTTTCAATTTTTATCTCTTCGCTATGTAACTTATGTAGCGTATCTAACAGCATACTCGTCTCCAAATTCATACTTTTATATTTAATTCAGCAATTAGTCATCGATGAATAACTGGCTCCTCCAATTTTAACCTAATCCAGCTCCTTCTATTTTCTATACAATTTACAACTGCAAAGAGTTTCTCGAGGCATTCGTACCTTGACTATCGTAGGTCCCCTAACAACGAAAGTTCGGAAGACGTTAGAATCGAAGAGACAAGGAAACGAAGAACCGGTGGCGTTCGTTTCGCGAACAAGACCACAGCCACTCGATTTCGGGGTTAATACCTTTGGTAGCATTCGTGCTGCAGCAGCGTTTCTTCCTCCTCTGCTCGTAACTCGGCGCCCATACCACTGATTTACAGTCACGGTACCGACATACACTCTTTGATTTTGCTGGACGCGCACGAACGAGAACGCGAATCACGTTTCACAAATCCACGTACCGCGACCCGTTTCGGTTCAGCGTGATTCTTGCGCGAGCGACGAAAGGGCTCTTAGGGGGTAGGTTGACGAGGGCTGACAAATTAGAGAGCACACGCGGGACCACGCCAGCCCGAGGAATGTTGTAACGAACGAAACAGGTTTTATTGTGTTTCGTTGCTCGTCTGTTTGCTTTGTTTCGTCGGCGAGCGGGAATCATCGACGGGACGCTTTCTGTGAAACGCTTGTTCTAGAAATCGAACGATGACACGATTTTCGAGTGGTGGTAAAAATCGTTCGTGGACTTTTATTTTGAAACTATCGCAGAATACGTTTATACGTATACGTTACCGCTTAAAAGCTTCAGCTGATTTATTTTACGTGCCATTTATTTCGCGTAGGTTCTTTTGCGGAAAATAAGAAAAGAAAAAATTGAGCAGCGAAGAAATAATATAAAAGATGGCAAAAGTTAAACGCGACGATACGATAAAAATAAGTCTTTAAATAAACCCGCTAGACAAGAATATCGAATAAGTTGTTTTCTTTTTTCTTCTTTCGGAGCGTTGAATTTATTGGAAACACATTGGATATGAGACGGAATTGGAAACTTCAATTTGAAAAATATTAGAATACTGAATTTAATAAAAGATGACAAGGAATTTTACTACGAACGTGGCAGATCGTTAACTAAAAATTCAATACCTATGAAAATTATTCTATTCTTTTTACTACTGCTTTTATCGAAAGAAAGAAGATAAAACGTTTACAAGCGTTTAAAACAAACTACTTACATCGTCTAATTTTACCGAGAACTTCGTCTTCATTTTATATAATCTTTCGTAAAATTGCACTAAATTTGAATGCATTTCGCGAGCAATCGATTCGGTATGGAACGTTAAAAAGAAACGAGAAATGTTATGGCTATAATTTTCCGACAAGCTTGCAGCCAGACATAAAAAAGAACTGATACCCGCAAAAGAGCTCGTTTAGTTTCCGAACTTTCGAGATCTTCGCGGATAGGCCAGTAAATTTGGATCAATGAGAATCGTTTCATGGTGGCTTTATCTAATTTAGAACTCCGAGGCAACGTTATTGTTACGTATGGCCTTTTTATCCTTTCCATAGCTATGGCAATTCCTCTATCGGCTTTCTTTCTCTCGAAAAGTCAAAGCAACGATCGACGGAAACCTAAATACAAAGAAGACTCGAGGAAACGACACGATGAGTGATGAAATGATCAACGAATTGGCAAAGAAAGGAACGGCACTCGTTACATTCATCTTTAACGTCATCCTTCGTCTTGGATATTATCCGTCTTCGTGGAAACTGTCAATTATCACGCCTCTCCACAAACCAAGGAAAAAAAGAAGAAAGTTGAAGAAGTAAATCTCATACCTTAAAACTTATCAGCAACGCCGCGTGCTACGTAACCAACGAGGCTGTTCGTAGGATTAAAGCTACGTAACCAACGAGGCTGTTCGTAGGATTAAAAATACCCGTGGTCAAAGAAGAAAAATCGATCCTTCGTTCGCTTCGATCGATTTTTCGACCGAAATTTCAATCGGTCATTTCAATCCTCTAATTACGTAGCTTCCGAGCAGATCATATCGCCTTCAAAGACTAGAAGCACGTTGTACGTCTACACAACAGATTCAGCGAACAAAGGATACTGTACCGGAATAACGGAAATATTCACTAGCACTATGCACATACCTACACACTTACCCGGCCTTGTCAAGTACCGCAAGATAGTCCTCCGAGAGCCTTCATGGCAGGATGAAGCGTGCACACGTCGTCACTCGTCGATTATCATATCTACATAAGTCGATGGTTAGCTCCGTCGTGTTATTTCGGTTGTTGCGAATCACATGCTCGATATGTTCAACGCTATGTCTAATAAAGGATACGTATTAAAACGAAGTGACCTTAATCCGAAGCTACACGTTGTGCCGTGGTGACAGAACATCGTAATTACTAAAAATTCTGCCACAATTGATCGTAATGTTCTCGTTGTATATAGAAAAGAGAAGAGAAAAATATTCTGCGCAACATTAAAATTGACTTTGCGTAACTAGTTTTCCGAGGCGATTATTAAATTCTGGTTAATGTCATTGATTCTCATTCGTTTTTCGCTAACTGGATGTTGTTAATCTAAACACGTAACGAATTGCCACGAACTGTACTAGAATTAAATAAATTGCTACCAATTTCCAACACGGAACGTTACTCGGTAAGAATAAAAAGAACGGAGAAACCGCGTTTACCTGGCAACGCAAGTAATAAAACGCAAGTAATAAAGCAAATAAACGCGAATGGATAATTTCACGGGTTTCGGATATCCCGAAAAAATTCACATTCGAACGCCAGGTACAGCAGATTCGCCGTAGATGTCGAACAATTTGCGGAAAATGTTTCACTCGCGTGGACGTTTCACCCTTTTGGATAAAACTTGGGCCGATTTAGAGTATCGTGACAACAATGTCAGAACATACGCCCTTATATCTTCGACTACTACTTTCTTCCACGCGAGTTTCACAGTCGCCGTTTATGGAGGCAGCCTGGTTCTCGTCCTATAGCGGAAACCTCTGTTTATCCTGGTTGAAAACTTTTCTCACATCGCGGCTGTTTGCACCTTGTGAAAACGGGCGTCGAATATTACAGGGGATATGGTTGGAGCGAAGTCGATGGGATGCACGGAGAATCCAGCTCATCGATACGGGCAACAAGCTGAAAACTCGCGCTGCTTTCCGCAAGAATTCGGTTGTTTCGTAATTGCGTAATACACTTTTCTTTCGAGAGGATTAAATGGGAGAGGGCTTCTGCCGACGGTCGAATAGGATCCGATAGTTTGATGTACTTACTCCTCGCGTATGCCTTCTTTTTCCGGCGGGAATGGGATTGCTCGTGTCTTTTAAGGAAATGGCGGAAAGTTTGATCAGTCGAAATTTCATGGCAGTAGAGTTTGCTCGCTGCTGTGTGCGAGATAATTGGACGATTTCTGGATGTTATTTAAACAATTATCGTAGAATAAAGGTGATTATTTGTGTAAATAGCGCGATATGGCTATTAATAGCCATGTTAATGTAGAAATGACAAGAGCGTTGAGCTTGTTTCGTTGTGGTAACAAGTTGCATCTTGATGAATTATTAGTTCTATGACAGATCGTTGGAAAATGAAAAATGAAACTGAAAAATTCAGCACATGAAAGAAATTACCTAGTGTTATCGAACGATCGATATTATTATTACAAACCACCATTAAGAAATAAGAAAGAAATTAAAATTACAGTGCTGGTAATAGAAGTACTAAATCCGAATTCGAAGACTAATATAATATATTAGAATTGGAAATGTCCCGAATTGAAGTGCTAATTCGCGTTCACGAAGGCAGTCAGCCAACGCGTTAAAAATGAGTTTATTATTTTATCGTTATTAGTGGCCCAAAACTAAATTTTCCCGCGATTGAAATATGTACGATCGCAAACCGAAATTACGACGATTTCATTATATATATAGATATCATATAAAACGTTTGACCTCGGCTAAAGATATCGATGAACGTACCAGGATTAGTAGTTGCATATTAGTGAATTATGTATATATTTTGTTATTTGATCTGTTTATTACAGGAAATGACGGGAAACCGATTCGTGTGAATGAATCGTATGTTACCTAACCGTTGGGTAGATTTTCACAAATAACATCAATTTAATAGTAAACCAGTTATAGAAATTCGAATCTTTTTATTCGATCGAAGAAGGTTTTTAGAGTTTAATTCTTGTGCCTGAGAGTGCGAGATTTTAACAACAGTTTAAAAAAGTATTTCTTACTATTGATATTTAAAATTTTCTAAATTATGTACTTCTTCGAAGAAAAATTATTTACAAGCAAGAACATTTCCTGATTTTTTAAATTTCTTAACTCTTTCGTCCTCGAATTGTTTAATAGCCACAAACGTTCGTTTGCAGTTCTATTACACCGCGAATAAATAATTCGTAGAAACACTGTAACGTTTCGGGATGCGTAAAGATCATTTTCAAGTGAAATTAACGTTATATATCTAAATTAATTAATCAAAAGATACTAAACAATATCGAACAATATCGAAGAATATGACGCATTCCACGCTACATTATGAAATCAATGGACGTTTGATGTCCAAATCAAATTTTGGAAGTAAACATACGTAAAACTATTTAAAAAATATACATTTTCTCGCGTTTTCGTGGATTAATGTCATTAGAAAAAAAAAATCTGTCTTTTGATTTCCAATTACGAAGAACGAAAAAATTAGTTTTTGTTACTCTGCAAAAGATTAAAATGATCGATCGATACAATTTGTATCGATAACGCGTTTCCATTCACTCTTTTGCAAATTCCAGGAATGATGAAAACGTTTCGAACTATCCGATAGTTATAGACGCAATCGTTTATTTCGCTCGCAAACGTATCGAAGTTTCAATCACATTAGTTGCACGGAATACTGTGCAATCGTACTCGTGAAATTTATGATTCTTTGTTTGTCCTTGCAATCTAAAATTGGATCAATAGATCCTTATAATTTCGATAATGGTAGCTTGCATCGGCAAAATGGACAAGCAAGCATCATCGAAAATAACAAAATAGCTTGTTTGCATTTCTGGAACGAAATGGGGAAAATTTTGCTTTTTCGTAAAATCGCAAGAGGATTTTTCTTTTTTTTTTTTTTTTTACTGTTTCTGGTAGAGTTATCCTCCTTTTTAATCTCTGCAACGAATAAAGTATATCGTGCTAATTTTTCTCTGAACGTTATTTTTCTCCTTAAATTTGAAACTTTTCGTGTAACCCTGCGGTGCATAACATTTTATGCACTGTAGTATAATAATTACGACGACGTTGTATTTACCAGTGTAATTTTTACGATAATGTTAGTTTAAATTAGTTTCCGTATTACGACAAATGTTGAGAATCAGCTCGTGCTATAGTTAATAATCTCGTAGGGAATTAAAAACTGGAAGTAAATTAAACACTTATAAGCACGAAGGATCTAATAAATTAAAATTGTATACTTTTAATGCTTTGTATCTTCATCTTTTAGAAGATTACACGATCTATTTCTTTACGCCGTGAAACTTTAAGCTAATATAATGTTTAATTATATACTGCATCGTAAAAGAAACGGAACAATGCAAAACAAAATAGAACAGAGGGGAGGAATTTATCTTTGTACCAGGTTAAACGATCCCATTCTCATTGATCTGCCAGTAACGAAACGATACGTAACAATCGATCGTGGCACCCATTCGTCTCCGTCCACAAATTCCAACGACCATTACGAACGAGAGTTTCAAACAATCCTGTTCGATTCCAGTTCCGCTCTCGTACAAGTGAAACTTTTCTGTCAAAGCAGCACCTCTTTCTAAAGTCATCATCGACGCGTAAGGAATAAAAACTTTCCGATTCAACGAACGATCTGCCGCGAAACAGAATGTTTGATACTAGTTGATCAGCGATCAAAGGTAGGAAAGCGACCAATCCCTTTAAGCAGACGTATTTAGCTTTAATTTTCCTGCGTTCCCTGGTTAATTCGATTTATCTTCTTATTGCGTGGAGAGATAAAGAGAGAGTGTGTGTGTGTGTGTGTGTGTGCGTGTGTGTGTGTACAGAATGTTCATCGTAATAACAACTGTCGCAATTTTTCTGGCTTTTCTGTCAATGCGGAGGAAGAACGTCTCGTAGAAAATTTAGTTAGTAGTCGATTAACGACAAATTGCAATAATAAACGTGTTAAGGGGCTTTTTGAGCGATAAAGAATCAAGCTTACTTTAATTAGTTTATGTAGATACTACGAATTGAGTTTTCTGACGAATTCGTAGATGATGATGATGCCTCTAATGCTGGATAAAACGATTGCTCTTTTTCGATAATATCTTCTTAAGAGAATCAGCCAAAAATGCAATAAATTGCATCGTTAGCGCAAAAGTCAAGCATCGAAATGTCCAACAATACTTGATAATTGAATGCAAACAGTAAATACTTGCCATATGTTCTTATCATATTATGCTTCTAGACCGTGGATTATGTATTTATGGGAAATTTTAATATACAGAATTTAGTGGATAAATGTCTGGATAAATGCCAAATAAAAAATCATATGGTATCAATGTAAAATGCGAGGGCAAACTATCATTATATCATTTGCCGTATTTACCATTTTTGAAACTGAAGAAAACCAAAGTTCTTTTCTCGTTTTCTTTGCATCATTTCCGTTCTTCTTCGTTCTTTAAGAGATCAAGAACATGGGAAACTTCAAGCGTTTCAACGTATCTTGAAAACCAAGAGAGATGCTGGATAGGATATTCTACCTAAAGAGAGCAGTAGATAATAAATAACTTTTGTTCGAAATATTTTGTTATCAGATTATCAAAAGGATCTTAAAATTTCTACCGACTGTTACAACGAACATCCTCTATATATCCTGCCATTTCTTAACTATTCACCTTATCCTTTCTAACCAGATCCTTGCTCCCATCACTTTGTCCCGCCCATTTCGAGCGAATACTCCAACTGGGTTTCTTCTTTTGTTTTACCATTGAATTGCGGCGCGTAGGGGAGAGCATTAACATTTTCTCGTGATTATTTAAATTTAAGACAATCGTGGCCACGACTAGCTGCTGGCTACAGCTCCGGCCAACCTTAACGCGGAACAACCGTGCTTCTTCGTCTCTTCTCTTTTTTCCTCGCCGTTCTCTTAACCATTCATTGTATCGCCTTGCTCTTACGTTCGCGCAACTTGAACATTTTTTCCTTCGACCTGCTTTTCGACCGGTTTGGAAAATAACGCGACCCGCTTCTTAATATCCCGAATGACAAAGCGCCGCCGAACTTCCCCTCGCGAATTTCTCTAATTCTTACCACCGCCCCCAATTTCTCCTATCTTTTTGCATCTTCTTCCGCAGTTTCGCGAACTCGTTTACGGAGATACCGTTTTCCGGACGATTTATTGAAAATTAAAACGAGACTTTTTCCCGTTGCACGATCGCACGGCAAAAGCAGAAAAATAAATGGCCGGAAAGAGGCAATTAACACTAGAGAAATACCACAGCAGTGAAAATGACTGGTTCTACGATTTTATAAATTTGTCAAATCTCGTTTACGGATCCCAGATGGATCAACAATACCAAAAATGTACCATGGAATTCCTTCTGTGAGTAAACAGTAAATCAATAAATATAAAAATATTTTATCGTTACGTATTTTTTAAAGACCAGTCATTTTCATTGGTTTTGGTAGAAATAGCTTCGTGTCAACTATCTATAGTTCTAGTGTTTAAAAGAATAGATGTATCGGGATATCAATTCTGTTTGATTTCAGAGTAGGATAGATTATTTTGTCGAAACACTCGTACTTCGAATCTTCGCTGGTATCGTGGCAAACGAGGCGCTAAGACGCAGAGATATTAATGAAAGGAGATGGATAAAAAAGGAAGAAATAAATCTGGTGACAGCACAATTCCAATGTATCTAATATGAATCTACGCGTACTTACTGTACTTACATACCTAGTGTAATAATACTACACACTCGTATACGCGTAAAAAAACGTCGGCTTTACCACAGACTAGAAAATCGTTCTATTTTTGTGACAGATTCGCATTGCAATTTGGTAATTGTACCGAGTGTGCTTTGCATTGGCAATACCTACTTCGTAACGCTATGTCACAGCTCACTTACGCTCTGCAGACGCATTAATTTCCGAGGAAGAGGCGTAACTGTGCGTTTTCAAGCACCGTAACATTCGTCGTAGCGTTATCTCTAAAGAGCAACGTTAGAGCAACGAGCGATTCAAGAAACAAGCTAAAAACATAGCCATATATTTATGTACGTATGTAAATGCGCGAGAGCATTTGTTAATATGATGAACGTTTTTCCTCATATACGTCAGTAAATAACTCATGTTCTCCTGTGATCTTTATATACTTTTAAAAGCTCGTTCGTAACACAGAATTCATATATTTATCTAAATTACATAGATATTGTCCGCAATGTGAAACGATATTATCAAAATCGACAAATTTTCGAGGACCGTTTGTTACGATTCATCGAATTATCGGTTTTTCTTGCGATTCGAATATCCTACCGATTATATATCCATTGCCAGTGTGATTATCGAAACTTGGCGGCAGTTCAGAATTCTGAAATTCCCAACAGCAGATATTTTATTCGCAAAGTCTCCTTCGAAGAAAGTATTTCTATTTTATCGATGCTTGTGCGTCATGGCCACGACTGCAGATGCAATTTGCGATACAGTTGCATCAATATCATTGATAAAGTTCGGAAAGTGTGGCCCAGAATTTCAGTGTAGTTCACCGTTGCTGATTTTTTCAAGTATTTCCTCAAGGAAATTGTATTTACTCTGTGGTACATCTTGGGTACACTGCTTCCCGTTCTGAGTAAAGTTCCTCTTCTGATGAAGTCGTTGACCTGACTAGGAACATTTTTTCCCTAGAAATTCGATATTTTTGTTGCTACAATTTTACCGCATAATTTTATTTTCGTATTCGAGATGTAAGTTGTATTGGAATAAAGTCGAGTTGTTACATGCGAACGATGTTTGGAAGCAAATTAGTCTGATATACGTGTGATATCTTAAATTGTGTTAAAATGATAAAATTATAATTTAGATAATATCGTTCGTCGAACATTGAGCTTCTTTCAAACACACTGTGATAGGAATCTCGTAGTCCCGAAAAATGAAATGATTCTTTTCTGTGAAACTACGCTAAATACGAGCAGTATATCCATCCTGAAATAATAAATATTAGTATACTAATCGATTGGTTCTAACGAAGCGTTATATCAAATTTTTTAACGACGATAAACACTGTCAAAAGCTTCAGAGTTTCCTGAAATTTTCATTTATTATCGTCATATTTTAAGAATTATAATTACTTTTTCCATTAAATTCTACCCTTTGTTTAAAGGAGGTAAATATTTTACAACCCACAAAGATTCATTACAATTTGTTAGATAGGGAAAGCATTTGCAACGTATGAATTTTTAATCTGTAAATCAGAGACCAAGTTGTATTCACATTTCAGCACTCGCTGTTATTTAAATTTGTATATATCTCGTTTGACGTAGGGTATCCCATAGCTGTTATTAATTTCATCATGCGTTTCTCGTGCCGTGTATGTAGCGACACCATTTTTCCGCATAAAATACAGATCGGTTCACATTACGCTGATTAAACATACAATCTGGACGCGAGCGTGCGTGAACTCATAGATTTTGTAATTGTATACGAATCTCGGGGAAATCTGATCTCAACATACGCTAGCATGATTAACGAGAAATATTAATATATTCATGACATCCGTTGCTATTAATGTTATAATTAAAATCACGCAGATATTGCGAAGTACTGTAATTGTAACCCCCCCCCTCCCCCTACCGTGATCCATTGTAAATGATTGTATTCGATCGACGAGAGAATTAACGCGTAATTGGGAATTTACTTCTGAATATCGTATAGCGAAAAATAGATATAGAAAATTCATATTTTTTACGAAGAAAAACGAGTCAACCTGAATAATTACAACCTGAATTTTACAAATTTACGCATTTTTTAATATTTCAATGACTTTTCTTGTAAAATATTTGCGATACCTTCCGATATATTTTTTTTTTAATTTATAAAAAATGTGAAACAACAGTTTCATATATAGTTATAAAACTACATAAAGAAACAATTTCTCACAGTATTTAATCAATTGACAATGTACTGAATTTTGACTGACAACTGTTCTCCCGTAAGAAATGTGAACTACGACTTATCACGTTCTTTCTCTCGTTCTATAGTCTTCGCGCAAAGTCCAAAAAATACTTATCGAAATCGTAATTTCGTTTTTTAAGAATGAAACTGAAGCAACTCTCTAGCAATTCAACGTATAACACGAATTAAAACCGTGAAATAATCTCGTTGATCCTGCAACGTTCTAAATGTTACATAACGTCCTAAGTATATCCTAAATGTTAGAAACGATGCAATTTTGTCACTATGAAACCGAGCGTCTTTTCTACCTTAAATTTTACCTCGTTTTGCTGTTTTGTAGTCGGCCGCGTGCAGCGATATTAAAATGTGTGGAAAGTTTTGGAACGAGGTACGGCGGCAGTTGAAAATATTGTAGATTTTTAAGATTACGAGTACTCTCTTACCGGCATTGTTCCGCGAGGGCTAGAATAGCCAGTAAGTCACTCTTGACCCATGTAGCCTCCGATGATGTACGAGCATAGTTTTCGCTCGCGCGGCCATCCTTACAACCCTCTTCGCTCGTTCTCGTCCAACCGACAGTGGTGTGGCTGTTTTGCCGCTTGCTTCACCGGCGATACTCTCGTCATGGGAACGAGACAAAGAGCGAGAATGACAAAGAGGAACATAGTAACGTACACTCTCGTTCAGAAGTATTAGGATACTTGAATATGAAGAAAATGGTACACTCGAGGAAATTGAGGGGAAGTATCGAAAGAATTATTATACCTTGTATCACGCGACAGTTTAGATTATCTTATGTATATATAAAGCATCATTATACCATAGATTGGTCTAAATTATAGATTAAAAAGGATCTTGGATTAAGAAGCAAATGACAAATTTAACATTTCAACCTTAGTAACTTGTTAGATTCTTTTAAAGATAGCTGGTACACCGGTCAACTCTTGTGGGAGCCAAAGATTTTGAGATCTCCAATATGTTTATTCTACGATGAGCAATATTTAAAAAATTTTGAAAGAAATATATCGTTACCGTGTTCTCGAATCGTTTGGCCAATAATTTAGATGGAATATGGTAAATTCGTAGGATACTTGTGAACGAGGGTGTACCACTAATTGCTGTATCGTCGACAGTGGGCGGATAGTGTTCGTCCCGATCGCTAAAAACCGTGAAGGTGGATCGCGATGCACGCAACTATGCTGCACGTATACAAGCACAGACAGATTTACGTTTCTTTTGATGTTGCCGAACAATCACCGTAAATCCATCGTTGAAAATCGAACGTTCGCGTCTCGTAATTTCTCCGTGGCCGTTTAAATAACTGCCGCGTTCCTTTCCTGACAGCTGAACGGAGCGGCCGTTTAATTGGCGTCGGTGCAATCGATTCGTTACACCATCGAATCTCTGCCGCGCCGTTGAATTTCATTTCGCGATTTCTTGATTCGATAACGCGACGAGAATTCCGTCCGCAAAATTCGCTGAATCGGCCAGGGAAATTAAAACGTTATTAGTTATCGACAGCACTCACAGGCGCGGCATGTTTATCCGATCATCCTCCTTCTCTTTCCTTCTTTTGCTGTTCCCTTTGCTCCTCCGTGGAAACGTTTTATCGAATTCATTAATGCACGCCTCGTGCCTACCGTCTCAACAGGTTTCCAATACGATATCGTCCGTTTACTGTTACTAGCTGTTATTTTGTATCGTATTCGCTGTCTGTCAGTTAATGAAGAAGATATTAACGGTATTTAATCGGTATCACGTAGTTTGGCTCGAGATGTACGTACGATGAAACGTCCATGTGATACTCCTTTCGGGCGAAAGAACTATGGCTATTTAGGATTTTATGGATTTTCTTTTTACGTGATAAAAGATGTTAGCAAACGACCGTCGAGTATTGGATTTGTTTCATACCTTTGTTTACAATCGAATTGCAACGCGTCTGTTATAATTACAGCAGGTTTCTGAAAATTTTGCTCATAGAATTTAATCATTATAAAATACGTTAACTTTAATACGAAAGCTGTTATAATTAGCTAAATAGTCTAAAGATATTGTTAAAATGATTTGAAACGAATAAAATGTACCGAAATATTATCCCAATGAAAATTAAGCGATGATATTAAAATCACCGAATCGATTCCTAATTCCTAACCATGAACTCTCACTCTGCCACATAATCAATTCCGCGAAATTTGAATACCAAACATTCTGCAGCTCGCTATCTGCTCCATCAAAAAGTCCACTTGGAAACTCAACTGGCGTACTCCACATTCCCTACGATTTTACAATAAAAATAAAAATCATCAGCGTTTAACTTGACTGCCGAGCGTTCTTGCTGCCAACGAAACTAGCGAAAACTGGTTAAACTCGATCGTGTCGTCTCAACCCTTGGTAATCCCGTAGATAAAATCTGGATTATGTCTAGCCGCGTCTAACGAGAACATCGGCGCTCTGTTGGTAATTTGAACGCCAGCTGCTACCAAACGCTATTAAAATAGTTCGATGGTACAAAAAGACCGCAACAGGACACTCGAAAAGGATTGGGTCGGGTCGTCAACGGATCGTTCCTTTCCTCTTTCGCGTTTCTCGTTAGCCTTTCTTCGTCATCAAACTCACGCGTCTTATAATAAGTCAAGCTCGTTAATGTCACTCGAACCGAGCTTAACGCGATATAATTATCGATGAAGCTTTCGTTGCTTGTCCTAAATAAAACGAGTAGCTGTCTCAAGCTGACGATCGAGGAACATCGTGCGGCGTTTAGTTTCTAGCGTTACTGTTGCAGTCATGGACAATGTTTATACGCGATCGATATTTTTCGAGGACTAGATTACATCGTTCTAGTTTATATTCTACATCTTACATAATAAAAATCATTTATAGGTACTATAAAATTAAACGCTCTGTACATAGGTATAAACACCTACATTCTCGCGATATTGAATAATAATTAATAAAACTTTAGCGTTTAGCGTAAATTGTGAACTGTGGATAACGACAGTCAGTAAAATTTCTAACGTATCGGTTCTTACTTGATAGTAACGCGTGATATTTTTTCAAATCCATCATCGGCTATGTAACTTTTATACGTGAGAAGCAAACATTATGACTAGACTAACCTCCTTTCGTTCGTGTAAGCATTTGCTCGCGTGCAGGTGTATTTTGTCCGATTTTCGATGCTCAATAACTGAAAAACAAAGGTAAAAAGGAAATTTTTACCTGCCTGCATAAACATCCCTGATCTAATAATAGCTATTCGAAAACTTTGAAAAAAGCCTACGCGACGTACATTGGCAGAACCACTAACCGGACTATACGTACAATTCCTGTTATTCTAAACTAAAGCATTAGGAAAAAGCATTGAACTGAAATTGTTGGAAACTAAGTGGATCAGGCTCGCTACGTTCGTCCGACGATTCGACGAATTCGACAAAACCAATGGATCTCGAGTTAATTAGCGATTAAACGAAGCCTCCGCGTGCCTAATCGACAATCGATGTCGATTGTGCAGGCGTTATTAACGAGCTTGTGTGCTCGTGGTTGATCGGTCACCGTGAATCAGGCCGGCGTCCAACACGTCGTTTCATGGGTATCTCCCTGTGTCCCCGGTTTGTCTGATTCACGCACGTCTGTCAAAGCAAATCAGGAAGTCGTCGCGTACCGTGGCCGCGTGGTCACGGACCCTATTCAAGAGGGACACGCTAATGGACGTACGTTTACCGAAGATCGAAACACCGTATGTCGACGATGAAACCGGCTCGCTTCCTGTGGCGGATTTTCGAGAATGTACCCATCCTCCCCATCCTCTTCCCCTACGGTTCTGATTAAACATGCTCCAGCTCATCCACTTGCTGATGTTATGACATGGCTAGGATCGGTATATCCGAATTTATGAACGTATCGCAGAATCGTCTCGCGTAATGTTCCACCTAACGAGTACGAATCAAATTCGTAGTCTTCGAGAGATTACGAGGCTCTTCGGCGATTGAAATATCGAACGACGTGAATTCAAATAGGTAAATTAAGATTCTTAATAGAAAGAGAAATTTTACAGAAAATATTTACTCGAATGCCGTCGATTTACTAATCGATTATAATTTAATTAAAACTTAATTATAAATATAATTTAGCGTAGTTGCATCGGCGGTCTTTTGCAAATATCTCGGAAACTAAGGCCGAGCGATGATTATGTGTATAGGAGAAAGTTGTTCAGAAACATGCCCCCTACGACATATTAAAAAATCATCGAAATTTGTAAAGCGGATGAGATATCGATAATCATCGTGTAAACAGAATTAAATGAATACGTCGTGAAAATTTAACAATAAAATAATAGCCTAAGAGAAACATTTCGATTCCTTTGTTCGCAATATTCGTGTGCGTATCAAGGCAAAGTAAAACGATTTACTAGAAATATCGACTGAAAGATTAATAAGAAAATAATAGGTAAAAAGATCATATTTATCGGTCGTTTTAATGATTTACAACAAACAACATAAAACAAAGTTTAAACATCTGACACATTCGCAATGAACTGTTACTTTGTTTAATTATCATTTTCCAATAAAAATAATATGAGAGACGCTTTAGAATGAAGAATGAGTTGATTGCATTATAAATGTACCGATACTTTACACGATACGAAGTATATTACAATTTTTTTGTTAAATTGGACATTAATTAATTGTTTCGTAATAAACTTTCAAACTAATAAGCAAACGCCATCGACATTATTTTACTTTTGTTCCGTGTAAATATATTATGAATAAATAAATTATTATTCAGCGTTACAATGTACTATTGTATTAAATTGCTGCTGTATTAAATAACTGTTATTTACGATAAATGTTTAAAGTGACAGCTTTCTGCGTCAATTCATTTCGCTTTTGTTTGACTAGGATCCTCGAGTATTATTAACGTGTGTATCGTAAAATGTAATAAAATTAATTAATCCACGTAATAGTAAAATATAAATACGTTACAGCTTGTTTGAAAGATCTTGTTGTATCAAGATACGTATGGAAAGCAACAAAAATGCTACTATTCAACTGAATCATGGAAAAAGAGAAGTTGTCGTCGAAATTATCCGGATATGCTTTCTTCTACGTAATAAACAACGATTCTAATAAACCATTAAAGATGTAAAGATATTTCAAAGTAAGATTATAATACATATATACACACATATATAGCGTCATATTAAAATAAGCAATTTATTTTGGTTGTAAGTGCATAGCTGTATATACGTAGAGAATAAGACTTATAAAATATTTCCTGAATAATGCACTTGTTGAAAAGCAAAGGACAAAATGACGTAATAATATTGCAAAACTGGAAAAACGTTTATCAAATGATATCTATACCTGAAGATAAGTTTAATCAAGGAAATGAAGATTTTATCAAGGGAGAAGCACCTCGTTTGATGAAATAAATAGGAAGCCTTTAAAAATATTGCCACGAGAAGTTTGATCGACTGGAGCGCGCCCATGAACTGCGCTTCAATCGGAAGTTTTCTCGTCCGCCAACATCCGGATAGTAATTAGAATCGCCTTCTCGATAAATCACACGGTACAGTAATCGTCGCGTCGGTTTAATTACTTCCTCGCTCTGGACGACGTCAAAGCGTATTTGAACCGACCACCTACAAATGTCACGAGCTACATAAATACTTTTGCTCCTCTCTCTCAATTCGCAAATAGAAAGCTTGCAAGTGTCAGTCGATACGAAGAGATTTTTCTTCGGATATCATTCAGGCAATGTACTTAATCCGTACGATATCTCATAACGTTTACGTTATTAAAGCGTTTAACGAGAATCCGCCTTACTTGGAAAATCGATCTGACCTTATTTCGATGATGAAGCTTAATACGTACCTTGTTACGTGCTTGTATACGTTTATGGGTATTAATCATGTTTGGTCTCGCGTGTAATTTCGTTTTCCATTAAACTTCGATTTGCAGCGAGTGCAATATAGATGGCAGATATGAAAACATTCTGGGAACAAATAGTAAACGAATTTATCAAACATCTTCTAGGTTGTCAACTTTTTATATTTTTTCAACTTTCTGTGCTGTACTCTTTATTATAATTTCATTTTTTTATATTATCCTATTTATCATCTGTCGTAAACTGATAAAATTCGACTAAAAAATATTTTTTCAAATGTGTTATGCCCTGCTGTGTTCATTCATAGCGTAACTAATGAAATTTCTTTCGATCGATTCGATCGATACTTCGATAGACATTTATCATAAAAATTGATATTCTTAATAATAAATCTATAATAACAATAACTGCAAATACATTGACAGCAAATATCCTTCGAACTTAAACCATGAAGATTTCATAACGTTACCGAATCGAATGAAAGCAACGAAGAAAGCGAGTGTGAATTTCGCGCAATAAATGAGGCGAAAAGTTAACGAAGCAAATATAGGAACGAAATCGCAATATGAAAATGCTCGTAATAAACTGAAGTTCTAGTAAACACGGCAAAGTGGCTGTAAAAATTTTTCCAGCTGTCACGAAAAAGGATATAAATTGACGTTTAGATCGTTTTGCGAAAGTCACGTGCCGTGGCAAGGGATAACGACTGCGGTTGACACATAACGAAGTAGCCAGACCGCAAGATTAACCCTCCGTTTCGCTTTCAATCACTCTACCGGGCCAACTGTCCGCTATTTTATCGGTTAACATTACCGCGCTCTTAGTTCTGCTCCTAAAATGGTGAAAGCCAAGGAATTGGATGAAGTGTGTTCTATTGCAGGTCAGTGGAGAAAGAAAAAGGAACGGGACGCTAGGACGAAACGGGATAGAAACGAAAGTACAATTTGCGATTATTACTGCAAAGATAAATGCTGGCAATAAAATAAAGTACACAATAATAAGAGCGGCTGATGAGTGTGTGCATAAAACAGGGGTTGGAACGAAATGACTACGCCACTGCGAAGGAAATAAAGGGCGGAAGACCTTTTGCCGAATCCATGGCGAGGTTTCCCAAACTTTTGTAGAATATCGTACGGTCGAATTGGTTTTGGTCGGCAGTATGCGTCGATAGCGTAGGATTATGGAAAGATGATAAGAGACTAGGATTTTGAACGACAAAATTCATTGGAGCGCGATTGAAACGAACGACGAGCAGGTCTTAAAGCAAGTTTGTATCAAGGAATTACGATATTTGCAGAAGCGAGTGACGCAAATACGGATATTCTATTTTTGTATAAAATTACAATAGAACGGAGAATATTATAGAAATTCTTGCATCGTACGTTGTTGCGCTACTTGTACGTACGTCGTACGTTTCATAAAAATTTCAGGATCGAACTTTCAAATTTATTAATGAATTAATTAAATTAGAAATACGAGACCGGTGATAATTAGCATCGACCAACACATTTTACGTTATATAATTTGTATTCTTCGTGATTCTACACTTCTTCTTATTTTATATTGAAATGGAAACTGGCGAAGAAAGTGTTATTAAATAAGGGATAAAGGTAAAGCGAAATCATTAATATTTAAATTATCAAATGGAGCAAATATCGAAGTGCAAATACGGCTCAAATATATCACTAAGTTATCAAGAAAATATTTATTCACGAGAACGTGCAAATATTCGAATGTCTCGTGAAATATTGTATGGTTTTAATTATTTCATTTTCTGTTTGCTTGAAATTATCAGCATAAATAAAGTTCATGATATGTCATTTGGATGGACTTTCCATATTAATGGAGAAACGACACATTTTTTACTTCACTTTATTTCTATTTAATATCCATAAAACCAGCAAATGTCTAAAATATTTCACATTTTCCGAAATGCCTCGGAAGACACATTAATTCGTAATTCGTATTGCCAATGTATTGAACAGAACAACTACCTGATTCAGAGGTCTTCTATCTTTTTACGAATCGATTTGATCTATGTCTAAAAGAAAGTATATACTTCCAAGAATGCGCAAGAATTAAGATCGACCAGATTGAAATTGATTCGTAATTTCGTAATCATGGAAAATGCTGATCAAGAGCCGACCAACGGGTTAAATGTAGATCTATATAAAGAGTTAAACACGCGCGTCCTTGCCTTTTGATAATTAAATTGGTTTAATAAAAGGCAGCATTATAGGTAACTAGGTATTTAATTAAATCTTCGTTGTACGATCTTCCTCGATCGAGGATCACCCGATTGAGACGCCATTCAGGAACTTTTCGAAAGAGTACAATTTCGCTTAACCAATTCCGCGAATAATACAATTTAGTAACGAGAAAGAAAGGAGGAGCGAAATTAGATCATTCTATTTGGAGCGTCGGCATACGTGGCAAGATGATCGCCGTAGGAGAAGGAGATAGGATATTTTCAGAAGGAATGTTTAATATTCGATGTAATATTCCGTATTCCGATTTTACGTTTGGCAAAGTCTGCGAAAATGCCCGTTCTTCCTCTCGATCTCGATGAAAATATTCTTTACCTTCTTCTTCGGATCGTTTTTATCAGAACGACAGAAAGCTTTGCGTCGGGCTCTTATTACAACGCGATGATACTACCCTATACGTGACAATGACACTCGCGTTCTAACTCGCTGCTCTATATACCGGTATCTATGCGTAATAGAAACCTAATCGAGATCTGGGCTATGTTAAACGTTAAGAAGAAACGTTCCGTTTCAATAATACGATCTTTGAAATTAAAACGTTGCGACTAGATTCCGGATTTTTCCGCTAATCTCGTCCTTAAAAATATTTCTTCTGGGACATGCGAATCTGCGTAGTCTGAAAACGACGAATATTAAACGTCATTGTACTTGTTATCGTTGTATTTAAAAACAAAAAGGTGTAAGGGAACATCGCGAGGCTTCTAGGAAGCCCGAGCATTCTTTGCAGAGTAGTCAACACGGGCGAATGGATGTCACTTGTTGATGTGTATTTAATTATCATTTATTAAGACTAAGAAAACATACTTCAAATCATATCGTGTTTGGTGTCATTTTAATCAGAAAAATATAAGAAACAGGTCGATAAAAGTTTTATTGATCAGAAATCAAAAATATAAAGGTTTGGTCTTTGAGTTGGTGGTGTTAGCTTATCGCGGGCTTTTAATACTTGTCGAACGTCTTGACTCTCAGTCTTTCCCGTGTCTTCTCAATCAAATTCTTATAATTAATAAAGTGAGCGATAATCTTCAGCCTTTTAATCTGAAATCGTTATAACATCGCATATGCCACAATTTACTTTCAATTACACGAAACTGTAGGTTTCACCTATTCTCTGGTAATGTAATATGTACGTATACTCCGATTGTATATGTCAAATTAATGACAATTATGTCGCACACATGAACAGAGGTAATCTGGGAATAGGAGCAGCAGGGAACGATCAAAGGTCTTTGAACTAGTGCACGCGTAATTCTGGATTCGGGACAGCTATCCTTCATAATTAAAGAGAGTTCTTTATAAATAAAGCGACAACAAAATTCATTCGCTCAAAAATCTACACATTTACGGTCTTAGGAATTTACATTCAATGATGAATTATAAATAATTCATGTACCTTGAAATGTTAAAAATGAGAAACCAAGTTAATATCCATACAATGCAAATTCGACTATACAAAGCTACATTTTTAGAATATACACGGTGAATAAGTTAGTGCAACGTATGAATACCAAGTGAAGCAAAGAGAGTATCGAGACTAAAAACAGTATGTGGAGTATATTACGCTCGTATCTACCTTGTACATTACTTTGTCTAATTGTGACACGATCCCTTTCACTGCACACAATATTCCATTAATAACAATTTTTTGTTACACATCGTAGCAAATGATCGAAAAATAGGACAAACCGTACCCATGTTCTCAACGATTGGAATAACTCAAGGCTTTCGTCATACGTTCGAAGCATTTCGAGACAATCGAGACCATCGCCTGTAGCCTATCGCGAGTTGTAAGACTTTCAATCTCGCCGCTTGCATGTGAAACCATAATGTTCTTCGAACACGATCACGATCGAATATCAATGCGAAATGGGTACAGTTTCCTACTCCTGCAACTGTTCATTATAATAAAGTTGTCAAAGGTTGCGTGTCGGGTTGCAATACGTCGATATACTATATTTCTCGGATCGACCAGCGTTTCTCTCTCGTTCTTCGAGCGCACGATACATCGGGGGTCGTAAACAATTTGCCGGTGTTCGATCGAAAATCGAAGAAGGACAAATGCCGGGTATGTCTGTTGGGAGTAATTTACAACAGTCGAATCAGGGTGATGGGAGAACGCCTCGATTCAGGATGTAGAATCATCCGATTTGCTGGTCTTGTGGAAAGGGATGTATGTAAAATGAGCGAGATCCGTCACGAGGAAAGTGAGAAAGCAAAACTTTGCTGCTGGGGAATTTCTACTGTTGTGAGAGTAGAATCGATGAACAACTCATTATATATCTTACACACCATCATAAACTAGAACCGAAACTAACCAAAGACAACATTTATCTACTCTATAGCGTATATTACCTTTGACTAAAGACGTAATAAACATTTAAGCAACATACGTATAACACAGAGGATAATTAATAAAAAGAAAATAGTAGATAGTTCATAATGTATGTATATGTAGATATAAATTGTATTCCTATCGCAAAAAAAAAGTTAAAATTAATTAAACACATCGGTATACCTTTAGTAATTACGAAAACAATCGAGACGTAATTTATTCGGCGATATTACTACGATAATATTGCTCGATAAACGATGTTATTTAATAGATGGAGTATTTTGGATTTGTGAAAATAGAATTGTATTGCAGATGATTTGATGCTCATGATTAAGTTTGATATCCTACTACAACAATTAATTGACCTGGGAACGCAATTATTTGGGTAGAACTTGTTTAGAGAGAGTAGTGAAAATATAATTTATACCAATGATAAAACGATACAAATATTTTTCAAACACAGACTAATTCCCACTTATGGATGTAAGTGTATTTTACAGAAATGGAAATTGAAACAAATTATTCTAATACGTATAACGTTGCTCGCACGAAATTTACATCCCCTTCCTTTAAAAACATCATGTTTTATTTTTCTGACACCCATATCTATTTATCATTTTAACTCCTCTAAAGATTCCAAAAATTAATTTACCACTTTTGCTGCGCGTTAACCTTTGTATAGGCTCTGCATATATAGTTTAATTAGTTACTAATTGGCTGCATAAGTCAGCCTAGCCAACATAGCTTCATCCTAATTACCTGATCTTTGTGTTAATAGCTTGTATCGTGCTTTTCGCTGTGTACTTAAGATGATACATTCATGCGCTAAACGATCACAGAACAAATTCCCCAACTTGAAATTATGCGGACGATCCATAAAAGCTAAAGATCCGACGACGTTTCGTACGAAAGTATTCGAAAGTAAAACTAATCATACGACTGAATTGTTAAGATTTTGTTGCGAATGTGGTCTATCGTCTGCCGTCAAATATTTTCGAAATATCCGTTTCTACATAATAGACAATTTTTAAATATGGCTACATTTTTATAAATTCACCCCTCCAAATACGAAATAACGACAAATTCTGCGAGTAATATAATAAAATTCAAAGCAATCGCACGCTCGCTTATCGTAGCGATCGAACGTGACAGGATTTACGATACCACGAGATTCAATCCGAAGAATTGCATTGTGCCGATCGTTACACAAAAACAATAGAATCGTTTTAGAGCTGTGAGAGTCGGGGAATCATTCGCGTTAGAGTTTTCGATACGAGTTGATTGAGAAAAGAATCTGGCGACAACTTTTAATCAAACTGCGAAATTGATCGAACTTACGATATAGTTGGTATGGTACGTTCGCTTGTTCTCTCTATTCGAACTAGTTGCTCAATGGTAATTTGGCGGGCAACCAGATTTAAAAGAATGATCTTGCACCAGTTTGATTAAGTTGAGATTTATCGGGCGGTCTCGTCGCCATACCACGTTCGGCGTATATTTTCGTCAGACTTTTATCGCAAAAATTCTATTAGATTAATAATATTTGTATGCTTTATTTTTCTCAACGTTGCTACGTGTTCTTCTTTCATATGATGTGTATATACATTGTTTATATAGATTCGAGGAATGTGAACGTATATATACATAATGTATGTGTATTATAATGCGTATACTTTTCATACGATAACATATGTTCGAGGAACATACGTTATCAACTTGAGTTACATCGATATACTTGCAAAGTGTAAATCCGATTTTAATTTTAACAATTAAGTTTTGTATATTTTTAATTCTAGCAAACAGTACACTTTCCTTTTCGCAAAAATATCACACACAGTAAAGCGTATTAGTAAAAATATCAATATGATTACCACATTTCCAAAGATGAACAAAAATCAACGATTTAAAACGACCCCAAAAAACGGAACAAGATATGGAAAACATAAAAGAGAGATCCTACGTAACGATATTCAGATGCGTTTAAATAACTGTTACTTATTCTGCTTGGGTTAACTAAACTTTTAACAAGAGCCAGATTGATTACCGAACATTGATCGAATACATCTATTACTACGACATAGTAGTAACTTGTAACCTGTACAATTTCGCTCTAACGATGTTATTTTCCTTGTGTACGACAGCAAACTGTCAACGGTAATTATACATAACATACAAAACTACGTAGTACGAATCGAAAACGCGAGAGTCCCGTTTCTCCAATCCTATGGAGGAAAGTGTGCAGCCATTATTCGCGACAGTGGTGAACAAACGAAAGCAGGCTGACTCGCGGTGGCCACAATGGTGGCGAGCGTGCCGCTGCTGCGGATGGGGTAGATGATATAGAAGTATGCAGGGATGTTGCTCGTCGAGAGAAAGGGGAGGAAAGAGAGAGATAGAGAGAAAAAAAGGATGAAGAGGCGAACGATACACGGCGAGTTGTAGGTAGATAGCAGGGATGTGGTAAATGAGAATGGGTGTATAACGTCGAAACTGTGGGGGAAACTGGGGAGGTAACTGTAGAGACACGAAGAGAGAATAAGCGCGAAGCGACGTGTAAGAGGAAGGGTAGAGATGGTGGGTAGGTTGGAGGCTGGCAGAGTACACCTAATTAGTGCCATTATGGACCTACTGTTTTGCCAAATCGGCGCGGACTTAATATTGTCCGTGCGGGCCAGTGACTCGGCCTCGCGACCGACGGACGACAGTTCTACAGGTAATTGGCGCATTGTACGTAATGGGGGACTGCATTCAATTAGTTTCGTAAAAAAGCGGTGCAGTCAGTCGCGGTAACGCCGGCAAATGAATAGAGCCTCCAGCGAACGAGCCACCCCGTCCCCTCGACTTCCTCTTCCGTGCTTGTCGTCTCTCCGCCCCTTCGCGCGCACGATCAATCCCATCCCGTGCGGTGCGCCGCTATACGACGACGGGAAACGATCGAGAGGACTACTTAAAAATCGCTTTTTCTAACCTACCTACCATCGCATCGGCATTCACAATAGATTCGCGCACCCTCTTCGAGACAGCCAACTGATTAACATGGATGCGCGATACTCGAGACTCGACATGTTGCGTTACACGAACCATTGGCTTGTAATCTCTTCGACGATACAAACGCTCGATTGTATACGTGACCCCGATGGGTCGGGTTTCGTTCATGAAGAGGTGGATACACGCGCACTGCTGAAAATCGTTTCTTTCGTCGCTGGTATAGTGATGGAAAATTACGAACGGTATCTTCGTAGCTTCGAAGATGGATGTTGCTTTTGGAGTGGGAGTTACGGTAAAAGGCATATGCCACATAGGGAAGAAGGCAAATAAGCGATGTTATTCGTGATTTTTGCTCGACGATAATTGCTGTTGGCAGTTTAATATCTTACAGAAAGAAAATAATATTGTTAGAGTGAAATCTTTCAAGTTAGTTCTATCAACTAGTTGCAGCAGTAACAGATATATTCGAGCAATCCTCGTTAGTGAATTTTATTCTTGTCAAAAATTTAATCGAACTAAGCGAAGTAAATAACGGTATTCTAAGGAAACAATAGTAAATCTGCGATTAACCAACGATCAACAAAGTATCCGATTGTATTTAGGAACGCAGAACAATGTTGAAGAAGGAGGGTCGATACAAACTCCTCATAAAGACCAGCAGCCCTCGAGAATAAAGAAACAATCTCGAAATGGAAGACGCTCACTATGTTCACGAGTAATTTTAATCCACGTGTGCCGTTTCTCAGAAACTGCAGCACTCAACGAGAGACCGCAATGTCTTGATAACAGACGCATTTGACGGCTTTTTTGTTCTCGAAGTCTTGTAATATCGCTGCACCCTGAATTGTAACATTTAAGGCGTACATGGCTTTTTAAAATTTTTGGGGTATAAATATTTTACGTTCGATAAAAGATTGGCTGGAAAAGCCAAGTCGTTCGATGTCTAGGCAAGAGAATCGTAAGATTTTAAAGAAATAGTCGGGAATTCCAAATATCGGAGAAAAACTTGTAGCATCGTCGGATTCCCTTCGATCTATTGGGTTGATGCAGCATACGTAGCATTTGTTGCTTCGAATATTACTTCATTTCCGAACAATAATTCGACTTTCAAACCTTTCATGTAGCTCGAAGATTAATTCGATCGAACGCGTCTCTTCGAAATCAAGCGCCAATGTATATTTATTCGTTGCACTGCGTTTCTCGAAACGCAAAGAAAACGGAGTGGATATTCTCATTTCGGCGGCACTTGGGATCCGATCTTATAAAGCGATCGAAAGTACGCGCTAACCAACTCGAGCCATTGTCGCAGATTTAATAAAATATCTTATAGTAAAGTCTCTGGACGTTTCAGAGTTGCAGTCACCGAAGGGGTAAGAGTAACGGGAACCCCTTACTTTCCGCCTAGCAACTGATAGCAGAACGAACTTTTAGTCCCGTGCTTACTACGGTTCAACTCCGTGGAAGTACAAGTCTTATCTCTTGCCGGTCCGCGAGAGCCGACTTCCTTCACCGCCTCCGTTTTCCACCCCTTTCCCTCTGCTGCCATCGCTGCTTCTTACTCTTTTCTACTTTTCCTTGCAGCTCGCTTTCAAGCCCTCCAGCAAATCGTCGCGCGCTTGTTGCAATAACGTCACGTACGACACGCTTTCTTGCTTCCATTCCCGAGGTAATTGCGCTTGATTCCTGTGGGAAACCGTGAAAAGGCGTTTTAATAAATATTCCGATGGATAACGATGATACAAGACGCGGTAACGCGAGAGTAATCGAGAGTTTCTTCTTCTTCTTTCTTCTTGCTTCCGATTTGATTTAATTTAATGTCGTAGTATTTGACATTTAGAAAATTCTTAGAATCGCGAAAAAAACTGTTTACACACAAACGCGATAGACGTATCTGTTTATCTGTAAAAGAACGAGGCAGAAAATTCGACATGTTCAACGCTATTACAAACTATGCTGTTGTATGAAACTTGTATTGTTCCGAGTCGAAAACGTTTGTGAGATGTCGACAAAGACTTTTGGCATCATTGACGCAGTTTAGTGATAACTACATTATCAGCCAGGGCCATCTATAGGCAAATTCCGGTTTCATACTTACAGACCCGATATGCTATAATCGTTTCATAACCCAAGTTGAAACACTATGGAGTCGACAGCAATATAACGAAGTTTTAAAAAATCAAAACATTTATTCAACTCGGTTATAACAGACGAGGAATAATCAACACGAGCTAGCAAAAATGTCATTTAGAAATTCACACGTCTTTCTCAATTTAATAACAAAACGAAATTCTTTCTTTTGTCCCACAAAGCAAGGTAATATCGAGCATCGTTTATCACAACCTGTACATTTCGCTCTATTTTCATTCAAGCGCCATATCTTTTGCAACGATATACGCAAAAATCACTTTCATTGTTACCTTTTTCAGGTTCCTACACTTTGATTCCTCCGTTCGCTGTTTTTTAGAACTTTTGTTTCGCGAAAAATTAAACAGTAGTTTCAAAACAAACTACGATCGTATACACGTTGTTTTCACGAAGCTTGTGCATACGAGCTTCTCTTTTCAAATAAGTATAGTTAGTCGCAAAAATCTATATATTGTACAAATACTTGGCATTGATGAAGATGTTCGATGATGCTATTGATTATATTGGACTCGTACAACAGTTTTGTCATGTTCTATTCGTATCACGTAGCAATATAATATAACTAGCGAAAATTGAAGATAAAAATTACAATGGAAATTTAAGGCATTACTCCGATCGTCTTTCTAATTAATAATATGGTAATGCGAATTATAATATTTCAAAATTTGAAAGAAAAGCGCAACAAGCGTAATTTATAATTCATAAGATCCAGTAATCTTTGTCAAAATTACCTTGAAACATAGAATCCCACAATTATGTGCATCTCTCCTATTCTGGACGTGATTTTATACCTGAAAAGACTAAACAGCAGTTTTTCTTTTAATAATCACTATCGAAAAGTCATAACATCGTGTATTTAAGAAAAGAAACTGATCGTTTTCAGCGATAATCACTCATACACAAGACACTAAACATAGGCGACGGACGGTCGCCAAAAATATTCTCTGGAAATGTCGATTGTCGGGAGAATCGCGTGGCGTGGCAGCTGTTTTCCTGAAAGCTCGCCTCGAAATGCGGAACAATTCCGGCTGTGCGATTCATCTTTGAAGGACGACTCTTCAGCCAAATATATATCGCTGGCGTGCTTTCGACAGTCGACGACACCTGCACGACGATTTTTTTCGTCTTTTTATTATTTTCTCCCTTTTTTCCCCCTCTTTGTCTCTATCCGACACGACTAGCCAGGCAGATTCGCAAAGCGTAGCATCGCGTCCACCTGCCGTCATATTGCGCCCGAACAACGGTTTAAAATAATTTAGAAGCGCTGCGTGGGACGAGAAGGAGAGCAGCAGGAGGACACGCCGCGGGTGTGTCGTCGCTATTCTCGTGTTCGTCGCGTGCCGCGTGCGTGGCGTCGCGTCGGCGACCAGCTTGACGAGAAAATAATGAATGTACGAGTGTACGAGGAAAAACAGAGGGTCACGTGGAACATAGCAAATCAACCAGATCTCAACTTCCGCTTTTCGATCCCGTTCCTTTGCCATGTACGACGTACTTTTCTAGAGCGATGGGAAGAACACGTTGATCGGCTGGAATGCGCAATCGATCGTTTTATAACCAGAAAACGTGCTCATAGTTTGTTTTCGCTCGATCAGACGGGAATTCTATTCGATGTTTCCGGTTGTCCCCATAATACAAGGATGGTTTGAATATAAACCGATAAGCACAGTTTGCTTATTAAAATATTTGGAAAGTTATTAGAAATTTGTATGAATATATTATGTGTTTCATACTAAACACTTGGTTACGCTCGAAACGAATCTGAAAAGGTATATAAAGGTATAACGAGATATTTATTGCTAGCATTGATCGTTTGAAGGATTTTATACAGGGCATGTTCTCTACAATTAATTACAGTTTCATCGTTTCACGACAATCCAGTGTTTATCGAAGATTTTAATGGCACGTGATGTTGTACGTATGGAAAGGAAGGGAACGAAAGAAAACTACAACTTATGGAGGACTAACGATGTACTAAAAATTGCTGTTCAGGGGATTGCTTGATTACTTGGTCTTGCTGGAGATTTATTTTTGCGTGAACGAGTTTGCACTACGAAAAAAGATCTCGCTACGTTAACCATGCTATCTGACCTGGAAAGTATTACCTTTACGTGAGTTAACATACAATTATAAATCACACGTTTTGTACAGGCTGTTTTATTTCTAAAAATTTACCTTACGTAACGCAAGATGTTCTATTCTTTGATATCGTAATTAGAAGAGAAGTCGACTACTTAATTTGGAAGACTAGTGGCGAATGTTAAAGGTAGGAAATAAAATATAGCTTCGTCTTCGTTTCCTGTGTACGTGTATGCGATCAATTTTTCTACAGTTTACATGTTGTATGCATTTTTATGCATTTATGCAAAACTACATAAAATATGCGAAATAAAATACTTGTTGTAATATTTAATAAGTAAAATAAACCGCCATTTACATACGTTTCGTTTCTTTAGTTATATTCGTAAAAATATGTTATTATATAAAAGTCCCTAGTATTATTATAATATTATAATAATATGGTGGAAAAGATATATGTACATACGTATATGAATTTAACCAATTTCCCTACTGTTGAAAACATTTTTATCGCAATTTCTACTTAACGTGGAAACTGCTTAGTATTTATAACAGGTTACGACGATAAATTTATCTCGTATCTAGTTTGTAAAGAATAAAATAAATAAATTTAACTTGTTCTATAGTACAATGTCCATCGTTTACAGAAAAAGAAAATTAAGATTAAATTCGGTAAATAAATTCCATCATTGTTACACAAATAAAATACCGTATCCTAAATCGTGAAATATGATGCCGTATCCCACGCCGGATTTCCAGCTTAGTTTCTTGCAATTCTTTCCATTTACCATGAATAAACTTGTATTAATATTTATTGTTATTATCAAACCTATTCTCACAATGACATTTTTTATTATTATTTCTTAAATAAAAATATTTGATTAAATTTATATTTCTAAAAATATTAGTTTTAACTTGTGAGAGGGTACGGTTATAACCATCGCACAAAGTTGTTGGAGCGCAAAATTGATAAAATATTCGTTAAACAATTTTTTCCTCTCTCAACTTTTGTCACGTTAAATTTTCCGCGTATGATCTTTTGTGCATTACAATGGCAATATTGCTAAATCTTCAAAAACGACGCATCGTGAATTTTCGAACGAAGAAGAAATTTTCGCTGAATATTATCCAAATATTTTGTTTAATCGTCCAAGTGTTAATACCAGTGATTCGAAAAATGATAGCTCTTCGGAATATAGTTCCAATGCAGACGGTATGAATATCGGACTAATAAAAAGATAGAAAACCGTAATGATCGATTGTGATATTGACCACGAGAATGACCCACGATGCGGTGATGGAGAACGCTTCTTTGTTTCTACGGAAGGGTGGATTGAAAACAACATTTCGCGAAAATTAGAAGACGTCGGCCGCAGGCGTTGATTTCTGTGCGAATTCCAACATAATGGTCAACAATATGCGATTATAAATAAACGTTGTTTTAACTGGAATGGTAATTCGTCAAGGTAATACATACGAGAGAAAATTAGAGAAGTATCGTGGAACAACACCACGGTCTTTTGATCGCATTCGTTCGTATTTCGGTCGCAATTAATTTTTCACTGGAATCGGAGGTAGCTTATCGATGAGCACGGTCTCTGGATAAAATAAATTTTCTTTTATAAATCGATCTGAATTTCCCGGTAGCTGGAACGCATTCGTAAAAATCGTGTCGATTACAGACTACTTTATGGGGGATATTTATTTTATATCCGGCGGCCGATAAACACGCGTTTGCATAAATATCCGGGAAACGTTCGGTTCATACGGTGCAGTTTGTTCGATAAACAGATGTCATTTGCAATCCATATTAACCATTAAATCTGATCGTCTCGACCGTATAACAAACGTGCACACAGTGAAAGCCATCATTTTTCAGGATGCAACCAAAGCATTAGTCCCTAGCCGGATGATTAATATACTGTCCTTTCGTAGGCCGCATGCGCCAACTTCGTTTTCGAACTCGATATCTCTACATTTACGCTCAATTTAATTCTTACCGCTGCACTGGTCTAATATTTAATGACGCGCGCACATTGATGACCGAGGTGAATTATAAAATTTCTTCCTCCGCGCAATTGGCCATACGCTACAGTGGGACATTTTGTCGCGACGAATTTTTGACAATAATGTGAAATTTAATTCATTCTACCACAAATATATAATTGGATTAATTCTACACGACGAGACTGATAGTTTGAAAGACATATTTACCTGCTACGTAAGTTCTGGCCGCTTAGGCAAATCTTCTGCAAATTCGATTCATAAAATCCATCGGTGCGAATGTTCTGTTCTTTGCTTCTTTTACGTTAATGTTTTCGGACTTGTAATTTAGAAAAGGATGTATCGTGTTCGTTATAATCTCAAAATTGTTTAATCTTTCCCATCTAAATTGTTTTAAAATGTTTCAAAGCGATGAAAATTTGCTTGTACGATAGATTCGACACTACAACATTTTTCCAGACGCATCATCGTTAATGGACTAATAAATGATTTATCCACTGTAAACTACAATGGCATCGTTCATATCGACTTATATAACAGCGTTACGTTTATTGAAACATCAATAATTTACTTATACGAACGAAGAGACGAACAGAATTTACGCAGCAACCTGATACACCTCTATTTTTAAGTATTACCATGCAATTAAATAAAAGAACGATATTCGTTGTAATATTTAGAGAACGAAACGAACCTTTACTCAAATTCTCCTTTCTCGGTCACGTTTATAAAAATCTTCGGATACCACACGACCTTCTAATTTAGAATTCGCTTGGTCAGAAACGGTCAAAGTAAGTTTCTCGTGGAAACTGGATCAATTCCCGATACAGGGATAACCTTGCATTTGCAATTTTTGAAGCTTAGCTTCTTCTCTCGCTTGCGTTTCTTTCGACGGGCAAAAGCTAGGTGTACGTCGATCCGCTGTCACGTCGCGTCGCTCTGTTTATCCTCTCTCTCGATATACATCCCTCTGCGGAGCTTTACATCGATCCCAGGTTCGTCGCGACTCTTTGCTGACTGAATCGGAACAAGACTAACAGCATCTCAAACAATGTATCCCGGGTGTCAGAGGTTCGAAGCCGCAGGCACAGGTTTACCCAGTGTGTCTACGGGATAGGTGTATCGATTGTCATTCAAGCGACACGCTAACCTCGGTGTTAACCGCGTCGCGTCGTTTTGATGCATCGTCTTCTATCCCCCGTGGTGCAGCTACTAAGCGTGAAACAGAAGCACATCGTGTTGCTAACGTGCAACGGGAGTAAGAAGATTCGAAGCTTCTCTTTCATTCGAATTTTCAGTCGATTTCGATTAGCTCGTTGCCGGATCAGTTACTTATTTTGGTCCTCATGTTGGAATTAATTGTCTGCTAATCTTTAAACGTACACTTGGACATTCACAACTCACAACTAGTATACATTTAGGATACGGGTAAATGAATTTCGTATATAAGTAGAAAAGTTCGAAGCTAACACTTTGTTGCAGAAAATAAATCAAATGTCAGTTCTGGAATAAAGTGTGTATTCCGTACGATGACGTTCTAAATTGAACGTCTACTTTGATTAATGAGCTGTAACTGTTGTATACTCCACAGAGTATATATATATGTATCTACTGTTGCAGATTATTCCCTTCTTCAACCATTCTTTCATATTACATTTCTTCTTTTTATCCGCCAACTGAAAGAAGTTCGACCATTTCGTATTTGTGTCTTTCTTTTTAATTAAGTAGCATAAAAGAAAAAGAAAAAATGATTAAAATCAAATTTGTCTGTCTTAAAATATTCGGAAGGGCCGGAGAACCTATTCGCAGGACCTAACGAGGTGCAGCACCCAGGTGGAGCATCGCATACGTGTACATATAACAAGCACGTTGAACGAGCTTAAAATCGGGAATGTATTTATTAATAATGCAAGTGTGTATGCACCGCGACAACCACGATCCCGCACGCATCATGAGCAAAGAGGGAGCATACAAAGCGCAAAAACAGAAAGACTGGAGATGATGGCAGAGACGATACCAGTTACCCCACGAAAAACGCTAAACGTCCTAATTAGCGAGTGGAGTCGTGTATTTTCCGTGGTCATCCATAACCTTTTAACGCGATTAAACGGACCGAGTTGGCTGCAGGCTAAACAGCAGGCGAATAAGCCCATGTGTTGTCCGCTGTAGAACCGTCGCGACGCCGCGCCGCCGTGTATTTCTGTTAGTAAGGATTAAATGTTTCCTTGGGTAGAGAAAGCTAGTCATGCGAAATAGAGCGACCGCCTTGTTATTAAAGGGTGGCTGGATTAACAATATCAGATTGCGTCACGTGTCTACCGACATCGAGCTTTTTACATATGGATGTTACGTATATGTAGTTAAATGTAACCTGCGGCGATACGCGAAACGTATTATTGGGTTGTGTATCAAATGAAATGAATAATTTTATATTTTTACGTATGAAATATGATCATTAAGCTACTTTTTTATACATTATCGTTAAAAAACAGAAACTTCGAGTTCGACGTTGTGCGCAGTTGTTAAAGAGATTTCCATTAATTAAGTAACTTAAAGATGATAAAACATATAAAAAGAACAAAGTATAAATTGCCTCTTGCTATTTTTGTAATAAAGTAGCTCCAGCAACGTTAGATTCGATAAATTTCGTTTCATTTCCTTCGAGCTAGCCATAATCTCATATAGATGGCTTTACATCGAAAAACACGGGTATCTTATACAAAATCTATTTGTGTCTTCCTATTTCGCGCTGGATGCGGTTTAATATAACCGAGTTGCAATTAATTGTCCGGTTAATCCATTATCGTGGTTATAATTCAATGCATCCGCGTGGGGCTTTTAAAGTTGGAGGATATCGTCGTCGCCCATCAGCAATAATTAGCAGGCAGCATCATTCGAATTTTCCATTAAGAGGTGCCGCGAACTCAATTTGTGAATATAGTAAATGATACGCTTTTATCTGAGGCCATCGCGATAAAGCCATTATGAATGACCCCGAGCTTGATGAAACACACGATGGCCGGGTTATTTCTCATTAACAGGCCTGTCTCTATATTTTAATAAGCCCACTGAGAGATTTTCCACGGGCTAATCTGCTAAGGGAACGTGTGCATCCACTTAGCGAGGTTTAAACGATAATTGGAAATTGTTGTCCAGCTACCTAGCGCTTCGTTCACAAATCTGGTTTCGTATTAGTCTTTATCCTGAGATAGGATCCAAGGATCTAGCGCGATCTAGTGCATCTTAATAACTATAATACCAATACCCTCGAGTAGTTTTGATTATTCACTCCAGATTTAATGGTCCATTAAAATCGATAGCTGAAGATTTTTTAAGTTTACGCTTTGACCAGAAACTTTAGCCAGCCACTATATTTTAGTACTTATTAGAAACATATTTTTCCATATTTATACACGTATCCTTTGATTAAAAATGTTTATGGTTTAAGTAATATTCAAAATCATAACCGGCTCTTTCCTATTTTTTCGGCGTTCGTTAAGAAATGTTTTCTCCGCAATTCGTGTGCTTCCACCGGTTAGTGGGTCGAAAAACTTTTGCAATTATACCGCATCTCAAACATTTGCCCGAAATCGAACAAAAAGCAGCGATACTACTAACACAGGCACCTGCTCTCTTTTTCCATTTTCAAACACAGAATTCCGAAAATACTGATGCTTCTTGCATACGTGTAATATTTCGAACCTTTTTGTATTTGACTAAATGTTGCGTTTGAAGAATGTAGTTACATACGGTTAAAGTTAAATTTGAAAAAACGACATTTCATATGCGACGATCTAATAATTCAACAATTCAAATAATTCATCGTGTACAACAATAGCAAAGAAGCGGTAAGCAATTAAACGAAAATTTGACGGAAGAACGAGAAGAAATCCGAAAATTCACTTTTTGCTACATGTTTCGTAAGCAAGAAATAATTAAATCGCGTAACAGAGAAACAGCTCCGTGCACTTTTTTACCAGCGCACTAACTAAGTAGCGACTATTTCTGCCTAAAATGACGTTGGTACTGGCGAAGCAAGTGTAAATGTGTTTGTATGGGTGTAACAGGAAGCTGTATGGAAGAAAATAGCCTGCTCATTATAACGACGTTATTCTCAAGTAGGCGTATATAAACAGCTGCAGGAAAAGTAGGAAGAATAATGAGGTGTCCAACGAATATTATTTATTTAATTAACGAATATATTATATTTGGTACAGTACACGATAGAATTTTCTGCGAAATAAAGTGGAATGTAAAAATTACGAAGTACCTACATGTATAAAATTTTATTAATTAACGTGATAATCACTTAAAATCACTGAAAATTTCAAACCTTGTCAATAAATTATTCTGAAAAATCCATCACTCAACTAAAGTACGCGATAGATTCTACCTACGTGTATCTAACTCGAGTCTACGTATTTAGTATCGATTTACGTTTTAGTTATATTATAATTTACATAAGCAAAATATTTCTCGCGGTAAGTTTGTTTAGAAGCGAAAGGTTGCTCGATAATTTTTGATAACGAAGCGTGTAACGCGAAATATTGTTACCCAAAAGTATCGAATGTCAAACGAGCTCGAAGCTGGTAGTTTGATTGATTTTAACCAACTTGACAGAAAGGAAATGGCTAAACGAGTGTTTTCCGTTAACAAATAACATGTGTTGGCAGAAATCTGTGCCGAGTGGGAAAAAATTGATTTCTGACGGGGAAAAAACTATTTGTCAAACTAAAAATCCATCGCAAGAGCAATTGTTTCTTCGACTGATAAATGGATGACGGTATACAATGACCACTCGCGTGGAAAGTTCCAAAAATCGAACTATTGATAAAATTAAATGAAAACTAGAATTTTCTGCCACGATCAAAAATATGTAAATGCTCCGTCATTTTTATCTTATAATTTCTATATATTTGTATTTTCAGATTTCTTTTAAACTTTACTTTGTATAATCAGATAGTCGAATCTCCTCGTAATGCTAATGAAATTTCAAAACGTTTTGTATGGCTAATATGCGCATAATGTATTTACAAAAATATATTAAAGACATAAAGAAAAAGTATGAACATGGAAGGGATTGATAAACATTTACCGTAATGTAAGCAACGATAAACAGAATTAGATTAATGATGTTACTTGTTAGGGGATTAAGTGATCGTATTTCAAGCTAAAAACGAATACATATTTCATTCGTTATAGGCCAATACAAATTTCAGTACAGCTATTAGTTCAAAGCGAGCTGGGTAAGCATGTTTCCACAATACATTACACTTTGCAATAATTATTCATCGTTACTGGAAACGTTCATTTGCGCGCATATGCGGTCACATGATCGACGTTCAACCCCATTGAAACACTTCGACGAGTACGGTTAGCTTGTTTCCCTCGCTTTGTATTCACCGCGTGTCTATCCGTCAGCGTCTCTATTTAACAAATTTCTACATGCGTAATTCGCATTATGCATATTCTGTTGTACGTATAACTTGTATCGTAAAAGGAACGTCTCGTTTATTAGTGTTTTCATGTAAGAATTCTCTTGCACAATTGAACTGATATATCGTTAGCGAAACATTGAGGATCCAAATATGTAAATGTTTTTGTCTCAATGTAAAATTGTAGAATCTGTTTATACAACAGAAGTATGTACATAACTTGCATGCATCATTTGCAATGTTTAGAAAAATGTTTAGAGTTCGATAAAACCCATTATTACGAAAATATATAATGAAGATTTATTACGAGCTACTCCTCTGTACCTGTAATTATTTATAATTCATTGCACGGTGTTCTTTTCGCAAATAAATTCTGACGACAGTCCTGTACAATTTGGTAAAAGAATTTTCCTTCGAAATACAATTTGACAATTAACTTTTGCATCGAAAGGTCTGTCTCTCGTCAGTTACTAGCCATTCTCTGCATGGGACAAAATTTCGTCCTTTTTTATTGAAAAACTGATCGAATCAATGCCACGGTGACTATAGGCAGTTATTAAAGCCAAATTACTACGTAATGATATATTAATATTTATTTGTTCATATAGTATAATCCCTAAATATCAACGTGTACGTTCAATTTTGTGTCGTTAAAATACCGGCACTTTTATATTTTCGGTTAAATACAAACAAATAGTTTATTTTATTTAAAGTTTTTTTTAGAAATTATTTGCTAAAATATACGAATGAAATATTTATTATTACGTTTTTACTTTTAAATATACGTATGCGTTTATATCAATTTTTCGCGCCAATATTCGTTGCCACCATAGGTGTACGCTCAATTTTATGGTTAACTATGCTCAAGTGTACGTTTCAATTTTCCAGATTCTTTCTACTTCTAACTGTCTTACACGTATATTATATTTCTTTTTAATCAGTAAGCGACATTAAATTGAAAAAGTCGACAAAGACATTTAAAGCTAACATAGCGTATTCTTTCTAGTTGTAAATTTAAAATGGAACGTCTTTGGAATACTGCTTTTTACGTTTAAAACTTGAACACAGCGTTGATCAGGTTCTTCTTCTAGAATATTTAAGCGAACTCTAATTACGTCCGGGTAAAATATTCACGGAAAAAGAATGCAAATCCTAAGAGCATTAGCGATAGTTTTATGATTCCTCGATTTCGATGGTACTTTGTGTCGTTTATGGGCACCGTTAACAGCCTGCTTTTAGTGTTAATTATAATGGGACGGTACTTTTGGTTTTAAAATGGACTTCAGACTATTACCGTTAAAAGCAAGAACCAAGAACAGAAACTTGGATGGCTGCGTTTCTTAAGTCTATTCTATCATTAACCTCAGTTTGTGGATAAATTAATATTACGCGTAAAAGCAGTAACCTCCAAGAAACAGTTGTAGATTTGCGTATGTAAAAGTCAGTTTTACCATTATCACCAAACCAATTTTGTGTATTAAAGCTACTTGAGTGTGCAGTAGAACTCCGTTTACACGAACCTGTCCACCTTATTTCTGTTTACCGCCTATGATTTTTCCTTCAGATAATAGAAGTTCGTGTTCACGTAAAAGGATTCCTCGAAACATTTGATCTTAAATACGTGATAATGTTGCGAACTTGTACCGACTACGAAGCACGAGAGTGTGTCGAATAACGCGTGCCCCTACTGTATAGTATAATCATCCTATTGTTGGATGTTAATATAAATGGATTAACGTTCGGTGATAGTTCAGACAATTATTATTTTATTATCAAGCTATGGATATGTCCGTGTTCCTTAAATGAACTCTTAAAGAGAAACTTTTATTTGTTTAATAGCGCTCGAGATATAAAAAATCTTAAGCATAACTTTAGTTAAGATTCTGAACATCCAAATGTAGATATAAAACTATTAACAGTATTTCAATGCATTCAAGTTTTTAAATCTATTTTCAGCTATGCTTGTTAAATAACAAAAATATTAAAAATTTAAAAAAAAAAACTTTCAGGACATTGCTTTAAAAAATAAACTAGTAACAAAATAAAAATTTCAATTATTTTGATATTTTTTTGTGAAAACAATTTTATATCCATAAAATCCCTAGAAAATGACTATGCCAATTGAGAGTCGTGACAATGATAGAATTATAGTATCAGGCATTTATGCATTATTCCATACATATCCGTTACATAAATTTCATTAACCATCAAATACCGGTACAGGTTTGCAATATGATACTATCAATCCATTGACATAGGATTTGCAATCCTTTGTGGTGCTTCATTTTGCACGATTATCACTTTCAAACGTATCTATCTTGCAACACAATTAATGAATGTGGGATTAGGATTAGGACATTTTACGGGTGTCGCACGTTAGTGTACATAATTGATTCTGAATCTTTTAACAATTGAAATTCTGCATCCATAAATTCTGTCTCTATTAATTCTCATAGTGAAAACACGTGCGTACCTGACGTAGAACTGCAGCTATCGCATGTATCATTTATCATTTCTACAGAGATATTAAGTTTGACGTTAAATGTCAATCAGAAGTAACTGGAATTCATAAATAATTTTACAAATAGGTGGATATTGTCAGAAATGTTACATTCGTAAAACGTTTACTTTTTACTTTTAACTAGATTTGAAATATAAATGTAAGCTGCCAAATATCGACTTCATTAGGATAAAATTGAAATTGAAATGATCGTAGTATAGTATTTATAAATAATTTGCAATTTTGAAATATCAAATAATTATCTGAAATGAAACCGTACCAACAGGTACTAGAACTTAAAGGAACCGATTTTAAACCATATTTCTTCGTAGGAAAAAGACAGTACATCGACCTAATAACGTTTGCTCATTTTAGCCAGCAAGTTTCGGACACTTTGACCTGTCGTTCAGTTTCACAGCTCGTTTCAAGAGTACGTGGCCACGAAATTCGGCTTTACGTGACCTGGACATAGTCGCGTCCACACATGCGATAACATTTATCTGCTCGTTACTTCTACGTTATACCATCTCGATTACTCCGAGTTAAAAAATCATTTCCTCGAATCTCTTATCGAATTATTCGCTTAAACATTTTGCAGAGATTTAGAATTTTATGAACTTTCCAACGGAGATTAATTATCGTTCCCGATCAAGCATCCCAAGGTCTTCAGGTAGATTCCTTACCCTCAAATGATGGTTTTAAAATTAACGACACGTATAATTAATAGCGATGTAATTGGAAATCAAGGCATTTGATAATACTATAAATATTGGTATAGTAAAAATTGGAAAATGTTAGAAAAAGGTGTAATTTATCGTTAATGTTACAATACATTACGTTAAATAAATAAAATGGACGCGTAATATGCTCTTATTATTTTCTCAAGTCTTAAGGGATGAAATCAAACAGAACGTCACATCCATGTTAGATAATACGTATATCGACCTTGAGCGATCTGGATCTCGCGAAGGTTGTGGGCTAATTGTTGAGTTTGCTGATTCATTGTCAATCCTGTTTGCCATAAATTCTCGTCATACATTTGTTCCATCATAGTACCAGCTATAGGCGATACGATACTCTGTGTTTTCTTAGACATATTACGGTGGTAATTCTAATTCAAACAATCTTTAACATAATGTAAATACAACTCCAGTCATATATTGACAAAATTTCAAATTATTTTTAACGATATAAAAATCATAAACTATATCAATTTTATTTCTATGGAATTCATAAAAATGTACTGCTTGCTCGTGCTTTACCCAGTCGAGTGAATAAACTTTACGTTTTAATTGCTACACAGGCAATATTCAAAATTGCGATCTGCCATTACAGAAATTTCATTTAGTCGCGAGTTAATCCCAATTGAACACGTGCGACTATGGATTCGAAATACGTATGTAGTGGCAGCATTGCGAACATATGCGATGAAAGATCTGGTGCACGGAATTAGTATCCGTCGGAATTGTTACGCATTAATTAAAATATCACAATTCTATAATTATCTTAACGCGGAGAGGCTACGGCCGTGGCTATTTGAGTCTGCAATTACAGTCAGGTAGCAGTTTTGCAGCTGCGGATAAAAACAGCTGCGCGCACCCGCTCATTTGGATGAAACAAAATTATCAAAAAATTCATGCGAATGCATATTTTCGTTAAGATTAACATTAACTCCGTCGCGCGTTTAATTTTCCACGGCAGAACAAACATACTGAAAGTATCCAATGGTTAATTTTGGTGTATCCTGTTTGAAATTTCCAGAGGTTCCTCGAATTTATTCTACGCTACGGTTTCATTAGCTAACGATTAATCGTATAATTTTAGAGAAAGGTATAAACATAGCTGGAAAGTTTTTGTTCGAAAATTGTTAGCTTCTTTTTTTTTTATCAAATTCTACATTTCATTTTCATAGTATGAAGTCTGTGGAGTCGTGTACAAGTATCGCTACATGGTATGAAATTTAATACACTTAGACTTAATTAATTACTATGTGAATGCCATAATAAATACAATGGTGTACAAATACCTTTCGTAGACACTGTATATCAAATTTTTATCAAAAATGTCTCTATAAACATTGTGTTCTTATCGCGATGACATCACCTCGTAACAGAATAATAGGGTCACGCAACTTAACTAAATGTACAGCAACCACGTTATACGGCCGTATGATAATCTGTGCGACCCGATGCTCGCATGGTGCGACATAGGTTTTCGTAAAATCAAGCACTCAGTTTGCTAGATGCTAGAAACATAGCTCGTCGTAGGCCGTGGTCGCGCGTAACGATGTGGACTTACGTGTTTATCGACGCGTTTACATGAACGCGTTTACACGCACGAACGGAGTCGACTATGTTTCGCGCGAACCATCGGCGCGGCACAACTCAGAGTTTCGATCGATCAGATGCAAACGGATCCAGCCTTGATGAGCTCTCGACAGTCTCGATATGCGTTACAGTTGCAGTTAAATCTTACGAGGACGCGAGAATTTCCAGTTTTGTACCAGCTACTGCCGCAACTACCGAGGATTAAAAATTTGTTTAAATTTAGATAACATTTTAAAGGTAGAAGATAACTTTACGTTTACCAACAAAATTGTGGACATTGCATATAAAGTCACAGAGACAAACGTTAGTTTTATTCCATTTTCTCATATTCTACGTAAAATTGAATGCTAGATTGCTAGCTATCTATTGCTGCGTTATGCAACAATTTTCTTACAAGTATATGTACAGTTGTACCACGGAAATAAACTAATTATCTCTTGGAAATCTTTGCTTCCGGCAAGTTTCTCAAAGATCGTGACGCGTTTACGAGATTGCTGTCCAGATCAATCGCCGCTTCAAGCCATTACACATGGAATAGGAAGAACTTAAAAATATCATAGCAGTCCATCGTTTTCACTAAATTGCTCTGTACGATAAGTAATTGAAGAAGAAGAAATGACGTTGAACAGTGACGTTAAAAACATAAAAACTCATACACGTACGTACATACGATCTATGTAAATAAAAAGCGTCGTGAGAAGGATACTAAGGGTGCTTCGACGAACAACGTTGACAGGAAGAACGTCGAACAAAAATCGATCCCTTTCCGATCGACTTGCGAAATGCGAAACAAAAACGTTTCAATTACCCGTTATAATTCGACGATACAACTTTGCCTTTAGTAATCGTAAAAGAAGATATCGCGTATTCTAAAAACGTAGCGACATAAAGGAATGTAAAATAGACGTTTATCCGCGAGGCGAGTTTATGCGTGAAATGGAAACACGCGTATACGAGATACGGGGTTTCCAGCGATAACGCCAGGCATCTGTGCATGTATTTACCTATGTGTTTACACGCTAATAGGGCACGGAACTGCACAATAAACTTAGATATTAACACAGTGTTTACGCCTTTGCATAACACTGCCGTGGCATCCAGTTCGACTTAATGAAAATTTGGAACTGTATCGCCGGAGAGTTTACAATCGATTTCCGTTTATTAACTCAATTTCCATAGGAAAATAGCGCGACGTAAAGGAAAGTTTAGGTTAATTTTATTTCATATTCGATGGCCCCTAGCAATGCGAGAAATAAAAATGTTTTGTTTCTAAAACTAGTAGTTACGCTGAACGAAAAGAAGAAAAACAACAATGTTTCGAGCTTAAATAAAATTTAAAACACGAATGTATTATAAATTATAGTGCTTTCCGAGTGTATAATAAAATTTATGGAGAGCAAGGTGCTTTTATCGTGTACTTTGGAACGCGTAGACCTATGGCCTTACGCCATAAACGTACCTATGTTCTTACTTTTAATATACGTGTACAAAAGTAAATGTTTAAATATTGACTATGCAGAGTGCAAAGTGCAATTCACTGGAAAAAAGATCAGGAGTAAATTTCCATTCGACGCAATCACTTTAAAACGTGGAACTTTCTTACAATTATTATTTAGAAATGCCCGAATAACATTCCCTAGAATTCTTTCGTTAAATACGCCTTTAATGGCTTTCAGAATATCATAACTGTAAGAAGTCAATTTAATCATTCGACCAAATCAATTAACTATTATACATACATGTAAGAAATAGATCTGACGATAATCTGGTGGTGTACCAAACATCTTACTTACGTTTCTCATTGAACTTTAGAGAACTCAACTTTCTCTCTTTTTAATCCATTAATCAGAAAAGACGAGACAAGTTGTCATTTGGACAATAACGTCTTTATTTAGGAACCCTTGTCTTTTTCTTTTTCATTTCACTTTCATCAGGTTACTGTGATCGTACAAGTATTTTCAAGGACTAAACCCGATCTAAAATAACTAGAATCAGTACGTCTTCGTTAATTTCCAATTCAGCGATTATACCAGTTTCTAACCAGAGAATGATCCGATTAACAAGTTAAACCGTGCCTTTTGACAAGGAATTCCATTGTAAAAAATATCATCGGGTTTCGTCTCGAGTTATAAATGACAAATGGCGCACGAAGCAGATTTCCACGAGGGAACGAATCGGAATAAAGCGCGACAGTATCCTTCCTGTTCGCCGCAGCAAATATATACGTCTCTAATAATAAAAGGTAGACGGCGCAGCTTTTTTAGCGGATTGTCCCCGGCGATAATCCTTTAATCTCCGCTGCACTCGTCCATTTACTCTCGTGGCGCGGCGTTTTCTTTTAAAAGCCGTGGAAGCTCGCCAACAAAAAGGAGCCGCGATGGGCAAAAGCTCCAAATGACTCGCACCGTCTATCGCCTATAGAACTTAACAACGCGTTCAAATCAGGGCGGACCGGTTATCAAAGCGTTTGGCGATAAAACTTTCTCCTTGGATCGTGAAACAACGCAACTGTGACCAAAGCTTTACGTTTCCGTCGCAATTATACAAAGAGAGAAAGAGACGTAAAGGCTGGCACGATACAACCTTGCGGAGAACAGAATCGTATAATCGTCCAGGCCATTACTATTCATTAGGATTTTTCCAGCTATGTGTCTTCCTTAAGTTTTGTTTTTCACCTTGCCGCAAGCCACGGCATTACTAAGTGAGCACGGATTTATCACGCCCTCGTACTTTATTAAATTCGTAGCGAGTGCCTGGCCACCCCTGCCGTGTCACGCTCATCCCTCCTTCTTGTCGAGACTTCACCGCAGATAAATTCCTTTTTCCTAATTTATTCCAATATGAGCGAGGATATTCCACGACCCTGGAATCATTAAGCGACGTTTGAAAGTAAATGTTGCTTTATGATTCTCTATCATAGCTCCGGAGGAGGATAGCTCTGAATTTAGACGTTGAACGATTAATTCGTTTCAACCAGCCGGGTTAAGTAAAGTTGATTTTTGTAACCATTGCTTGCAGAGAAAACCGGTAAGTTTTCCCTCGAAAATGGCGAAGCGGTGAATTCGTTTTCAGAATTTTTGCACGAGTTTAAAATATTTCGCTGAATTTCGGGCTGGAAACACTGGCGAGGCCACTGACGAAGAAATATTTTGCATTATGATAAATATCGTTTGCGTAAACGGTTCTACGATGAAACACGCGGATTTAAAAACTTTCAGTTTAAACAGAGATACGTTCAAGTTTAAAAGAATAAGCACGATGGAACACAAAATTAGTAAAATAGGCAAACATGGTATAATTAATTATTCGAGTACGATCAAGATTCTTTCTGTTCTTTCTATTTAAATAGAGAAGCAAAATCAGTGGATTCAATGGAAAGGATAACTCGAAGTACAAATTAGTTTTATACTTCGTTAGAATTATAAATCTTGTCCTTTGAAAAAAGTTTTAATAATTTACTACATTAAATTGGTGAAAGGGGATGTTCGTATAACATAGAGAGATTCGTTGGATACTATTTCGCTCATTATTTTCGTCGGTATTAATATTTATGTAAGCAAAACTACAATGCAGCACACCTACTTGCCAAATGTAAAATATTTTGTTTCTTTGTGCGAAAAAAATCGCATCCTCTTTACTAATACCAAAGAATTACTATAATATATCAGTGCTTAGACCGCTATATGAAAGCTACTATTTTTACGTTAATGAATAAAATTACGTTTCCGTGTTGCGAATCATCTAAAAAGGAACAGATAAATAAATTCCGAACTGTTGTAGCTAATCAAAATAATTAATATTATATTATTAACTTTAATATTTTCGTTGCTAATTTTAATAATATAATTAAATGAAAAAATTCTATTTTATTTTCCTCGATGCGATGATCGATCTTTCCCAAATTAAAGAAAAAAAAAGATTAGCGCGATCGACCTCAAAAAGAGCGGGTATCTGTTAAAAAAACTGGTTCGATCGATCTGAGCTCGTGGCACCGATGAAGTAGGTCGATCAACCGGCAAAGATCAATCAAGGGAACAAAGACGGGAAGGTGGAAGAAGAGCAAGAAGAAAAGTAAAAGAGAACGAAAGAAGGAAGGAGGGAAGGAAGGAAGGAAGGAAGGAAAGGGAGAAGGAAGGCAGGGGGTACCCGCTTGTCGGATCAGCAACTCGACCGGTTCAATTAACCATCAAGGCAGAGTCCAAGAGTCCTGATTTAGGGGGATGAGGCGAAAGGGATGGAAGACAGGATGGGGAGTGACAAATCGACCAATCAGTCGCGATGATGAAGTCCTCCGTCTTATTCGTTCCTCCTTAAAAGTCCCTTTGCGATTCCATTCACCGCGTAGCTCGGTCTGTTCCAGACGGTTAGCGAAATCTTCGGAAGTTTTCAGAACAATCACCCTCAAAAATCATTCGCTCGATTAGCCTGACTTGGAATTGCCGCAAAAACTATCCCACGGTTTATCACTGAGTACTTTCGGCCGGAGGAAAATCTAAGGTGAAAGTAAGCGAAAGAAACTTGGCTGCGCTTCTCGCTTATTTTATTTGTGCTAGCTGGTTCGAGGAACGAGAAATACGCGTGGTAAATTTCAGTAATTTGCGATAATCGGTTTTTCATATGTGCAGATAGTTAAAAGTAGGTTATGCGTATAAAACTAACTTCGCAACATCCTTCTTTTTACATCGTTCAATTTTGCCGTCTGATACGTTTTATTATATTCCATGGAATTTTATTTCGTTTCTACCTGTTTTAAAATTATATCCCGTATCTTTTCAATTAATTTTTACACGAGAAATCATCTTTCTTTTTTTATGATCGCTACTATGATCGCGTACGATTCAGAGCACTTGGTTTTCGTGATTCAAACTTTATCCAGTGTACATTAATCCATCGTGTATCTTTCTTTGACGACAGATCCGCGAATACACGGACGATGGCATCGCGCTGGTTTGTCGATTGTGTTTAAGTACGAGATGAAAACGAAACGATAAAATCGCGATCGTAAAATGGAAACGAGCAGAGTTTGCGAGACAACTGGTAGAAACGAAGAGAGTTGACGATGGTGGTACGATCGTCCATTATAGTCGCATGCCGCACGAGTAACGGAACGAGATTAAAATTTAAACAGCGAAATAAGAAAAGTTGCGGCATATTTTATAGACAAATTCGTAGGAAAGCAACGGATAAGGAAGGACAGAAGAAAAAGTGGAGAAAAGGTAGCAGATATGGCTCCTCATTTTATCGCCAGCGAGTTACATTGCGACATAAATCATATTCGGTAGGTCGAGACACTCTGGCCTGGCCACTCCTGCAGGAAACGATTTCCCAACCTCTGCGCGCTTTATCACGATGTGGATTCCGGCTTCGACTTTTTACTCTGTACCAACTGACTACCTTCCTGGTCGTTTTTATTGTTTGAACCGCCGCAAACTTCACCGCGACGCGACGCGCGATAAGTTCGACGCCGAGGAAAACGTACAAAATCAACGTAACAAAGCGACGTCTGCTCGATGGTCATATTCTTTGGCCGTCAGTTTGGGTGTTTGCATAACTTTTTATCTTAACAACAAGAAAGTGTGTCGATAGAAAAACAAAGAAGGACATACGATCGCGGCGAAATCTCTTGGAAAAATATCGTTCGTGTGGATTCAGTATAACGATCAACAAAAGATGAAAGTAAACTGTGTTACCAAAACAATTGATCTCTTTTACATTATATTTTACAAATATTTAGCTTACGATATGTATATTCCACAATAATTTTCACTTTATAATAAATTGTCGGTAATACATATAATTTAACAAATATATATTTTATTTAAATTCGTATAATAAATCAACCATGAAATATTTGCATATAAAATTTGCTCTTTTAAGGATATTCACGAACCCCTACTTAACGATATGAAACTTTAAAGAAGATTACCAATTAATTAATGGCAGATCGAATACAAAATGCTTCGTGTCGAAGTAAATCGATTTTAGATTCATTAAATATGCACGTACGTGACTAAACACGAACTCTATGGATTTTACTAATAATAAAAGCCAACATTTGTAAATTGTAGCCAGATATTGCCTATAAAAGTATAAAGAAGATTATGAAGGTATCAATTTCCCCGATTTACTATTCTCGACCAAACATTGATTTAACAAAGCGCAATGGAAGATTTTGTTGCGTTTATAGTATATAAATTTCACAAGTAAATTGCATAAAGCACACGTTTCTCTGTTTCGCGTAACATATGTTTTGTTCAACGTTAATTCGACTCGTTATTCAACCAGGAAAGCAAGTACAATTAAAGAACTGATAAACATTTGTCAATAATTTGTAACGTTACACATATGTACATGTAAATTGTGAAAAAGTATTAATCGTTTTAGAAAAATAAGCAAACTATCGAAATTATGTTCTGTCAAGAACAAGAACGGTGATCCGGTGATGAAAAATTTGTCTGACATTTCTAGATCAGAATCATCACAAGTTTTATGGTGTATCGTCATGTTGAAATAGAAATTATTTAGACAGTTAGGAACAATCACGTTTTTTCATCAGCTTAAAAAAGTTGGCAATTTTGTCGGAGTTCGTTAAAATTCATAGAAGTGAAGTTTTTCTGAATCCCGAAGTTTGGAAGTTTAAAACTGGCAAATCACGATTCATAAGATAAGAGTTCATAAATGCATCTCTTTTCCAACTAATCTAACATAAATTCTAAGTTTTCCAGACAGGATAATCTTGAAGGGTTGCTGTTAGCGACGCAACAGAGCATAGACCTAGACCTCTCGTACATTTGGCAGATTGTTTTACTTCCTGAAATCTTGGATAAGCTTGTTCAAGAGCTTGAAATCTTTCAAGACAACAACTTTCCGAGTTTACGATAAATTGTGGATATCTTGCGAAAGTTTTCTCGCAAATTTCCTAAAATTGATCGTTTTTTCATCTCTGCGTCGACTTTTTCTCTCTTGCTCCTTTGTCTCTTTACTTCCAGCACTTGGTAACTTTTCGATCGAGATTTCGATCCGAAAGATTCGAGTAACGAGTTGATTCCACGTAACTAATGCCCTGTGAATTGCAACGAAAATTCAATTCTCCTTCGTACAGAGAAGCTTCTCTTACCCTTAAGTACATTTCAACCGCGTTTTATAGATTTTACGAGAAACCTGTCGATTAGGAAGTAATAATATTAGTTTGATCGTACAAGAGAATCCAAGTCATATAAAAAATCATTGTCGATTCATCTGCAGGCAACGAAGGATCGATGCTCCCATTCCCCTGTTCACGGTGGATTTTCGAGATTCCAGCAAGCAATAAATAGCAGGAAGATTCGCGTTAAGGACCGACCATCTCTAACCTCCTCCCTTTTAGGTATCTCGAACTTTTTAATAGAGTGACTCAACGAAGAAAGCGAGACTTGCGGGATGGTACAACGACCTTATCCTCTTTCTCCCTTTGCACCCTTTCCTTTTCCACCCTTTTCCTTTCCTCCTTCCTCCTTCCTCCCACTTGCTCGTCGCTTCCTCAGGCCTTTCCTTTATTTTCATCGTTAAAACTGTCTCTCTTTTTCTGACTCGTTGCCCTCGGTTGTTGGCGCGGCTCTTTCCTTCTCACGACCGGCCTTCCGCCAGATTTTTCCTGCATAAACAGCAGGTCATTAACCAGCACTATAGCGGAAGATCGTATCTACCTTATCTCGTCGAGACTCTACTATTCTCGTCGGACCGAGTACTCGAGCGGGATGATTCCTGTGCTCCTCTTCCTCCTCTTCGGATAACGCCGTCCTCGAACGCGTTATTAGTTTGTTGTGCAGCATCGTGGCCAACGATGATGGGCAATAATACCGTTCACACAGATAAAGGTATGAATTTGGTGCTTCTGAGAGCTAAATATGACCTCTCCCTATTTCCAACGTTGGCATATTAATTTTCGCGGTCGTTGCGAAGAGAAAGATCTTAAAAATAGATATCAGCTATATCTTCTTTCTGTTTTTATAGCTAGCAACGGTGCACAATATTAATCAGCCTTGTAGTATTTGATTGATAATACTCCTCGTATATTTTTTAACTGATATTTTCTCTTTGATAAGTAAAAGTGTGCATATTAAAACACGGGCGATTCTAATCTTCAAATGACAATGTTCGAATTACGAATTGTCCGAGTATAAAATATCCAAAACGTGGTACTCGTCATATTTATTGGGTAGTTAAAGCAAATTTCTGTCTAGGTTTCGTTTTTCTTTTAATTATACTCGTACAAATGTGAATTTTCTGATATAGCGGCGATCTACTCGTGACGAATACTTTTCTTCGTATACATTCGTACCACGAAATACTTTCGTATCGATGAAATTATACTTGCACGATGATCTCAAGTATCATGCTGTTCTCTAGCTCCGCCGACGTTGCTCCCTGCAATCTCTCAGTTTGATGCTTTTAATGACAGAGCAATTCAGCCCCGCCGATTTCCGTTGTTTTTACCTCGCACGCACGACCGAGCGAAATTCAGTGGAAACTCGTCGCTTCGCTGATTGCACACTCAAAAGTAGGGGCTGCGAACCAAGGCAGCAACGATAAATCCGATATCGAGATTCCAGCGATCCTTGGTCGTCGTTAAAATTCTGACGAAGTACCCCTCCAATTAAAGTACATTATTGATGTATAAAACCCACGGTAGAGGAAAAATATCGTCCGTTTTCAGTCACTGCGTTTCTCTACGATTCGAAATTTAACAAGAATTAAATACGCTGTTCAGATCTGAAGAATGCAGTTTTTTTCTTTTATTAAAAGAGATCACTCGCCAACACAACGGTTATTCTTATAATTAATAATTAATAATTTATATTCGCAATGAAACGTATGTTATTTCTTCAATAAAGAACGATCTAAGAAATAAGCCAATGCACAAGCTACTATGTGTAATACAAAGTTACCTAATGTTTCAGTTATGTACGTAGATTTATCTTCTGAGAATCAAATTCCAATAAATGTGCCGTTAGTTAAAAGGTACTGTGCTGTTCTTGTTCCATCTCTCTCGGTCTACCTGCCTTTTCCCTTTGCACCACATCCTTTTTGTAACGAAGCACCGCGATAAATCACCTTTTGTTCACGGAATTACTAATTCCCGATAGCTAAGAACCGGCAATGTTCTCCGTAGAACCAGGAACACCCTTGAAACGTGGTAGCTTTTGTAAGTACGTAACGATTTGTTCGCGATCATTTATCATACCAACCGACGATTTTCTGACGTACAGGCTGTCAAAGACACAGAGTTTAAGGCTTGTAGCATACTCCAAGACGGCTAAAAAATATTTAATTAGCAAACATTTTTTAATCTATAGTAAATAATATAATTAAATGACAAGAAATTGCAATAGCCAGGAAAATACACATACGATCAGCTACAAAAGTTTTCGTGTAATTTTATGCGGTTATTTTTATTCAATTCCAATGATATAAAATTAATGGATAATTGTAATTGTTATAACAATCTTTGTAATTTCCACATATGTACAATTTCAGATTTGTTCCCAATTTTACCAATACTGTCAAGTCTCGTTAGAAGGCTAGTAAAGTAAAGCGTTTCATATGACGTTAAACGTCGCACAGAATATATTCATAAAGGATTTTCGTAAGTGTCCTAATTCTTTGACGAGCTACTGCCTGTGTGTCTTGTATTAGGTTGTCCAGAGAGTGTCTTTCTTTCACAGACACGTCTTTTACAACAACGCATCTTTGTACAAACGTGAAATCTAATCTGTCGAACGTTGTGATCTCTAGTTTGATAGAACAAAATGAATCACACGTAATTCGATAAAATAATACAAAACGGAAAATGCTGTACATCCATTATTTCCTTACAAAACGAAGGAAACTTGTCGGACGACCTACTATATTCAATTTTTATGACTCTATTAGACGCATTAAAACCAATATAAAATAATTTCTACGGGTCTTCGATAAAAACCGGCTACATCCAATGCGAAAGCTCTGAATTGTAACTCTTGAACGAACCACAAATGCATCGCGTGGCATACACAAAAATATTCAAATCTCCAATTAAAATCGGATCCCCTCCCTCTCTCTCCATTCCGCGTTCCTACTGGAACGTTTCAATGAAATTACCGTCAGCGGTGTATTACCATAAATATTGTTTACAGGATTAGGTATGCATAGCACGTAAAGGATTAGGTTGCCGAGCCTCCTGTATGCAAATCACAGGCTCGTCGTCTGATGTACAAATTTTCGTGGAACACGCGAGGCTTTGGAGCAAACGATCTAAATCACCGGCTGCCAATACTGAACAGCCCTTTGTCCCCCGTCAGAGCGCGCCGACAAAGTAGAAGTTGCCCTACTGGAATACCGGTATAGATTTTATGGAAGTAGCTGTACAGTACGTACGAACTTCACCCATCCCCGGTCTCCTTTCCCTTCTCCTCCTCCTCACCTCCTTCGAGGCTTCCCTTTGTTCCGTGCGGAAAATGGGCCGCAAGAATTTTTCACGCGGTTCCACCTCACGTATTCCGCGAAAAGTTCGCCGCGAAAGTTATCGAGGTCGACCGAGGCTCTTGGCTGGCGTCGTTCTTCCATACTTTCTCGATCCGGCAGAAAATTAATAGCCCGTCCATTCGGTAAATTTCCACCGAACACCCGAAACAAACGTGGCCTTTTCTCGCGGCCAGCTGATCACGTAAGGCGTAAGGGAAGCAAGGCGCATACATTTACGTTGAGCGCTGTTATCATTCATCGTTCTATGTACTTGCGTTCGTGAATGTACCGACTAAGAAAGTTTAACGTTAATGGTAGGTATTTTTTATGGAGAATTACATCTTTTTTAGCTTTTAACGGTCGACAGTTTCTGTTATATCAGCCATCTCTAATTGTACGAGGGCAAATCTGTCTGGCAATAATTATTGGCTAAACTATAGTAATGACAAATAAATGGAAATGAAAAGGAATTTCTTTGTACGTATGTCCCTGTAATGCGGCTTTTCCTTTTCTATGACATAAGTGTAAGCTCTCTGCAGCGGAGCCTATCGACCGTTAAGAATTAAGTTGTAGTTTAGTTGATTTATGTCCATCTTTGTGATTTAAAAGACGAAGTACGCGGTTTGTCTTATATCGCAGTTTAAATGTCAAATGAAGTTTCGTACAGCTAATTCGTAGATAGTCGGAAATCGCAGAAAGAATACACGGTAAGTAAATCTGTTAAGTTAATGCCTAACTTGTTATCTAAAAAATTGGAAAACGCGGCAGAGATCATTTTTATTACAAGATGTTCGGTTTTCGTGTGATTGTTAACAACTACCGGATCAATCTATTCGATGAATTTGAAATAGACACGCATTTGCACGATTTTATTGGACTTGTGCTGTATAAAGTTAATGGCCTACCTAATCGATAGATTCAAGTTTGTCGATTCCGCATAGTACTCGATCAAGTATGGGATAAAAGAGGTTGTTGCAAGAGGGGAGGTCGATCGAGATGGGGAACAGTAATTATACTGTGCGACTTAGACCAATAATAGTTGGCGAGTGGTTTTCAATGGTTACAACTTCGGGAACGGTTTAGCTCCAATTGAACTTGGACCAACTTGGCGCGTTCAAGAAGATGAAACGAGTGGAGGCGTGGGAGAAAGCCTGGAGAAATCGTAACTCTGAAATCTCGAGTTTCACTACGGCCAATTCGATCGCCCAGTGATGCTGACCTTTTATGGTCGAACCAGAGCCACAGATCCTCGAATTATTTTGACGTATTCTACGTATTATAATCGAACGTTTTAATCGTTTATCACCTTCTTTGCCTTCTATGATGATAGAATCTCGGTTCGATCATTTTCACCACACTTGCAACCTTTTCTTCTTTGTTGAAACTGTTAACCGTTTACATAGAGGCAAGTTAACTCGTCAGTTGGATCCGTGAACATGAATTAAATTATACAATGTCCATCTTTGGAAGAACTAGAATCGACCAATAGAAAATCGTTATAATATTAAGCTGTTTAATACCTTGTTCCAATTCTGTAATCACTGGAAGTTCGAAAAATATAGTAGGATAGAATGGAAAATGAAATAGAAATAAAATTGTTGTTCCTAGAAAAGCAACGTCAAATATCCAAAGAAAAAAGAATGAAAAATATTTTCGATTGTCTATCAGACGTTCGCCTTTGAGATAACGCGTAATGTTCAGAAGATTCGTTCAGTTATAACCATTAATTCACCTTCGTTCCGCATCAGTGGATTATCCATGGTGTAATCAGACAACTCGTCGTCAGTGTAATCAATGTGTCGCATAATGGAGATTGCAACGCGCCAATTCCAACAACGTGACGCGACAGTTAATTTAAACATCTTTCGGTTTCTTCGCGACGTTGATTATCAGTCGGCGTAAAATCCTGATTATATGATAATAGACAGTTGGAAGTAACGGAAACGTGACAGGTCGACCGATTACGACGCGGTGACAGTTGATTAGTGTAATTAGATCGCGTCCGTGGTTACGCGAATATCACGCGCGTGAACTATGACCGTGCCATCCCGCGATTGTGCGACGTACAACCTGCAATCAACAATGCGGAATAATATATTATGACAAATGTGTGTCTGCTAGACTGCTCTGAACGACGTGACGTACGTTCATACCAACCAGATCGTTAATACATGAATATATAAACAGTGTTTCTATCTTGTATTTTTTAGTATCATTTACCTTTACACAGAAAGTATCGTTTTAGGACAAAGTTCGGTAATTCAGGATAACGAACTTTGTGATTCATGAGCTTTGAAACTATTCCATTCGAGTTTTTAAAGTGGCCAACATTTTTTTAAACGATATTCAGTGGGACTATATATCGATTTGAATTTAAATAATCTGAAATTAAATGTGCAAATAAGTTGATAATTAAAAAGACTAAATAACTATTGCTACATTGCACAACGATATATATATGTTTATTCCTACAACTATAGTAATGTCATTAAATGTTCCATTTGAAAACAGAGGAACGTTAAATTATACATCTAAAACTGCATTTTGCAAACTGAATTCGCACACATTGCGTTCAACGAGAAAATATGTATCAAATCACGAGTGCGTGTTACCTTCTAGGTAATCCAGATGATGTTACGTTTGCGTCTGTTTCCTTATCGGGTTAAGCTTTCCATCGTATTCGCTTGAAAACGTTAAACTTAGCAAAGGATTTTCAAAAAGCATCGGAGATGCAAATCCCAATTTGTTTACATTTCCTATTAATTTTTACTCGCTTCGCTGCAATAAATAATTTCGTTTTATCTATAATCTTCGTTAAATCTATAGATCGCTATTACGAATCTCTCTAATAACAAGTCAACAGTCCGTGAACTGTTGTGACCCCGTGAACTCGTATTTCCAAAGTTTCACGCGCGACCTCGTAAACTGTTATTTCCAGAATTGTACGAGCAGTCTCTTGAACTACCACTTTCCAAAGGAAGAAGGTTCCTCGACATTGCGTTGGACAGGCCTTGAGTACACCTGTCTGTATCTCAGACGATAATGGATGTCGTCTTTGACAGTATGACAGCCGCGAACCGAATTTTTAAAGGTATTCTCGCGCTTTGAGCATCGATCCATTCAGGGATGGATACGCCATTAGTCAAGCCGTACAAATCTTTTCAGGACGCGTTGGGTAAGGATTCGTTGCCGCAGAATGATTCTTCGAGCGAATGTTGCTAATGGGCTGGATCGGTATTTGTGGTCGGATGGAATTCGATTGTAGCTTGCAGTTTGATAAATTTGCGGGTAGCACGCTGACCCACGAGAAAGGCTTTTTTGTGGAGGGAAAAGTGACCAGCAAATTTTGAAAAAGCTATCAATTTATTATATAAACGTTACTGTTAAGTTTTATATACATATATAGATACGTTATATAGAGTGTTGTGAAACGTCTTAGATTTTCTCTGAAAAACAACGCTGGCTTATCCTTTGAGTAAAAATAAGAATATTTCAGCGTAAAACTCGATTTTTTTTTTCATTGAAAAATAGACCTCAAAGGACGTTTCTGTGCACGAACTTTCTTCGTTGTCTCGATGTCACGAATTACACCCAAGAAATATCTCTTACTTCTTTAACACCCTGTATCCGGAGAATCTTATATATTAGATTTGGAAAATGTAGAACGTTTCGATGCTGGAGTTATAACTCGGAGTTTTCAGGTGGAAAATATTTTATTACAACATCGAATCTAAAACAGCAGCGCGCTCTCTTAAATTTTCCGATTCCGAAATTAATATATCTGTAATTTATTTTTATTCGAAATATAAATATCGCAAACGTTTTAATGAAAGCAAAGAAATGAAAGTTTTAGCATGTCATAAATAACGTTCTAACATATATTCCGCAGTATTAATAACAGCAGTTTTAATATCTACCTTTTCTAAAAATCCAACCGTGTACAATTTCCAGATAAATATTAAATCCTCTTACACTTACAGATACATACACTCACGTTCTATCGTTAATAACATAGTATGTAAATCTAGAAAATAATATCAATCTACGATGGTAAATTAAAAAATATGGTTCTACGATTAGAATGTATCCAACAAAAATGAAGAAAATCTTAATAGGAGAAAATATACTCACGGTATATAGTATCTTAGGAACAGGTTCTGAAGGATAAGGTAGAAATTATAGTTGGATGATTCTTAGAATCGATACGTGTAACAGGGAATGCACGAATTAAAAGAGTATATCAAAAGAAACTAAGAAACTATCACTTATGTTTGTTTATCGTAGCGTCCTAAATATTTCATCTATATACATCTATATACATAGATAGAAGAAGAAACAGTGGCAAAAAAATATTCGATAAATCTTTCACATTTTCTGCCATGACGATGATAATAAAAGACAAAATACGCTAATAAAAAAAAAAAGAACACAAATGAAATATTAAGGCGACGTTAGCCCTCGATGGATCAATAAATAATTGAACATAGAATTTTCTACCAAAGAAAGGTAGACACTCTACGAGAAACAGATTACGAAGAAGTACATTAAATGTGTATACGTAAAATAACATATAGTAGTATAATATAAGAAAAGTAAGCAACATAGGAAAATAAAAGAAAATCCATGCGATTGTTTCAAATTAGCTTCGCCCAAATGGATCCGTCATACCGCTACACAGAATTTGTAAAGAAAGTTTAACATGGTTAATGTTAAATACGTTTAACATTATTATATACGTTTATATACGTTTATATACGTTTATATACGTTTATATACGTTATATACGTTTAACATTATACGTTTAACATTTAATGGAAAATACGTTTAACTTGACGAGGAAACGGTATAAGGCCCACAAGACGGAGGACGTAGATCAGTTTGAGTTCACTTTCGGTGGACGCGACTAAGCGTCAATTTTTTTTCTATATGCAGTTTCTTATAACCAGGTCGGTACAGCCATAGAGACGCTGTAAATCAACGGATGAAGATATAATCCGGGATCCTAGCGAAGTACAGGCTGTGGCGAGGAATACGACGACCACCAACAGCCTCCGATGTACATACAATATCCCCTCAGTTTTTCGGTTACGGTCTCTATTCATCAACGCGACAATGTACGTCCTCTAATAAATTAGATATAAGCCACTTTCCTCAGACTCCTTTTTTCTACTAGCTACATTCGCTTGGTCTGCTAAAGTCGCTGCTCATTGTTATTTATACCGTAATTATTTCATGGCGATTTTCCCTCGTTCTTTTCGGTCACCTTATAGCGGAGGGGTTCGCCGACGCGAAGAATACGTTGAATATTTGCTTAACTTGCTAATAGTGTCATCCTTTAACCAGAAACTCCTGCAATTGTAGAATTAAAGAATAACAAAGAAAAATTAATTGTCGTAGTTTTATGAAAAAAGGAATTCAGGTATGGAGCGGATGAAATTTTACAAATAAATTTTACGAACTATAGATTATCTCGTTATCCTACTTGACTAGATATTATAAAATTGTAAAAAAGGAATATTTTTCGTTGGTTTAGTTAGTTTATTATTAATTCGATGTTCCATTCGCGCGATATGTATCTGGTAATTTAAAATACTAACTAAATAAACGACGTTTTCTTACAGCAAGTAGATGTCCTAATATTTGCAGTTTACAATGTACGCCTGATTTTCAGAACGTTAATGTTGATATAATGCTCGTAAGTATTTTGATGGGTACCGTAGAGTAAAGCCGATTATATGGTAGTTAACATATATCATTTCGTTGGGAAATATTGTACTTCTTAGAATATCACCACATACTAAGCTAATGATAACGAACGAAGCTTAATTTATTATGTCCCATGGTGTATGAATATTTAATCCTATCTTAAAATCGGGCAATTCAGAGTTCTAATATTTGATATACGTATATGTACATATATGTATAGTATATAAAGTCTCAACTATTTTGCAAGATATGTTTCACTACATCCTCTAATAAATAGAATTCAATTCATTAATTACTCATTCACAATTAATGATTCAATGTCATTTTAATTTGGAATCTAATTTTGGTTAAAATACGATATGAAATCCAATATGGGTGATCTTAATCTCCGAATTGACTCTGTTGAAGACTTGTTCTGCTTTCAAAAAACCGATAGAAGAGCAAACTTATTTCTTCGTTACTGGGCACAATTTTTGTAATATCTCTATATTCGAGCTACTAGCAGAACTTCAAAGTTGCACATGTCAACAAAATTCTTTATACATTCCGATAGCGAAGCCTTCCGTTTTCTATGATGATACGATATGTTTGATACATTTGTAACCTGACGTTTCCTATGTATGTAAGTACGTAAATATGTAGGTGCGTATGTAAGTGGATACGTAAGTACGATGTACCCAAGATAGATCTTTCCCACCGTTAAACGTTACACACTTCATTTTATTTAAGATTAACAGTCTGTGCTTTCGCTTTCTCTTCCAAAAATCTTATTACATTTACAAGACGTTTGGTTCAATTTCTCCAAAATGCGACAGCTAATCCAGGGGTTGAGGTTTCACCGATCGAGCATGGGCTAGCAAGTGGATTGTTTTCATCCGAAAGCTTGCATCGGGGCGAAACATCGAACGGGCGCAAACGATCGTACACCAGGCAATAACTGTGACCAGACTGGTGCAACTGTTTATGCAGCGACGACATTTTATTGGACAGATCGTCCTCGTCAGCGCCATATTAGATTCCAAAGTGTACCGCAACTCTGCATACCAGCCGATGCAACGCACAACTACTCGCCAAAGTGTCGACGAAATATTGCGATTGGTGGCGAAGACGGCTGCTACACCGGACGATCACGCTCCGATGCAAGATCAAAATTTCGTCTTGGAATTTCGTCTCTACCTTGCAGATACGAGATTCTGTTGTGTCGTGTTACAGGATCCCTCTCTATTTCCGAGATGAACGTTTTTTAGAGCCTGTCGTCGCGAGGAATGCGAATCGTTCGAGAGCGGTAGGCTGTTTATATATTCAGCTTTTGTCCTGGAATTTATGAAAAATTGTTTTTGAAACGAAAGACGGAATTTTCATATACAACGAGTTGTATTCGTGATTGTGCGTGTTAAAGACGGGCTCGATTTGTTTTCAAAATCTAGCGGAACAATATATATATATATATATTCCTTTTATATAGGAAAAACGTTTTCAATAAATATCAGAGTGTTGAGACTGTTTTACACACAACGAAGAACATAATTGAACCAATAACTACAGTTTAAATTTCGTGTCAATCGTTTTTCATCATCGGTAACAAAACTATGCAAACGATATACATAGTAGCATTTTCCCATAATTAAAGCTACATAGTTGAAACATTTTTTAAAGGTATGTCCTTTTATTTATTGTATATATTATCGTACATATTATACATATCCATTATTATATAGAAACGTATGTACACTTAGAAAATTCAACACGTCAATCATAAGATCAATTTATTCAATTTGTTCGATTAGTTATTCGAAATTAATTCCTCGTTAAATAAAATCAGAAGCGGTATCTCTCCATGGATTTCATTGGCTTCTCTCTTAAACAAAGATTCACTCGCCGTACGATATTGACTGTCTTCTAATTGAGTAAATCGCGTTAATTGGAGCCATCAAATGGCCCATATATGAGCACGAGCATCAATCTTCCACGAACACATCCGTGTTTCTATTCCAGAAGCTTGGCCCTTGAAAAAGAAGGCAAAGGAATGAAATATATGAAAAGGTTCGAGACAAATGCCGTCAGCCGCATCAGCAAGTATAAGTGAAATGACAGCGAGTTTTAATTGCATCATTATGGCCAGCGAAGTGGCTCGAGGGCTTTCTGTAATCACCAACCACGCGTTCCCTTCCTCTATGTCCCCTTTTGTCGAGGTAGCCCGCTGTGAACGGAGCGTACATACGATTCTTTTCGTTCTTCTCGCCGCTTCTATCCACGCCAACGTATCTGATCCCGAGGCAACGCGGCTCGCCAAAGAAAAGCTTTTTTGACCGACAAAAATGGCAACGAGCCAACGGCAGTCCTGATGTGTTTGTCGAAATAACAAGGTCAGTTATTCCAACCGCGAAAGCGGGACAGAAGCTGTGCCGTTATCGGCTTATCGAGTTATACAGAGTTCGTGTACTAATTACACATCGTTTTACGTACGACGTCCTTTCAACGACGATAATCGAAAATGCGGGAAATGGCTTTTCTACCTACTCGACCTTCTCTGTGTCCCCGTGGATACGTGCAATTCGCCGGATTTTCTGAAGTGTAACTTTGTCTAAAACATCGTTGAAGTTCTCGTTCAGCCTGGTATAAAATGACACCTTTGATATCGCGATCTTCTGGCGACTACGTTTATATTAAACGGAGATTGTTGTTTCGTCGAACTCCAATTTTATCTTTCTGTCTTTTAACCAGAGTTTTACCATAGAAATGCGAATCCAAAGGGATGTGCTGAAAAATGTGTGGTTAAAGAGATTTGAAACAAAGTAGCTACCTTGTGTACGGTGTATCAATTTGCTGTACAGCGTACGTATGACGCAAAGCAAATTCCGGAAAGCAAATCACGCGATTCGATATCGATAGAAATTTTCCATCATCGAATTTATATCCCATCCCACAGAATTTATCGTCATTTCGACGATTGCGATTCGAAACGGACGTCCGTACGGTTTACTGAATTTTATGTCGGTTAAGGCGTTTTGTTCCTCCTTCCTTCGAAACGAAGCCTGAATAAGCCGAGAGCAAAATCGAATATCGTCTATATGCCCGGAGAGCTTATTTTAGAAAATATGCAAATCTAATGCAACTGAAGTTCTCGGCAGCGATAAGAATATGTTTCGCTGGAAGACGTTTATACGTCTGGAATGTGAAATCCCCGAAGCTGAGGAACGATGACCGAATCCTACTCTCCTTCACCTTTTGGGAATCGAATTTCACCCTTAGGCAATAGGGTGGACGAGCTTCCTATGGATGGGCGGCTGGCTCACCACGAAAGCACATTTTTCTCTAACTCTACACGACAGGGATGAGAAGGTCGAAGCTCCTCAACCCTCGACACCTTCGCCCAAACTACCATCTTCCTCCCTTTTTATCGTGACCACTCGCATCCGAGCTAATGATTACTTTTCAATCGATTCATTCGCTGGATCGTCGACCTGTCACCGTCCCTTCGACACTTCACGATTCCATCTCAATTTATAACCATGTCCAATCCATTGCGAAGATTAATGAACCAATGCGTATACATATGCGTACAGGAAAATAAATAGGTAACGTCGAATTTCGAATTAAAAGTACGACGTAATATTTTTATGATTAATGCGTTGGCTCTGTCGCTGTAATTAGTTTGATGTAACTTAATCTTGTACGTATTTATATAATTTAAATAAATCGCGCGATTTTATAAATTTTATAATCGATTTTTCAACTCGCGTTACGAAACTGTATGCATTTTTCTTTGTTATTCGCTAGTCAATAATTTCAATTCCAATCGTGTTCCAATTCCAAGTGTACACTACGACACAGTACCTTGATAAATAATGATAATATATTATCTGAATTATGCGAAACGTAATTAAATCAGAGAGATTCTTTTACTCTATTGTTTGTGAAGTGTGGAAACATAGAAATACACGTATCATTTATAATTGAGAATCGTGGTAATCGTCAAGTTATTTTATCGGAAAGTTATTTATTTATAAGAAAGAAAACTATCGCTGTACGTACAAACAATTTCTATGGCTTGAAACCTTTCAATAAAAAAATCGAAGAGCACAGAAACGCTCGAATGAGATAAAGGGCTTTCGCTTGGAGTGCAGGACGTGCCTTAGGTCAAGCGATGATGGCACGAAAATTGAGTCGAAGCGAATTCTTCGAAGAGCTAACGTAAGTGTTAGAGGTTTGCGATATAGTAACGTGGAAATAAGCAAAACGTATTCCTGGCCCGCTATCACCAGAAGGACAGCAGCGAAACAAACGACTGTCGCATAAATTACGCTATCTTGATGCTCGTTGCTGCAGTGCATCCTGGCACGAGGCAGGTCTAAAGGTGTTGGAGACGCGATCACCAGAACTACCTGCTTGTACAAATCCCAGTCTGCTTGACATAAACGAAGTGCTCTTCTTCCAAGAACGTACTTTTAACGACAAGATATCTTTCGCTCGTTAACGAAAATTAGTTGCTAATGTACCGTTATATAGCAAATTTTGTTATTTACAAACTTTTTAGTAATAGAAAACACGTTATATTTTTATGTATCGATTCAAACAATAAAGAAAACGATAGAACAGTTAATCATACGAATACCAAAGCTGAATAAATAGCCGCGACCAACATGTACGAGAACAAAAGTTTAATTTGGTATGTTAAATATGTAATATGACTTTTATAATGATCTTTTGATTTTTAAAACCATCCCGATACTTTAGATTAGAAGCTTAATGTTTTAGACTTCTGTATTAATGCTTTTTTTACGACATTCGCAAACGCAAAGAATCTCATCTGTCCACAACTAATGAAAATGTTGTCAATTTATCGTGTTTTCATTTCGTGTTAATATCTTTCGTAAAGAGTTAATTTTCAGCAGCGAAGTTCAGCTCGTAAATATCATTTAAAGTTAGCCAAATTGTCGGACGATATGAAAATGAAAGGAGATTCGGAGAATTTGGGAATATTAAGGGGGCCAGGCTGGCTGCGGAGGTTTCGTTCATAGGCAGGTGGTCGGGACAAAGAAGAGCAGGAAGGGAAGAGTAATCAAGCGCCACTGCTACTCTATGGCAAGACAACAGATCTGAAACAAACGACTGTTTCATAAATCATTCTTGCTACATTTCTAGTATATTTCGAAATATGGCGAGGTAGAGAAACCGTTGCTACTGCAGCCGACAAGCCTGTGAAAATCAAAGAGGTATTCCATGAATTTTACACAACAAAAAGTAATCGTCAAAGACAAGTACCCACGGTTGGAAGTTTAATTAATCCATTGGTGCACATTGTTCGCTTATATGGTGCTGCTTTTGTCTCTGGATGCAAACGAGGCAGATGTTTGACGGCCTCATTAGCGAGATATTTTAAGTTGAATAGATGCGGGTAAAGTATGTTTTAATTATAATACGCAAGAATGTAATTGATGTATTTATTACGGAAAGTTACGAGCCCCGGTAGATATTAATTACCTTAATAAGATAGGTATTTCGAAGCGATATAGAAAACCATATATGAAGCATTTGTCATGAAAGAAGATTTTATTAATGAAAGGTGGCAAAAATATTCTAAAATGAAGTAATATTTAAATTAGATTAAATATCGATACCTCTATTATCTCGTTTAATTTTAATTTTACTTTGGCATAAGACAATTAAATTATCGTTTATTATGAAACAATGAAATCAAAGATATTAAACGTAAAATTGTTGTAAAATTTATATGGAATGAATAAATTAAATTATTCTTTAGGATGAAACAGTTAGATGAAAGGTATTTAATGTAAAATAACTGTAAAATTAATATATAATACAATGAATAAATTACCAGAGATGAATTTATTCTACGTTAAAACGAAAACAATGCTCAAAGCTGACTTTAGCGTTAGCAGGAAGCGGACTGAGGTAAAAAGTGTATATAACAGACGGTAAATATGTGCAGTTAGAGAGGTAACTCAATTTTTTAATAAATTATCAACGACGAACGCATAGTGAAATTTTAATTTTAATTTTAAAAGTGGCAAGGAAATCGCGTCAGTGTAACGCGTAACTTAATTCTATTTATTCGGAACAGTCGTTTTTCGGAAAAGACCTGGGACATTCTGTGCATATCGTCGCACGTTTCTCTTTCGCTTTACCTTTACTTTCTCCCTCGACGATCCTACGAAAACAATCATTAAAAAAAAAAAAAAAAGATGCGAAAGAAAAAGTCACTTCTGTTCGCTAAAAAGCACTCCGGAAGTCCGTTAACCGCGAGCCGTAAAACAGGAAGGAATCGTTGCTCCTACGACAATAAGTCGAACATCCGAGTGCTCGATTGTCCTCAACAACGACAATACGACGAAACAATAGCCGAAGTTCGATTCACGAGTGTTCTCGAGACGCATTTGAAGTGTTCGGTAATATGAAAGTTAAGAGAATGGAGTGGCCTCGGTGGCTGCAGGTTTACGAGAATGACAGAGGTATGGGCGAGGAATAATCAAGCCGCACTTCTGCGTTCCGCTATCGCGGTCCAACGAATTCGAAACAAACGACTGTCGTATAAATTACGATGATATCTGCCAGAGAACAGCGTGCCACTCGAATCCTCGAGAACCAACCGAGGGGAAGACCGAAGATAGGGAAAAGAAGAGCGAGTTTAAGTTAAGCGTTGGCCTAGCTTTGATACTCGTTAACGCGTCCTTTGACCGATTCGAGCACTTACTTGGTGGAACGAAGCCAGACGTTGGTCCAGGACGATTTACTTAATGAGCTTGCGCGGGTATCTTCGGACTCTCTGACTTTATCGCTCGAACAAAATCGTTGACATTGAAAAGGAGCTGCCGCCGGCGCCAGCGAACGACTTTATTAATCGGAGAAGGTTTTTAAGCGGCGCCTGCGGAGAGAGAATGTTATCGTTTCCCCCTGGGATCTACGTTTTTTCGTTGGCAAGGTGTTGCAAAAAAAGGGTAACGCAGCCTGACAGAAAATTTATGGGCTTTCGGTGGGATCTGTTTCTCAGAAATTTTCCACACCATACTTCTTTGAATGGACCGCTTTATATTTTGCTAAATTTTTTAACCGCCATGGATTAAGAGTTACTATATAGGCAAATTAATTAATTAAGGATTTGTTTAGTAGGTCGTGCGTTAATTATCGCGTGAAAATGTAGAAGCAGTGAAGTAAAATTTCATAGTGTCAAGTTGTAGGAGGCTTTTTTTAATTACAATTAATTTGTCTTGTGTGTTATTATAATATAATGTTATACGTTGTTATACGGTTTATTTTTAGCTACTTTGATAAGATTCGTTTTCGAGATGAAATGCGCGAATAAATCTTGGTCTAAGCTAAAGATTTTTCATACGTAAATGATAGAGTACGTGTAAATGGTTACTATGTTTTGGTTAAAACTTAATTTTAGAAGTACTTCAACTTGAAATTCAAATACGTTCCTTTCAACTTGATGATAAGAATAGATTTATCGTAGGATGTTAATTTTAATGTTTTAATTAATGAACATCGATCAAAGCGTTGTGACAACCATTACACTTACGCTTCGTTATTAACCTGATTAAAGAGGATCGAGGTACCTTGATAGATATTCCACTATCTAGTTTCCATCAATGTCAGGAACTACCAGACATTTCGAAGTTGCAAACAACAGGCAATCAATTTCCACTATCGATAAATCATCGTTGAAATCGTTCGATTGTTGGTTTAATCATTCGTGACTTGTAATTGTTCTACATAGGTGTGCGCAGTAGTAAAGGAAATGAATCACGAAGCTTAAATGTAACATTGTCCCTTTAATTTATAAATTTGTATTACTTCGCAACAGTGAAAGAACACAATAATAGCAGATATTTTTTATTTTGTTCTTGATACGCTGAAGTGTTGAATTCGAAAAAGAAATATAGAATAATGCAAAACAATTGTTACTTTGCTTATCTTTTCTTAATGCCAAAGTCAAATTAATTGACTTTGTTTCTTCACTGCAAGATATTCACATTATAAAGATAATAAATCGATCAAATAAAAGATAGAATAGTTTGTAAAGCTCTATTCATTTAGACAAATTATTAAGATTTTATTTTTTATTAATATCACGCAAGTATTTTCAAAGACACTGTGCGATAAATATTAATATAGTATAGTGTCTGCTACATCGAGAAATATTAATTAAGAGTTAAAACCGATATTTTTGATAACGATATACTTGCAAAAAGTCTATAATAACTCTGAACACCAAAGTATCAATTTCTTCAACAACATTTCGAAGCTTGAAACATAGTCCATTCTACGCGAAAAGTGATCGTCCAGTTCGGACGTAATGTAAACTCGGTGGTATTTAAAATTGCGTACTCGACAAAAATTGGTATCGACGAGGAAGGAAATCCCATGTTGATCGATCGTACAATAGAAATGTCGCGGTTCTATGTCGGAAAAGAAGCGACCAAGCCAACGATGGATCCCCCGGTTTTTAAGTGATGTGGGAATGGAGGAATGCGAAATGTTTGCCGCGCATCCATCATTCGATTCGCATCCATCGTATCATTTGGCACTGCTTCGCAGGTTCTTCCGGTTGCTTTCATTGATAAGCGAGATAAGTGTGCCCATCAGGGCCACGTTCCACGTTGTGAGAAGAAGACGAATGACTTTCGATGACGGCCGATCTGCGTGCGCGTGTGAGAATCGATTTCTACCGATTGCAATTCCCCGATGATTTATCTATGCCCGCCTACCAAAAATTCGCTTCAAATCGAAAATCCTTTCAACCGAATAGCTTATTTTATATCGAACGCGGTTTACTCTGTGTGAAAAGGGATTGTAATCTGTAAAGATTTTCTGTAATTATTTTACTTCGGATCCTTTTATTTTTGCCACTTGAAAATAAATTTTAGTAGAAAGAATTTGATACTGTGAAAATTGTATTACGCAGAGATCACGATCAAGAAAATATTACGTAAGTTGGCGAGTAAAAAAGTATCGATAGACTACTATATTTATTATATTAATTTATTACTACTTATTATTATTTACCACCATACTATTATATACTACTATGTATTAATTAAACAGGTCCAAGTAGATATATATTGAATTTCGTGTTTAGTAGTAGACTGTCAAAATTTGAAAACTATATAGAGTAACAGAAATATAGAGTAAAAAATAGCTTCATTGGAAAATAACTTCTTCAAATACTTCTTTTACGAACTTCTCTACTAACCACCATTGACACATGAAATTCAAATTACCATATAAAATCCATTTTTCTTTTCGATAACCAGCTTGTCGAATGATGGTTCAGCTTCAGCTTCTTTCTTCTTCCAAAGGATAAAAGCTGATCGTTGAACGCTGCTGTTGTAGCTATCCGTTCACACAAATGATATAATATCCTGTAATTTGATGTCTATTGTTCCGAAAAGATCATTCTATTATTGAAAGCTATAGCGATCTTTGTACAGATAACCTCTGAGATTCCGTATCGGTTAAAGCGAACCAAGTTGCTCGGTGGACGTACCGCGTCGTGGACACGCGTGTTCTAGACGCAAAGGAACAGCCTCGACCGTGTCATAAACACGTTGGTCGGTTCTACTCGAGATGTTTAACGCATAGCTGTTCAGCGAAGTGACGCGAAGTGGAGCTTGGGTGCCAATGCGGTCTTAAACGATAATAAATTCCCGAACAACGCAACCCTATCGCATAACACGTTCTCTGTGATCCGTTTCGTGCGCGATTCGCGTCACAACGCAACGATCTCTTAGCGTAAGGAGAGCGAGAATATGCGCCTCGAGCGCACTTTTTATTCGCCGTAAACGGGTGTAACACCTTCCATGCGGAACCATTAAAGACGTCCGTATTCTTGCGTTGCGTGAAACGCACGCAACATGCAAGCTGTAACATTGCAACTTTACGTCTAGTTTAGTGGATGGGCGAAAGCTGAAACCTGAAACTACCTGTGTACCGTTTCCGACTATACTGCTTGGTTGATGGTTTCCGGATTAAAGGGACTGCCATCATGTTATTCGCTGTAAAGCAACGCCTGGAAAATAAGGAATCACAATAGTGTTCTTCTGTTCTTTACGATGTCGTTCGGTTATAGAACTACGTTAGCGAGCTTGCTACTTTTCGATCAAAATAAACCCGTACACGTATCGTTCGGTTCTTGTCGAGTTTCTGGTCATCACCGATACCGACGTTTGGAAACTTTGCAACGCTTTTAACGTTGCTAAAATTGTTTACTGTATATCTTCCGTAAGTTGACTAAACCTGTTTCGTGAAACTAAATACTTAACGGATAAGATAGGATTTTTATGATTCTAAAAAATAGAAAATTTTCCTGAATTTACAAGGTTAATAAATATGATAGCGTATGTATAAATATGGTGGAAAAAGCTGAGAGCACTCTGTACAGTTTCATTTAACATACAAAATGTTGATCAGCCACGTATGTAGATACGCACTCAATAGTTTCAGAATACTCGAGATCAAACGGGTTCCATCGATTTTCGAAATATCACGTTGGCACATAAGCGAAATCTGAGCACGCCAACGATATGTAATTTAATATATTTCAACAGTCTTCGAGTTGTCAAAGTGTCTCGTAGAATTTGTACTAGGTAACACTAGCTTTGAGCTACAACGAGACAAATTAAAACGTGCTCTAGCCCGAAAACAGTTCACAGGGTGTTAAGAGAGATACGAGGCTTCCTAGAAACACACGTAAACGATTTAATTATGCTATTATGAATGCGATTCTTCGCAAACATTTTAATATTCGTCAACTTATTATAATACCAGATTTTGCTGTGACAGTCATGATATACTTTTTATACGTCCTATACCCGATAATATATAGACCTCCTTTCAAAACTTGCCATTTCGTGCGTTTAACGATCGAAAAATCTTCAACGATCGTTGCACACGATAAATAAATTTACATTAGCGCGAGACAACTATAGAATTGTGAAGAATTTCCTGCCAAAGAATGCCCCTTTTTAAGCATTAAAAGAGCCACGAGCTCGTAAATATATCAAGAGAAATTTGCACGAAGAGAAGGTAACGCATCGTTGTTCGAGAGAGAATCTTCCCTCCGTCCACGGGCTGTCAGTTCGGTCGGACAAAGAAAGGAAAACGTTCGGCCTTCGTCGAAATCCGGTCACAATAATCCTTTATTAACGATCGGTGTTCGTTCGTAGCCGCAACTTCTGATCGAAGGTAGAATCCGACACCGGTGACCCGGGACAGGCCGCAATTATTCGTAATTTAGCTTGGCTCGATTCGCGCGCGGCCACCTCTGCCTCTCTCGACCGGCTAATAACCGTGAAATTAGCATAATGTCACGTTATATGACGGAACGGCGGATCTGTGTTCGATTCGAGCGCGTGCAAAGGGTAGGAGATAATCCGGCGGATGAGATATCGGGTCAGCGGCAGACTTTACATCGCTGTCCGGGACCAAGTAGACCGCGGGTTAAGATAAGATATCGTAGAAGCGTCAGACGCGAACGTGTAAGCCTACGTGTTCACTGTCTTCGATTAAAAGCAGCATCCCTACGCAGATGGGATTTTTTGGTCTTTAATCGTCGAATTGGAACCATTTTTCTAATTATTACTCGGTATATCACGTATATATGCAGATATTGTGAAGATATGCAAAGGAGTCCAAGTCTGATTAGTAGATTGTTTCATATGCACGTACCGAGGGATTGTCCTGAATAATTGTAGTAATAATACTTAAGGCTAACCGCTGTATTACAATTTTTGAAGACTAAAGACAAATTGAATTGTAATATTTAGACTACGGATGTTTGTGAAATTCATAGTTTTATGGATTAAGCTGAAGAAGTGAAACTTAGACAGAAATTTGTTTTATCCATTAAGTGCGTGTTTTGAATATTTTATATATATTTAGGTATCGCATCTTGCACCTTGTGCTTTCACGATCTTTAGATCGTATCATATATACATTTAAGTTTTGAAAAATATAATTCATAATAAACTTCGTAGATATAACTGGTGGTCGTCACGTTTGCATACTAATCTAAACCCCTGGAAAGGATTATATCCTTAAAATTATACCACGGCGGTCAAGCCATCTTAAATCACAATCAACGCAACGGACAACTCCGTTCATCCCTGGAAAAATAAAAGTCACCACTTGAAAAACCTGAACTCTCATCGTGCACGTCTCAAACAGTGGACTCTTATCGTGTCTGGAATCGATCGTGGTCAATCCTGTCTACCCAAACGAACCGTGGTTTAGTCTGGAACGAGGAGAGATTACCTATCTTTCCGTCTCCTTTGGTATAAAGTTCCCTTCGACCAGACCAACGAAGATCTCTCGTCGAGAGATCGACGATTTTTCTTGTTACTTCGGTGGAATCTAAGGTGGGATTTTCTATACGCGTTAGACGTACCTATTTCTACCGGCACAATAGCGAAGTATACTTCCGTTTTCCTGTAAGCGATTTTAAAATGTTACGTCCGCGCCAAATATACGCTGTCGCTCGTGAGTATATGGACATTAATTAGATTTATTCGCATTAACGATGTGTAAGAAAAGAATTAGGATACAAGCTAACGAATTAATATGCGCACGATTTATCGACATATCGACAAGATTCTATAAAATTTATCGTGCTACATAAAATATGATATAACATTTAATCCCACTTATCAGCTTTCACTAAAGTAAATCAACTACGATTCTTCGCAATTGATCCATCAACTACGGTCAATTACACGATCTGTTACGAGTTTTCATAATTGGTTCGTTTCATTGTTCTCTGTGTTAATACCTGTACGACAAAGTGAAAAATTGGGTGTTATAACTTAGACCGGCATAAACTCCGAAGGCATTTGCTTCTGTCAGCTTAATAAAAGAACAGAACGAATGGAAGAAGGAAGGAGGGGAAAGCAGAAAGCGTGAACATTAAGCCGAGGCAACGGGGGTGCTCGATTTTACCGCTAATCAGATCGCATTCTTTCTCTCTTTGGCGTAGGTCCTGATACAGGCTATATATTATCCCTGGTTCGCAGAATGGCTGATTTCAAAGAAGCCACTGCCGAATAATTCCCAGGCTTGTTATCGATTGCCAACAGGGGATATACAGTTCGCTTACAGTCACCATTGCTTGTTTCGCTAATCCTCGTTTCATGACAGGATTTAGTACGTGTCAGTGTAAACACGCGATGCGACGCCTTCAATGAACCGAATGTGTCTCGAATAAATTGTCCAATCGTCAGCTCGCGATCCAGGAAAGTTACACGAAGACTTATCGACGATAACGTGTAATAATTTTCATCGTATCGTGCAAGAAATCTGTAAATTCGATCGATCTACTGTTGATAATATTTTCCAAGTGCTCGGAAAAGCGATAAAAACATATATTCAATTTCAAAATCAAATGGAAAGAGGGTTTTGATGTGAAATTGGTCGACAATCTCGAGTTTTAAAATTGTCTTTTTATAATATCACTTGTCATGTTTTCCTGTGTCCTTTATACGCGATATTTAAAGCTAAAACAGATACGTATAACAGCGGAAGGATACGAAATTAAAACGACCATTCGACGAATTTCTTTGTTGCAACTCGGCTCGGAGGTAAAGCGAGGAAATGATCGCCGTAGGGAAATTTTACGGTGAACGAGACAAAATGGCTGAAAAGAAAAAAGAAAGAAAGAGGAAGCAAAACTGAAGCAACGGGAATGATATAGAAGCTCGATACCACCCGGAGAAAATTTCTCGGAGTGGTCGGTATGCAAACATTCCTCTCGCTCGTGCCTATGCGGTTAAATCCGCCTCACAAAAGAACCGTGATAAAAAGTACTCGGTCGTTGATATCGGCAGCCAGCGTGTTTATATTAAAATAATATCGAGATTCACCAGCCGTATAATTAAAAGACCGTGCCCCGTGGCTGTTCTACCAAAGGATCGAACGGTCCTTTAATTTCATGGGAGTACGGATTCGTGAATGAATCTCGGGATTCAGCAAAGAGAATTTTCGAGCTTCGTTATCGTAAGATTTTTTACATGGATCTTGCTGAATTCTGGGCTTCTTGTTTTTTCGACCGTTCCTTCCTTTCTTCTTTAATTAACTCGCTTGTTTTGCATAAAATATGCACCGTGTTTTTAAACTGTATATATATATATACGCGTTTTGTTTCTATATAACATTTTAAAATGTACAAAATGTTTCGCGTGAAAGTTATTTCACTTTGTAGAGAAACTTTAACGAACTATTTAGATTTTTCTTCTATATTGCTATTTACAGAGATTTCGATATAAGCGTGCTTTTTTAATATAAATAATTAATATTATAATAACGAGAGCATTACACGTACGTTTAGTAGTTAATATTTGACGGGAAGCAGAGGTTTAATTATTTAATTTAACAACATTCTGTTTTCAATGCTAAATTTTTTCGACCTAGATAGGTTAATAATTTTTTATAAAGCATTCCACGACAAGTTGATTAAAAAAAGATATGGCTCTATTAAAAAGAATAAAGTTGACTTTTTCTCGAACAATTCTCGCAACACATTCACGAAGACTCAAAGTGACAGGGGATCTAGTCAACGAGACACGGTCAAAGAGATCTTTTTGGCTATTTTTGAGAGAAGCATTTCATGTTCTATCGTATGCGTAAAGTACTAAGATGGTGCAGCAATTTCGACAAACAGCACGTATTTCCAAATTTTCTGCTTCTACTTGCAAAAATATTGCCGTAATAAAAAATCTTGCGCCGATGGGTAATCGAACATTTGGGTCATGATGTAGCGTGATTTTTTCCCCTGTTCATTACTTTCCAACGCTGTTAGACGGTTTCCATCGATTTAATTAATTTCCAATAAGATCAAGCGTGCCAAGGCGTATATTTAAATCGAGCCATATAATTTTAGAATCGTACGTTATGAATATACGCCTCGTATAGACATTCCTCAATAATCTATTTGTAGATCGTCTGTGTAGAAATTTCGGCGTTGCGCGCAACTAGACGCAAGTGGAAATGAAAAGTGGAAAAGTCCAATTATAGCATTCGTGACGTTCTAGAGACTGTTAGAATCGCGGCGATCCTTAAGCGTAGGACCATCGCCGCTCAAAGCCGCTATCGAGGTTGAGCCTAAACCTTGATGACACATTTATGGTTCTGGCTATCAGCAATGCAATACTCTTGGAAATGGATCGACACCGCACAATGCGTCGATCTTGACACCAACATCTCCTCTATAGAAGAACGCTACGTGAATGAACCGATACTATAACGAAGAAGTATTATTATAATTTCAATGGTATCAAACGAATTATATATAAGCTGCGGGTATAAATAATCTTTCTGTAACTCTGATGTTTCGTACAAAGTGACATTCCAAAATGAAATTGTTACTTCCGACATTAGACTCGCATGAAGTTATTTGTTCCGTAATCACTCATCAAACTTACTGAAAACAATCTAATCCTAAGTCACTAAGCATAACGAGCTTTCTTCCTGCGAACTTTAACACGATGAAAGCTCGTCGGTACTAGGAATATTTCAACGATCGCATTAGCCTTCTCGCTTGACAGTAACTCGATGAAGGATCGTGCCGAACGCGTTGAGAGGGTATACACCTTGGCGGCGAGGTCTCGAAGAATACACGAGCGCGTATTAGATTTACATGTAGATAGTGCTCAAGCAGCCGGCTACGAAACGACGAACGAGAGAAAGCGTGTCGGTTGACGCGCGCCAAACACTTTGCTCCACGGTAGAAGGCCCCGGGGCACGAATTGAAAATCGGAACGCGGGCTAAGATGGAATAAATTAGGGGACACGGCGCGCGTAGTCGAGTCTTTGACTACGACTCGTTTGAAAGGCTGTTTAAGAGCAACACGCTTCGAGATTTGTCGTTGACACGCAAAACCATCGACAAAGACATCGGTATAGGTTGACGCGGTTTGTTTTTCATGCTTGCTGGATCACAAATTATCAGATTAAAGACAAAGGAATGATATAATCCTCGACGAAACTAATTATCTCTTCGCTAATTCTTCGTAATGCAAAATGTGAAAGAATAACGTTTGTTCTTTCAAGTAAAAGGTTTTAAATACAGTTAGGTGATTACACGAGACTGTTATTGAAATCTCAATGTTCCCTGCATAGTTTTTCAGTCCGCTGTAGATAGTTTTTAAGACAATACCGATAAAAGTTAGACATACACGTGGTTACTTATTTGTCTGCTACTTTTGTGGCGATACCAACATGTCCTCTGCCATACCTCAAGCTCGTTACGATACAGAAATTGAGTGAGAAAGTGTGTTGATAAAATTGCTACCAAATAATTCTCTTTTTTGTAGAATCACGCGTAAATATTTCAATTTCTTCGCGATAATCGCAATGTGAAAAAGCAAAATCCAATAATTTGTTGTAAATTAAAAAAAGAATTGCAAGTGAAATGTTTTACATATTTTTAGAAATATTTTATAATATACAGATCTTTTAATGAATACATCTACGACGAAAATGAAGAGATAGGATTATGAAAAGGAAGACTCGTGTATGTAGATACCGCCATCCGAAGGACATTGATGACGATGGTTCCCAGGCAAGTAACGATTCGCTTGCTTGGATTTGCTATCACGAATTTCGTATTCCGTGTAGCTTCCTTCCTGGCGGAGTTAAACTTAAGTGCAGTTTGTGCTTACTAGTCGTCATAACACTGAAGTGTACAGGGTGATTGGAATACGCATGCACTATGCTTCATTAAGCCGTTTCATCATTCTCTTTTCTCGCAAAAATATATATTTCTTAAAGGATGTAGTATTTATTTATTATTAATGGCTATACTATTTAGTAGTTGAAAACGTTTCTCTTTCACAACTTAGATAATGTTTCATTTTCAATTTCAATTTCAAGAATCTCTAATAAAATATTGTTTGCTTGTAATTATTGAATATTATTTAAAAAAAAGAGTTAAAATAATATTTGAATTGTAACATCTTTTTCTAGTCATTGGTATAATTCCGTTAGGTAAAATATCGACACTGCTGTACTAGAAGGCGGCTCGCTATTGGAGTCAATTTATGTCAAAATCTAATTTTTGTAAAAATTGACGACTCTTGAAATGTGTACTCTTCTAGTAAACCGACGATATACGAGTATACTAGTGTAAGCTTCTCCTAACAAATTTAATGAAACGTTTGATCCTATAATTCGAAGAAACTGATATTTACAGATTAATAAAACTACAGCTACAAGTTTGTCATTATAATTATTTGCAATTAATATTTTATAATACTGTATTGGCATCGTTTTCGTAATTACGAAAAGAGGAGAAAATTTGCATTTCGTACGTCCGCATTAAAGTTCAGAATTTTCGAACGAAATTAGATATTCCGATGCGTGGATAATCTACATTTATGTAATTTACATGCACGTGGAGCAAGAATGCGATTCGTGTGAAGTTAAAATGCACGTTAGAATTTCAGTTCTAAAGACACTAGAATATCCAACGGATCGTTGAGCACGCGATACAAATTACGAAGAAATATTCTTTGTAAGATTTCAGCGGAACTTCTCCGTTGCATGCAACCTGCACTCGAGATCCTTCGTGTCAGCTGAGGTTGAATTGGACTTCGTTAAAAGTATACCTCTCGTCGAAAGCAACGGGATCTTCTATTAATCTAGCTGTCGTCGCAATGATTTTTTTTATTTCAAATTTATGGAACGAACGATTTGTTTTATCCATGGTGTTTCTCCTCGCAGGAACGAAACTTGCATTTTTAAAATAGCTTTGATTTTATATGTGGATTATTTCGCTTTAGGCTGAATACATATCTCCTTTGCTTTTAATGATAATGATGACGGATAAAATTGAAGTCGCGATTTCAATAGTTTGCAAGAAAAATTTCATTTCAAGGATATTTTCTTCCGAGACTATTCTTTATTGCTATTACGTTTTCTTTATTGCAACGTTGCAGATATTAATCGAGTATTCCTTATACTACGTGAAGCAGAGATCTAAACATTTTAGGTTCGATAAATTTTGTTTCTGAAAGAAATTTTTAAGCAAGCAAAAGACATTTTTATTTCTTCCTCTATACCTTTCATACTTGCAATAGCATACCTATCAATTTCCTTGTTATTTAAATAATAAATAAACGCATTCTGGACTAACACCGAAACCGTAACTTTTTGTTCTTTCAATTACATGCGAAATTAGTACGCTCTTTTTATATTGTATAATTACTTTGTTTCTGTAATCGCGAAACGCTACCTATCACGATCGATTGTATCTCAAAAATCATTTAGAATTTAAAGAGCAGTGGATGACACGGGTCGAGCAACGGTGGAAGCGGCAAAAGCCAAAAACGCGTAGATGCGGCGAATCGTAAAACATTTAATAAAATCTAAATAGCGGTAAAACGGAGCGGACACCGTTTGACGAGGCGTACGCGTCTCTCCTTCGCGGCGGACGCTTCGCTGGATTTGATTCCATATTGTTTGCCGTTTAATTATATTATATACACGATCCATTCCGGTTTCACGCGGGCGTTAATGGTTGCGGGCATCGGCCGTGGTCAATTATATTCCTCGGTGACGTAGCCAAAAACGAGATGCCATGGCGCGCGAAGAGCATCCACCGGAAATTGAAGCCTGGAAACCGGCTGTTTTATGGACTCGTTCCCGAAACTGATAGCAACTGCCCTGGCATCCGATTAAACGGTAACGAAGCCGTTCAAGTCCCGCGTAAAAACGAACTTTTCGTCCTATTCATTGTTGGAAAATGATTTATCGATCCGCGTTTTGCGGGTGCGCTGGTGTACACCAGGATTAACGGTCGATTGAAACCTATGAAACGTTCGCGTGACTTTTTCATAGTATTTTTTTCTAGTTTTTTTTTTTCGTTTTACGTTGAATTTGTAGAAGTTCTATGACTTGTGAAAGATTTGTTCATACCTAGTTATTGGATAGGGAAATTTTTGGATTTATGGGTTTCAGGGTTATGGAGGTTTTTCATACGTAGATATAATTGATTCGCTAGAAAAGCGATAGGATTGGAAAAATATATTTTTAGCAAATGAATTTGTTGCAAATGAATCATTTTGTGTACTGTTTAACCATCAGAGTAACTAAATGAAGTACGTTTTATAATTTAGCTAATAATCTCTATTTGGTTTCTAGGATTTCCGATAGAATATTGTTTATACTGTTCATTATTTATAAAAGAATTAAAACGTTTACACATATCGCACGATATTTCCAAAAAATTTTTATCAGATCTAAACGTATGTAATTACATAATCAATGTCTATGTAATTTCATATCGATAACACCTCTATGCTCTTTTTAAAAGAATGTTTTATCCTTCATGGTCCTTCATACTTGGAACTTCCATACCACGTAACATGTTCCTAAGAAATGTATGGTTTTACAATTACAATTTTATTATACTGTTTGGTAGGAATACACCTCAGGCTTCGTACCGTTAACTTGATTAGTAACAACTCGTTAATCGCAACTAATTGTAAGAATTAAGGAATGAATTTGATTTACATTATCGGCATACTTGCAACCTTGGACAAGGCGTGACCATCTAAAGTTGTTCTTTTTATAGAAAATTAGAAAGTAGATTCAAACTGCTTTAAATTATTTAAAACTGTAATCGCGTTATAACCGTAAATTAGTTTAGAATATAATTTAGATCCAAGGAAATATGTATTAAGAACGTTAAAGTGTAAAGCTCTTTTTTTCAGACTCGATGTTTCGCTAGAAAGTAAAACAAGCAATTAAAGTACGAGTTTTCTGCTAAAAATTTCTCTTCGGGTGATAATTTGAAATTAACATTTATATACCGCTTATAAAAATACGAACGTACAAAATTCGAGGAAAATTGCTTAAGTTATTAAAATTCTATATGAGAAATATTTTATTTTGTATAATAAAATGATATAGTAAATGAAGTACATCAAATTGAATTTCACTTACACGGCAAAGGACTTCGAACAGGACTTTAAAGTGTTAAAATGAATTCATTTATCGGTAAACGAGATTCTCTTCAAAGCTAGAAAATTCTGCTGATATTTTAAAACAAGCAATATTGCGATATATTTGTAAAAGTGCAATATTTAATACTCTCGCTATACATTGCCCAAATAGTCGTGACACAAAAAAGATGCAATATGTATTTATAAAATGAAAATAATACAAATCTATAGTTCATATTATATCATGACGGATATCATGAAATTATTTTTCTGCCAGGAGTTATATAGATCGAAAAAGTCCAATTATCTGTAAGTAATAGGCGTTTCGTCGTGTGAAATATGTTGTTAATCTACTCTCTTCAGCGCCGTACAATTTATCGTGTTATATGTATGTAATGGAATTTTAGAAGAGACGATCGTTGCTGGCCAAGCGAAAAACGAATTCATATCGCGAAAGTACTTTGACATTCGTCGCGTTTCTGTCTTTTTTCATTTCTGAAAGCTACGATAGAAACCTCGACGTTCTTGCATAGAAATATTCGCAAGCTGATCGCATCTTCACGCGTCTGAAATTGCTATTTCTGCTTTCGAAAATTTAATTATTTCAACAGTTTCATTTGAGAAATATAGTTTATATATTTCTAATGATCTAAAATCGTGCAAATACTTGTGATACCTACATATACATAATATACACGTCTTCGCTATAAAGGATACGACTATGGAGAATTTCTGATAAACGATATATCGCTGATATCAGATGTATCATGGTACAGATATTATATTAATGAAACAGCTTTACAAATACGCGATACAAATAACTGTGATAATTTACGGTAATCCTTTTATAACGAAATCTATACGTGTATAGGTATTCACGTGTTTCTAGTCTTTTATCGGGTACGATAACCTGCATACAGTATGTATTTGAAAACAACTAACAAAGATAATCCTGCAGATTTCCTCTGGAAGTACGGACCACTTCGATATATATAAGATTTCCTGTGAAAATATTGATCGTAACGTTGGAATTTGTCTTGTATAATTAAGCAGCGTGTATTATATTTAATCCGTCTGTTACATATAATAAAGTTCTAATTTTATTGTATCCAGCTCGTTGGGCTATAGGTCGATATCGGTTAAAAATGATGAAAGATTTATGAACTTGCGTTACCAATTACGTAGTTGAATACGCGCATTCTGATATTCGTTAATTTAATTACTTGTACGTATTAATTATGTATTTGTGAAATATAATAATGGAAGATTACGTAATTCTCTTAGAATAGGAAATTAACCGTTTGTTCGAGACAAGAATAGATAATTTACAAGAAGGATAATTTACAAAATAGAACTTTAATACAGTAGAACATTTTCGAGTCTTAAAGAAAGAATAATTGTTTGATATATTAGACGAATAGTATATTACAAGTTTGATATATTATATTTAACGCCTTTGATATCCAATAAACAAATATTACCAATTTGTCACGAAATTGTACTTTCGACGATCTGAAAGCAATTCCTACTAACCAATCGAAACACCCTCCTACGTAAATCAAAACATAGCTGACTGTATCTGATTCTTCGTCTCTTATCTTCACAGCGTTCACGAATGACGGTCGAACAAGAGGATAAGGAGTGGTAACAGGATACTCGGTCGAAACGAAATTTAATTTTCGTACCGAACAACTTTTAATCAAGTTCGAGAAATTAGAAGGAAACCTCGACAAGCGTCGCATTCTCCCTCCCCCCCTCTCTCTGTTTTTCTCTCTCATTTTGTTTCCTTTCTTCGTTCCTGCTTCCCCTACCCATACCTTCGTTTCGTTTCTCTCTCATTCCCTTAACCTTCCTTCTTCTCCGGTATCCTCTCAGTTTCATCCCTCCTCGTCGGTCCGTAGCAGGCTGCCAAGAAAACTCGATAAGTAGGAAATGGGGAAGTTGGCACGTTGGCTAACTTCATATGTCCACCCTTGGCATGATATCGAGAGCCCAAGGAAAAAAGCTCCCTACACAGTTGCCCCTTTCTTTCATGGCGTTCCGTTTTTTCTCATTTTTCGATTTCGCCTCGCCGTCATTTTCTCTTCCATCCCGTGAGACCGTCCTCTGAATTCTTATATTTTCCTTGCGACGCGACGTTCCGGCTTTTATCGTGATCACCGAATATGCGGGTAATCTTCCTCTTGACCAGTGTCCCGTTGCTCGGAGGAACGCGGTTACGTTTTACGCCATGAGAAATTGATTTTTAGAATCCCGTATAAAATTTCTGATATTTATTATCGTTGATATTTATGCATTTATAGGAAATTCGAAGGCGCTAGGATTTGCAGAATTGGATATGATACGAAGAAATATACGAAGGTCACAAGTGAAAATCCTGATAAATCACATTTCCTGTTTCTTTTCTCCTTTTTTCTTTTTTTTTTTTTTTTTGGTATAGAGAAAAGAGGTTAACAAATTTATTGTTATTTTGATCGATTATCCAAGTTCATCGTAGCAACATCAATAATTTATGAACGACACACATAAAGCAATCGCGAAATTTTGAAGTATTATCTACTCAGAAGATAGTCAAAAATATACCCTTAATAATGAGTTTTGATTTAAATCGATATCTCGTTTGGTTCCGAAGATATATTAATATAAAGTGTAATAAATATATCCAATCGTAAGTCTGTAGAATTATGTATGATCCATATTTTTCCCAAAAAATGCGTACGTTTGATAGTAGCGATAGTTCCAGTGGTAAAAACGCAGATGTTGCTTGTCACTGACCAGCGCGCTAGTAACGAGATTGTGATTGAACGATGACGCGGTGAGAGTGAGAAGTCCGAGCGTGCGGTAAGAGACAACGATAGAAAATTATTGAAAAATTAGATTCTCCTCAAACGATGATATCTCAGCAACGATGAGTTGGATGGAAATGAAACGAGAAGCATTTCGCAAGGAAAATTTGATTCTTTCCGACTCGTACGGAATTGAAAGATCCGCATTTGTTTGGCAACGGTAATTGCTTAAACTTGTAGTAGTTTCAATAGATGTTACTTCTGTATTTGAGATTTATTGGGACAAATGTATATATTTTTCGAACAACGTCGTTTATAATGGTACTTTTAATCGTTTTCGTATTAATTATAATGCAAACTTATGCAAAATTTCGAACATAACCGAAAGAAACGAGTCGTCCAACTTGCGAGGACAGTTGCACCAGTTATCTAAGAGCTAAGACTACATTCCAAAAAGGATTATAGCGAATTTCGTTGCCAGCGAGCGATTCCTATGCCCCAGCTGGTCGAACCTTGAATTTAACACGATTCCAGCAGCAATTTTACGCTTCGAACACTTCGAAAAGCCACTGGAATAACGGTGAAGGGAGAGAGTAGTCGAGGCTCGTAGAAGGAACGAGTGAAAAAAATGGAAATCCACTAGGACTACTAGGAGTCGTTTTGGCCCTCTTTCTCTCTCTTTCTCCCCTTTCTCCCTCTCTCTTTCACCCTCTTTCTCGGAAGTGTCGTAAACTCTAGCGAAAGAGACCTTTGAAGTCGCCTCCAATCGGAAACCGACAGAATTCGAATCTTCGTCCCATAATTACGAGCGCCCGGAGGCGGAAAATTGACATCCACTCGCGGCAGATATATCCTGTGTCATCGAATCGAACAAAAATATACGCCAGTTCGAAACGAATCCCGTAATTGTCGATGTGTACGCGTTGTATCATAAATTTCCGTGGAAACGTCCGATTGAAACACGAAAGAACGAAAATCGTCGAACGCAGAGAACGCTACGAATAATACAATTTGTTCATTATCTGTGTGTTTAGTCGGCGATAATATCGAACGAAAGCCTCTCACGTTCCTGACAAGTCCGCTGGAGCGAAACGTTCTGCAACATCCCCTGTTTTCCAGTATCGCGTCGATAACAATTATACCTATACATCGGATCGTCGGGCAAACGTAACAAATCCCGAAAGCTGATGTTCGGTGCTGCGTGTCCACGCCACCCTCCCCCTATTTTATACAGATTACCGTTTACGAAAAACTGTAACCGCCAATTATCGTTAGCGGCAATCAAAATGCAAATGAGCATTAATCGAGTGCCGTATAGGTTGATCGTTCGTGTCTCGCCTTTTTAAATCCCTATCTCTTTCTTTATCTCTCACTGCGCGTTATCCTTTGATTTCGCTTCTGTTCTCTCTCGTTGGTACCGCGTTTATTCTTTTTTTTTTTTCGCTTCTTGTCACCCTATTTTGCATATTCGTTTTATGACAGGGATCTCTCGATTCGGTTGCTCGCTGTTTGCAGCGATTTCTGCGTTTACGTGTAATTTGCGTGAAACAAACGCGTCGACACCGACAATGTCGCGATCGTTAACTGGATCGAAGGAAGTTAAAAAAAATTGTGGAAAATAACGAGATTGGGTAAAAAAATTGGAAAATTAAAAAAAGTAATATAAGCAAAGCTTGCATAGTATAGTATAGTAATTATCTCAATGAGGAAATTATGTTTATTTTAGTTACGTTCAGGTATCGCTTGGAAGTTGTAATTGCAAAACATACGATAAGAAATATTTTTTGGGTATATGGTTATTATTATTTTCGAGGACGTTATTCCAATTCATCTTCTATTATTTTCTATCTATCTTGTATGTCTAGACTGTATCTTGTATAACATATAGAACTTTGTCTTCTCCTTACGCGTAATTTTCTAACTACTTTCACCTTCAAATTTTTTAAATTTTACCTTCACTTCGCTTTCACCTTTAACGAATCCTCCTTGTTCTACTTTCTTCTCTTTGTGTTTTATCCACAACTTCTTGTTCAGAATTTTTAATAAGGGAAAATTAAGATCTCGACAAGAGTCTATTAAATACAACCAAACTCATAAAAGTTAACGAATATAAGTGCATGATTATAGCTTTATAACATTGAAAGTAGTTATCTTTACCTCTTATAAGGACTTTCAACAGTACAACGAAAATTTTTATAAATGCGAATCCGCTTCTTTCTTGATACTACTTTTATTCGAAATAAATGTCTTAAATAGCATCATTTAATAACAGCTATTATTCACAATAAATTATTCGCAATATGTTCAAATATCGTAGGTATTCGAATACTATAGCTACATACCAAATACTTCATTTTTCACACTAGTAAAGAGGTTTCATGTAGCAAGTCAAGCAACTTGAATGCAAGTAAATTGTCTAGCCTAAACGAGAATTATTTTCTTTTCATATCGAGAAAGTTCTAGTTTCTTTTCTGTGTGACTCTCTTTCCTACTTTTTACCAGGCAACGGATACAGAACAGCGAAATGTACGCGTGCACCACGGAACGGGACTTGTAGTGCAAAGCGCACACGCGGCACCACAGCTGCCGTTGCCGGCGTACAAGCGCTGTAATTTACCGCTGGTACAATTAGTTTGCTTATATGAACCAGAGGCCATTCGCTGTAAACTATGAATTCGTATCTGCACGGTACACACGCAGCCGTGTACGTTGGCCGTGGATCGCGATTAAATGCAAATCGTCCAAGGTTCTCTTCTGAGGACCTCGTGGGAGATCTCCGACAAGCAACGTCGATGATCCATGCTAAACCTCGTTCGCGAAATAGGCCAAAATTTTCTCCCATTATATATCGATGTGTGTCATCAAAAGCGATGATTAGTACTTAAATGAAATAAATTATTCAAAGTTTAGTAACATTCGAGTTAATTTATGTCACTTCCAAGGAATGGTAAAAAAAATATTGAAAATTAAATTTCACTAAGATTCGTAGATATCATATTGAAACAGTAATTACAGAAAAGTGACACGAGGGTTGAGACCATACTCGTTAGAATTAATTTAGGTAGGCGGATGATTGTAAGGTTCCATTAAAAGTGGATAATGTTCTAAATTGAAAAATGATCGACGATAGTTCTATGGTGGCACGAGCGAAAGGTCTTTAAACGGAGAATTTTTCAGCACCAATTGTCCCGTTCATTTTGAGTAATTTCGTTAAATTGTTCGGAGGAAAACCGGCCCAGTAATGGTACTCGGTCTTAGAACCATTGTTTGGTGGCGGATGTCTCGTGGGATGAAGTACTCAAGGATGAAAATGCGGTTTCAGAACTACGTGTACAATTCAGAATCAGCAGAGGAGAGTAGAGATAATAAGATAACCAACGTGGTTAGAATAGAATCGTCGTTTGGGAACAGGCCGCAACGCTTTCATCCGTCGCAAGTATCTTCCAAAGGTATTTTCTGTGTCAAATAGAATTGCCATTACGACCAGCTGGATGAAGTTTTAAAATGTTTCCCAGAACGCGCCATATTACAACGCGGTTCAATGATTTTATGCGTTTAAGCTGACTCGCAGACGGCTAAATGGTATAAAAATAATTTGTAGTCCATTTTGCAACGATCGGAATGCCCTATCAAAATTTTCATGGAAAGTTCGCGCAATTAACTGTCTTTTATTACGCTATTACATTGGGGAACTAAAATTCATTAATTTCTGGACATTAAGTATGAATTAATTTGTTATATCGTTTTAAAAATTCTTCCTTCTTATTCTAATCGCGGGAACAGTCTTGTCAATGATTTGTATTAAGCGTTTGAATTAAACGATGTTATCAATAAGAGGCTTTCAATGCCACACAGTTCCAACCGTAATTGGTTACATAAAGACTCAAGCAGGATGATTGCAGAAAAAAACATAAATCGAATTGCGATGATTTTATCCTTTACAATCATCATAGCCATGTATAATAGAATATTGTGAAGCGTTAAAGCGCTTTTCAAAGGACATTATGCGATAATACACCTGATATTTGTTATTGACAAAGATTACAGGATATATTTTAACTTGATAAACACTACATCTTTAGATTCTTTAATTTCTGAACTAGGAGTCACATTGAGAAGGTTTTTCGTGTCTGGTAAAAATACCTCGGCTGTTAATACAAATAGCAATATTAAAATAATAAATGTGTATAGTAATATATGTGCATATATAATATATAGTAAAATATATTATTATGCTCTTAATAGATATTTGAAGTTTATAAATCGGTGACTCCATAGGAGATACTGTAGTAAGTAAATGCTACTTCTATAAACAAATTAGTAATTTGTCATTGATAAAATTCACATAGGATTAATTACAGATCGACTAAAGTGGATTCATAAGTACCGACATACTGAGCTTGATCGCACCATTGTTGGTCAGCGGAGGTTCGAAATGAGCAGGCTAAATGAAGAAAGAAGCTGCTCTAATTAGCCTGACGAAGGGCGTTACATAGAAGTAACGTTGACAAATACAACGGCAACCGTAGCGGTGTGCTTACCAGAAGCTGTAACTGGATTAGCCTGGTAACTTAGTAATGTGGCTACGATACCCGTGCCGAGAGTCGAGAAATTAAAAAATTAAGACCTTAAAAGCATTACCTCGGCGTAGAGCGGTTAGTAAGTACGCGGTGCTCTGTCGCGTAGAGTGCTGCTCCATCTGGGAATGTGGGAAAAAAAAGACTTGGATTAAAACTTAATCTAATTTTCCCCCTCCTTCTCGTTAGTCTCAAATTTTCGTCCGCCATCACTCTATTTGCATCTCGCTTTCATTTTCTCGTCACTTCCACGTTGGATGGACTTCGTTAACTTGTATTCCACGGGGAGACTGTTTCAACCCTCAAGTGGTATCGTTGAATTGTAGCTTACCCTTAAGAGTTTCGGCTAAATTACTTAATTTTAGAATACCTCATTTTAATTCATATACGTATCTATGTCCTCTGTTTTATCTTATGCTTTATCTTGTAACGAGAAATACAAAAGTGCTCGTATCCGGAATAAGAAAATTTAATTCTTCTATACTGCGTAGGAAAGCCAATTGGTGGCACAGCTTTTACTTTCAAACGCAACAAGCATGTGACATTTGCCGTATATTGTGTTCGAATGTATCCGTACTATCAATATATTGTTCTTGAGCGTTTGTATAACATTTTTATATCGCGCGAACAAAATTCTGTGTTTTTCAAAGAATTGTTTGAACCAGAATAAAATCTCATTGTTAGTAAAGATATTAAGAACGTACATATTAATAGGAGTAATTTTATTTCTTTAAAGATTACAATTATTTTCAAGGTTGCTTAATAAAATATTCCAACGATATCGAAGTATACTATCTTTAAATTTTTCATAAGCTCTGTTATGAACTTTTCGAGCAACTGGTTACATTAATACATTATACATTACAAATTCTAATTTACCATTTTTAATACCACATTTCCTTTCTTGTATATAATTTTAATTCTAGAAAGCATCAAAATAATTTCTATCTCTATATTGTAAAATATGATACGTGATGTACTTTAAGATTTATTTACATATTTACACGGTTGCTATAATATGAAGGTATAGATATATGTATAATTCCTTCAATCGAGATTGATACTGCATTAAATGGTCACTCGGCTCACGCACCTCTTTTGAAGATTGAACGGTTCGTGTATTGGCTTAAATATGCATATACTCGGCTTACTTGGAATTATCAACGATAGGTAGGAAATGCATTTAAGGTATAACTGCATGGAATAAGGGTACAATTTAAAGTTTGTTCACAATCAGGTGATAACGCGACTATAGTACGCGAAAGCCGGATCATACATTATTAATTTCTCATCGACAACGGCGTTGTACGCGCAGGTACAAGTAATAAGATGAATTTCTCGAATATCGTGTCACGTAAGGGAGTAACCAGTTTCAGAATACCGAAGATTATCGTTCACTCTAATTAAAATTATTTCCTTGTGTTGTAGCAATACACCACAGCTGTGAATAATTCATTATATTATGGACATATTCAGACAATCTTTCAGAAAGAGATATAAAAGAAAAAAGAAACATAACAGTATGTGGATTACATCGGTATATTGGTAGCCAGAAATTTTGATTAATTTGAGACTAGAAACTATTAAGATTACGTTATGAGTAATATTTCAATAGGCTCTGTCCCATTAGTAAAACTAGAAATAGCTAATTTTGTCACACATGATTGCTAAATAAAAGATTGTAAGATAGCAATTCTTGGCTAAAATGTATTTTGAATTCTCGAAGATTTCCATTACGATATTTATAGGAGGCATAAATCATTCGAATATTTTAAATTTAAAACGCGTGATAGCGTACATCTATCACGATTTAATAAGTGAAAGGTTAAAACTGTCGGATAGGACGCGCTATGAATAGGAATTATTGACCATACATGTTACGCTCCCTGTTAGGTCTAATATCGGCGTTGTCCTAATTATCGTATCCTTGCTAATCCTTGACAGGTATACCGAGACTAATCGTCGCAGACACGAGATAAGATAATGGTTTCTCAGCTACAATGTGAGCGAAGTGTATTGGATTACGTGGAAATGTAGCCTGTTTTAAGTGAACTTTAATGACTTGATCAGGTTGCCGATGATCTTGTAGCTCCATGTAATTTCGCAAATTGGAGAAAAAAGTCAAGTAAATAACTTTATATTAGAAATGAATAGTAAAATAAATGAATAAGTAGTAGAAAAAGTACCAAACAATCGAACAAATGGTCTATCTTTTTCTATTAAAGTGCAAATAAACGATTAATAAACACTCTTAAATGTAATTTCATTTGGTCGACGTTGTGAAAAACTATTTCGGCCTTGTTGATCCCAACTACTCCTACAATATAGCACGTGGTTTCATAAAAGAGAAAATACGACTCGGACAAAGAAACAGCAGCAGAAATTAAATGTTCCAAGTACAGGCAAATAATGAACGCAAAAACAGGAAAACGTCAAATTAGTTTTCTAATAAAAATGGGACTCAACCCGAATACTATGTTAACCATGATACACGTATCATGACAAACATAGAAAAGTACCCGAACGTTCACCTTTGTAATTTTTATTTATTTAATTGTTACACTTTTATTTAAAATTTCATTGATAAATAGAAAATTTTTCCATATTTTGGCAGAACCTCCATGCCACCGCCTGCTTTATCGTTGATCGTAACTTTCATATTTCTATTTTGATATTTGGTTTAGTTTTAGAAAATGTTCAAGTTCCTTTCATTCGGTAATTGTATTCTAGAAGATATTATTATTTATGTATACCGTAAGAAAATTTACATCTTTTAATATTTTTGTATTTACTAAATTATACATCTTTCCAATCTCGCTAGGGCAATATTCATATCCATTGCTTATTTTATATTGTTTGTGTAAATATTTATTCATAACCTACGTAAAAATGTTCTATAACAATGTAAAAATATACCCGCTAAAATATAAAAGCCAACACGAAATAAAATAATTTTGTAGAGTCGTATCGTTTCCTCGAACCATTGTTCAATATTCCCAACCATCAAGGAATAACATATTGAATTACGAAAATCGTTTTCGTCATTGTAACGAGCTAACAGGTTCTTATATCGATGTTAGCGATTTAATAATAAATTAATGCGGCAAAAATATAAGTAGAAGTATAATAACTTGTTTATTTTAATGAAACACGCATTCAGTCTGTTTCTCCATTTGGGATTAAATAGAGCTCGGCAGAATTGTTATACAACAAGCATTTCATTTCGTCACATCGAGGATTATAACTTGATTTCACGTCCAAATCCACGCGTGTATATTCCGTGTACATGTATTATAGCTGAATAGAGTTCCAGGTATGTTATAAACATTTTATTAAACCTATTTATCCCCCCCAGGGCTTACAGAGGTTTATTTTCTATCGAACGAAATGAATAAGTAAATTATACACGATGTCATATGCAGCTGGGACAAGTTACGACCCTAAAATGGTACACGGTACGTGGGACATATTGTAGGGATCATTTTCGGATATAAAAACTTTGATCGTGGTTGAATCAGAGGTTTTTAAATGGCATGAATATAGATGCCAATTCCAAAATACGGACCTTTTAAAAACACGTGACGAAACACCGTCCTGTAAAAACAAATGACGAAACACCGGTCGCTCGACTAGATGTTTCATCGAATATCGTGTTTAGAAAACGTGAGCGTTTACACGTGTCCTCGCGTCTTCCTCCATCAGATTATACGTAGAACAAAGTGCGGCATTCGTGACGAATGGTTGTGAAATGATATTACTCGTAGTTTTTAATATCAGCATTGTCGTATCAAAGGTACTACGAAATATTTAGAACTAAGATATATACCTGCGCGTTGCGCCGCAATACAAATAAAAACGAATTCAGTTTGAAAATTTACCAACTATAGGTTATTTCATGTACGAAAACGAGGTTACCCTATATACGGATATATTCAAACTATACCAACTGTATGTATATTCGCCGTATCGGAAATATTATCCAAACAGATCTCTACAAATAGAAATTCCGCCGATGCGATGTATAAACGTAACCTTCGTACTTCACCTGGTCGACCAATTTCGCCACTGTGATTACATGATCTTTCCCCTTTGCGAGGATCATAATATCGAACGGAGTTAGTTCACAGATGCGAGTTTACGAGGGCATAAACGATTATGGCAAAGCAGACAGCCGGTTGGATTTATAAGAGTCGCTGTGAACCTTGTCGCTGAAACTCATTACACACTTACAACCGTTCCTAACGAGCAGTAAGCTGGAAATTATTGCACGCGAGCACGTCCGAGTCGTCTACGATTTTTAATTTAGATCTTGTTCCCGCGGTAACGCGTGGCCATTTTTCTCTGCCGCTCCGGCTGGACAGGAACAGGATGTGGAATAATTTCTTTATTAGTTTCTTCTGTAGAGCAATTCTTAACACTTTTTAACAATGTCGCTCCCTTCGCCCGCTGATTACTCGTTTCTTTCTTTTTATTTCGCCAAAATAAACGAGAAACTGGCTGATAACCAGCGCCTCGTGCACCCTGGTCCTCTTATTCCTTTTTCATGGATCGCGCGTGCGCGTTCTTGGTCAGCCTTAAAAACTCATTTAAACGTTGGCCGGTTCGTATATCACCAACGCTGACACGTAGGAAGCGCGAAAAGCGGAAGAGCTGTTACGTTGATTTGAAAGAAACAGAGATCGTGGAAAATTGCTCCACGGGAAACGCGTTATACGTTTGCGAGATGTATTTTTAGCTCTCGCGTGGCCGTGTGTGCAGTTCATTGCTAACAAATCATGCGGAGAAAAAATTTTATTACCGAGCCAGCTATCTGACCCGTTACCCACGAGTTTTCCTCCTTTTGTAACCACATTGCCCATCAATTTTCCTTTCAACCGTACACAGATTCAAGAACCTGTATAAGATTATTCCTCTTAGGATGACAAATGAATAATTATTCCTACATACGTTTCAATGTGTTTACTCTAATAACATCGATACCTGCGATTTGTTTTTTGGATTAAACGTTCTTTGGATTAAGAGCCACAGTTAAGAGAATTAACGGTATCAAATAAATAACAAAACGACTGCCATTTTTAAAGCGACGAATTTTTAGTTCGCAGCATATTTACTTGTAAGAATGGAGAGAATTTTAAGCGAAACGTTTTATAGATGATTTTATGTAACGACGAAAGCTTCGGGTAAATGATTAAATCGAAATACGAAGGAAATTGTCAATTAGAAATTGAACTTTCAAGCTAATGAAATTTTTAAATGTGCCGCATGATACACGGACTACTCATCACAGAATATTGCCGAAGATTCGTTACAGTTTTCTACGTTAAATATTTAAATATTATCGCCTATCGTTGTATATAAAATATCTCTCCTTTTAAAACGAATGAACATGTTTTGTACACTAATACGAGATTTTCGTCGTAGCGGTAAAAATGTTATGAAAATGTGGGAAACGATGTACGCGAAGGACTATAATAAATCATGCATTCTTTCCTGAATTCTGATTGCGTCACTGTCCAGATCGAAATTCGAACGATCCTTAGCATTCGAAGAGCGTCTCGTTCCTCACCAATACCTCACCTCAACTTACCACGTACCGTGAATCTAAAGCATTCCTTTCTTCGTTTGCAAAGTAGAATAGGGCTGCAGGCGAACGCCACGATTGATGAGAATACTTCATATATGCTGGAGAGCATTAAAGAAGTATAAAGAAAATTCTTGGAACTGTTTAGAGAGGGAATTTAGGGCATATCGTTCCGTTAAAAATCCAGGAAAGAAAATACTAAGTAGAAGAATTTCACCCATAGCGATCAAAACGTAAAACGTAATCATAATATCGCATTACAAAGCTTTATATGCGACTCATATTTGAAAAATCGCTTTTGTATTATCCACTATCGAGGAACACGATATATAATACGAAATAACCTCGTTGGAAAATAAGACTGTGTGCCACTACCTCTCATAGTCGTTGTATATACGTGGAATTTTCGTAACAATTGTCACTGGTTTAGAAACATCTTTGATCGTAATTCGCCTTCTCTGCTTCTCTCCCTTATGCTTTGATACATTTCGCTCTCCAAGAACGCGAGGACTATGTTTCCATTGGAGATGGAATGTGGGTTTAGGCAAGTTTGCGAAAGGCAAACCGTTGCAGCGGCATCCAAGGCGGTGCGGCGTCTCAAGGATACGACGAAGGGACCGCTTTCTATTCGTTAAATGGTCGTAGCTGGTCGTTGAAAGTAGTTAGTCGTCCCGAAAGTCGTTACTCAAGCGGCACAGCACCGTCGTTGTCCTGACCGTTTTACCCGTAAGAAAACTTCTTTTTTCTTTTCTTGCGCTTCTCTCAGCGGAATGCTTGTAGTTCGTTTTTATAATTAGCCGCCTCATTACCATAGTTACGATCGAAAATGATTATCAAGCCGCCCTGGGCGCTATCGCTCTACAGTCGCGGTGCTATCGCGTAATTTCATGGAAATTCGTGTGACAGAGGGTGCGCGGACAGAAACTGAAGAACGACACTGGGACCGCGTTAGCGACGAACGAAGAACGAGAGGAGAAATTATACGTAAAAGTACAGAGTTAGGTGAAAAAAGAATATTACATCGCGTGGAATTATTCAGCCAGTGATGAATATTTGGAGAAAACATAGTAGCTCCTGCGTGTACACCCACGAATAAAGTTTTTACGATGGAAAGTTTTTACCCACATTTTCGTATCCAACGAACACTTTTTCCGTTATTCTGTATCGTATTTTGGCAACGTTTTTTAGATAACAGTTCGTATAAAGTTAATAAGAGTTTCTGAGCGACATGTTAATAGAATGTTCGTTTATGTCATTATAAATGAGAAATTGGATTTGCTTGGATATTTTTAGAATTAGTTTTTCGTCTAAAATTATCGATAAAATATTTTCCAGAAAAATTTCAATAAATAATATCTTACGTATTATTATATGCATTCTGGTACGAACATTAGGTTAGTTTTAATCCCTGTACGTGTATCCATATATAAAGGAATTACGTACAATTCATTTTTAACAGAAATGAAACGATACAAAAAAAAGTAGGGAGTCTATGAATAAAGAAATTATTATATTCAAGAAATGGGCAATTCGAATGACGGGATAACTCGTCTTTCTCGATTAGATATTCAACGAGCTTGCATGACATAGAGAGCCCTCGTAGAAAGCTCGATGGAATATCGGAAAGGATAGTGAAAATAATAAATTATACATTTAACATGGACATCGAACGAAATATTCTCGTGCAAGTAAATGTTCCTTTCTCGAAACGCGAGCAAGGAAACGATTTTACGACAGTGGTCGGACGTGGCACACTATGTCTCGACGTATATCCTTCGCCAAGTAGAATCGCACTTAAGTGCATAGCGACGTGTAAAGGGGGATGTGGTTCAAGCAAACCGCTAGGAATTTACCGGACGCCTTTCCAGCCCTGCTTCGAGCTCCCTTTGCCCCATTGCTGTCTCCACCGATCCACACTTTCGTGCGCCATACAGGAATGCAATGTTACAACCGATGTTTTATCCCTATCTTGCGAGCGTTCGTCTTTTCCGCAAACATATTTCAAATATACACAACATCGATATGTTTGTCAAATCGGTATATATTATAAAATCACTACTGGCCGCGCGATATCTTAGTTAACAGGTTTCTAAGAAATTTAGAAAATTAGTTTTCGGATAGTTGCAAAATGGCTGATAAAAATTAACGTACGTAGTTCGTTCGTTTGTCTCGTTTACTTTTACTTAACAAATAAAAGGTATAGACGTATAATTGGGAAATGTTGGATTTCTCAAAATTTTGTATACTTTTGCAAGAAGATACTAATACATCTCTGTACTCATTTACTTTAATTGCATATATTGTCATATAGAAAATTTAGAAAGCTCAAAAACTATGTGTAATTGTAAATTTATTTTTAGCTTTACTCGTTTCGACGGTATGATGGTATAAACAAGTTTTACTTACTTTCGGTGAACTTTCATTGGAGGGAAAACTCGTTCTATTTTTAAAATATAAAGGTTTTATAAAAAAGATTTATAAAAAAAAATATACAAAATCTCCTAATATTTTGAAGGTTTTTTATACAAACGAGTAAACGTTAAAAATAAAACAAGAGAAAAATTTGTTACTTCAGTTCGTACTCGATCCAACCTGAATATCACTTCATGTATCAGAACAATATAGATACCGAATGTTGAAATAATTTTCAAGCTTTTTGCTGTAACTTTGTTCCAGTTTAGCTTTAACCCAACTTTTATCTGAACTCATCGCTGGTCCGTGTAAAAAAAAGGCTAATTAACTTCTGCAAATAATTTCGATTCGTGAAACCAGATGTATTTGTGGAATAACGAAGAACAGCCGAGTGAAATTTTTCTACAAAGCGCTATGCTGTCAAATTGGTAAATTAAAGGGTTGATAAAGATACTAACTAACAAACAGTTTGGAAAATTTCATGATAGTTCTATTTGTACAATCCTTTAATTATGAGTAACTTCTAAAATTAAACAATTACAATCAACCAAGTTACCTATAATTCATAATTCATACAAGTTTAACATTTCAAATAAAAACAGACTCGCATCGAAGCAATTAATGCAAAACGTACCAGCGATCATAAATCGCCTTCGATCCTCAAACTGGAATCTTCGAAAATACAGAAGCTGTTCAACCGATATAGACGATCCATGTACATGTTTATATATGTACTCTCGTGTATATTGTAGGTACGTGTGCGTTGCGTTGCATAGTCAATTGCAGGACGCACGAGCTCGGCCATGGTCGTAAATAAGCGATGGCTATCGCGTAATGCACTGGCACTCGAGACTTACCACTCGGCATGTAATATATTAATTACAAACAATTAACCATTCTTTGCCCCAAGGCTACGTGACTGTGCACCCTTCCCGAAACTCCTTTCACCCTCTTTTCGTGCGGCAGCCCTCTCACGTGCTTTCTCTCCGTTGGCATACTCGGCCGTTTTACCACGGGAGCTCGAGGTGGTGGAAACCGAGGTTGATGAGGAGCCGAGGTAGGAGGCGGCGCTAGGCGGTTAAGGTAGAACGTAATGGTCGGTACGCTATTCTCGCGTGCCAAGGGGTAGTTTCCCTCGTAGCTGCGGCAGCCAGTAGAGTCCTACGGTTTATGTGCGGCTCGGTTTGCGTTCAAGCGACGCACCCGAGTAGATGAACACGGAGGGACGTTTACAGCACGAGTACATGCGTCATCCTCTTCCCCCCGCATACCCTCTCTGCCTTTCTTCCTTACATTCATCAGGATGTATCTCTCTGCCTGCCTCCGTCCCCCTCGCAATCGCTCCTTTTTAATTTCTATTCGTAATTATACGCTTAATTGCCCGGGCCTTCTTTTCCCTCTGTAATTGTTCGTTAAACCCTTCGTCGTGGCAGTTTTCGACAGGGTTCACTGGCTGGCTAGTTGACTGCGCGTGGAAATTTGAAAGGAACGTTGAAACGACTGGTCGCGTTAGCGACTCCGTAATTACTACCACGAGTACTGTCTCGATCACGAAGACGTGGAAAGCAACGATACCTCTGTCAGCGTCTGTGGCCGTCGGTGAACGATGATTTAATTAATGCGACGAGGAGGTCCGCTAAGACCACGAAGATAAATATTCTTGGAGAAACGCGACCATCCGCCCCACCTCGTCGCGCGTTGTCAACGCCCGTTACCCAGCAGCTTCTTTTAAATTCCGTGTTCGATCCCAGGACGGCTGACCCAATCATGCAAATTAGACGTTATCTTATTAGTTGCTTTATCTCCCATCCGTAACAGCTTGCACATTTTACTCTTCCAATTTCGCCTCCGCCGAGAAACCGGTCCCGAGGGTCGATAAACCATATCTGCTTTTATTCTCCTTTCCTTTTTCGTTTTTGTTTTACTTCTTTCCTTCCTCTCACAAATGCAGTCTCGACCACGTTGCCTTATTGCTAGCTTAACCAGCCCGGAAGAGCTTCGGGTCTACATAGAAATACGCGCCAGTCAGCTATGCAGGTATACTCGGATTCAGGTGCACGCTCGTGTGCGCACGAGACTTATGCACGCGCTTCCTCGGCTCCGCCATACTACGATGACGATCAATTCACATAAGCGTTCTATACTTGCACCGCCGTTCGATGTGAGTGTGTGTTCGTTTCTTCTTCGGGAAAAAACAACCACGCAAAGCCTATACGGTCTCTTGTTCTTTATCCGACCGCCGATTATCGACGCGGAAGGAGAAAAGACGAGAAAACGAAGGAAGCGAAGAGGATGAATTGAGTGGAAGTAAACGATCCTGAATCGAGCCTGACGAGCCACGTCCTGGAGATCGACTCGAGTTTCTGCTAATTATTCAACTGCCAGTTGTCAGTAGGAGCCCGCGACAAGAGCCGTTCATCGACTTCGCTCGGTGTAGCGTTAATTCATTCCATCAGCGATGCTGCTGGGGCTGGTTTCCGGTTGGCCGTTGCCGCAGAACCTCGTCGAGCACTCTGGCAATTGGCCAGTCTTTTCTCCACGAAACAAGAGGAACGCGACATTTATTATACACAATCAAACAAGAAAGACGGCTACTAATTTCCTGCCGGGAGTTACGTTTTATCAATGCGAACTAACGAATCGACCAGATATCGATTCGAAGTCGTCCGGTGTTCCTTTCGACCATCATTTTTTGTGACACGTTCGATAACGGATTGACGATGGAATATTGAAATATGTTCGAGACATGAAAGTCAAATGGATGGACTTCGCGATTTATTTTGTGATTTACGATTTAAATCGCATAATAATTACGCGCGAAAAATTAGCATCTATTTGTCGTATTCGTTTGTAGCGTACAATTTACACGTTAACGTTAAAACTATTAAGTTGGCACGTAAAAGAACGTACGAAAATCCCGGAACAAGTCGCTTAAACAAAGTTTCTTTGTCTCTTAACAGATTCTAATTACACGTGGAAGCACGTAGGAATCCTCTCAACACCGAGAAATTGCAGGAGACGAATCGTCAGTCGGAACGTGCAAGACGAATAAACTGCATAATCTTCCTTAATCACAAAAATACGCGGAGGGAAGTCACGAACGAAATCCTCTAAATCTGGTAATAAGTGAAGTCACGTTCATGCGATATAAACTCAGTTTCTATGACTGTTTTTAAGATCTCTGTGGATTGCATCGACGCGAAAACACCGACGCCCGAATAAATTAATTTTCGCTTGCTATAAGAGAAGCAACGAAAAAGGTATGAGATGGCCTTGCAATAAGAACGTATTCGCAATGGTTCGCTCGGAGTGCCTTCTACCAGATTGGATGATTTCAAACGATGCAAATAGAAGGCACTTGGTGTTGGCAACGAGGTGCATAAATGCGAAGAGAAGGAAATGCAGCGAAATAGGGAACAGAAAGGAGGGGGGGGGGCAAAAGACGGGGGAGCGAGAGGAGATGGCAGTGACTTTACGCGATCACCGGAAACGGACGTGGGTGGACGGTAAACGCGGTACACGCCGGCAATTCGATGGAGGAAGCTGATTTCAGCGGGGGTCGCACGGGTATCGAGGGCCAATAAATTCCGACAAATTGTATTACCCGCGTTATATACCGTCGCGCGTGAAGTCAAACGGCCCGTATTCTCCACCCTACAGCCACGAGCATCTCCTTCCCATCCCCGCTGTATCTACGTAAACCTCACGACAGTGTCATCGATTATTGCGACCGATATACACGCGCGCTTCCGAACGGAAACGTTGCAATTTCTGCGGGATCCCTTGCAGGATCTATTTATAACGTTATCTTTTTTCGTGCTTCGTGGTTTCCAATGTCTTCTTCTCTTTTTGTTTCTTTTTTCTTTTCCTTTCTTTTTTCGATACAGCTTCGATACAGCTGAATTTTGCGCCAAAACAGCACTCGCTAAGTAAGTTTGTGCGGTAAAAGTGACTCGAACGTTCTTAGAGGTATTGTAACGAGTTCGATACATTGTACAGAATGTGATTGAAAATGTCAATAGAAACTTGCTATTGTAAGATAATTCACCAGACTCGAAACGAATCGTAACTGGCAACGCTAAGAATCGCAACGATGTAAATCGATATTTTAAGAATTCTACGAGGGTCGGCTGATGCGTAATGCACGATCCTCTGTATCTCGAGAACAAAGAGAGTTAAAGCTATGTGTGAGCATTCGTTTTATAAGTACGTTCTTCCTGTATATATACGCAAAGTTTCAATAAGTTTGCTCGATACAATCGCGAACAATATCGTTTAGAGCGAGGTTAAATATGCGGCTGATGCGATATCAACGAGATTCAAGCAACGTGCAGTGATCGAGTTTTTAACATCGCGCTTACGGAAACTCATCGCCGTTTACTGGCAGCCTATATCATCACATAAAGACCACGAAGCATTTGTATACCAAGCTGCATATGTCTGTATTGGAATTCGATCGAGACGATATTGTCGCAGCAGCGTATCACACGCACGACGCTTGATGCTCATCCGCACCCGCCTTATCCTTCCAACATTAAAGAGGACGTCGAAAGGTATTCGTTTCAAGTGGGACGATCGAGCGAAGGGAGCAACGATGCCTTCCATCAAAAATAGGCCGGCAGAATTCTTCGATGACGGAATGAAAGGACTAGTCGCGCATTGGCAAAAATATATCAAAGTTATATTAAGCGACGATTATATTAAAAAGTACATACGATATTTTGTAATGAATCGCATTTTCATTTTCCTTCTTTTCATTTCGATAATTGCTTTCGTTCTCGAGCTACAGGCGAGTGTGCGTTATTTATCGTACCCTCGTAGTTTCATCGTACGTTTTAAGCTCTGGAAATATGTTTCTATCGCTTTCACCGTTGCCTCGCCAATCCCGTAAAAATTCTTTTCGAATTTTCCCGAGATATATACATGGCGTTCATTGTCTTCCGCCGAGTTGATCGAAAAATTTATTCCACTTCCTCCATAGAAATCAACGGCACATGTTCGCCTAACCTTCTATCTCATCCACGGCCCTTCCCTTTTAAATTTCTTCCGGTAACCCTCGACTTATAACCTTTCGACGTTCCAGAGAATTTTTTCCCTGTAGCCGATGCCAGACTAGTATCTCCTTATGAACGTCATATTTGCGCGTCCACCGATTTCCCTTCCGTTTTCTGTCGCTTATATGCACCTTTTTTACTTTTCGCTTCGCGAATATGTACGCTTCACCTCCTCTCTTTTTCCCTTCTTTGATTTCTCCCCAAGCGCGGATCGATGATCGCGTAATCGTTCGCCGCTCACCCTACCGTTTTACTCGTCTTCTTCCCGTTTTAATTTTCGACGTGTACTCTGCTGCCATTGTTTCGACCGTTTGCCGCGATGATTCGAGTCCACTTCGCCGTTCCCTATATCACGAGACTTTATGTACATACATCGAAATTTTTCCCCGTTTTTATTTCTATCGCATTGTCGCATTGTTTCGCGTTGTCCTTTCTCCGCTCTTCTCTCTATCTATTTTCCTTCCACTATCTCCCCGTCCATTGTCGATTTTCTAGTCCCGATAGGTATTCGTTTTACTTCGAACGTTCTCGTCGTGCTTTCACGTGCTCCACTACTCGTGTCACGCTACTTTTCCTCCGTAGCGTTTGCTCGCTTTTAAAAGCGTGCTTTCCACTATGTTTTCCGTGCGACCGACTCTCCTGATTTCAGAAGCGCACACGTGTATTTACACGCACGGTAGAATAGATAGAAGCCATTTAGCGAGGTTGGAAAATCAGTCAGCGGTCGAAGTTTCACGACCTTCGATGATCGCAATAATTAATACCTACGTAGAATCGCGTAATGTCGAATCGGAGATATTATTGTAAATATTCTTTAAGCATCAACTTTATCATTTTTCTCACACGTCTTGTATCTTCCAGGTAGATGCAAGATTTTCTGGGCGAATCGCGCCGTTCATTCGAGGTACGAGATGAAAATTCCGCCACTACGCGAGGAATTGCTTACCAGGTATCACTGAGTCTAAAAACTGAAAACAATAAAGAACTGCAGATTCAACGGGAACACCTTGGATCGTTCACGGTGAAGTTTCGAGTATGGGGTTTTCTCGACGAATACAAATCGGCTCGACCATGGCTTCGCGAACCTCCATCCTACTGAATAACGCATCCACCTATTTGCATTGCGAGAGCATCTCGTTGTCAGTCAGATTTTCTAGGCCAGTGGGATGCGAAGGTTCCGTCTACGCGAAAGAAGATGTTTACTCGCGAAAGGTAGCAAAATAGAACAGTACCATTATCATACGGCTGGACGCAATTAGCATAATGGCGGAAAGGAGGGAAAATCGCGGAAATTTCGTGGAAAATAAAGCGCAAAAGACACTCTGATATTTTTTAGCAAATAATCAAGAGAAAAAGTAGCTACCGACGAGATGCCTGTTTGATTCCATTTAACTTCACGTTTCAGATGCTAATCGTATTACTGTGAAAGTGACAACATTGTCATATATTTATATGCCTACACAGTGATACCAGGATTGTTAAATTTTATGAGTTGTGGAATCAGTTTACGTTTGCTTTATATGCGTTTCATTTACGTTGATTACTGTAGCATTCGTAATTCATTGTTTGGTTGTATCGAATGTTCATTGAATTACTATTATGCAATATGAATATCGCATTACTGGAAAGTTCCATCGATCGATTTTGCTTCTATATTTAGAATTTTACTTGGAGAATCTCGCAAATCATAGAGTGTACATATCGATATAAATCGATCGTGTGTATTTATATTTTAACCATCGGAACATAAACCAGAAAATGACGATGTGGTATAATTAGGATAATTATCTATCGTTAAGAATTTAATTGATAAATTGTTCCATAACATTGTATCTCTTACACGTTGCATTTTGTAAGAGCGTTAAATAGAGAAATTTGAAACGAGGGCAGCTTTCACAGTCTTTTTAGATAGATTGGTAGCATTTTTAAATTTTTATAAAACTCTTCCATAGAAAGAATTTTCGGTACTTGGAATCAAGTTAGTCGGATTAATTACATCCGATAAAAGAACCTGGAACAGTATTTTAACAAATAACATAGAATATTATATCGGACAAGAATTTCACTTAAGTCGATCGATTTCCCTTCTTTTGAAAGATAGAAACGTCAGAATTTTCCAATCAAATTTACATTTTTCTGTGCAGATGTTCCCAACACTAATCGTAAGGTACCAGCACATCCGTAATTCTTTCCACTGAATATTTCATTTATTCGATAACGACGTTCGTTTCTCTTTTCCTGCTCTTTTTCTTTTCGATACATTATGCGTTGTGATGAATGTGCCTTGTAATTCTTGCATTAGCCATAGGCGCTAGAAACCTCTGTACGCAGTGTTAAGTGGAACAGTGACAAAACTAGCAACATTCGTTACGCATTACGGTAAATCGTTCTAAATGTGTTTTCTTGCTTCCAAATGTACAGCAACGTTGGCCTACGTTTCGCGTGGCTTGTAACGCCATTCTATGTCTATCTTTAAAGCGCATTTCCAAAGTTAAAAGTAGTTGTCTGAGGCAGCAGTAGGCAGTTTTGCTGTACGTAAATCCTTTGTTACGTGCCGGTTCAAGAGTTTCTATGCTACCTTCAGCTCTCTTGTTTACGTTCAAAGAGATTTATATCTTAGAATCTTTGTCCGTTTCTTAGTATTAACCACTTGAAACTCATAAAAATGGCCTTTGGAGAAAATTACAGTCTCATGAATTATATTTACGATTTAAGTATCTATACGTGTTGCATATTTCGCATTTCGCACCTTTCCTTAAGATTTTCTTTGAGGATTGACAGAATTGGCGTTATCTTATAATTAATATGGTTCGTTATATTAAAAGGCAATTAATTCAACAACATTGCACGAGGAAATATATCATAGCGCAATAACCTTTCGAATATACAAATTTAAACAAATAAATATATATATAAATCTTTATAAGCACTTTTGGAACGATCGACTCTACTCCTGCCGAATTTCTAAAAGAGAAGAGAAAACTCTGAACCTGGGAACTTCGTACTCACGTTTTACGCACACGGCGTTTGAAAGTCGTTTAAATACACTTTCATGAAAATCACGTCGAACCAGTGGTTACGTTAGGGTTAAAGGTTTCGTCTGATATGAAGAGAGCCAGCATCGCGTCGGCGGGAGGATACACAAACTCTGCCATTATTTACGGGATTTCATCTACCCTCGCGTTGTTTGCACTGCGCTAATGAGGGATAGACACGAGGAGTTCGTGGCAAACTCGTAGCGGGTGTTTTGGCACAATGTACATGGCCGTGTACACGTTAGTTGGGATACAGGTACGCTCGACAAGATGGATATCCATCTTCCACGGAATTCGCATAATTGCTTCGGCCCAGCAAACATTCGCAAGAGGTTGTGAACCGCTTAAAAAATCCCCTGACTTTCGGTTGGTCGCTAGAGAACGCTGGCGTATGACGCTTTTACAGAGAAACTACCCAAAAAGTTTCTTTGGGAAAACGATACGCTGAACAGGGAATGAAAACGTGTTTGTCTTCGCAACATACGTATGGCGTATACGTGTCTGCGTTTCGCGTGGGTGAACAGCGAAATGGAATACGAGCTACACGGAGGAATGTCTCCAAGTTGGTGTGATAATATTGATTTACAAGTATAAACGTAATGTGAGTAGTTATATGGAGAAACGTGTGATTGAATGAGGCTAATAACGAATTATTTCGATAGAAATAGAGTTAATTTACGGTACCCATTGTACGGAGTAAGATGTTTTTCTTTCCATCATCGAATGCAAATATCGAATATTTGATCAAAGTGATAACACGTTTGTGAAATAAGACGAAACTAGTTTCTTATGATTGTATGCGTAGAGTGTATTCATATCGTTAGTTTGCTGCTCGGTCATTAGTTTACCATGTCGTACGAACGATAAAGGATACTCCTGTTTTATTATATATCTATCGCTTTATGAAAATAAATCCTATAAAACGCATGTACTCCCTGATAGTGTCAAATTAGTAGACGTAGAAATAAGATTACACGTATACAACATAGATATTTAATATCAGAAATGAATTATAACATACTTTAAGGTTTAGCTGTCTCTGTGAGAATCCTAACAACATTGGACGATATTAATTAATTAATTGGTCAAACGGATAATTAACCAGCACAACGTGGCCTGTTTGTTATCACGATGTGCATTCACTTCGATGCGTGTTTTCGTGTAATCCGCGTGCTCCTCCGGGATAATACTAGACCTCCCTGACTCGACTGGCCGAATCCTCGCGTTTACTTAACGACCAGAAAATCACGGATTCGCGCGGCTAACGAGCCAACATTTTCGACTGCACTTGCCTTATTCGTTTTCGACTTGAAATCCTATACATTCGGAGCAAGTTGAACGATCGAATCGTCCTCATGCTGCAAATTATTTCTAACGCTAATTGCGTTAATTAGCTTGGTAAAAACTTCGCGAATCAAACAATCCGATAAAACGTAAAAATAGTAGAAAAATATACCGTGTAAGCATGTTAATTCTTCTATAATTATCGATTGTTCCGTGATAGTAACATATAGTAGGAGAAGCCAACGTCGTGCCGCGTGGTACCGCAAAACATGCGAACGAACCTTTAAATAGCGCTGACAGCCGCCTATACGTAGGTATATAATGCAGCAGCTGTATGTGATTGCGAATAATTATTTAATCCCAGTCAATTCCCCCAACGCCGTTTCTCTTAGCCTGTGCATCGAGCCAGGGATTCATACTGTCCACCCGTAAATCATGTTTCTCGATAGTCGCTTGTATGTATAAAGCTATTGAGACTGCATATTGGCCGTGTTACCTACAAGCCCTTCTGACCTCTACTTCCATCTTGTTTGCAGGAGTATATAAGCTATAATATTTAACGGAGGATTAAAATTGGAATCGTTGCTGGGTTTGCCCTGTTAATTAAGAAATTACGATTACATGAATTATGCCGACACGAATAAACAGCCGTGCTGGCCGTGTTTGACCATCAGGATCGTTCGTTCCGAACTTGCTAAATACGTTGTATGTGCATGGTGAAATTATTTATACCCTGAGAGGTACCAGAATTTTCAAGGTATTGAAATTATTATGATATAATGAAATATTGACTCGATCAAAGTTTTATGTATATACAGGATGCGGCTGAATTATTATTCGACGTGTTTGTCAAGCGGCTGGGATGTGATCCCGTGTGAAAAAACGAGAAGGAAATGTAGATTAGTTTTCGAGAAAATCGAATTTGAAAAGTTATTCGATGAAATAAATAAGTCGGTCGTTTTTCCCCAAAAGCATACATATTCACAGATTTGGTGATATTCTTGTCTGTAATTATTAATATATCATTTACATAGTTACGTAATTTGATCAAAAGTAGATAAAATATTTATAATCATTTAAAATATAAAATTTCTCACGATTCTTTTGTAGCTTACAACGTATGTTCTATCGTTTATCTCATAGAGGTAAAATACTCTTCTTCGAAATACTTCTGCATTTAGAAGCTTTGGTATTTTTACATTCTATTTTCTCTCCGAAGGTTAGAATTTTCGATTTAGCTGTTTGAATGAGTAGGAAAATTCCATTTCCTAATTAAGACCTAAACCACGGAAAGTGGGAATTCAAATAAGGTCTATTAGATTGCAGCCTGTTCCCAGGAGTATACGTATACAACATATCAGCATTGCACACCGTATCTAGTAAATTTCTGCAACGCGTATATGCAAAATCCCCAAATCTAGTACAAGATTCTCGTTCGATGATGTATGACCACACTTTTAACCGAACTTTACCATCGAGCGATGAAACAACAGCGATTTCAGGTATCTTTAAATTTTTGTTTCTTTAATATTTAATAATTTTACGTCGAAAGTTCCATCTAGTAATTCAAAATTGACTCAATATGATTCTTTAAATATCGAGTGTCCTAATAAAAATATTCTTCAAATATTTAAATCTGAAATAAAACTTTTGTAACAAAATTAAAAATTCCAGAAATTGCGATATTGTAATTTGAAGTGATAAAGCTTATGAAAGTTTCTTACGAACAATAGTTTCATCTATGCAAAATTACATACATGCTATGTAATATATCAATGTATATCGAATGTATGTATATAATATACATGTCATATCAATATATAATATAATATATCAATGTATATCTAAAGATTATTTGGGTATTTAACTTACGAAAGTGACGCGGATATATTAAATAATAATAAAAGCATTAAACAACCACCAAACAAGAATTTAAGAGAAATTATCTCAGGAAACAGTTTCGTTCGATACGTATACATAGTAGTAGCATCCACCCAAATAAATCATTCTGTCCGAATAAACTAGTTAATCTGTTAATTGGACCCTTTCTCAATCAGAAGTGTTTCTCGTGTAGATAGTACCTATTGCCCTCTGAATACTGATATCTCCGTTTCCTCAACCAGCAGATTAATTCCTGTGAACAAACCAATCTACCAAACTAAATCGCCAAACACATCGAATCTAGCCCTATATCTGAACAACGCTACGGAATACCATACTAAACACCATATGTTTTCTCAACCAGATACACGTTCCTTAAAATGCGATTTGCAATTAAACATCCGCCATTCTGTATTTCTATAAATCCACAAGATGAATTATTCTCCAATTGTTACATTTTTATGCAAATTATTTACATTACATGTTTTGTACTTCTGATCAATATTATTAACGCTATATTTCTATTTGTTTATTTAGAAAAGTTTACAAATTAGAATCTTTGCACTCACTCACCGCACAGCTAAAATCTGTCCATTTAAAAAACTGCAGAACGATTCAACTTCATATCATTCGCTTGTTTGATATTTATAACTTATACGTATTGCGAGCCTGAAAATTCTATGTATACTAATTATGTTGTAATAAATTCGAATTATTTACAATTTGTTATCTTGAAGTCTCTGTTTCCTTCGACAATTTCTAAATTTTTCCCCTTTTTCCCGAAACCTGTAGTAAGCTACTGATAACACAGTAAGTAAGCACCTAAGCAAAATTCTCTCGTTCCCTCAAAGGCAAAATACTGTACAATAAAACACTATACACTATAATTACAACCTGCTAATTTATCTAAAATTCAGGGCCTGTCTCCTTATCATTTGCTTACTTGCGTTTTATCGCACCTCTTTTCGAGAATATTGGTTTAGGATCGAATCGATTAATCTGTCTCTGCTTGCCGCTTTCAAAATTCATCGCAATCGACATTGGTTCCAATTGCTTCGACTACCTGAAGAGCATCGCTTTGGTGTCGAAATTAGGAATATTCCTAATTCTTACGATATAACATAATATAATTTACTCGTTGAACTCGTCGATCGACTCACAGTTTCATTTAAAAGATACAAGTGTAGTAAGCTGCGAGAATTCTATTAAATACATTGCTTGTTAATTAGTTTAATTAAGGTTATTTGGTTGTTAAGCGTAGATTGTTTGTGCCCTATAGCACAAAAGGTAACGCGTACAGTACCAATGCTTGAACCTTAAACGAAGGTAAAAGGGGTTCCCATTGCTTGACAAGTGACAGGGCGTTAAACGCGGTCAGGCAAACGGTGCGAGTTTTTTGCGGCGCGGCGGCGGAAACAACGTAAGAGACGTTTATTCCTGGCGCGTATATAAACTGCGACATAGCGAGCAAAACAGCCGAAAAACGACTGCGGCCGCATTCGAGCACGTAGGCAAATTCGTTGCAAACACCGAAACAATGGGGTATGACCCGTCGTGGGCGGCATTTTAAATCGGTCCGCTTCTTTTCGTTCCAGTACCGAGGCACGTTCTACCTTTTGCCTTACGTTCTACTCGGTAATCCTACCCCCTACACACGCTTTTCTCTTCCGCTCGTTTCTTCTGTTCTTGCAAGAAACGCAAAATTTGCCCATCGACAGGTCGAAAGAAAAGAAGAACGAAACGATAATGTATCTCCAGACGGTACAGACTGCTGCATATAAATATATCTGTCCTGCATCTAGGATAAATTCCTTTGTAGCGATAGCGAGTGCACGCGACAGCAGTGTTACTAACCGTAGGAATATCTTGAAATTTCGTAAATTTTTTAGTTTTTCTTTTTTTCATTGGTTTTTGACGAATAGTTTGTTATAACAGATCACGGAATTGAAGCAACGATACATCTACTTTCGTCCATTAGTGTTGGAACGCGTGTAAATTATTAAGAGGGTGATTAATCGATAGATCTTCGAGATTCTGCATTTATGCGAGATAACGAATCAAAATAATTTGTAAGAATTGCAGCAAAAGAAGAAGGGAAAAAATACAAAAAGCCGAGCATTAATCCTCGTTTATTAACCATCACAAACGCAACGACAATGACAAAGTAAATCAGGGGCCAAATAAAAAGAAAGAACGTATTAATCCTTCGTAATTGAGCCTGTATGCTGTAATAAAATAGCAATAGAAAGTAGAGCCGAAATAAGAGAGCGACGTGAAATAAGGCGACGTAATGTCGAGTGGCAAAACGAGAGGATACACGTTAAAAAGTATGCGCAGGTTGTGGCTGTTACCTGGGTTTCTTGCAACGAGCAAAATGGCGTAAATAATATCACGGAGATGTCGGAAGACAGGTTTAACGACGGGCTTGCGGTGCGGATTAATCACACGCCGCAGCCCCACGGAATAAGACATACGGGTTAATGCTCGTGCGAGCGTGCGCTCGCTATTATCGTGGGCGTGATACTCGTGACTTACGTGACTCGTGCTGTCGTTGCAACTCGTGCCTGTACATAATGCCACCGGTATTATATGGACGCTCTCAGACACGAGAATTGTCGATCAGATCGGCATCGCTGAGGGTGGAGGAGACGTTCGGAGGGTTTGCAGGCGACGAATCTAGGGAATTGCGCGAGAAAATTAACCCTCGCGTAACTACTGTGTGTCACGTGACGGCCAGATTGAACCCAATGTCCAGCCGTGAAAGGTTCGCGTTGTAAACGGAAGCTGCGGTTAAGCTATCGACGAAATTTTACACAGGGTAAAATTATTACGCCCGCCAGCCGTCGGTGATTAATCTTCATGGGTACATACCGCAACGCGCTACGCTGCGCTGCTGGGATCAGTTTCCACGGTTTCGTTTTTACATCAAACGGTTTTAGAGAATGAATCTCGAGGAATTAAGTTTTTCGAGAACGGTGACATAATTCCTATACCATTTCTATTTCGTAATTGTTATAATAATATACGTAGATAAATAAACAGGTAACAGCAGGTAACAATCGTAGCTACTGATATTTAAATCTAAGTTTAGAAAAGTACTCGTGTACAGCTATCGACTATGTATGGTTATCACCCTATTATACTGACAATGCTTGAAAATGTATATAAAAGATGCGAAATATTTATTGCAAACGCATGTTTCACAGAATTCACCGAAGTATTTGAAGCGTCAAATAGAAGTGTTACTTCAATATCTAAGTACTCCGATATTAATATTTGAACGGTAAATTACTTGTCGCTTCAGTTTTTCGTAACTTTTGCAACGTTTCAGAAAATTTGGGAAATATATAACATAATATATAATATAGGTAATAACGATGTACAAACATGAAATAATCATTTTAAGAGTTATGCTTAAACAGATTTCCTTCAATTGCAAATATGTACGAATAAGCATGCACTTGACTATGCGAATATCTTGTATGTAATTTTCTTCCTATAACGCGTTTAAACATTTTATTATGCGACGTCTCGTTGCAGATTTTCGTGCATTTGCATGGATTTACGTTGCTTCACGAGTCGACTATACCTCTGCACTTGGAATGCACTCGACTTCCTGTGTAAACGGCATTCCAATAGCACCGCTCGTATCGTATTCCGAAGAAAGAGTACCAGTATTCGCGACTATTGCGAGGAATTGCGTCAAAATATTCCAACAACGTGGTTTAAGTTTAAATATCTCATATTTGAATTAAACGGAATTACTTAAAATCTTGTAGTAACCATATTTACATTGGGATTTGTTGCAACATCGTCGCTCGATTTCGGAGACTGACCCTCGTCGTTGATATTCGTTTAAATAAAATTGCTAAAAATGACAATGAATTTATAATTCCGTACCGTTTATAAATGTAAGTCACGAACGAAACGCATGGTAAATTCCTCATCTTTTATAGAAGAACAATTTTAAAATTCAACATGTTGTCGATTAATTTCACGTTAATATACGAATCAAAATATATAAATCGTGCAACATATGGATCAAAATTATACCACATAATTGGTTAATGATATTGACTCCTGTTTCAGTTTACACGAGGTTGAAAATTTATTCAAGCGCTAGCATACTACTTCTTTACGCTTCTGCGTCGCTTCGAATAAGAGTTCAGCGGGGTTGAAAATGAAAGGACAGTTATGCATGTACATATAAAATTATTTATAACGTTATTCTCGATAGTATACCTAAGGATTATTAGAAGAATTAAGATTTCGAGTTGTAAGGGTCGAGTATTTATTTCTGTGGCTATTCCAAATATTCGGCATCCAGCGATTTCACGAATGAATAAAGTTCAACGTGGATTTGAAATGCCCTCGATGCTCGCTTTCATTAGTTTGTTAATAGCATAGGCCTGCTAATCGACTACAAAAGACACTCGATGTCGACCTACTTTTTTTACAAGAATAGAACGAGAATTGTCCGTTGATTGAACGTTGATCGTATCGGCCCTGTCCTTCTTGGTAAACGTCGTGGAGAAAAGTTTCATTGATCGTAACTCGTATCTCAGCTTCTGTTATTTTTTTCGTGTGCAATCTATACTGTACACTTATAATCTACCAAATCAGATCTGCAGTTCGTTAAACATAGGAAAGATAGGCACGTAAAATCTTCCTAAAATCATTCTATAGATATTTTAATACATACCACTGAATTTTAAGATCGAGATTAAGTTGAAGATTTGGTAAATGTAAATAAAATCACGAACAATGTATCGTCCCGAATAATTAGTCGCATTACCATGTTGCGAAAGATAATTCAACGAATTGCAAGTCTTAATTTTTCACTTAAAAATATTCGTCACAAAGAAAAGAGTAACAGCGTAATATAGTAAAAATTAGGTCAGAAAACAATGAAAACCAACGAGAGCGGAAAATATGTCACGCTATTGATCGAGCGTTTTCAGGATTTTACGTATCTTTTCGTCGAAAACAGAAAGGGAACGACTTGAAATTAGAATGACGAGGGGTATAGTAATCGTAGAGAAACGAAACACGGGAATTTAATTGGCACAGTGAAGGATGCGTTTCACGGGCGTTCGCGAATCTGGGGAAAAACGAGACGAGCGAGATCATCCTTCTCCGTTCTGTACTAATATGCTACATGTTCGTATCCCTTTCCCGACATTTTTTCCTGCCGGTCGAATCGAGTACACAACTGCCACGAAACCGCGAGTTTGCATTGCAGATTGGTAACTACATCCCAATTTTTCGCGGCCTATTTTTTCTATAGCTGCGTGCAACTTAACTTTCGCTCTCGGCTCGTCTCTGCCAACCGACCGACTAGGAAAAAAAAAAAAATATTACGTCGATGATAACGTATTTTGGTTTCTGTGACATCGATTAGTAAGAGACTTGAATATTCGGAATCATCGTTTAAAAAATGGGATCCAGTTGACATTAACTCTTTAAAATAAAATAAATTCTTCAGGAAAAAAAAAAGAATACGATGATATGGTAATATTCTATGGCACTGAATAAAATATGAACTCCTCGGTGGTTTTGCTATCCTGGATTTTACAACGAAATTACATTTTATTAAAAATTAGTAAATATCAATATACTTCTGAGCGGTAGTGTACTTACATAAAAGAGCGAACCAACCGAGCACAAGGCATACTTTTATCGAACGTTGAACCAGACGAGGCTCGTGAAGTGGCCCGCGGACGAGAATTAATTAAAATAGAGAAGAAATAACGGAATTAAAACGCCAGAAAAATTCACGGCGGTCGAACAATGGCAGGCGAACGGTGCGCAACAGGAATAATGAGAAATAACGCAGCGTAGAGAACGACGGAAACTAGACGAGTGGTGAAAATCAAGGTGGATCGAGAGAGTCGGCAAAAGAAGTAAGAAGCATGAAACGGAAATAGGAAAAAAAAGACCAGAGTGCACGATAGACCGCGAAAAGAACAATGAAAAACTGGATGCAGAAGCTAGAAGCGAGAACGAGGAACGGCATGTAGAGGGATGAATGTAGTGGGTGAAAGAGGGAAACGGCCGATGTCAAAAGCAAGGCGGATGAAAATAACGAGGGAGAAACAGTGGAAGAAACCGAGAACGACAGAAACGGAAACAAAGTGACAAAGAAGAAGTAGAGAAAAGGGTATATTCCCGGTTATAAATATTAGGGTACCTATGAAACATGAAGAAAGCCTCAGATATTGTTGGGAAATTATGACAACTTTTAACAATTATTATTAGACTGCTAGACTGTTCAACGTTCTAATTAGATTGCGAAGGTTAATACAAACTTTTACTCTTGCGAATACCTGAAATATTACGAGTACTATACTGTATAGACGTTATGTCGCGCATATTATAAATATTGCTATTAGTTTAGATCGTACAACATACGTATGTGTATAGTTTTACTCTGTCTACGAATCACAATCGGAAAAGGGAGACATTTCGTTCTATTCTTATTTCGACTATCATATTCGAATCTTTGCATTCTGTTTCCGTCACTTTACGTTCGTTATGAAGGTATTCGATGAATGTAATTTTCATTACACTTTTACATTACAAAATTATAGAGTATACGGCTTTTTCATACTTATGAACGGAGGTGTATATAACCGCTAAAAATGCCAACGGCACATTGGCGGTGTACACGTCCACTATTGACCGGTTGGAAAAAGGGTTGGAGGGTGGCAATGGTAGCGTTGCTGCTGTTGGCGGAGGCTGAACACCGCGCTATTTTATCTGCCATTGAAACTGGAACGAGCTGGAGGGAGAACTGGCCGGTTGACGGTGGTTTTCGGCCAGGGCAGGAAACGCAAACGCTGACCTAACGAAGCGCTCGATGGTTACCGCACGCCTCTGACCTGCTCGTTTTTTGAACCGACCTGTATCGTCGGGTCTATGCGTCATCAAGACGCGCGTTGCGCCTGATAGACACCGGGAGAATCTCTGCCGCATCGCATTTTCCCAACCGACAACGCTCGAAATTATTTTTCGCGGCTTTCTTTCGAATCGATTATACGCGTGGTCCGACCTCTCGCGCCGCGGATCGTTTTCTGCCGCTTTGCCTTTGTGAATCGGCTAACAAAGTTCCGACCATTGAAAACGCCACGGAGAAAAGGCAGAGGGTGAGCGTGGAAATAACCATTCGAGGTTGAATGACGTGAACGGGCAAAAAAGGATAGGAAATGATATTTGATTTTAAACGATTTTTGTGTAAGAATTTTTTTCTCTCCATTGGGCTTGTTTGTTGCTATCAGGGAATATTTTACAGCGGGTCTGTGAAAAATAATAGGGCTGATAAAGTGAGATTTAATTTAGACATTTAAAACTTAGACATTTAAAATTTAGACATCTTAAAAATCAATTAGTTAAATGTCAATTATAATGTAGAAAATCACTCGATGAAAATTTAACTTTATCTTCCTTAAATTAGCAACTTACACTGACGCAATGAGAATCACAGACCATATGATTCGCCGCAATCCCCGTGCCACTTTCTACTTACAGCGCTGAGTATTGCGTGAATTGTACACGCGAAACATTTTCGTTGCCGGAGATGTCGAATAACTGTTCCGACGGCCAGCTTTGAAAAGGATCGCACGGGTATAAAGCAATTCTGAACGATTCACGCGTTGGCTTTTAACTTGGTAGAGATTATAATTTAATGGTCACGTTACTTCAGTTTCTATACAGGATGATTTTAACAATTGTAGTAAATGCAGTAACATTTCTATACATTCCCGGATTGATTTCAAATTTTCCTATTGCATGTAATCATAATAATCGTATCGTATTACAGTGTTAAAGTTTCAAAAAGTTTCGTACAATGCACACAATATATTCGTAAGAAACATTTTGTGGTAAGCGTTCGAATATCTTTCCGAGTCACTCATTGTAGGAATCTAAAATATAGCACTTCAGATGTTACGAGTATGTAGATACAAATTTCCACAATTTCAGTTTCAATTAGGTCAACATTTATAATTATGACTTATAATTACAGATTAAAAATTTTTATTTCAATATTTTAGGACCTGATCAAAAAGTTGATATGTTTCCATTTTATCGTGCTAATTAGATGTTAATCGTTACAGGTAATGATTCAATTATGCGTTAATAAATGTTACATTAAGTATTAATTAATTGGCAATATGGCATGAACTGTGCTCCAAAAACGAGTTATGCAGGAAACATTGCATAACAAATCGCGGCATACCTAGCGAGATTCATCACCGATGATTACGATCGAACGTCCTGTATTCTGCTGACATGGATCGTTCTTTTCGCGGCGCAGCTCTGTAACTTACCATTAAACGGTCGCAGATAAATCCCATAAGTTATCGGCATGTCCGAAGCTGGTCTGAAAAATTATGCAATCTCGTCGCGTTGTCAGCGCTGTCGCGAACGAACGAACGCGCGTAACGAACGTCGGCAATCACCTTGGTCAGATAAATTTTGATTCGCGCGAAACAGAGAGTTTTAAAACGCGAGCCGAGGAAAAAGCAAAATCGTGTCAAGTAAATCACAAAAATCGACCTACATTTCGAAGTTTGAACGGGGAGATATGTTATTTGTCATGGCGGCTGTGAAAACTCTACACCTGTATTTTCCGTGCTGAATTTTCGTGCGAAGAGCCAATCCTTTCCGCTTTCATCGTGCATTTTGAGATTCCACACAAAAGCGCGATAAACCTTGACGCGAGCAAAAGCCGCGGAAGTGGACGTGGCGAAGCTGATTGTACGTGTGTGTGTGTGTGTGTGTGTGTGTGATACAAGTAGTTGGTTCGACTTATGAAAGGAAATGAATCGGAATATCTCTGAATCTAAATACCGAAGATATACGAGGATAGCGAAGCGATATATGTCTACGTGTACAATATAAAACCTTTTCCTTTGGCAACCTCATGCTAGATATTAAGGATACAAGGATACGTGTATTGCACCTTTTTATATCACTAAGTCTTCTTTTAAATGTAAAGCGTATCGGATATACGCATGGTTAGGTACAGTTCGAAGTTGTAAATATGAACAAGATACGCGTACATGTACGATATTAAATAAAATTTATTGTAACGAAATAACGAATCGAACATTCTCTATACAAAAGTTTAGAAAATTTTGCGCTACGATATGTAGACGCTATATAAGTACAATGGCGTGTCGATAGTTTGTATACCGATTGTAATTTCTATCGCTGTATCAAAGAAACATTTAGAAGTTTTCGCTATTGAAGATAATTCTATATTTAACTGTGAATAAAGTACATTAAACTATGCTTTGAGAGCAAACTTTCCTCTATAATAAAAGTATGAATTTCTGAAGGGCAGAAAGTGAAATGGGATTACGGAATTACGTTAAACGATCGATCGTCTGTCGAGTATCGTTGTAATAGATCAAGCGTAAACGTTTCAGTGACCCAACGTAGCTTGCAGTTAGGACATCGGCCAAGATCCTCCAGCGCCGACTAGACACTGATTCAACCCCTTTGAGCTTTGGACTCACCGGCGGAACAGCCCTTTGCTTTCCGACGATGAAATTGGAATTTGATCGGTGGTCATGATATCTAATAATCCCGTCGCCTTATTTATCGACGTACAGAAATTCCAACTGCAACGGTTTCAGCCAACCGAAGAATTCTCCAGGCATCGTTTCTCCGGTTTCTTTACACAAACACACCGTTCTTCGTTGAAGAGTGGAGATTGCTCGAATTACTTTACAGGATCATATCGTGAATATTGGCTAATTCGATACAACTTTGTTTTGCGCTAAAAAGATACTCCAAAAGTCGAAATTAATTATTTCGATGCTTTTGATTTCTTCCACTGTATTTCGCGTGAAATTCACATTCTCTCTCGCTAGAAACGAACTTTTTATATCTTTTTAACAATTAATATCGTTCGGATTTTCGATCGCTTCATGATCCTGGATGATCAAAGCTTGCTGATTAATTATCCGTTGATACGTTAATGCCATTGATTTCTTCGTGCTATAGAAAATTTTACGTAATATTGCACATGTATATCCGCTGTCCGAACTGCTCGTATAATGCAGGTATTACGCGAAACTTCGTTGACGTGTATCCGCCAGAAGATCCGTGTATGCGCAACGATTTGAGGAAGAGCACGACGACGGGGATGGCGAGACACGGGCCAACGGCATGGAGGGGTGGACCATCCATCATACGGCGGAAACCAGCCGGCACATTGCCGGAAGTGACGTCATGCTTGAAATATCGACTAATAATTTATACGCAGACGTTAGCGCCCGCTCGCGTTTTGCAGGGTTACCTATCCGTAATAACAAACTAACGCCTCCCTGTATTTGTGGTTGCCGAACGTGCACGCGACGCGTGAACACACACTCGGGGATCGTAGCTTTCGTACTCTCGATGTTCTCGAGATGTTCTCAAGTACGCGTAACTTTTGCTATGTTACATATGAATTTTTTAGATTTTTTAGATTGAACATTCGTTTCCTTCGTTAATCTTCTGATAATAAAGCAATTTTATCAGACAAAAACGCAACAGTCGTTTCGATAGCGTTACTTAGGCAATCGTATCGATACGACGAACGCATCGATAGCGGTAAATGTGTTAAAGAGTTGATACGATGTGAATCAGGAAGAAAAAACTAAAACGGAAGATGAAAGATGAGTAGACAGAGAGAAAGAAAAATATATCCTACGTGTCTATGACGCAAAAATTTCACGATGAATTATTATCTATTATATAGACGGCCCAGCAATTGTAGACGAGAGGACGTGAATTTTTTCTGAAAATAGATCGACGTGAGCGACGTCTCTTTGCTCGCATCATCTGTTCGCTTATGCGATATTGAAAACTATCTGCCGATTTGTATAGGATAGACGGAACGTGGTGTATTCAGGCTCATCATTCGATCCATGATGCAAAGGACATCGGTGACATTCTTTTTGTCAAAAGCATTTTCAGCACTATCGGTATTCGATCGCAAAATCTGAAATTCGACAGCTGCCACTCTTCGCGTATCTCTGCTACGTGATAGAAGATAGCCTGTATTTAACTTACGTGTAAAGAAAAATACTGTCAAGTATTTAGTAGCAAGGTATGCTATCACGTTCTCAAAATAGCGGAATTTTCGATAAATTATCTTTGTAATGTGCAATATAGTAAAATATTACGCTATTGATATATATTACACGTAACACGTATGGCGAAACGTAGAGTGATTTAAATTATGCGAAGGGGCCATTGCCAGTGAAAAAATGGTACAAGGGTATTTTATTTTGAAAAAAAAAATAAATATCTATAGAAAATGATACATTAGATCTAGGTCCTTAGATTATTTATTTCGAGAATTTTTCTGTGAATTCTTTTTTTTGTGATTACGTATAATAATATGTTTTCACTTTCCAACTTTCATAGCTTCCTACAGATGTCAATTTTTATTTATCTTGTAACATAAGCGTATTGTTCTACGTTTATACGTTCTAACGATTAGTTCAATACGCGTTTTGTCATACAACGTGTAAATATATTACGCTGTGAACAGCTGTTTTGTTTTTTTATCATTCTCATCGTTTACCATTTCGGCTCCTCGATTATGAATTCAGTGAATGCAAATACTATTACAAATAGTTAATTCTGTATTTTGTTCGATTAATTAGTTTCCTGTACTTGTATAAAAAGCCTTGGCTGAACTTACTTCAAGATTGAAATTTCTCGCACGAACCTTTGCAAAACCGTAGTTGACAAGTGGGAACCGTCATAGCACATTCGCCAAATGCAAAATGAATGTTTTTTGTGATCAAACTGAAACTCGTAGAACACGCAATGTTTTATATGGCTAGTCATATCAAGAGTTTGTAAGAAACCTTCTGAATTTCTGGCTACTATAATGCTAACAAAAGTATGTATCTTATTCTGATTCTGATCTTTTTCGGATTCTAGAATCACTCGTATCAACAATTTCTTGGAAATAATAGATACAATAACGACATAAACGAAATGAAACGAATGATCCACGATCAAAATTGTTTTTTACTTATTGCTAGAAACGTATTTAAAGCTTTTGTTAGCTTTTATCGATAAATATGTCACACATATTCGTTGTGAGCCACTGTTCTATTCCATTCGAGTAAAAACTTTTCACGAATAATTACGCAGGAATTTACGTTAGAAAATCTATGGATGAAAAACGAACGATCGAAAGTTCAACGATCCCTGGCAAGAATCGAATAAAACGAGGCCTCGCATCGAATACACGAAACGCGGGCTCTCGTTGCCCGAATAAATAACGCGCGATCGAACAAAGTTCGACAAGCGTTCTCGAGCGCTCGTTCGTCTCGATGGCCAATCTAACGAGCATCGTTTCAAAAAATTACATACCGAATCCCATCGGTTAATTGAACGAAAGCACTCTCTGCTTTTTCACCTCTTCACGGTGGAAACGCAAAATTCACGTTTTTAACCGTCCCTGATGAATAAACAGGAGCGGATGACAATCGCACCATCGAGCGTGGAAATTTCACCGAGAAGTACTAACGCAAATCACGCGATCCTCGTTATCGATGAGAATCGGAGAAACAAATGTACTTTGATCCGACTGCGAAACTGAGCCACGCTGCCGTTGCAATCTTACAAACGCGGGCTGTCGTTTGGGCGCTGTTCGCGATACTCGAAGAGCAGAAAATAAATATGAAAAAGAAGAAAAAAGAGGAGCAGCGGGGGCAACTGGTTCGGACCTTCTACAAAGTAAGGGTGAAGAAAATGGGGTCGATGCGCGAACCGATGTTACCCCGGCTGGCAAATCTCTCCTCCTTTTCAGCATCCGGCGTCGGGGTAAAACCTGAGAACTCCTTTCGCACTCGATATTCCATATTTCTTGTGACAATTTCTCCCGGTAAATTTATAGACTTCCCTTTCGTCGAGACGTTGCTGGGAGCAGCATGGCGTAGGGACAGGGAAGGAAATCAAGAGAAAGAGGTTGCGAGCGAGTCGAGGATAGGAACGAAGGCTGAGAATGACGATCGCGCGAAGAATGGAGGTCGGTGTTAGTGGTCGTAAAAAAGGAGAAGGGTACGGGGAGCGAAGGAAGGAAGGAAGGAAGGAAGGAAGGCGATCGAATGAAAAGCTTCTGCCGCCTTCTCCAGCTACTGCTCTGTTGCAATGCGATCGGTTATAAAGAGACACGTCGATACGTTTGCGCGCGATGCCCGCCTCTCTGTGTGTACGAGCGTCAGAAGCCCACGTGGATTTACGTAAGTGAACGTTTCGCATCGCTGTATAGATGGCAGCAGCCGGCAGCAGCTGCAGACACACTTCGTGGAACGAAGGGGTTGCAAAGCTGCGTTACGGGTTTGGATAGCTGCTTGAAAACCTCCACCAGCCAGTCGCTCGGATTTTGATACACGCTTACCAAGTCGCAACTCTTCCTTCCGTATCCGTGAAAAAGCGAAGAGGCAAGGAATATTTTGCGTTCCCGTGCAATTTACATTCACGTCGTGATGTCGTCAAGGTTAGTAAAAACGGAGAAAATGAGCGACCCCTTCCGAGAGAGAAATCTGAAAATGATCGAATGCTCGAGTGCCTCGTAACGAAACTTTGCATTTATGAAGATTATTTTCCGATACTCGACAACTAATTAATCATTAATTAATAACCGTTGATCAAGTAGATTCGCGTTAGAATGTTAAAATATTCGTAGGCCAATATGTTTTCCGATTCATCGGAGGATCGATGATTATTCGTTTAACTTTGCGTTGATATCCGATAAATAATATAATTTATTAAGCGTATCAAGGTAATTAAGAACGTTGAATCGCTTCTTCTCTATGTCAGGAAGAAAAAAGTAATTTGCTTGGATTTACGTCGACAGGACGGACACCTGCAAAGAGTGCATTGAATCGCACGTGAGCCGCAATTCTTCTCGAAAATTAAGCCATCCTGGATAGACAATTGGGTATAAAGGATAGCGAAATGGACTATCGGGCGATCGGAGGAACGGCGCTCAACGCAGCTGGAAACATTGTCGTAGGCGAGAAGAGAGTGAACGTTGCTCGTATCCAAATGTCGAGCGCAGGTGTGGAAGGAAACAATGCGGTATCGTGAACGGGTCGCAAATCGACTTATCTCCACTCGGACACAAGAGCATCGGTGAACAGACGCTTTGGAATGCGCTAATCGTGCGAACACGCGCGACTGCTAGGTCGCTCGTAATGCAACCTCTGGTCCCAAGAGTACAGTTTGACAGGTTTGCGTCCCGACGATCGATCTGCCACCAGATCCCCGAATCGATCCGTAGCCCCTCGAAACCCCGTCGTCTCACCGTCAATCTCGCCTTTCACCGCGTTAATTGGATTACGGAGTTTGCGTTGTGCCTTCGTCGCCGAATATATATCCTTCTTCTCCTTTTCACCGTGCAACCCGATCGACGCGGCACAACGCGACGCGACGCGGCATATCTGTTCGCGAATTAAGCAATCGAATTCACCGCGTTCGAGATAATTCATCCCCTCGAACGGTGTTCCCGGTTATTCCGCCACGACTTTTCTTCCTCTTTCTGCCCGCTATAATGCGATTACCAGTTAATGAAAATTCGAACGACCGATAATAACCTCTTCGGCATGGGAATTAATTATGGAAATTCTATGATGCCTGCCATGCGAATTATGCTTCCGTACGGATAAAGTGAATGACTTTTAAGGGAGAATTACTTTCGATACTTGCATCTGTGATATAATGTAATGTAATGTAATAAAATACGTGTAATATACTGTGATAATCGTAAATGCTTACAATTTCTAGATTCACTCAATGACTAACGAAAGACGCATAATTATTTGAAGAGAATATTCGAAGAGATTGAATTTATAAGATGACTTCAATTTATACTTTGTACATACATCGTAATAAATCGTAAAGATCGGATTCTACATGTAAGCCGTAAAGAAATGCGGCGATGACCGGTACACGAGCAAAATCACGGTTAAATGATCGAGTTAAATCCATTGCAGGAGACTAAATTTGTGCATCGTGAAGATTTAGGTTTGGGTAAAGATCGGACGATAAGTTTCACATCTCGTGTATCATAAAAGAACAATTTTAAACTTCAACATCGAATTAACATTCTTCCGTAAAGAAGGGCTGCTATTTCTAGATATCTTGATATAGTTCTCGGATAATTAAATCGCGTTCAACAAACTCTACTGTCAAATAAATAAATCCGATCGATATATATTCTTTTTTTAATGATACGTAATTTTGTGATACGTAAATTAGTCGTTTCAAACTGATTGTCCTGTCTGAAGGGAATTACGCATTTAAGGGTTAAACACCTGCTTCCATAAAGAAGGGTCGCTATTCATAGACGCCGCTGTTTTGTCCAACAAAAGGGAAACCAGAGAGAACAAGTAAATTGCACGAGAAAGACGGTGGACCACCGTAAAGAGCGAATCAACGAGCCGAAAGAGACAGACAGGCGGACAGACAACTGGGGGTAGCCGACAGATTCGGCCCAATTTCGGCCTTTGTCGGCACTCGAATCGGCGTGAACGTCCCGAAAATGCAATGCATTCATGCGAGCTCGTCATTATGCGTGCGACATAATGCGCGACTGCATTGCGACTCGGCAATCATCGTCGCGGCACGTCCAGCCTTGTTCTCCGTGCGTCATTCGAATTTGCGAGCGCATCACAACACGGCAGGGCCACCATCGGAGACCGCGACAGGACTTGTACCTGTCTAAATTTAAAGCGAAGCGTACCAAAACCTACATCCGCGCGCGTGTACCTAAGCATTCGCGGCTAGAACGTTTGTTCTCACAAACAACACTAATGTTTAGACTAGACTGGCGGAGACAGACTGGTCAGCTATTGGATTTACTTTCGGGGTAGATTTATTCGTGTGAAACGTTTGAGTTAAAGCGGTAGGTCATATGTACTTATCGTTAGAAGTAGAGTGACTTTTATGCAGCAGCTGTTAAGCATGTTTGTTAAGACTCGGTTAATTTGGATAATTAACTGAGAGATTATTAAAATAGCGTTGGGTGGAAAGCTGCAGGATGCTTGCGTCGATTATTTCAGTCGAGTAAAGAAATGGCACTTGGAATTTTATAGCTTCGATCTCGTGTGTTCTAAACGATGTTTGATTAATTTTAATTTCTTTTTGAAGTTCGTTAATTGGCGTAGAAAATGGCAGACGCGTTTTATTTAATTTTCCATCTTCAAAGAGAAAAAGATAGGATTTAACGAACAACGAGCCTGAACATACACATTTTCAAAATTTACTCGCGCTCAGCCTCGAAATCTTAGATCTTAGGAGATGAAATTTCGCGAGTATGTAAATTTCGAACCTTAACAATTCTCGTTCAAGTTGCTACTTAGTATTTCATGTCTCGCGAAAGTACAAAAGATTGGAATGCCATTAAACAGGAATATTTTCACAGAATCGCCCATTGAAATATTAAAATATTCCTCTGCATGCATACCCGTTGAGGCGTTCGTTTGACGAGAACGAGAGAAGTTGAAATCACGTTTTATCACTTTTACCTAGCCGCAGAGAAAGGAGAAAGGCCTCATTTCCGAAGCAAAAGGAACCGTCCAATCGTTTTCACCGTTTCGATGTAATATTTAAATATTCATCGGCGACATCTTATACATATAAAAGTCTCTCGGCAACATTATCCGAATAGAGAGGTTAATTGCTACTTTGCATAATAATTCAATGAGAGTAAAAGGTCCGTCGCGGTTGTCTCATTCTGATCGTCGTATTCTTGCATCAAATCGGTCGAGAGATTCGAATATCGGAAGAGAGATAATTTTGTCAGAAAAATAGAGAGAATCGAGTCCACTTTCCGAGATTATGGAATCGCTCCTCCATGGATTAAAGCTTATCCATTCGACCGCGTTCAAGATAGATACGTTCCGTCTCCTCGATATGAACTACTGAAATCGATGATTTTGTACAACGTTACATTTTTAAAGCTAACGTTTCATTGAAAATATCGACGAAGGTAATAGGCAATTTTTCAGTAATCTGTAATCAGCAATTCCGATCCTGATTTCTATGTTATATCAAGGAAGGAATAACACCTTCTTTGTAAACCTGATCTTGAGAAAGAAATATGCATAAATCTGGATAAACTGTACCGATTGGAATTTGTACTTATAATAATTTTTAGCTCTGTACAAAGAAAAGCAAATAATTAATTTACCCCTGTTCCAAGATGAAAAGTTTCTACTTTTTTGTGCATCGAAGCACCCGAGACATAAAACAAACGATCTCCACGCATTTAACTCAAATTAGCTGTTACTTGTTAGCGTCGACTTCTACAAGTCGAAGATCCATTGGCGAGCTGAGCCAATTCAAGATGCTTCAATGTATTTATATGGAATCGTCACCATTAGCGAGCTAAACTGCCCCTGGTACTTGAAAAAATTGAGCTCCGGCTGGCACGAGATTGTGTCGTGAACAATTTTTTGGAATTAAAAAATAAGAAAAAAGGATCTCTACCTTTCGAATTTAAATTCGCACTGTTCCACTTCATCTTATCGTTATACTTTCCTCGATCACGTTGATTATCCACGTTATCCCTTCGCTGATCAATAGCAAACAAAATCGGGGAGTTATCCATTCGATTGGCTACAAAGTTAAAGGATAAATCGTTGTCTTTAATTTACTTTAAAGCCATTCTCCGATTGGAACCGCGTGAATGACCGACAGTACAGAGCTCTCGCTTTGTTCATCTCGTGTCGTTTCCAACGATGCCTCGTGGCCGAGGTCTCTAAATCTCTAAAATCGTAAAAACGAGCTGACAGAAATTCCTTTACGAGCTATCCTTTACAACTCATTTGGCACGGCCGATCTCTCTCGCCATCTCGACCGACCGAAAAGGCACGGCCTGGTTTTTATTACGAATGCGCCATGCTACGCATAAATAATGTCTGACAGTCACGTTCACAATGACTCGTTAAGGGCCGTTCGAAACATCGACAAAACAGAAGCGTCCAGGGAACGGGGGACGAATTGATCGAACGCGAATCATACCGTTCGAACTATGAAATGCCAATACACATATGTATGAAGCACGGCTATAGCGCAGTTTGACATTTTACGAAGAACAAACTGCTGAATTTAGACATAAAGCCAGTGAACAAAATCTAAACAAAAACGAAAATAAATAAAAAAGGAGAGAAGGGATCAGAAAGAACGAAAGAGGAACACTCGTTTTATACTTGCGTATCAGTTTTCCAAAAATCGCACAGCTGGCTATATCTTTACATACGTAACAAATAATTAAGAAAACCAACTCACTTTTATACATCAAGTTCTCTAGTATTCTAAACGTTGATCCGACATAATTGTTGAAGGAGAAAGAAATTTTAGAAGCAAAGATAATCTCCGACTTTCGAGCACCTTTGTTACGGCACAGGACCCGAAGAAATACCATAAGATCGGCGATGTTTGGGGCAAACGGCTAATGGTGAAATGAGCAGAAAATATTACAGTAGGGGAGCTTTAATGATTCAAGTTACCCTAGTAGCAAAGCCTTAAGCGTGTTGCAAACACCTTTCGTTCTTCCTTATCAGCTCGTAATCTTTCCAGCCTAAAGTATCTGACTCGCTATTGCATAATTTTCTCCAAATTTTCGATTCAAAGTACCTCTTTAACTGATAGTAAGACCTTTAGATTTATTTTGATAATATCGATATTTAATATTACAAAGTTTTCATATCATTTTTACTAACATGCAAATGTAAATCAATATGTAACGTAACGAGAATGCAAAAAGGGGTGACAGCCACTTTTCCAGGAACATGTAGTGTGTATGTACGTGTACGAGCGACAGTATGTAGCAATAAAGGTACATATGTGCCGTGGTAAACCATAAGTACGGTCACGATGGTATCTACACGTGTGCTTCTTAAATATTCAAAGAGAGTGGACGAGACGCGAAGAGAGATAACGCTTTCCTGTCTTATGAAAACACTATTGGAGCAAAAAATCCGACAGTGCCATCTGGACGAAACATCCTTCTGCAACCTAGCTCTTTCAACATGGCCTCTCCCAAATATTTATAATAAGATTCAAGATAAACCTTCCCACATATGACTGTTAATTCCAGGAACATGCATCAGACATATTTTCGTATCGCTTTTATGGATACCTGTTTCCGAAAACGGCGGAACAGATTACTATTTCCGTCCATTCTATTTTCCTTCGGTCTGCACCGCGTTGTCGGTAGTTTTATTCATTCTGTATATTTGTCTTTTCTTCCGTTCTCAAGCACGCGACTATTTTATCATCACACAGATGTGAACAAACGAGCTTGAACACACAGAGCGCGACACATATCTTTGAATAATACTTAACAATGTCCGAACGGCGACTTTATTTGCTCTGACGAAATATTTTTTCACTATTTGCGAATAAAAAACGAGACAGCCCCGTTTCCCTACGCGAAACACGTATTTGTACGAAACGAAACAAACAAAATAGTAGCAGGTAGGAAAGGAAAAAATAGACCAAAAAAAGAAGAAAAAAATTGGAGAAAAATCGTTTGTCAGCGAGATGAAATATCACGCGACGTGATATGGCATTCTTTAAATCTCCCAATGGAAACATAATTTTGAATAAACGGGATTGATTAAAACGCGATTCGACTAACGTGCGATTCCATTCGCGCGTACGTCGATAAAAACAGAAGCGACCAGCTCCACGTGTCTCGTCATCGTCAGCTTAAAATTCATTCTGCCTCTTTTACGAGGCCGTAACTGACTTACGGCGTTCCACCCATCGTGTCCCCCGTCGATGCTGCTCTGTTCCGTAAATATACAAATAGTCGTTTTTATCTAATTACGTGCTTTACCACAGATTACATTCGTTTCGATGTCGATCGTTCAGAATTCGCCGGTGTTTTAGCGACGGAACAGGAACTAACACCGTTTCATATTTCTCTAAATTGAAAAGCAAAGTCGACAAACATATTCGAAGACATAAATGTACGAAAAGTGTATGTCATTTTACTTTCATGTTCGACGTTACACTTTTAGCGAGAAAACGAATAACGCAGACACTTTTAGTCGATATCGGAAAACGTTAAAAGCTGTTTCGACTGGTTCCATTATTACTATTAAAAGGTGATCGAGATTCTTTTTCGCGGCCAGTAACTTAATCAGAAATAAAAGTAGATATTACTAGGATAACCAGACGCGAAATTTCCTTAACTCTTTGTAAATTGTAAACGTGAAAACTTTCCCAAGGACTTTTCAGTGAACGTAAAAGGGGCTAAAAAGCCCTTTTGTACCTTCCACGATTTAAATATCGCATGCAAATACCAGGATGAACAAACTGCTCCTCTTTTTACACCGTTTATCAAGAACAAGAATGAACAAAACGGAGATACGACGTTGCCAAAGGAAGAAGCGATGTTCCCGCAATAGCTCGTTAATATTATCGGCTATCCTGGAATTTTATCGCTGGAATTGCGTGATCTGGCCACGCGTTCGAACAGCGATCGTGAAAGAAAAGCGAGAGATAGATTGTCAAGCAGATACAACGATGAGACGAGAAGCAAAAGGAAACCGAATATAACCGTAATTCCTGTCATAACAAAAGCGAAAAAGCGACTAAGAAAGTGCGGAAACGCGCGACGAGAGGGTGGCAGATATAGGGGTGCATAAAAGAAAATCATTTCAGGCGTTATAAGAGGGGTTGAAAAAAAAAAAGGAAAAAGAGTCGATGATCAAAGCAGTCCGGTGAACGGAACAGCGGGACAGAAAGGATATGATAAAGGCGCAGAAATTGTAGCAAAATGGGAGAAATATTCAACGGTAAATAAGCAGAATCGCCGGCTAATAGAATAAGAAGAACGAGTTGTAGAGCGAGAGGCGAGAGGGATGGTACAGGAAAGAGAGTACAAAGTACGAAAAATACGAAGGTAATAGAGAGTGACGGGTGAAGACTCGGAAGGGAGCAATGGATGAAATCGAGAAGGGGTGAGAAGCTAGACGGCAAAGAGGAAGGAGAGGCTATTTAACCCTCGGAGCCGAACCGAAACTTTTCCTCTGCTCGCGGTTAACGTAATGTACGTAACCAGCCGAGCGTTTATTTGCAGACGAGAAAAATGGAATTACAATAAAGCGAAATGGAGTTCTAACGATCTGGCTGGCGCTTTGCGTATCCTCGATTACGGTGCGCTCTCCGTCTTCCCAGCCGAGTGAACTATAAAGTGCCCTCGTTAAATTTTGTTTTGCACCACTTTATCGCAGCCGATCTTTCTGCCTTTTTTCTATTCACGAACCTGAAGTTTCGGTGATTTTATATTAACTGTGAAAAGGTTGGACGAATAGGAAAATTCATCTCGAACTAACTATCGCGGGCCTGTCGAACAAAGATTCTTTACGAAATAATTTTCGTTCCTCGTGACGAACATGTCTCTTCTATTTATGGCGATAAGTCGATTGATAAGTGCCGCGTTTCTATAAAGAAAATATGAACGAAGGAATCTTTTGTACTATCTCAAACAACTTAATCTCAAACAACTTTTTCTTCAACTATATAATATAATTTTACTTCGCCGAGAACCTACAAATATTTAAAGAAGAAAAGATTTTTACGAAATAAATTAAACTTAAACGTCCCAGGATCTTTACTTAATCCCCCATCGTCTATAGACCTCACGCTCGAATTACCGTGTGTAATGCAAATTACTGAAACTTACGCGCACTTAAACGATCAAATTTACCTCACGCTTCGTGTTTCGATAGGTCGATATAGTGCTAACATTGCCTTCAAAGGGACCGTTCCTTTGCTCGAACGTTCCTTACGTAGGTTTACGGTACGTTTGTCTCTGTTTTAAAACATCCTTACGTCCGTTCGCGGTATTGGTTCGAGCATACCCGCAGGAAGTATATCAGTGTTCCAAGGAGAAGAGGAACACTTGTATCAGCGTGGAGTAACGTATGCAGCCAGGTGTTATCATTCCCTCTCAACGATAATATTGCTCTTACTATCGTATGCGCTTCTTCCGGACTTGCATTTACCTTAGACTCTACGACTGCGACACCGTCCTTGCCACGCGATATCGACCTTTTCTCTTCAAGGGAATAGAAATGGAAAAATAGGTGGTCGTAAAAGTGCAAATCTCGCATAGAATCGCCATTGTCAATTTTCGGTATTTACAACTATTGCGCCGATTGTTTTCTTACAGGAAAATAAACATGTTTCCGATTACTGTTTTTTATATGAATTACACGTAAACGTTTCCGAAAAATTCTTAGGAAATTTTACGTTGGATTTACATCGCTGTTAAACTGCGGATATTTTGGCATTTCTAAAATACGTCAATGTAAATGAAATATATAAAATAGAAGCGTATTAATAAATCAGAAACAGAGAGAGAAATGAAACCGAAGTATTATTTTAGTTCCAATTCGCGTTCTTAAGAAAATCGATTATTCGATTACAATAGACGATAATTATAATCTTGCCGATTTACGTTGTCCTAAGTTCTTAAAGGAGTGCAAATACTTTATCCCTTCACGCGGAAAATTTTCGTTATTAACAATAAGGCAAACAAATTTTTAAATTGTATTATTCATTAAATAATGAAATATTATTTATTGTAAGTGACGTAGTAGAATCTAGTAAATCAATGGCAGACAGTTTATCGAATCAATGCATATGTACAAAAGGGAATTAACGTCGTTCTAGACCTTATTTTTCGTTATAGCATCGAAATTGTTCTTCTGTTCGTCACTTTCATTTTTTAGCACGTGTTACGCGTTCACCACGATTTATGACTTTTATGCTATTTATTGCACCTTTGTTTCTACGTCTCTAGTAAATTACGTGCGATATAAAATTATCCTTTGGAGATTTCACGATTAATCGACGAATCAACTCGCGGAATAGACAGTTTGTATTAATTAACCTATCCATGACGCAAAGATCTCTGACAGAAATAATACTAATGAGTAAATATGAATCGGCTTGTACAAATATAATCTTGTCCGATAGCAGCATGAATATTTATCGAATAACCTTTGATTAAAACGGATTGGTTTTTAATTCCATTATCTTTCTGCCGATGATTTTTAAGTAAAAGCGCGTAAACTGATTACCGATCCGCTGAAACAAATACACGCTGTTACGTAGGTTATGCATACGCACAGATTAATTAAGAAACGCTTAAAATATCTATCGATTAAACCACGCATCGGCAAAAGTATTCATTTCATTCTCCACCAACGCCTTGCAATTACAAAGCTGGTTATTTTTCAATTAAACCATCCGCGCTACTTCCATGAAATATCGCGATTGGACATCGTCGTTATTTATTATTATGTCCGACCGCAAATTTGCACCAGATTAAGCAAAGATGTACGACTGGGGATATTTTCTATTAATCGTTTTAATCGTAGAAACAAGTAATACAAGTTTTAATATCGAAACTTATTTAACTATTTAAATGTTATAATCTGATTTTCAATCTGCATAGCTAGTTTAAAATTAACCTAAATAACGGACACGATATTTCTATGTACTGATATAAAATTTGGACGATTAATATTTTTATATCCCAATATTTATGAAACTTTTAACAACATTTAATCGGTCACGCAAAAGAGTATATTTTTATCGGATATTCGTTGAATTTTATAGAATTAAACTTTGGCTTGCAAAACATTTAGTGTCTGTGGTATCAATGGACTTTTAAAATATCGATTATTTCATTCGGACGATGTAGTCTCTAATTATTTAAAACAATGTATTAAATTCAGGAAAGCAGTTCGTTCGGACGCACGTTCCACATGAAGGAACATAATGCATCAGTGATAGTCATGATAGTAATCGTTAAGATGATTTCGTCGTCTCTTCTTGAGTTTCTTGTGCCTGCGTGTGCAGATATAGGTGCGCATAAGTAGAAACGTATGTATCCGCTAAAAGAGGTTGTAAGGGGTCGACACAAGATCCATCGAAACGTACGTGAAAATAACTCAGTTACCCTGAAACGTGAGTTGTCATAAGCGTATAGATACGAACTATCGTGAAGAGAAAGGCTGAAGAAAGGTATAGCGAGCAATCGCATTACGTCGTGCCATGGTTTGCCTCTTTGTGAGATGAAAGCTCTCGAAAGCCTGTCATAGAGAACAAACAATATTTAATCTTCCGTTGCGAGAATGATCTCAAGTGACAAAGAATTAATCTGGCTGATAAAAATGATAGTTTACTTTGTAAACGAATAAAATTGAACGTGGTTGATTAAAAGTTGACATTTCAGTGTTTACGTGACTTTTGTGGAGGAATGCACATAGAGTGAAAAATGTAATTTATGATAAAATTGAACAAAAGTTACTTTAATATAGATTGAAAATTATATCTTTTTTAGTATATTTTATGCTTTTATCTATCGCTATATAATTTCCATCAACATTAAAATTGATCACGAATTATTTTAAAATATAGATAAAAAATGTGATCGAAAGAATTTAGAGCCTTTGAAATAAGAAGAATTTAAGAATTTTAATAATAATAATAATAAGAATTTTTATATTTTCTGTTAATAAACAATTGAAAATGAACTTAGAAACCTTAGGAATCGTAATAAATAAAGATTTTGTTGAAAAATGCTATTATGAATCTTTAGTTTACCAAAATCTCTTCTCTAGAAAATTCAAGCGTTTTTTAGTCATTCAAACCTATTTTACTATTGTAAAATCACATACTTATATCCTCTCATAAATATTTTTCTTTGAAGAAAAAATATTATTTTGCATTAAGTGACAATTCGATTATCATAAATTCCTTAACCACGTTTTAGACAGAAGAATGTTTACGTGAAACGAGCAATGATAAGATGATGCTGTAAAAAAAGTGCTGCAGCATGGTTCTAGGTCCGTTTCACACTTTCCGCTGTTTTTTTATATTAATACACCACTTTGTCACGAAAGGAACGAGACGAAGTAACTTTTCTTCCTTTCAGGAAGCGCAAATGTTTCCTTTATAACGTTGGAAATGCCATGATGGTTCCTTTTAATGAAAACTCTCGGCTTGAGAAAGATTACATTCATTCAGGAAGTTACAATTACCAGTGCAAATGCAAATATGAGGCGTGCTGTTTGCGGAAGATCCCGTAGAACTACGAACGAAAGGGAAATGAAAAGGACACAGTGCGAAGACAGTTACACAATTTCATTTCAGATTATGATCTATTCAAGGGAGACTTAATTTTTTTATGTTTCTCATTGTCAGTTAACCAACTTGATTTCTCCTTTTTTATGCGATCTTTAAGTGGTTACGAATCTCTTTTATCGTGTACTGTAAACATTGGAATAACGTAGAAACCTAATTGAATTATAAATATTCGAAATGCAGCGATGGACAAAAGAAAGTTTAAGGAGTATATAAAACTGGAAATGCCATAATTTTACAAAATCGAATTATAATTTAATTAGAACAGTGAACGCGAATCAAACATTAAGCTTGTTATATACGTTATATTTGATACAAAATTGATATTTTTCACTATTCGGACATATTTGTTATATATTTTGTTAAGGACTATTTTTAAGATTCTCTATTTTTTAAATTATGCAATTACTTTGACCGACGTTGTCTTGCTTTCTTAAGCGATCGTGCTGATCAAAATCGGATCGTATTTGAAATTCATCAAAATCCGATGCAGAGAAGAAAAACAATGGTAGCTCGTCCGATGCAACCGTTGCGTCTGCTGAGAATGTCTTGAAAGTGAGTCATTTCCTACCCTCGTTTCGATTTCTCATCGCAGGATTGTCGGTCGCTATACGACCACTGTGCAGTCAAGTAAGCTCTAAGAAAAACACGAGAGGAAGTTCGTTGGAAAACGACGGAAAAAAGCACTCTCGTAAAGATATCACTTCTTACATTTCCGTCGACGCGCTTGAAATATCAGAGACCGGCTGTCGAAGAAAATATTCGGCCCAGGGCAGAGGCAATCCGGAAAGAATCGTTTTGAAACCGAGTGAAACGGAATCCTCTTATCAGTCGTATCTACCAGGATTTAAACAGAAATTTCCTAAATTACACGTATAAAAATAAATTTTAGAAATTTAGAATAATTAAACTAAATTACTAAATTACTAAATTATTAAAGTACTAAATCGAACCGTTACGTTGACGCGATACTTAATTATTAGGATTACTATCTTTAAAGTTATTTAATAATTTCTTTTAACTTAGAATAGATCGACTGTCGAAAAGTAAAAAGTCGTCTATCAATTTATTAACAAAATTTAAGTGGGAAAATTCGTAGCTTTATATAAAAATGTTACGATGTGAATTAAAAAAATGCTGAATATCGATTTCTACTTTTTTCACGTTTGGTGGAAGTTTGTTCATTGTTTCTTCGAGGATAATTAACAGCCAGCCCTCGATTGTGCAACGGCGAGAATTGAGTGAAATTAGAACCACTGAAATAACGGTAAAATATCAAATTCTGTTATTGTTTAGTAACGAATGCCAAGCTTATAAGAGGATCGTGAGAGAATCTATCAAAGTCAGCTATAGAGCTTACCCGGAAAGAGCACGAAGCGAGCATGTGAACGTGACTAATGACACCAATAGGCAAATAAATGCGTACTGATAGCACGTAAAGTAAACAACAGCTGTCGCAGCCGCGAGGACGCATAATTTGTTACAACTAAAGGTTTGCATTAATTATATGCCGCGGTCGTGACGAATACATTTACTGAAATTATTCGTGTGCAGGTACCTATCATACGTTCGCATACATCGACTATTTGCTTCTAAAGGATGATATAGACGGTATCAATATTTCCGGTGTTTATCCAAATATTGCCGGAAACCGACTCACATCCCTTTACGATATTTTCTGATTCCTCGCATGAAAAAATGTACTTTCTATTTACTTTTGATATAAACATATTTCTGGCAATGATTTATATTTTTTGAAATCATATATTTTTTGAACTAATCTTATGTGTTATATTTACATATTTTATACTTTGGTTGTTTCATGTACATACAACGAAAGGAATAATCTTTCATGTTTACTTTGAAATGTGGAATATTTCTACTAATTATTTTTCAATCTAATCACTTCGCCAATGGATTCTATAAATATTAATGTACTCTATAATTTTCAAAATAAGTTCATATTATTCAAGAAGAGCTATTGAATGGTACATAAGGTGACAAAAAACAAGCGATTGAAAATGATTGAAAATGATAGTGGTGTAGATACGATGAGATTTATGGCCAGAACAATGGACAAATTGAAGTTGAACGGGAAGGAAAATAGGAAAATTTGAGAAAAATAATAACGGCGAAGCGTTGTTGGCAGAACTTTGCAAAGAATTCTCCTACCATCGTTGCTGCACTTTTTCGTACATGAACGCATATGCTAGCATATGTGCGTTAGAGAATAGAAGGGTTTTCTTCGTAGGAACACGTGTTACGGGCTGCACATACATTATTCATCGACAATGGCGTACAATTCTATCCACGGCAGGTGGCAAAGATACGCTTTCAACGATCCATCCCTAAATACCATGTCGTCGCTTTGACGAGCTATTATAATCAACAAACAAGTTCATTTGAAATAATTAAACAAAAATAAATAAATAAAAATTTCTGTTAAAACAATTGATTTATTCCTCTTCGCTTTTCAAAGAACAAAAGAGACAGAATCTTTCGGTCAAACTAACATTCTTGGAAATAGAAAACGGAAACAAAAGTAGCAAGGCATTTTACGTTTTAAGGTATAATTGGAAAGAATTTGGATACATATCAAAGCATTAGCAAGTACTTGCTGTTCATAAATTTCCTACGACTTACAGGATCTGATAACTTCGAGTCAAACGTTCGTCGCCGTCACGACTACCTTTCAGAGTACATACCTGCATAGTAGGAGCCTAATTAACCGGAGGGTTCAGAGCTCCATAATCATTTGAATTGATAGGTCAAATCGACAAAAAGCGTATGGCTGATTGTAGCGTGCGTATAAAATCGTGCACGTAATATGGACGTTTTACACGACTGGCAAAATTGGAAAACGCCTTTTAAAACTGCCTTCTTAACTACTTCTAACGTCGTTCTCTGAACTCCTTGATAGAGATCTACCATACTTATATGTATATACTATACGTATATGCCTCTATATTCTGCAATTTATATACCGATCACCTTAAAACATTTCAAACTTGACTCGTAACATATCTGTTGTTTCTTATACAAAAATTGTTGCCCCATTTTCGTGAAATCTTAAGATTGAGGATAACTTTCCCATGTCCTACGTTTAAGTAAAAATGTATTTGGATATATGTATTGAATTACATTTGGATATATAAATATAGTTTCCTTCAGAACTTGAAATTTCCAATTTTTCAATAGCCTGTATGTAAATTTAATCTATGTATCGACGAATTAAGAATCAATTCATGGGAGCGGTATTCGTGGCAAGAAAATGGTAAATATGCATCTGCGCTCGGGTTCAATGTTCTATTTCCCACGGCAGATGCAAAGCACTGCCGGAATCGGCCTGTACAAATAATCATTGTAATCCTTTTCTTAGCTTCACGTCGGCGTATCGGTCTCAGTAAACCACGGTATTCATGAGAAGAGGCAGGCTGAAATTAAGAAAAGACACCAACGTTTCCAGTTGGAAGCTACACCAATCTAAATATTATGCTGAAACATTCCTCGAAAACAATCGCCCATTGTTTATCGTCTTTAAATGAATCTTTCCTCTTGCGCAGCACTATGAAAATCGACAGAAAGCTAAATTATCATTTTCATTAAAAGAAATTTGAACTTTTAGACTGAAAAATACGACATATTGATTGAAAAGTTACATGCACTGAAGAAATTAAGATCTTTTACATATTAAAGAGATATGATATTCCAAAAAAGTAGCATCACCTTACGAAAACATCTTCGTAAATTGCGAAAAGCTATTAATAAAATTGAGATATTTAAATTGCCAACAACGTTAGATCATCGTATCAGAAAATCATCGCGACCCTAAAACGACGCTAAACACGCATACATACCTATCTATGCTGTTAAAACGGTCGATATTGTCTTTTCTTCCTTAGATGCGAACTTTAAATCGATCTCAATGGTTTGGAAACGACTAACAACAGATAGAATGGAGAGTGCACGTCTTGCCACAACGTGGAGAAGCAAGAGTGACCCTGTGACTTCCGACAGAACAGTCCTACTTCAACGAGGAGAAACAGTTTACCTTGTGCTTGAACGCCTGAAGCAGATAATGGTTTTGTTGTTCCACAGATCGATCGATCGATCGGTGCCGTCTTCACGAACCTCGCGTGTCTCCTCGTCTCTCCTTGTCGCTGCTCGTAATTCCTGTCGACGGGGACGATAAGTCACCTGAAAGGCAGTGAGAGCTTGCCACGATTCGATTCAGGGAACTTTCGCGATACTCTGTCCGTAATTAGTGAGGTAAAACTGCAGGAAGCGGTCGTTTTAGCTGATTGCTGATACTTTCATGAGTCGATAAGCTAGAAATTCCTTCGCGAGAAGATTGCGAGAAGATAAACTGTTCGGTTAAATGAAACATTCGTTACAAAATCATACGATGATCTTATTGGGGAAAATTTATGCCAGATTGATATTTAATGGCCCGATAATTATCGTGAAACGGTAGCAAGTGCATAAATTCATTCGTGAAATTATTTACGAGATGTTTCGAATTATTGCAACCCTCGACTCGTTTTTCAACGAAGCGAAACATAAACCGCCTGTAAGCTGCAAAGGACTGTCTCGTTGCAAGAGACATTGCACTTCTCTCGTGTACCCAACGTAATTCGCAAATTAAGCTCGCTCTAGGAGAATCCTACTCTGTTCTTGACGTAATTCACGAGATGTAACTCTCACGAGTTGTCGCTTAAAAATACTCGACTTCGAGTAAATTTTTATGTACTGCTGCCTATCCTCGTAGTCTCAGATTTACCAGACGGTTTTACAAACAGGGCTGCCAACAACGGGTTAATCGTTAAATTTCGCGAGTAGAGAATACGTTGCTATTTTTCTTTAAACAAACGAGTTATATGTCACTATTAAATGACTATAAATAGACAAAATACCGCTTCCAGTTCTATTATCTAATTCAATTAATTAAATATACAACTCTATAACTAAATATAACATTGTTTTCGCAATAAACGAGAATTCCTACAAACAATAGGCGTAACATATTCGCTGTAGCATAATTCTTAAAGAAAATTCCACAAAACAACTTCCAAAGCTAATTGTATCACTTCCAGTTCGTCGAAGATGTCGGACGCTCGAGAGCCAAGAAATATCAACAAGTACAAGATATCGACTCGAGGTGAATAAATCGACACACATCACGATCGTGCTGCGATTCTCGAGAAACAAGTTCATTGCCAGGCGCCAGACTGAAGTGGCTGTTATCGTTAACAAAAACCAGATCTACGAAGCATCTCTCAAGCGTTCCATAGAAAAGCCGTGTTCCAAGGGAGGTCTAGAGATCCGACCACTTGTCATTCCGTGTGCACACGAGACCAAGTACGCGCACACGTATTCGTTTTTCGGTAAAGACCGAGGATAGATGTTGAATGTCTTGCTAGACGGTGTGACATAAAGTCTTGACGGAAAGACTGCGGTCGAACTAACTTCCGTACGTGGAAGACGGTAACACCGAGTAACCCCCTAACAAACCATCTTGAGCCAGCAACGCCAATAGCTCCACCAGTTCAGTTTCAAAGTGGCGGTTTCATACGTACTCCATGCTCTATATGAGCAGTTTCCGAGTGGTTGCTGGTGCGAACTACAACCTTTTGCCGAAGGGAGATAGACGTCACGTAAGAGGAGTTAGGCGTATCCTTTGGATAGGATCGGTTTAGCTTCTGAACAGACAAATGGGAGAAGGAGGAAACTTGGTGGAAGATAAAGAGAGCGAAACAGGGGAACGACGATCTAACATCTTATGAGAAGGTCTCTCATTGAAATGCGAACTCGTGCTACATCGGGGCATGTGCGAGTATGTCTGCCTAGCTGGATTAGAATACATAACCTATCTCCCGTGTCATCCACGTCGCCCGATTCCTTCTACCGGCTGCCGCTATGCCTTTCCAAGGGAACCTAATTAATTAACCTATCGCATCGTGCACGCAAACCACTGGTTCTTTGGTGCTCTCTGCAGCCCCGTTAAGGACAAAAGCCCAAGATACTTGCTGCTGATATCTTTCACTCTGCAGCGCACCGCCATGCAATGGTTTGGTGGTGTTTTTATTAAAATCAAAACATTTCCCACCACCATTTTATTACTTTTGTCACGTGTATCAATGTATGTAAAGTATCAATATTTAAGTACTTACAAAAAATTGCTAATCTGAATAATCATTAGAAGATTACTAAAATCTTCGATAAATACTATTCGATTACAGAAGAAAATCTCTTGATATTAACAATTTTTAATTCGTACCTTACACAATTTTGTTAATTATATTAGTTCCTAGTACTTATGAACCGATGTACATCATTGAGTATTCTCATTATAAATTGCAAATTAGAAATGCCGAAATTTAACAGATCAATTTTAGAAGTAGCATCGATAAAGAATGACGTATAAGTCGTAAGTTCAGAGCGGTTATATGAAACTATCGTGCTTTAAGGTACCTATCGTTACTGAAATAACATCACCATCGATTATCACGGAATGTAATAAGGTAGGTGAACCCGATTCACGGTAAGTAGAATCGACCCAGTGTTTAAAAGGGTCGAAAACGGTAATTTTGGTCGATCGTGAGATAGAAGTACGAAGTTTCATGTTCGTTCTGGTATTTAAACTATGGACGAAGTTTATAAACGTAGTAGAATACGAATACGAGCAAGCAAAAATAAAATTGACGATTTTTCAATTTCATCTATATGTATGTAGCTATATTGCAATAGGAGACTTCTGTTTATAACTTTCTTAGATAGGATTAAATTTTATGTATGCTCTCAAAGGTATCATGTACCGTTTTATTATACTTTAATTTTAAAAATTTAGCCACGGTCAAAATAAAATTAGAATCCAGTACAAATAGTATAAAAATAATACCTCAAATTAATTTATGTATCATTTATGTAGGTGCTATGCCTACGTGCTAAACCATAAAAAATAACTTGCCTTACCTTGTTACGCGAAGAAGAAGGGCTAACTTGTCACTTGAATTACCAATCTCCTGGATGTAAGAATTTCTTTATCGAAGGACCTTGTGCTTTCAGTGTCAAAAGAATAAATTATATTTTCATTTTTAAAGATTAAAACTGATTTAATTAAAATTTATTTGTCTTTATTAACTGTTAACACTGTAATTTCAAACATTTCTGCTTAAAAGATAAATAGGTTAACAAAGTATATCAATACATAAAAGTTTGGATTTGTTATAGTATTCTGATTTTATTGATTGAAACTAAAGCATTAATTTCCTGCAGCTTCATTCATTTTCATACATTCTATCTTCGTTATGGTAAATATAAAAATATACATATTTATTTACTTTACTTACTTAGTATACTTATTATTAATTTAATTTTATCTCAGATATTATTTATATTTCCAGTCAACTTATATTACTTTGAACTTTGCTGAGAAATTCAACCACAGAACCATTATTCTCAACATTATCGTTTAATAAAGATGTAAAGGCATAAAAGCACAATATTTCGACGAAACGTTTCGATAAAATAAATATTGATATACGCCACACCACTGCTATGAAGTACAGATGTTACAATCGATTATCCATAAATAATGGCCAAGTATCGGCGACCATAAAACTGTCTTTATATCCTTAAAATATCGATAATCCTGATAAATCGAGGGGGTTACTGTGTAACTTTAAGCGCCTCTAAATTTGCTTTAAGATAGATGTTAATAGGGAATAAAGAAACTACACTTCCGCGAAAATGGAAAAGTATTTTCATTTACCGTCTCACTAAAATGAATTCATGAATTATTTTTATTATTTCGTTCCATAAATTGTTCCTCCATATTGGATTCTGGATAACAGATATGATCAAAAACATAATCAACGAAAACATACTTTGAACTTGTTTAAGTTACGTGAATAAAAGATTATATAATATCTAGAATATTATTTTATGCTATTATAAATAAAATTCAAGACTATAAAGATTGAAAAGGCAGATTAAGAACTTGTTCCTTGTCAAATAACTTTAGTGGTTAAATTTGTACTTCCATATCTGTATATAGATCTAAATTTCAGATGTATAAAAGTAGATAAATATAATTAAATGTAAAAAGTAAATAGGATAAATAAAAATACTTTACAATAAAATTACCAGTAATTTTTAACAAGCAATAAATACGAAATAATATAAAAGATAAAATATAAATAAAACATGCATACATAAACAAATGATTTGCATTAAACATAACCAAGCAGTGAAATCAATTTCAAATTTCATGAATTAACAATTATCATTAAAATAAAGTTATTTGAATTATATGTCATATAATATGAAAGTCAGTTATTTGTTGTAAATCATGTAAATGCACTGCTTAAAATAATTAGCGAATCGTTCACTATGTCACTTACTTGTTTCTTACATACCTTGCCTCCATGATTGTCTTTAAGCCAGTCTTTATCGCAGCAACGCACGAATAATGTATCGAAGTCCACAAGAGTTCTTCGTTTCTGTTAACCTTTTTCGTGTAATAAAACTGTTCATAGTAATGATTATTCAATTGTTTTGGACGGTGTATGTACGTCAAAATACTGTTTTTATAACATATAACACGCTCGTAACACGAAATGTAATATAAACATCCGAAATCAAATATGTATCGAAAGTTCAAATGTTGGTAAATAAATCCTTCGGAAACGCGAAAACACATTTACTCTACTGCCCAAATATAACCGAATTGTAATAACAACTTCCACCAGGGTCGCTAGTGTCGTTCTTGCTAAACTGTGGGGAGGCGACTTCGAGTCGTAAGTAGCTATATTTTTATTGTTATTCATTTAAAATCGCAAACAATATATTAACTACTATGTATATATTATAACAAGTGTTAACATATACATAAAAGACAATTCGTCAAACGTTTAATACATTTTAATACACTTTAAACCAATCACTTAACCGACGATGCAAAAAACTTTTTGTATCGTGTAAAATCGATTATTTCTTTAAAGGGTTTGCACACGATCAGTAATATTCCGAATATCTGGCAATAATAACCGTCAATATTTAATAACGATATACGTTTAATGACATTGACAATATTATCAATTGTGTGTGATCGATATTAAAGAACTGAGGTTAAATATTGTCAAGAATTTATATATTTTGCAATCCACGTACCACTAGTGTTAAGTGGTGGGGATATCGATAATATTATCGATCCTGTACGTGTCTCTTTACCGTTCCTTTACGGTTTCTCTTCTCGATACTCGATAATAACGAGATTCGAGTTATTCGTTGAAAAAGTTACTTAAGTAAATCGTGTCTGTTTCCTTGCAGGAACTTGCAATGTGAAGTTTTTGTGCCGTATAAATTCCGTTCTTCAAATAAATGATGTCATAACCGCGAACATATCGCGAACACACGTGAATCCAGCGCAGATGTTGCGCGATCTACAGAGGGCAGGTGGGTTGTCACCGGTGTAAGAAACGTCTCCAGCTCAGGAACCAGCTCTGAGAACACACACAGCCAAGACCTCCCATCCCGATTTCTCATCACGTTCCGGTAAGTGGAAAGCATGAACAAGTTTTGAACACGAATGATAAGACAGTGGCGGCGAACTTTTACTGAATAATCTCGTCGTTTTCGCGGGTCCCTTCGACGACCAGAAACACAGTCGTTCTCGCGGCTGATAATATCTGTCGCACTTAGGAACGTAAGTACTCTGTATGCGAGTGTACCTGTACTCCTGTCACGAGTTTGGTGGTTTGCCACTAGCGAATAGAAAATTCAAACTTGTCGAAACTGATCCTGAATATTTAATCGACAAGCTGATGATTTCTGTGCTGCGAACAAACTTTCTGCGATGTTCGTGGTAATTAATTCCTCGTTTGATACAGTAACGCATTTACCACGTACTTCTTTATGAGATAGAATTGTGAAATTAATAGGGTTTTGCATAATAGAATTTATTCGTGGAAATGAAAGGAACATATATGTTACATTATATCTTGATAGAAATTAATAATAGGAATATATTATTATATCGGTATGTTTTACTTTTAAATAAAATTTATTTAATTATACAACTTTTTTATATAACTTTATGCTATCTTTCTAACAATAGATTCGAACAATAGATGAGATAAGATTAATTTAATAAATGTCGAACAATCGAGTAAACTAACAATAAGATTAGCCATTTGTTAAAATTTAAGGTTTATAACGCAACTTGAATTGAGAATTATAGATATAACATGGTATATAAGTAACTTAATTACAGCTGTATTTTATTCGTTCTTACGTACAAGATACTTCGTTTTCTTCGCTTTATCTACTTCACTCGCAATATTTTATTTTACTTTAAATCATTCAACAATAGCTTACACTTTCCTTTCGTAATCAAATATCGTTTAATATCGATGTAAAATGCAAAACGATACAATAGTTGCTTTTTGCCTATCACCGATTAAAAGAAAAAGAGCGTAAATAACACTTCCATTTGTTAGGTGAATAGAATGGTCGTGATAAAGGTGGGAATTTTTTCGTTTGTTACGTATAAAAGGCGCGTTATCGCTTTCGTAATATGAATACACGTGTTTCTCTGCTTCCGTCCGTACAGCCGGACATGTACAATGATAGAAATCGGTCGGCGAGGTTAACGCTTGCTCGAGGAGCAACATAAAAATTCCCGTGTCGCACTTAGCCACTCGTTCTTCGTCAACGTCGCGATTAACTGCAGTGACTGACTGGCTGACTGGCTGTCGTACCGGTACTTGGTTTGTACGCGAAGTGTAGGGTAATAATTCATTAACAAAGACCAACGATTAACGTGTTGGACACACAACATTAGTTTCCTCAGAAACGTGACCGTGCTGTACATTTCTTTGACAACTTAACGAGATAAGCAAAGGTGCAAAGATGCGTCCAGCTCATTTACGATATGATTAATTACCGTATTTAATTACCACACTGCTTTTGTATTATCGTTCAGTAGTTCGTGACATACCTAGGTGATGCATTTTTTAGAAAACTTTTTCAGAATATAAATTAATATTTTGATGTAATTATCAGATATACAGTCTTGGCGAAAGTAATTTTCCTATTTTTTTGAAATTCATTTAACAACCGTATTAATAATTTTTTGAGAATTTATTTCCTACCCAGTATTCGTAGGTTATAATTTCGAAGAATGACTTTCTAAAATTTGACTGTAAACTTTCTCATCGAATTCCAATTCCAAAGTTTTACATGAATTTTTAACGACTATTGTCGTTCTACCGATCACGAAAAGTTCATAAAGCAAAAAGATTAGAGTACCGTGCACTTTGAAATTGATCGATTTCCAGGTGCGTGTCGATTCCGATCGTTTCATTTTTTTACGTTCAAAGAAATTAATTAATGTTCTGTAAATGGTGTTTAATAGAGCATAAAACGTATTCACAATGATACACGCGATTTAATTAAGTAAATACATGTTATTACATGAAGTACTAACAGCTCCATTGGATAATACAAGCACGTAGAACCATGAAACGCTTGATTCATTTTCATCGAGCGCTCATGGAATAAAAAATAATTTACGATCCGAATTTAAGGTCGATTAACGATTGTTGTTTCGAAGTTGCGGGACCTTGTCCACAGATCAGCGGGTCGATGCGCCGAGTCACACGACAACGAACGACATTTCGGTGATTTATTTTAACTTGTTTCCCTACAGAGCGTGGGCCGAGCGAAACGAGCGTTTAATTATTTCCCGTACCAGTGTCAATTTGTGCCAGTTAGAGTGACAATCGAGAGTCGAAAGCTGGCGGCGGCTTCCTTGTTTAAGCATCCTCAGCGTCGATATTAAGCGGAAAAAGCGTTTTCTATATCGGTGAGTTTTCAAATTGCCGCGCTGTAAATATCAGAGAAAAATTTCAATTGCTAGCATTTTTACGGAGCGACGAAAAATCGACGAATGTAATATAGCTCGCCAAGTATAATAAGAGACGTGCGATGAATTTTTGACACGTCCACGAAAAGGACAATATTTGCAAGTACACCCTTTATCACGAATATCTACATGCAGGCGCATTATCACGAACACGTTGTTGAAAGATAAAACAATGTCGACCATGTCGGACCTTACTCTACGGCCCTATATGTTCGACGACAAGCGTGCATTATTGAAGAAACCTTCTAGTTGTGAAGCATGCATACACTCACGGCCGCACAGTTTCTATTTGTTGCAAATTTACCATGACGGCGACGCTGACACGCTTCGCCGCGTAAAACCGCCGGACGTTTACGAGCCGTAGAAGTGTTCACGATCACGTAACACAGGTTCCCGTTTGGATGTCTCATTAGCGAAGCACCCTTCGAAAAATAAGTGGCCCCTTGTGTCGCTATACGATACCCGTAAATGTCATGTAAAATCGAAAGACATATCCGTAAATTTCGGCTACTCCTTGTTTTACCGATGAAGTGTGTTTTTCATAATGAGTCATAAAACTTCTTCGCGATTCGATGGGTATCTAATATTCAAAGAATTCCTTGTTAGTAAAGCTTCTGGTCGAGAAATGAAAAATCGTGCAAACGTGTATTTTAAAACTGGTACTGTGAATTTGCTCGAACGAATGGGACTTTCGAGAGGGATGGCGTTTATTTATACAAGTGTCTTAAATTTATCAAAATACAGTATGATTCCCTCTAGTTTCGTATAACGCCATTAGAAGACTGTTATGATGCTTAAAAAGACTATATCGATACATTCATCGTTAATGTTAAATAACGTAAAACGTACGAAATAAAAACAAAGAAAGGTAAATTGGATGGAACCAAATGTACTATTCGCATTTTGTTCGCAATACAAATCGCGTGACAAATGAAGCAAACGTGAAAGCGCAAATATATGGAATACTTAAATTCAATCAGGCAGCAGCGCATTTCGAGCAATCGAATCGGTGGTATCGAGCGACCATGGGAGGTCCCATTAGCCGCGGCGTTCGTTTAAAATCCTCTCAAGGAAAATACAAAATTACATTTTCCTCAGCTGGATTGAGAAACGATCTTGAACGGGCCGGTTTGGCGGGAGAAAATCTGGTTTGGGGAATACGCAGTAGAGTTGCACAAACCAGCGAAACATCCACGTAGCCATTACTTGGTGGCAATCGTAACTCACCGGCGGCCCAGAAAGCCAGCTGTTATACGTATACACTATACACGCTGCGCCCCGACTGCATCAGCGCTTGAAATTGGAAACCATATCGCGGGATATACAGATTATTATGCCATTAGGGTATAATGGGAGGAGCATTCGAGTCCACCGGGGAAACGAGCAAGTAGATTTCGTAGCGTCGAGTCCTAGAGTGTGCGGCAATTAAAGCAGTCGCCGCTTGGGGACGATGACGTGAGGAAGGAAATTATTTTCCCAAAGAGTGGAACTGCCGACTGGAATACGCAGGCACAAAAAGCCGAAGTAATTAATGGAGCAAGATAGATTGAAGGAGTATGCTTGAATGATGCATCACAGAAAAGCAGCCGGAATATTAATGCATCATGATCATTAGTCTAATGCAGTCCTGATATGGCGTGCCAAGATGGAAAGCTGGAACGTCTATCCGTCGGAGGAAGCGAGTTTAGACTTCTGTTGAATTAGGGAGGAAACGAAAGTGGAAGCCGTGGAACCGTTCTTCTAAAACTACACGAGACGAATGTGATCGTTCCAATTCCTTCGAAGATGTCTTATTCTTCAACGATCCGTAGACATTAGCGCGTTAGGTTTGTTTTAATTAGAAAGCTTTAATGAACGGAGAATATTGTATCGAAATAATTGCAGTTATGACCGCAAGTAATTCCGAAGCCATTACGAAACTGAGTCGTTGCCGAATAGCCCGATAAATTTTGCCGACAGTTGGCACTTCATATCGAGCCTAATGAACTTTTAATTAAACTTTAATTAACCATCGTAACGCGTACCAATTTAAATTTCGCGTGAACATCACGGAAGCAACACCATGGGTGCGAACGCGTACTCCGCTACCCGTTATATTCGAATGCAATACTCTCAGCTGCTCTTAAAAACAATATCGCAGTTGGCTGCAGTTGGCGTCCTTAGAATAAAAAACGCGTGCAAGTCGTCGTCGTGCACTCAGCGTGAGGCTTCCTCTCACTAAAGGTTGGAGCAGCCATTATTCACCGTGGCTGGTCCGAGAGAAGGACCGTGGAATAAAGGAAGCCGGTGGATGGACGAAAGGTAGACCAGAGACGTACTGTTTATTTAAACGAAAAAAGACAATCAAAAGCGCGCCACGGGACTTTCTCACGCGGCCCACCTTTCGTATTTGGCTCCATTTGAAGTGCGAATAGCCACCACGTAAAAAATCGTATAAATAAGTGTTAAGTTGCACGACGATGAATGTACCTGGCGAAGAGTTTGTGAGACGTGTGTTGAAAGAATACGTTATCGCGCTTGTAAAGTTCACGTAAAGATTAACTTCGAGCTTTCTTCTTAAACATGGAAACGTGCAAGTGAATATTTTACATGGTTTCGCACTTTACATCGTTTACGAAATTCCAAGGCAATGTGTACATTTCGGAAAATATTTCAGACGGTTCTTTTTAGCATGGATCTCTTAAATACAAGTAATTTTCTTCTAAATAAAAATTATACGATAAACATTTCTAAATTTAAACAATAGGCTTTGTTACGATGAATATTTTATACTTATCGTTTTATACTTTACATTATTTGAAAATTTCTAGAGTAAATGATGTCTGTTGGAAGATATTTTGGGCGACTTTTAAGCATTAACATTTTTTTAAGATATACACCCTCTTTTGAAAACCTGAAGACAGTTATTGCTTATATTTCCGTCAAAAGTGGGGCAATGAATGGTTGAAAAATCGCTTAACTTGATGCTTTATACGACGAAAAATATATTAAATGAAATTACGAATTTATGATCTACACGAAATACTGAAAGTTGATCAAGAATACGCGTTCTAAGACTTTTAGGAGTAGGAGTGTACTTATATCTAAATAATTGGCAATTAGAATTTTTTCACAGTTTCTGAGAAAATACGCAATCTAATACATTTATTTCCCAAATCTTCCATTGTTTTAAGTACGTACCAAAATTTAATACCCTTTTAATATTCTCTGACAGTGAAACACATGTTTGCATTTATCTTAATCGGCGATACAAATCTGAAAAAGATAGTAGAAGCGACGTCGCGCCGTAGCACATGTAACATGAAGCTTATTAAAGAGACAGGAACACTTTTTTTCATTGTCTGGTTGTTGTGACAGCTGCAACCACTTGGACGCGTCGTAGCAGTCGTCATTGATCGTCGTGTTGTAACAGTTACGTTTATAGCCAGTTTCCGGCTCACGCCATTTAATTTAATCCCTTTTTTCCTTTATTCTATGGTTACAGTTAAATCTTCTAATCAAACGTTAATCTTCGCTATAGCTGATTATTCAAATGATACGTTTACTCATTTTTTACGTATACCGTTACATATGGAGACCGTTACAAGTCGTGACTGTAGGTTTTGAGAATAAGATATTCAGTTCCTATAATTATTCTTACATTATTATTATATATGTGAATCCTTAAAAGTAAGATATTGATGACGTTAATGTCACGTCTCGAAGATGTAAATCAATTATTTTCAATTTCTATGGTATTATATGAATATTTCATTTTCAATTGAATTCGTTATGAAGAAATAAATTTCTGTAACGTTCAATTATTTCGGTTATGTTGCCTCGTTCCATTAAGAGAAGGAATAATGATACAAATAATTTCCTACGTAAATACAGGTTATTGTCAGTGATACATATATATAGATATATAAAATGTATGATCATAGCTTTTCATATTCCCATATTTTATACCATCACTTTAATTATATGATATTCAAAACATAAACGAAATATTTTCAGCTTTCTTAAGACTATATTGGTATTTGGCTTGTAACATTTTCTAAAATTATTATGCGTAGAATATTCGTTATATCTAGTAAATTACAGTTTATAATATAGTTATGTCCTTCTTAGGATACAAAGATTCCAATTTCGAACTGCTTTATAGTCACATGTTATCGTTACTAACATAATTATAGGCTCTTAAATTTACACGCTTTACGCTACTACCGCAATTACGTGTTACACAACAGCGTAACCACATTCTACGAGCACAGTAATAAAATTCCGTTCCCATTCACCAGAAGGATGTAACAGGCTAAAGAGACCTCGGCATTTAATCACGTTAACGCAACTACGTACGTACCATAAATACAGGATATATGTAAATATTCAATTAACGACCGTTCGATTAAAGCGGCATGTATTGTCACGCTGTTGTGACAAGCTTGCAACAAACTGCAACTTTTAGGCTCGTGCTCGATCAAAATGTTGTTAGATGCATAATTGTTTTCAAATTATCTATGCGAAAGTTAGTAAAGTGTCCAGTCGGTTTTACTTTAAACATCAAAATCGATGACAACGTTCATGTTTCGTTCATAACATTAATACATAGTACATAGTACACAGGCGTGCGTAGTATTAATCAGGTATTACGGAAACACACGATTCAATTTAGAATAAAACATTCAGTGACTACGGAATATTTAGAATTACATTATGGTGACAAGAATTATTTTATTTTAACGTCAATTATCGCATTGTTCCGTTCGAATATAAAATTTTGAAACACCTTTCTTTTATAATACGTTTATATTCATTTCGCTATAAATTTCTCGTGCCGGTTACAAAATGAATTCAATATGAAGCGTGAGGGCGCAATTTTAATCAACTTTATCCTCTTTGTAAAGCAAAAGTAACACGTTACCGCGCTGAAGAGGTAAAAGACCATTAAAAGACCTGAAAAACCTGTGGGGCGAGATAATAACACTGCGTTATTTTGTCAGGTCCCGATTTTACGCGTTCGGCCAAAAGAAACATATCGAACAGGTCGTAAGGAAGCGTATCGATGTTCCGTCCTGCATTATGAGACGCGTCAGACCAACCAGACAGGTCGGCTAGCGTGAAACGATTCCGCAGGTAGACAGTTACGAGCTGACTAACAATATAAATACATACCTGACTGGCAAACTAATCGGTTGCTTGACGCACCGATTGCTTCTTTGTCCTGACCAAACTCTCCGACGCTGCACACACATTTTCGTTCGATAATCGTTTCTACCGATAGCACGACAGATAGAACCGCCTTTCACCCCTTCTTTGTGTATTTTGCTCCTTTTTCCTTATCATTATTATAGCGAAGTTCTTGAATCCGCCGCGTGATCGTTAAAAATCGAAGCAGTCGAGATGAGACTAGATAATTAGACACGGAAAAGTATGGGATCGGAAAGGACGAAGCGCCTAGTAATCAGAAAATCTATAATACATTGATGATTAAAGAGAAGAATTTTGATCTAAAAACTTCTATTTTAACACTTACGACCCTATGAACACCTATAGGCAAAATTTATTTTCTTATCGATATACGTGTATATATATAATCAGTTTGCTAGAAAAATGGTAGCTTGAAAAAGGAAATTAAGGAAAGTGAATTTTTGAGAAAAGTGGTTTGAAATTATAGGATTGTAGCAAATTGGAAAATTGTATAGAACTGAAAAAATTCTTTTCTTTTCGCAATTTTTAGCGTCTCTAATGACGTGTTGTTTATAGATGTTACGTATTATAAGAAAGAGCTAAAACACCGCTATTTTGGATTGCAACACTGTGCCTGTTAAATTATTTGAAAAATTGCTATCAGTTTATTTTACTGTGTTATCTCAGCGAGAATATGTGTTATAGTTCTTGAAGTTATTTTTGCATTATTCATTTATATTTAAAACAAGATTTAATGCTTCGAATATCACATCGATGTTGAAATGTATTGAAAGACACAGTTCGTAGAAAGGGTTGAGTAAATATTCTAGATAATTTAATTAGCATAGCGTGAGAAGGAAACGTTTGAAAACACGTAATTAGTACGGAAGTTATAATTTTTATTTTATATAACAAACGATAAAGTTATATAACCTAACATTTCGAAAGTTTTCTTATTATAGTTCCTACCTTTGTTCTTCGATTTTTAAACTTTGTATAGTTCTCTGATTTAATTTTTTAAAGTATAAATATTTATCAAAAGCATCAAATGTTGGACTGAACTACTTGTCGAATCTCGTGTGAAGTTTCTAATGACGCATGATCGATCATGATTTCGCAACATGTTGTGTGTATTAGATAATGATTCTGGCCTCAACCGTATATTTATTCCTGTCAATATATTTCTCTGTGTGGCATGTTTTTCATGTAATTACGCTGTACGTGAAGTAACTTTGCAACACGTGTACTTAGACCTTAATGGACGAGTTTACAACTTTACCGTATATTTTCGAGCTACTTATCGATAAGTAATGGTACAAATTACACTTACTAAATTGATTACTAAATTTCTAAGCAATAATCAAATCAAGCAAGATTCTTTGCTCCTAATTTTAATTATATAATTATTGTCTTAACTTTCGTACAAGCTAATCGTTTCACTCTACAGGCTTTATTTAACAAAATGTATCTTGAATCAATCAGTGAAAAATTCTCTGTTGTACGGATGTCTTTCCTTTTATTCTTCGAACATTTTTATTCAATAATTCTGTATTAGGAGACATTCTGTCTATTTACTATTATTTTTCCAGTTTCACTGCGATCAAAATCGTAAATTACGTATTTTTTTTTCCAAAATGAATTGCCAACACTCTAGAGAGTCTAAAGAAAGACAAGATATATCATCACATATATTCGCAAACGATCGAAGAAGGAGAACAAAATATTTCTTACACAATAGAAGAACAAAATCCCACACGCATTTTCCATTGTTACAACTAAAAATCGAAGCGTTCAAAAAACCGTGCAACGTATTGTTTACACTCGTGCGATGCAAATTCAATGAAAATTGTACCCGTTGTACAAACAACTGAGGCAAAGAAATACAATACAGTTAATCAATCAACCGGCGCGCAGTACGTCGCAAAATAACTTTCGCGATTTTTCACAAATATCAATCCGTCCGATCTAATCGTGATCACCGGAAAAATATACCTCGTCCAATACCTGGCCGAACGTTTCACTGAACATTTCGGACGGTCCTGTGAGTTCCTCGCGGGAAAAATCTGATACGTGTGCACGTAGAATAACGCACGAAGCAGAGAATGTCGATTCACAACGAGCTTGAATTAAATACGCGAATCATAGGCTGAGCATATTTCTCTTTAAGTATATATTAATTTTCATAGTTCATGATCGTATTTTTCGCCTCTATACAGGTGCTTCTGCTTCAAAAAATTCGGATCTAACCTCACAAGCATATACTGTTGTTCTTCTTCTTAATTAAAATATATTGACACAATTTTTCGAACACTCTGTATATCGCGTTGCTTAAAAAAGTTATAGCGATGTTCATTCTTTATTCAATACAAATTTGTTTATCACTTTTTATATTACAATTTGTTCTTTGAAATAGCTATTTTATCAAAAAATTATAACAACCGTTAAAATGATCATTCCCTTTTTTCTCTGGTTTCAATTTTCCCAAGTTACTTTTGTTTCCCTCTCTCGTATGTTATTGCCTCATCCTCTCTCTCCTTCTCTCTCTCCAACTCACACACATATACAGTTTTCTCCTCTCGTATTCCATGGCCAAACACCGCGTCACGCCGCAAGGAAAATAGCCGCAATCATCGGCCCCTGTTGCTACCATCCGTGGAATTTTTTCTTGCCAATAATCATCAAGATATCGTATGAGGACTGGTTTTCGCACGCGGTGTGAATTTCGCTCCCAGATCGATCCGTGCTTTGATTGTAATCGATAGCTTTGAACGCGGTCACCTGAATATCCAATCCATCGCCTGTTCGCGAGATTCCCGAGGATCCAGGAATCCGCGTGTATCTTCGTGATTGATATCTCTTTGTCATCGATAACGTTATATACCTACGTCATATCGCGACGAATTCTCTTTGGTTTGATCGTCGACTGGAACTAGCTCGCTCGTAATAGCCAAGCTTAATCGAGATTTCCTAACTGATTTGTCGTTGTTCGAGTTAAAAAACGCTGCTATTTTAGATCCTAGTTCATTTCATTTGTTTTCGACAGACGTCATTCCAAAGTACACCTTGCTGAAGACCAATGGTGGTAGACATATATTAATTACAGGAATTCGTTCTTATATTAGTTGTAGCTAAATTGAGTTACAGGAATTTGATTCTTGTATAAGTATGTATGACAGTCCATAAATGCGTTGATCACGGCAGCTCAGTGGTTAGCGCCTTTGGTTACGAATGTTCGGGATCCGGAGGTTCAAATCCCGGTGTCCATAGTCGTGTTCCCATCTTTCCTTTCCGCGACCGTGAATTTGCAAAATGCAAAAGAGAAACAAAGGGAACCAATTCAGTCCGTGCAAGTCTTCGAACAGCGATGGTGTATCCTCGAAGTGATTTCTGTTATTTGGTTTCGTATGCGGACGAGAAGCTTTTTTTTTAGTTGCCTTTAATAATAAATTCTTAATTTCATACGTAAAACTTCTTTTTAATCTCTAGTGAGATGAACTAACTTTAATTTCTATGTACCTACTTAACTTTATTTTTCAACTTCTTATTGTCCCGGAACAAATCAAGTATTAAAACCTTAATCCAAAGTTAAATCCAAAAGTTAGTGTGCTCGTATTTACCAACTTCGCAAGTTCTTCGAAGTAAACCACCAGATGTAAATTTCTTCAAATTTTCAGTTCCAGTTATGACCAACAAAATACATAAAATAGTGCTTAAAATAATTAACATAATCTTAATCTCATAGTAGGGTTTTACGAGCGTTCTTAAAGCTTGGAATTAAGACTTTAATTTCTAAATATCTTTTTTCTTTCACGAATCCAAAATTTAAGGAGTCCTGATCTACATAGAATCGTATAAAATAATTTTATCTTCAAAAATATATATATATATATATATATATATATATATATATATATATATATATATATTTATGTTTTGTTACTAAAATTTGTAAATGCAAATACAACTTTTCGTAAAACATACGATTCCCGTTAGTCCTCGAATCTAGTCCTCCCAATAGTTCTCTAATTCCCATTTTTGCAAAAAAAAAAAAAAAAAAAAAATGTGGCTTTCTTTATCTTCCGATATCAAAGAGAGTTTAACATAAATTTTTACGTTTAACTGCGAGAGATTGTGACGATTCCATTTTTATCACCTGCCACGGCTATTGATCTTAGCCTCGTGTCACTGAAAAGTAGAAGGAAGCTTCATGACATCCTATTATTTGTACGTAAAGTGTATAATGGTCAACAGTTTGAAAATTAATGTTTCAGTCCGTAGAGAAATGTGCGGCACCATGAAATTTTCTATGTCAAGCCGCATAACATAACACTGAGTTTGCTTACCGTACCGGCATAGATCGCATGGCCATTAACATTGATAACCCACTTTCCGCAATTGATATATATATTCTCTAAATCTTCTTCTACTATCAAAGAGTCATTATGCCATATCTCATTGTACTTTTTTTAACTCTTATTTTTTTTATATGTGTATTCTCCTTGTATATTAACTTTGTATACTTTAATAGGCTATATATTTTGTAAACGATATACAATAAATAATACTTACGCGACCGATACTATTGTCGCTGTTACTTTCAACATTCTGGAAAGGCTGATACGTCGATAAATTGTTTTCACAACCTCACTGCTACAGAGTCGGCCGAATTAACTGCGTCTCTCTGTTAGCGTGGACCACCGTGAAGTATTTACGGTCTTAGACTGAATCCGGTTCATCATTTAAACAGTCTAAAAGAAATAGAATAGGCCGGAATTGACAGAGGCATAGAAACGCGTTATTTGCTACGTTATTTGAGATTTAGTCATATAGTAACAGGCAATAATAATTTCGAATAAACTGATCTAGATTTGATCGTGATTTATACGAATTAAGAAGCTACAGGATATTGATTTCTTTAGACAGGTATAAATCGTTATGACGTGGATTGCTTAAATTGATACAATTTAATGCTCTCAGCGACTGAAGCGTCGATGTTCGAATTACAACTCCAACGAGCCAATCGACTAATTCGATTTCTTCCTTCGCTTACGAGTGTTCTTCGAACGTTTAAGGGTTATTTGAGTAGCAGAGAAGATAACACGAGAAGAACAGGTGAAGAATTATTTTTGGCATATATATAACTTGAAATATGAGGAATACGAAGGAATACGATAGGATTATTGTATTTTTAGAAAGAATTAATCTCGTCTCTCTTTGCGTTGCTTAATTATCCTTTGCATTTCTTTTTTGTCCGATATCATATCGTACGATCAATTTTCCGATCGAATTTTTCTCACAGCAACTAATGTATCTAATGTCGAACCCACGACGCGGTCTTCCGGCTGTTTGAAAATGTCGCTCTTTCGATTTCAATTTCTTTGTTCGTTTTTGTCGCGAGTAACTCTATTTACCGCTGTCTACGAGGCTTTCTGATTGAACGTCTCACGAGATGTCGCAGATTACAGTGTGACCGTTTCGCCGTTCTCCGTCCGCCGATAATTGTACGATAAGGTTTCGTCGAAATCACAGATTAGAGACCGTGACAGTGTACACTCGTTATGTAGTGGCGCTCTCCGATAGTTATCTCCGCAACGATAAAGAGTTTCATGTCGCGCGACTTGATTAAACGCGGTGGTTTCACCAAGTCCGAGGAAACTGAACTGAAATCTTTGTTACACGAACTACAGGAAATGCTACGTCGCAACTGCTCAAATTACGACACGAACTTGTATATTACATTCTAATAGCCTATCTTGGAATTAATTCAACGTTTACTCCCGTTAATTGGCTCCTACTTTCGACATCGGTACGTCGGATGGAATCGGACACACGAAGCAAGACCACCATGTTCTCTTTAAGGGGCCTGCACACGATCAATGATTTTGCCGATAATTGTCGATATTGACAACATTGGTTGCTGATGGAAACTGGCGGATAATACGGAAATACAAACTTTTCAACAAATTCTTTTCATTTTCGTTTCATCGAACTTCCCATATCAGTACGTTGTTCGTGTGTGGAATGTGGGCCCCTTTATGCTCGATGCTACCGAACCAGATTTCAAACGAAGAAAAAGAAGGACACTCGCTCTACTCGTTTTTCGGCGATACAATATCTCTGGCTGTAATGACACACAATCCTCGAACTGGTACGCTCTTTTTTTACTTCGCCAGAAATTCCTCGCAGCAGCGATTTTTTCTCGTCTCATTTTCGCGGTTATGGAGAAAAAGACGAAGTGGCAGGTTCGGGTACAAAAAATCGAGCCAGGCTGTCGAACGAAAAAGTTGGTTCGAAAAGAGAGAAAGAGAAAATATACGCGTGAACGGACGAGTCCACCTTGTCTACGATGTTCACCAATGAAACGCCCAAACGAAACGTCCAAACGAAACTGCATTCCTTCGCGCGTGCTGAGTGGCAGCCAAGAGTAGAGGGATGTTAAGGGCTTAATTATGCGGAGAGGTACCGGCGCTCGAGTGGACGTGCTCGAAGAGTTGTTTTCGCCGATCCCAATGTAATTCCCGGCAGCGAGTGCTTAATTACGCTCGCACGGAAATTTATTTTACCTACGAGCTCGTCTGCGTGCGCCCGCACGCATGCAGGCTCACGCGGCACGACGTCTATTTCTCTATATTTACGTGATCGTCCAAGTTCCGATTGAAATATAGTGAACAGTGGCTATCTTATAATTAGAGAAATATTAGAAAATGCTTACGGTATAATCTTTGCTTCGTGCTACACTCTATCATATTTATTATTTCGAAGAAGAATAGAGAACCAGATTAATAACAAAAGGTGTTATACTAAATTGTTCGATTTAATGCTTTATTGCTACACAGATTTTATCTTACGCGGTACGCCTTGCAAAATATTAACATTAAACAAAGAGATAAATATTATATTTGCTAAGGAAGGTAAAGAAATTGTACTGAATACAATTATATATAAATAAAGTTATTAATGTTGATAAATTTCAAGGAAATATGGTGATTCTTTATACAAGAAAATAAGAATGGAAAGTACATGGTAAAAGAATCACCGTCGTTGTAACGCGAATAGCGATTCGCAGAATGTTGCTTCAAACTTGAAACCGAGGCAGGAAGGAACGAACGATTCAGCCTGGCCAAAACCACAGTTGGAGTAGTATGCTAATTGATGCAATTAAATTAAGAAGCCATCCGAATAATTAAGGCCTCCAACGAAGTTGGTCGGCATATCGTATTCACACACGCGCCATATGTAAGCATATGGAGAAACGATTTTTAAAGGGCAGAAAATACGATAACAAGCGAAATTTCTCTTGGCCTCTTTTTGAAATTACTAGGGGGAAATGCAGCAAAATTGAAAATTAAATGCTCTTGTTTCTCATTGCGAATCAATTATACGAATAAATTTATTGTTATGCGGAATATCAGTCGCGCAATCTACAATATGCAAAAGCGTTGTGCAAAATGAGACAGATTCATTTAAAATTGATGATCTATATGGAACATTCTAATTGATATTCAAAACTCATCATTAATGTTAACGTCAATTTAGTAGAATATTTAAATACGGCTTTTAAACGCGCTTTTTGAATTCGATATGTTTTTAAACTTCAGGCATAAAATTATTATGTTTATGTTGATCGACCAAGTTTATGTATAATACTATTTTCATGTTATATTTTTGAACAATGAAACTTTTAGTAATATCGCAGAGAATAGATTATGTATAGGTTGCCAGTTTTTAACTTCCAATGTTTCAGACGAAAATTTTCATTTGTTTCGTTGCCGAAATTAAGCCAGCCATCATATTGTGGGAAATTCGAGCATTGATCGACTTCATATAAGTTAAACAAAGTTCGATCATTATAAAGTCTTTAACAGCAATTAGTCGCAGCATTGGTAACAGCAAATAGCTGTAGATAATTTCAAGAATTTATTGATTTCTAATTAAAGCAGGTAAGAGTTATTGACAAAAGTTAATTAATCTGCGGAAATGTGTTAGTAATTGTGATTCAATAGCGTTGTGATTTAATTATTCTTACCCATCTGTCGAAGCGTTTTGCACCAATTTGCATCAATTCACTATGCGGATAAGGCATTAGTTCAGAAGTAGAATAAACGTCAAAACCGATGTTTTTGACTTTGCCGTAAGCTAATGATCGAATTCCACCACTAAAGCAATTAAAATCGAGAAGCTTTTATCATTAATACAGTGATATCGATTTTAGTTTCAAGAGTGCACACGTAGAGCCGCTACATACTCACATATGCATGTCGATCACGCATAATCAGCAAGAACATCGATAACATACAAAACTCAGCGCTTCATTAAGAGCACATATTTTGCTATATACAGTGTGTAGTAATATATAATTTAAAAAAGCTAATTGCAATATCAACTATTATCTGTTCCCTCTTCTTAATATCTTGGTTATAATTAATAAAAAGAAAACATAAACATATGTATACATATATATAAGAATCTGTAGTATCTCAACATAAATAAATAGTGTAAATTAATTATATTGTGATTTATCAACTTTCTTAAGTAACATACGGATCGTGTTGCAAATCAACAATCAATCGGAATATTTGAATAACTCAATTTATCGTTTCTTGAGAGAAATTTGTTACTTAATTCATCATACTTTTACATTTATTCATCAGATCGTATTATTAACCGGTGTATCCTTTATTATCATTTTCGAAACAATATTAGCCATATTTTAAACATAATTTAGAAATCATAGTAATTTCATATTTCGTTGATCTACTACAAATCGGAAATTCAAGTTCTCGGTCGAAAAATTGTTATTCCAACCAACAGAGATTGCTATTCCAACTACGAGATACACCTACTTCAAATACACTCTTGTATCATAATAACTCTAAAATCTCTACCATCCAACTCTCATATAAATTATTTTATAACCTCAAGCAACACACCAAAACACATCTGTTATACGAATATGTAACAGAAATTATATACCGTGATGTCCATCCCGTTACAAATTTCGGATTGATTTTCGATTCTCTGCTAATGGTATTCAGTAGTATCAATTCGCACAGGAAATTCTAATTATGGGTATATATGTAGTACATTCCAAATGCATACAGTATCGAAACGAATTTATAATGTCTTGTACAGAATTAAGATTTCATCGATAACATTGTTCAACTAATATTTAGGAAAAATAATAAAACTTCTTTTTTAATGTAATACGTGATCTTTCTATATTATATATTTGGCGAAATTTGTTAAATTTTGTATTTACGAAGACAACCTTTGATACATATTTTCGGAAAGACGAATGTTTTCCACAGATTAACAAATAGATGAATAACAGGCTCGATTTCGATGGAGATTTTTACAATCTTATGTCGCAGATACGCTTCGCACATGTAATGACGAAATCGATAATTCTTTTCGAGAAATGTGATAGCAATACGCTTGGATTACTGAAAATAACGAAGGTAGTTTACGGATACTTGGCTGGTGTTCCTAAAGGGACACAGACAGGATAGAATTCTATTGATCTAGTGTAGGAAGTTATATCTGCATGCTCGTTTACTCGTTCGTTCGTGTATTTTCTAAAAAGATTCAGCTTCGTATTAAAGCATCGTCCCGATAACCAAAGGGAAGCGAGTTACTGCCTATTCTCGCGTACATGTGCAATATTTAGAAATGAAAAATTATATCGAGTATAACTTATATAAAACAAAAGATTATCACTAGAGAAAATACTATATTGTTATTGTTAGTTACACGTTGTAAAATTCTGCGTATTCTATCCATAGCAATAGCAAAAGGTTATCGAAGATTATTAGATATAAATATCCAAAGAAGCGTGACGTGTGTTTTAATAAATCACGAGAAGACTCGCAACTGGTCAGAGTAACAACGGGGAAAAACCATCACGTTTCGTAACTTCTTACTCTGAATGGTAATTACTCTGTCAGTGTCATTCCAGGAACGATGGTATCTGTTCCGAAGAAGACTCGAAAACCTTTCACGAGTCATATATTACGGTTATACCCAATTAATGCACGTACGATACCCAATACAATGAAATCGATTGAAGAGCACGAACCAGCGGAGTCAACGAATGACAATGAGAAAGTTCGACGACTGGGAGTTACTCTCCCGAAGGTCTACGGTCCAGTCGTATTTACACTGTTATCCTGCGTGACAGATTTATTAAAGTTAAAGTCCTGTTGAAAAGAACCAGGCAGTAAACAGACTTTTATCGCTACCTGAACGACTATTCTTCGCGTTCGATGCTCAATCTCATCGATTTAACAGACTCCAAGCCAGTTACCTTCCATCTTTTTATAAAGCTCACCTACATTATGATTGTTAATGAAAACGGGTATGAATGGGTTGGCCGATTTATCCATCGATCGATCTCTGTTGCGCAGAAGAAAACGAACGGAGTTTGATTTAAGCTTCGAATGGCAGAAGGAAACGAAGGAACCGTTCCGGAGGAAAGCTCGCGCTTTTTCCCCTATTCTCTTCGTTGGCGATAAATCTTCGGTGTATCTGATGTAACATAGTGCGTTCAGTCACGAACGTAGCATCAAACATGTTTAACCGTTCTGCAAAAATAACGTTATGATCCGAATAAATTAGAAGGAATGTCGAACGAGGCGATCTCGCTTAAGCTTATGATCGAACGAACCGTCTCCATCGTGACTCGGTTATTGGTACGAAAATAATTTGTCATCGAATGCTCGATCAGCTTGCTACAAACACTTTTTCGGAGTTTAGCGCGAGAGTAAAATTATCGATGAGCCAGTGGAAAATATTTAGCGTGTAACCGAGCAAATAGTATGCAATCCGGCTGTATAGCGGAATAATTTTCAATGAACGCCAGATAAATCAGCGAGATTGATCATATTTTTCCGGCGTTATTAGGGCTCGTATATTCATGTGTACGTAAGTGCGGGCAACGCGCATGCATCCGTGCGCTATATCCATCGCAGAGTGATGTATGATGGGAGTAATATATTTGGGTAGCGCAGCGACGTATTAGGCACGATGTCGATATATTCGCGAACGATGCATAAATCTTCCCGGAAGGAGTTGCTCGTCGGCAAAACTATCAAGCATAGGCTTAAATCCTACCGTCAAAAAGTTTCGCCGGGAAATTTCGCATAACGCGAATGCCGCAGCTGCGCGTTCTCTAAAGTCCGCCGCAAGCAATGCATCTCAATTATGCTATTCTCTATACTGTAACATCTCATACGCGATTCCGCACGCGTAATAATATGTAATACCGTATCAACATGGATATCAAGGTACTAACGTGCCATGCTGTTCGGGATACGCTGTGCAAATCCTACGTTTTGTCGGTATGATGATGCGGTTGCCTACAAATTACTGGAAATAACGGTGGAAAATTAATCGCAAAGTAAAAAGCAGCGTTAATATCTATATTTTTTTATTTTCACGATAATCTAAATTTGCATAAATATTCACAGTTTAATTATCATTCTATAAGCCACGCGAATAGCGTCATTTTTTTAATGAATATTATGCGCAAAGTGACTTTTCTATTACATAGGATTACAAATTCTCTTCTTCTATAAAAAATTCTTCTATAAAACGTTCGATACTCGTGCGAACCATGGCAAAGCCTTCAGCAGATGAAAATTAATCGTCATATTATATAAATATAAACTGTCTCGAGAGAAATATCTTGACTACCTCATGGACTGATGGGTCGTTCGACGTCGCGCGTCGCCGTATTGTCACAATGTCCGCGTGACATTTAAATTCCGACTCGATGCACGAAATTATGTTACGCGTAATACCGTTTGCGACTTCTCAAACGTCAATACGTACGTGCGTCGTGAAAGAGCGAGTGATATACGACACCGGTAATGCATTCCGACAATGCACCGACCACATCAGTCGTAACATAGAAACGTAGCGAACGATGCATAAGTTAGTGGAGAAGTTCGTACGAGATTCAGGAAACTGGCCGCGTAGGATTAAACGGGAGCACCAGGGACAGCCAGTAACGACGTTTGCCGAGTCCTGGCACTCAAACCGATACGGCGAAAGTAGTTTCGACATTTCAAATAATGCATGGGGCCGATGCTCTACGTTCTCTGCATGAATTCGTAGGATCGATTGGCGAACCAAACGCGGGCTATTAGACGGGAACAGAATAGTGACTTGGCATACACCTTAGAAACTATATCGACACTGTTTCCGTTATGATACACCGTGGCTTAAATTCATGGTACGAGTAAAATATAGGAGATTCTATGGCTTGAAATAAGGTGAAAGTGAGGAATAATAAAACTACGTCGCAGGTTTTGTTTCAGAGAAAAGAGAGTTTGATAACCTGTCGAATATATACGAATTTATCTAATCATAATCGACAGCGATAGATAATTGACAGGAGATTGTTCTTCTTACGAAAATAATTTGAGAAAGTAGAGTAAATATTTTTCACTTAAGGCTTCGTTACGTAGAAAATAAAGGTTGAATTTCTTTCCTTAGGAATTAAATCGGTGCACATAATAACTCTTGAAATTCACATCTCTCGAAAACGAAACTTTGGGCGAAAAATTGTATTGTACATTTTCGATTTATTTTCGCGTGTGAAATAACCTTTCGCCAATTGTTTGTTTGTGTCCAGTTGGGAATTCAACTCAAATTCATGTATATATACTAGGCAAATTTTTATATTGATTTTCTTGATTTTTTCGCACACGAAACTTTCGGCGGAATTCTATCATTTTTGAAGTATAAAAAAAAATTACCTGCAAACAATTTTGTGGGATACTATTATCTACATATTCCCTGAAGTAAACCTGAATATTTTTCAAAAAAATTGCTTATCGTTCTTGTTGTAGGAGACGATTGCATCGTCGGTGTTTGTTTCCAATGTTTAGAGATTGTCGGATATATTGGGACAGGATATACCTGAGCCTGCGAATATATAATTGATATTTTGGGGTTGCGGATCCTATTAGATCGAACCAGTGGAAATAGGCTTATAGGTATTAGTATAATTGTTTGTTTTATGGTTAGTACGTCGATTGAACGCCATCCATCTCTTTAGCGGCTTAGAATTTGGTATTTGGCATTTTAAAAACGCGCGTATCGCAATTATGAATATGTATTTATCTCCTATAAAATATCGAAAGCATGTATTTTTGTATCTAATTCCAAAAATAGGCAGTTTTCAGGACAAACAGACGATTGTTCTCTATGCTATTTATTCTAAATTCTTCATCATCCTATAATATCACAGGATCAAGAGGTTAAATCATAGCTCGAGAGAACATCTTACAGCTTCAAGTAAAATGCTATGGTATCTCGATTAAATTTAAACGTATCTAATAATTTTATTGTACGAAGCACGAACGACGATCGTAGCGAAAGATAGAAGAGAAAAGAATCTAACCATCCAATCGGCCCAATCATTTCGAAACTCCATATTATTCTCGATATAAGCGGTCTGCGTTTATTACGGAGGGCGGTTCGGGAAGCATTTCGATTCGGTAAATGATCGTGAAACGATAAATGTCAGAGTCGAATGAGTTTCTGCCACGATCAACGATCTTTCTGTTCTTACGTCGTCGCGTCGGCTCGACAAAGGGAGTCGAAATAACCACTTTGCGAACGAACTCCTCTTCACGCCATGGTTATACGTTTCGCCACGTCTCCATTATCTGTCATAGGCTGCACGAGTGTCAAGTTCATTTCGACCTTTTGTGCCGCGACTATGCCACTACGCAAGATCATAACGTTCTGTAATGTGGCTTCGTGTCAAGCCAATCGTACGAAGGACATTTGAAGTTGTATAATCTTCAACTACTCTTATGGACAATTGTTGCGAATTCAGCAACGAGCTTCTTTCGTGTTGCACGCTAGACGATACTTATCCTAAATATAGCTTAGACTTTTTTATTATACGTATCTGGACGAGGCGACACTTTACTACACCCGTTATGTTACTTTGCTTTATGCACGTACTTTCTGGTTTATACACGACGCTCGCCAGAGGTCGCTAGATTTATTGAAATATTTTTGTCAGAGAAATAGGATCTTCGCTTAGGATCGTAAGATTCGTGCGTATCTGTGATACATACCTACTATTATTCTCTTAGATATAAGCCACTAAGAAGCTGATCCGATTATCTCCATAAACGTCGATCGTTTAGTTCTCGAAGAATTGAATTCTAATAACGTATTCTGAGATTGAAATTTAAAAATTTTCGAGAAACCAAGTTGGAGGTAAGCTTCTGAGTGGCTCGATACGTCAGGATTTTTGCTCGTGTTATCGGTCGCTAAATTTTACGCGGCGACTTGTATTTTCTATGATTTTGCACTTTTTCCATTTATCGCTAATAAAAAATATATACAAATATATAATTGTAACAAGTGAAATTTTACGGATCAATTTTGCAAACCAAAAATCGTCGAATGCTATCCTATTCCGTGTAAAATTATAAAAGTATAAAAAAGCAACCTATAATTTACTGGTCACTTGTCAATTCGTCGAAGTTATTACGCCAAAGGGCCTAGACATCCAAATAATTCTAGAGGCTACCGTATCGTTTATTTGCATTTTCTATTCACAAAATACTTCACAATAAAATCATTATCGGACCCCAGTACGAAGATCAAAGCGCGACGTTCGAAGTCAGACGTAAAAAGATCGGGAGATGAGAAAGGTTGAAAAGGAACTTGGTCGCAGCCGGGATAAAAGATTTTTCGTATTCGATAACGGCCGATGATTGTAGCCGGTCGAAGAGTAACGCAACGACAGGACAGAGCTTTGTGGCGAACCGCATCGAGCTCCCGGACCTGTAATTCTCATCCCTCATTACGATGCTCGTCTCGTCTTGTAATACAAGGTCTCCCGACTGCGAATCGACCGACCAGCGTGGGCTTTAGCAGTGCGAGCAGAGTGTTCGTAATCCTGAAATGAAACTTCTCGTAGTTGCTGGCACCGTGGGTTATCGTGAAGCGATGCCTCGAAGTGGAAGAGATACACGATGAGATGGCAGGACCCTGGTAAGATCTTGAGAGGAATGTCCAACTAAATGACATCTTGAGCACTCAGCTTTTAACCCGTTGCACCACCGTTTCAACCTCCCAACCCTTCGCCACGGTTGGATGCCAGCTTCCTTTTACTTTGGTTAGATACTGGACACGGCTACGTGCCGATAGTGTCGCCTCCGAGAAACTTCCGGCGATGAACTTCCGATTCGTGTATCTCGGTTAACTAGCCTCGCTCGTAAATCCCAAATAAGGCTCCGTCTCCCCTCACATCCTCGAGGAGCGTGATCTTTGCAACTTTATTGCCTGTCCACTATCGCTTGCGTGTAATGGCTTGTGCATGAAACTTTTGTTGATATCAGGCTATGTATACGTATGTATACGAGATTTTTGTTCGAAGGGTAGTTGTAGGGTTAATTGAAAGTAAGATTCTGCGATAGGGATAAAAAATAGGGCTTTATAACGTTTAATTGTACTGCGTTCGTTGTATCGCGTTAGCTGTTTCTTTTTTGATCGTGAATTTCTAAACTTGGGGAAGATACGAAGGAATTGTCGTTAATAAGCAAATGGAAAATCCAAAGATGTGCGCTAAAGTTTTTTAAGACATGTTTTTCTAAAACCTTTTCGTTAGTTGAAAGAGGAACGAGGTTGAGACATGAAAATTCGAAGATATGTGCGTAATTGATTCCACATAATGTACGCAAGTCTGTGCCATGAATATAAATATCATAGTCAATGGTCAATCAGAATACAAATCGCTTAACGCAAAGCTGATACTTGATATATAGCCTGTAATACGTACAGTGTTTGTTATTTACACTCTTTACTATTTCTTTAAAATATTTGTTTGTTCAAAATAACACTACGCTTGGTGAAGCAAATAACGCGAATCTCGGATAATTTAATTTAATTTCCAATTGTCAAACATTCTTACTTTTTACGACTCTTATACGTTACGTTGCAAACGAACGAATTAGGAAAAACGTTGATATTCTATTGTAACATATTATTAAGTATGCAGGTATTGTTTCATTAACTATAGAGCAGAGTTATATAACGAGCTGTTCGTAGAATTAAATCCCTGGCAAAATTCGTCAACTCGTGTACGTCCATACCTTTTCAAAAGGAATCACCTCCTCGTTAGAAAAATACCTCAACAATGGCGAACGCTTATTAAAAATTTAATATTACAACAAATCCGGCATACCGTCGTGTCTCCCGACTATTCTTCCAAGATATCAACGCAATATTTCTTCGCAAGCAAATATCTAGACAGACATTCGGAGAAAAAGGGTCTGACGGAAAGGGGAAAAAAGGGCGAGGCGAACAGTAATCCGTTGGAAATTAACCTTAAATCATTCCTACCTCTTAATCCTGAACGAATAGAGTGTCTCGTGAAAAGGTCAATCGGGCTCAATCGAGAAATCGTAATATCTTTTCCAGATATCTGTAGAGAAAGCAACCAGTCACGGGGGTCGACGTTCAGCTTTTTCCTCGAGAAGTTGGCCAAAGGTCACCAAGATCGATTTCTCTTCCCTTTGAAACGGTCAAATCGTCAGGGTCCGAGCGCTTCTCTTCTCCCCTCGATGTTTCTCTCTCTTCGATTCCGCTTGGATAATGGATGTTTACTCATCACGGCACAGCGATCTGCCGCCAGGTTCGTTGAAACGAATGTCACCGTTTCTTAGAGCAGCGGAAAAGAGGGAACGGTTTTCTTGGTAAAAAGGGTTGTGAGTTTCGGTAATCGTGGCGTTCCGGATGAGAGCGCCCCGTGTAATTACCAGTCAACGAACTGTAACTGATTGCGCTAAAACAATTAAGGAACGTGACTCAGGGCTTAAAATCTCGGAGAGACGATTATATACGGTTGCCGTCAGCAAGATGCCCGACCGATCTTCTGCATTAGCGATCTTGTTCTATTAAGTTTAGACGATAAAGTTCATGATGTAAATGTGTATACATCTGTGTATACATAAATGTGTATGCATACACAAATGTGTATACGTACGTCGAATGCTTAACATAAATGGTCTTTCATGCCTAAAATATTAAATCAATGTAAGAATTCTTTCTGTATAAATTTAATAACCCGTTGGAAATCGAAATGCTAAAAGGTATAATTAAAGGGAGAGAACGGATGAATAGGAATTAACGCGATCTAAAATTCCTTCTCTCTGTTATTTCGAAAAGCTACGTCAACTTCATCCTCGCGAATGATTTTATAAAATTCGTACTTTCCAGTTGGCCATACTGAGTTTTTAAACATCGATATTCACTTGGCTGAAATAACAACGGCGTAAGATCTGTTTTATAGAGGTCGATAAATCCTTTATAGCGATCAATACGGTCCAGTCGGTCTACCATTAAATAACGATATTTACGATCAGATGTTCCCTGACAATAAAGATTAAACAATCGGAAATAGGTAGTTCGAGAAGGCCTTTATCTCGCTAAAATTTCAAAAGGCAAAATTCAGAGGGCGCGTGTGTTCTATTAATGCGGCGTAGGTATATAATCTATAAATCCCACGTGTTTAATGAATTTTTCGTTAATATCAGCAATTCAATCTACAAATGGCGCGCGGCCTGTTTTGTCGTGCTCGAAATTGGAATTTATAACTCGCGGGGCACTTTGACGTATCGCGCTGCATTGGTTATTTGCACGCGTTGTTCAATGTTTGGGCAAATACCCGCGGCGCGCCATGGCTACTCTTCCATTACGTTACAGTTATCGTCATAACCTGCAAAACTTGACGTCCAGGTGTTCCAGTTACGAATTCGACCGTTAACGATCGTTTAATCGCGTAGGTGTATTACCAGGCGCAGCAAGTGTCAATTAAACTCGTTCTACATCTAAGCAGTGTACGCTGACCGAAACTATCCCGTGTCAGCTAGATCCTATTTGCATATCGCGTCACACAGCGGGTTTGCCCGTAAAGAAAGGAGAAAATCGCTGCAGCGTCGGGAATCAGCTTTTTCGTAGCCGGCGCTGGCCAGGTGCCGCAATAATACCGAGACCGAGTTAAAGAATTTTCTGCGCGGCGTAACATTTATCAACGTCCTAATAATGTTTTCAAATTTTCACAGCCTCTAATTCGACTTCTCCTCGACTCCCCTGCCCGTTCTACCAGCTGCCATTCCAGCCATGATAAATGCCAGTGCAATTCCGAACTAACAAAGCGTCGTACGTAATAAACATTACGACGACCTTTCCATAGCGAAATTCGTAGCGAGCGGGGAGGATTACAAGAAATAAAGTATGCTGGTGCCGCGATACGGCGCGCAACGGCAATCAGACCGGCATTAAATCCGCCCCCGTTCTTTTAGCGTTTTGCGCGGAACTCGGTCCGGAAGGGTAGAGGCGCAGAGGGGGTCGAAGGTTCGGTGAGGTGAAAGGGACGAGAAGCAAGCGCGCGACACGTTTCAACGTTTCCAGGTTGCACGTTTTATGCGGGCATGGTATGCAGCACCGAATCACCGACGAATTTGCAAGCCCGTTCGGTTGCCCCGAAACCAGTAGTGTTTAACGTCGAGCCCCGTCGATGATAATTTATTATTACGACCGGTGCAGCTATTGCGCGTAATCTGCGTCACGTTTTACAATTTGCCGACTACCATTTGCCTGCACACGTCCCTTTACCTTCCATTCCACCCTTTGCCACCTGTATTGGTCCCCCCTCCCTCCTAAAAACCATACCTTGTCTCTGTCTCTTTCTCGCTCTCTCTAAAAGGTCCTCACCACTTACACTTGCATATAGCTAGAGCATCATCATGAGGCAACATGGCGGCCTCATAAATGCGCCAACCCTTTAATTACGCTTTTATCTGATGCATGGTGTAACGATGTTGCAAGAGCTTCGAATCGCGATGTGTAACGCCTGTCGATATATGTAGCCACCAACACGAGCGTACAAGGACGCAGGGATGCGTGCGTGCGCGCGAGCGTGAATGAGGATGGTACCGCTATGCCTCGAGATTGATCGACGTGTCGGGGATTAAATAAGAAAAGACTCGATGGCGATAATGCGCGGAATACAAGGGGTGATTTAGATCCCGGCCGGAGATTATCGTCATTCAAGGGAGGCTGGGATGAATACGTTCTGACTAGATTTACCGTGTACTCTGAGGTGAGAGCGCGGAGAGATTACGTTACGCCGCTCGGAGAGCACCGAGATTGTCGTTGATATAACGCATTCTGAAATTAAATCTGTTTCGCGTGTTTTTCGGTACAGGTTTGTAGGTACCGCAATTTCTACCAATTAGTATCGATGGCGAGATATTATGGGTAATTCATATAAAATGGTAAGGCGGTATATTTTAGAAAATTGCAATGACAATCGTTTAGCTGAACAAGGAAATTACGCGTGCTATGCGTGGATAACTTTCCGATAGCGACAGCGAAGGTGGTAAATAATAGGTTGTATCACATTTTTACGATCTTTAATTATGGAAATTACCATAATTACTTACCGACTTCCCGTATAAGTGGATCGTGAGTTAAGTTACTTGATTCTTATTCGTATTCTATATATATCGTACAGTTTAATTTAATCGTATGAAACGCTAGAAACGATGCTATAATACGATATAATAAAAATGCTACGATATAAAAGAATACATAACTGTAAAAATTTACCGATCGTAGTAAAATCAATGTATGTACATACCGAGAAATGAAAATGTACGGTTTTTCGCGTAATGCTGTGTATCAATTACCACTTAAAATTCAGTGCGATATGTCACGGTGTTTCCATCGAGTTCGGTGCGAATGTTCGTTGCGTGCACGAAACTGATCCCAGGAAGAATTTCGTATAAACATGGAATTTCAGCGAACCGTTCATTTAGTATTCCACTCGTAAAAATCTCGCTGGCCGCCTTGCTTTTTAAAACGGCCGCCGCGCCGCACCGCGGTTGCATGGATCGCAAGCTGGCGAGAAGAAAGCCTTGTGAAATTATACTCGAAACGTGTGTTGCGTCACGCTTACGTAACGAGATGGACGATTTTAGTACCGCCGCTTTTTAATAACCAACCGCATCCTCTTCTTTCCAAACTCATTTCTCCGCCGGTCGGTTTATTCCTCTCGTTCCGAGTTTTGCGCCTCCAGCAGGTGTAACTCATGTGTTGCACTATCGTGTCCCGTATCACGTCGCGACTCGGTCAAACTTTTTCGGTTTTCAGGCAAGTGTCCTCTGATTCGCTATCCTTTTTCTTCGGGTACGACCTTTCTATTTTTCCAGCCATCTTCTTCCTTCGTTATTTCCTCCCCTCGCCCCTTCTTTTTTGCGTTCGCGATCCTTCGCTGGCAAGAAACTTTCACAATAATTGAAGACTATAGCGGAAAAATATGATATACACTATCGCGCATAAGTGTTTGCACATCTGGTGCAATTCGATCAAAATGTTGATACTTTTACTACACAGGGTGCACCGCAAATCGTGGTACAAGGCAAAAGGGATTCATCCCTTGTATAAAAGTAAATCGAACACGATTTGATTTAATAATCAAAATGACTTACGCAAAATGACTTATGCAAATGAATTACGATATGAATAACAGCTAGTGTTTACGGTAAAATGAAAAATAAACGATAATAAAAATGAAGTAATAGGTATGCGATAATAATCATGCGAAAATAATCCGCTAAACTAAATTCAATTTATGCCCGCATATATCATGGGCATGCGCATCTGGTGCTTAAAAAATTCGAGCATCCTATTCATCGAATAAGTAATCTCAAACTTTTGAGCGGTGGTATACTCATAGATACGTATATAAGACACGTGGCACTGAATTACGAATTTACTTCTTTCTTTTTACGATATTCAGATTTATCGCGTTGTTAATATAATCATACCGTAATATTTTCGCGCATACATAGCACTTGGCTAAACGCAATTGGCATATTCATCAAATGTTAACATTTTGACGCCTGGGCACGTAGTTGTACGTGATTCCTCAATCATTCGAACCTTCATTGAATACGAATCGAGCAAATTTATCTTTTTCTTGTCGCGAATAATACCGTTCAGGCACAAATAACATAGTAGGAACTATTACTAGGATTTTCTACTATTTATCTACTATTTCTAGGATTTACTACTATTTTCATTCTACGCTGTATTTTCGTGTTCATGTATATTCGTAATTGACAGAGAAAGTAATGTTCTTAAGGAAATTACTTATAGTTAATTTTTATACAGTAAAGAAATTATGTATAGCAAGGAATTTACAGATTATCTTTAACAATTCACGTAACAAACATCATAAGCTATTGCTATAATTAATGAACATTTACAAGATTCAATTGTTTTAATCTTCTTACTTTCCACCTTGCAACGGAGCAAATAATTCTCTGAGAGGGAAGATGGTAGATTACTGTCGTTAAGAACTTTCAACACTTTCGTATCTGTATTATTCTGCATTACATTTGTTCGAGATCGAAAATGCTCGAGAAAGCAAACAGAAAGCGCATTCTCCTTGTAACATTTCTGGCATTAATATTTCTCGATGCTTTCTTTAAATTCCTTTTTAAATTCGTCCTTAAATCTCTGTTTCATTCGCGTGATCTTTAAAGTCTTCGATCCGAGAACCATTGATAGAGAAAAAAGGGGAAAGAACACGATATAGTAAATGAGTTGGTACAAGTACGCAATAAATATTATTTATTTAAAAACAAATGACGTTTAGTACGTGTTGAAGTAATTACTTCAAGAAAAACTCTACATCTTTACTTTTGTATATTCGTGACCCGGAGGCCGCTGTTACGAAGAGAATAGAATTTAGTGAAATAAAAATTCAAAACAAGGGGAGGTCCGTATTATTGTGCCCTTGAATATAAATGTTGTTTTGGGTTACAAGGTCTAGAAACAGAAGAGCTATAAGTAGATTTCTCTTACTGTTTCTCGTAGCTGTTCTTCTTTTTTCAGCTAGAGCTACACACCAAGGTTAACTTTTTGGTAACGTCCTTTGTTATAAATATATGGACGTGCTCCCTATTACTTTCTATTGTATTGTAACACTATACCTGTACTTATACTTATACTTATTTCAATATATTTTTCTATTATTCTATCAGTCAATCTCAACATCTTCTACGAGGATATAGCAAGAGTATGTATAAGGAAGAATTAGATGAATTTGGATTTAACGATATGCGTTACTCTTGACCTAGTTAATCTGCTTTTTTATTTATACGTCAATCGTTGATTCGAAGTCTTTTTCGTTTATAAAATTGAATGCGACAGAGCGGTGGCAGCAGCGATGTTCGCAAGGCATCGCATTATACGAGACTAATTCTCCCTGGGGCTCTGTGAATCCTTCGGTTCAAAAGAAACATCTTTCTCCCTTTCCTTTCCCTTGATCTGTGTTTTCTGAGCGTGGTAACGAGGACAAGTCGTTTCTCGTTAAGAGGAAAGCCTCGAGAGAAGCGGGGCCTAGAAGCAACCGGTGAACTCCGTATCCGCAGCAAATTCTCAGCGAAAGGTTCCTTCTCTTGTCTCTACCCTTTTTCTACTCTATTTCCACTCGTGCTTCTTTCAACGCTCTCTTCTTGCCTTTATTATGTTGATCCAGCGGATGTTGTCTACTTTACAAGTACATGTATCGCGAGCTCTCTTATTCTTGAAACGGCCACACACGCTCGTTTCGCCGTCTTCTCGTTCGCGATTCGAGCTTTCATTATGAACGTATACATCGTCGATAAGATACCGTCGACTTACATATGTGCTCGTTTCAATATAAAAGTCGAGCAACGCGCTGTAAAGGTAATCACCGCATAAAGGTAATTCCGGCAATAATAAGACTTCTTGCGTCACCGATGCTTTGTAATACTTCTGAAATCTTTTAGTTGCCAATGTGACTAACTTCTTTCGTTATTAATCCTTTTTATATAGGATATTTCGAGAACGATCGAGAGGAATCCTTTTTAATTGGATTTTGCTCGTTATAAACTTTTAGATATTTGTCTTTCGTGTAAATCAATTCGTACCTTTCATTTACTACTAAAGTACCCGTTGATCGTTAAAAGAAATAAACTGTTTGCGATAATCGAATTAGAACGCTTTCGAAAAATTAGGCGAACCTGAATAATTATCAAGAAATTATTAACATTTTCGGCGAATAATTTTTCCAATTCGTTCGTCCTCGAGCTCGTAACGAGAAATTTGCGGCTTTACCACCGAAACGCGTTTCGCAAAGAAGCTTCTGTCGCGAGAACGCATAGTTCGAATTTATCGAAGCGTACGAACCACTGCTTCGATACGTAATACGCTCGGTTACACGAATTCGCGGCGCGAATTCACGCGTAGATGTTTCCATTCGATAAAAAATGATATAATTTCCAGCAACTGGGATTGCATCGACGTATCGGAACTTGTTATTGTACGTTGTACACAATGGTCGATCGTGTCCTGATCTGCGTCTCCCTTTTGGCTGCGTTGCGCGCGAATCAGAGAGACGCAAACGAAAGGACCGTGCGTCGCTTACGTTTCTTGAATCGCGAGTCATCTGCATAATGTGACGTGGCCCGTCCATGGGTTCCCATGGCAGTGGTGCAGGTGCGATGCAGATGCGAACGGTTCGCGCGAACGCCCCTGATATTCGTAGCACGCGTTGTCCTTGTCGTCCATTATCGTTGCTCGAACACGTCTTTCAACCGCAGCAATCGAAAACTGTTTTTTCTTTTTTTATTCTCCCGTCAGATCTTTCTCCCGAAAAACAAACAGGGACAAGATGTTCCTTTAGATGTTTCGCACACTCTTTATGACCAAGACTTGACTGAATGGTCAGTAATGCGTCAGTACAGCATCGATACATCAGTTCGCTGTTTATGTACACGACTATGATGAAAATACAGTTTGTTAGAAATCAGAATTTTTTTCGTACGAATGCACGCGTCCGCGCAAAACGGAACGAAAGAACGAAATATCTTTTATACGTATAATTGAACGGGTTTGAACATAATCAAGTTTGCTAGGACGACTATTCTGAATAATTTTCCTGCGCTTGAAGCGATTTTTATACGGGAGCGGGGTTAATGCATCGCCCATTAGTGGCTCGTGCTTCCGTGAGAGACAGCGCATAAATTACGTTAACGTTATAAATAGAGTACATGGGCTCGTCTATTTTTGCATTGCGAATTATACGTTAGATTTGCCGTATGGCCTGCAATCTCTCGAGTTTTTTTCTTGCCGGAAACTTCTGCGTCTCATGGCGCCGTTAGTGGATGAAAAACAAAATTGAAGGAAAGAATGAAATGAAGTCACGAAGGGAAGAAAACCGAGGAAATGGAGGACAATGGTCAGGCAAGAAGAAGAATCGCGAGAGAGTGTACGATAAAAGACAAATGAAAATTATAGGAAAGAAACTTAACAAGTCGCAACTTCTCGCGTTTTATAAAGAAATAACTTAAGAATTCCATGTTTGTCTTCGTCGCTTTCGTAAACATTTCAAAGATATTGGTTGTTACAATATTGTATTATTAATCCGTTACGAAACTTATGGATTTTTAAAAATCTTTCGCCAATCGAAGGATTTGCAGCAATGAGAAGGCAGATTTAAATCGTGCTTAAACATGGAACTTCTTTGGAAAATAAAAATAGACTTTTAGATTTGACTCTCAAGGTTCCATGTGTAATGCAAAAAGCTCGTTACTACGAATATCGGATAGCTATGAATTTATAATGAATTGAAAACAATTATTTGTTCTTGATCGGTATCCAGTTGGTTTTCGTCGAATTTACTCAGATTATTAGAAAGTAAATCTATCTCCTTATCGCGGTAATCCCTTCAGCTTTGAAAACTTTGAATTTGATGAAGCGACAAAACTTAAAACTTTATACTAACTCGCTGTCATTATTGCTGCCAAGTACATTTAACGTTGGAAAATAGGATCGATTTATTTGCTAAGTACCTAGTTGCGCGAACAGCATCAGCCTCAATAATATGTACACGTAGAAATCAAGAAGAAACAGGATGAAGGTAAAATCTTCTGTTTTCCGAATGGAAACTCGGTGTTTGGCACGGTAATCGTAATAACTATTCTCCTTCTGAGCTTCACCGGTAACACCACTCCGCGTAAACACCAACATAAATTTCTACGCGGTCCTCTTCCACCCACTTTTACATTACATCCTGACCATTCTGCTCCACCGTTAACTGTTACGGACCATCTAGTATTTCTCACCCTCCACTTAACGTAGTACCCTTCCCATTCGACTGGAACAAACTCACGGACCAACGTATTCCATTTATCTGATCGATTTCGATCATAACGACGACAATGCTGGCGACGCCTTACTTGGCTGACGCGAATTAAGCTCTCGTTAAGAGCTTAACATAACGTGCTTATGATCGAATCGGAAGGGTTGTTTTGTCTCAGTACGTGGAAGTTGGATAAAGGAGGGTTCTTCGAACAAACATTCTCTTATTTGCCGGTAGAAAAAGGAATTATGCTTTGTGATTCAGTGCTGTAAGCAGTACAAGAAGAAACAGAAGACATTATTCAGGTGGATATCTTTGTGTAAATCTAGTTCAGATGTAAGAGAAAAATAGGGTATTAATGTTGAATGGAGATCGTTCATTAGCTAGTGAAAAAGCATCCTAATCGTTGATTAATTAATGATCGAGAAATATTTATATATCGATGATCCATGTAGGGGATTCGTATATCAAATATTTCTTGTTACAGGCAAATAAAAAATCACTCGTAACTTTGACAAATTTAATTAGCTACATTTAAACTTCCCAAGTTTCTAATACAAAAGAGAAACCTATATATGTAAAATAAGAATAAGAGTTGAAACACAGACAAACAATAAAACACAAACAATAAAAAAAATGGAGAAACGATCATCGATGAAGACGATAATTCGTTCACGAGATAAAGATAAAAAAGAAATCAACAAACTAATCGTAAACGAGGAAAGGATGTGACTGACAGGTTTCATAGTTTATTCGACAAGTTGGAGATCAGACCAGGAAAACCTGCGATACAACATCGTATCCAACTTGTGCTTCGGGTTAACAGCCTGGGTGTTCGACGGTGTACCATGATGTATGACGTGGTGTCAGGTTCCAATCCTCTGGGAATGCCATGAAAGCGGGTTCTGTGCTCGATGTAAAATATCGTTGATCTGGCACGCGGTCTGGACTAGTACCAGACACACTCTGACCAATTCACCAGCAGCAGGTTTTGAATGGTGGTCACCGATTACCAGCGCATCGGAGTCTTTCGAATCCGCGTTCAAGTGGCTTTATCCCCGATAATCTGAAACATGGCTGCTTTTAACGACTTTTTAATGCTTTCCCCACTGAACCGGTACGTTACGCGGATTGTTTGTGCAAGCATGCTTTATGCTTTGCCAGTTTCGAAAGAAGATTACGGTCGTGTGTGGGATTTCTAGATTGTTCGAACATGTTTATTTTTGCAGGTGAATATGAGACTTTTGAGGACTTTCGGGTTGTTAATTTAAGCGCCATTATGCGATCGTTGTACGAATAATTTTACTTCTTCGAATTGTGTGCTAGATATTATGTGGGCGTTTCAGAGGTCAAACCGATCAATTCCACCTTCTTTTTAATTTCCCAACTTCATTACCATAAATATGTAGACAATTAACGTCTAATTGTTAATAAGAATGACTTTCAGAAATGTAAATTCCAAGGTATACTTCATAAAATGACACTCCTAGTATTATCTCTTTCCTCTAGTTTTCAGTTTTGGAATACATCAGTGTAACTTGCATAATCCTACATGATTCGTATAATATCAAGCAGAATTAATATTGCGTTTATTAGTATCATTTAGGATAGATTTCTTTCTTATTTTTAAGAATATATAACATAGAAGATATTAAATTATACCCCTTGTATTTGTTTTACACGCATTATAATGCTTTTTCTATTTTTTACCTTTCTTATTCTATCCCTTTATTCATAATTTTAAGGATTGATATAAAGTATACCTATATACTCTGATAATTATTTTCATATGGTATAGATTTTTGCTGGTTTAAAAGGAATATAATCGGATCGTATTACAAATTCAATTATTTCACATGTTCATTAAAATGGATAATTAATCATATTTTTATTGTACGAACGAAGAATTTCCAAATGTGCGACCGTATCTCCGTATATTTTTTAAATTATTACACATGAATCAATAGCCTAAACTAATTATACCGCAGAATATTTCACATAGTATATGTATTATACATTACGATTCTTAATTATAATCTTCGAATTCCTTAATGAAGATATATTTATGATAATTTGAAAAAGGGAATTTGTCATGATTTTATAGCTTGGTGCCACCTAAGTAATGCATATTCATAGGATATTAAGTTCGGGAACTAGGGAACAGAAAATGGGGAGGTCTTCTTTGAATATCTTTTATTTTTTTAATAGCCACGTTAATCTTCGTGTATCATGTCGCGATTAGTTGCTCCATTAGCAACGTATGAATGCCAAGCATAAGATTAAGAAATTTTTCATGTCGGAAGAAATATGTTTCTCCGAATCAAAGTTTTACACAAGAATTTTTCGAACTCTTAAATTATGTCTTTCTTTACAGTAGAACTTCTGTCGTCCGGATATTTGCTAAATTCCAAAGAATTTGTACATTACTTTATAAACAGATCTTACATTATATTACGTATATAATAGAACACGTACTGTGTGATCAGCGAGATGTCCCCGATTCCAAATATTTACCAAACGCATGGAGAATCTAGCAATAGTCCACGCGCCAATTTTTCTGGAAACTTCCACGGCGTATTTTCTCTTCCTTCCTTAGGAAAATACGCGGTATTTCAAATTTCCTGCAATGACATTAATCTTTGACTATTATATAGTAATGAAATAACATTGATTAATGTGTTCGTGTATTGTAGTGAGTTTAATCCAAGGATTAAAACTTGGTAGGAAAGCTAATGGATTCTACATAATGAATAATCATTGTCAATCAGTAGCATAACGAAACTACCTCGCCTTTGCAAGATTAATGAGCCATTGGTAAGTACATAATCATAGCTAAAGTCGGGACACGTTACTGGCGTATGTGCGTTTCTACAATCCCGTTCATAAGTATCGGAACACTGTTTCGTTTCATACAACCGATCATGATCTGTATTCGTGTAAGATAATCACGTAAAAACTTTGTAAGATTCGCAAGAGAAATGTGAGCAACATTAACTAGGAGTCATAGTTCGAACGAAAAGTTTTGTACGGATTAGATACATTTATTTAAAGACAGTTTATTTAAATTCTCAATTGAAATTCGAAGATACAATAGAAATTTGAATAAAGCGAATTGATTAAAGCAACGATCGTAAAGTATAGTGTTGTAATGTATAGTTTTACTTATCTAAAATTTCTATAATGTTTATCTATCTTTGCATAAGTCTCAATCTCAATCGGATGAATTTATGACCACAAGTGTACGTTTCGTGTAATAATTTTACGAATAAAAATTCTTCTCTTTATTCGCCAGAAAATATGAAATAAAATTTTTTAATTTTGCGAAATAGTTTCGACGAAATTTTGTACAGTATTCCAATGTAAATACAGTGCACAGTTAACAATTTCCTATTCGTTGCAACAGAAATGATTTGTTTTCATTTAATTATAGTAGTTTGGTCTTCTTTCGGCTTTCTATTTCCCTCTTCTAATCTTCTCCTCTTTACTTTTTGAATACTTAATACATCGTAGTATAATCATCTATGAATTAACGTAGGGTATACAAACGTTCTAATGCTTATGATAGATTGATTTTTGGCGGTACTGCAACTTGTGAGTTCTGCATAATAAAATAAATTAGTAATGGTTAGCAGGATAATCCATCAACAAGTTCTCTTAAACCTGTTAGGTAATGGATCAACGTTATCGGTTATGGTCGTTATGATACAACGTTTCCTCGATTAATATCTTCTCACCAGTAAACGCTTTTTTAAAGCACGATTCTCATATTCATTTTGTACGTTCAAATACGTAATATTTATTCCATGTCTGAATTGGTTGCTTGATAACATAGGATTAAGTTTATTTTTATTGTATGAGATGTTTCTCGAGAAGTTGCATCCTTCGTGTGCAAAAAATTTTGGTATTCGATTTAGTATTTTAGGGAAATTTCGACTGGCAGCATCGAAGGAAAGATCAAACTTTCGATAACTTTTTCCTTTCACATCTGTTTGTTTTATTGTCTCTGTTTTTTTTTTCTTTTTTTTTACTGTAAAACCAATTGGAATTTATTCTGTAAATTTCGAACGTAATGAAATTAATATTTGTTATCCAGATGTCTTTTTGCTTTGAATACGTATTTTGACATAAATAAAAAATATTTGAAGTCTTCATAGTATTTTGTTTCAATTTACCTTTTAGGAGATTTAAATCCATCGTTTATAGTATCAGAGATCGTTTCGATAATTCAACTATAATTTTTTCACACCGTAATAATTAATATAATTATAAATATAATCAATGTTATATTTTATATTTTCGACAGTCCAAAGCCTATTTGAAAGAGTTTTCAAACGAATAAAAGATATAAAAGCTTGCTGGTATGATCTTTTTATTTTCCATTTTTCATTTTTCTATCCCTGTCGCTGCCAATAATTTTGTGACTCACGGTAATTCTCCGCTTCTCGCGAGCAAGGAGAAAACAATTTTCCAATTTGAAGGGAAATTGAAACTGAACACCGGCCTCAGTTCGCAAATTAAAAACGCAAGTGAGAGAACGCGCGCACGGTACAGCTATCTCGATGTAGATAAATTATTGTTGATCCTGACACGTTGATCTGCTCACGGGCACACATCGATCGTAGTCTCTGATTACAATTCGATCTCGCCAGGCATCGAGACTTTTTAAAAAGTACGTTAAATTCGATAGCGTGCGAGCCACACGATTAGTTTTCACTGCAGTGACTGAGATTTAAAGTCGTTCGAGATTTCTCTGATTCTGATATGCGCTTAAATTAACGATGCGTACGATACATGCGATACGAGAAAGCATTATCGCATTATCAGAGGCTCGGTCGTTAGGAAGAAACCCATAGAAAGAAAATTAAAATGAAAGTTCGGATAAGGTGACGGAAATTAAAATAAACGCAATAAGAAATTGAAAATATGTTTTCTGTTGTGGATGAAGTTATTTGTAGACTGCGGTTGTCTATGCACCGATGAAAAATTGAAATTGTAATTAGACTTACATAATTATATACGTGACATTAAATTCGTCGTTTATCCATTTGTTATGCAGGAAATCGTTTCATGGATAATGCCATTTTAATCACGAACGTACAAAGTTGCAATACGATTTAAAATTACAATGATTCGTTCATGTCTTTCAAAGATTAAAACCTGTTCTCGAGATAAACGTCTCGAGGATATATTCACTTAACCTCAGGGTTAAGGTGCGATGCTTACAATAAAACCTTAATCGAGGTTGGTTCGTTTTAGACAGTTACAGACATATCGCAGTTCAATTTGTTCCACTACTAGCAAACTGAACTATCAATCTTCCTTCGATAGGTCATTGCTTAATTAATCGTAAATCATAACTCATAATTCTATGATAGATTTTGCTATATGTATCTAGGTATTCTTGTTGATTTCTTATATTCTAATTAATATTATTACCATTTTTTTTAATTATATATATTATTTCTCTTTAATTGTACAAAAACATACAAAAATATTCGAAGTAAATACCTTTATATCGTCTTATCAATTCATTCAAAATCACATATATATATAATTTGAGTTTATATACGTAGCTTGAAATATCTTGTATACAATACTATCTGTATGTATCTGTCCTCGAAATTTTTATTTTTATAAGCCTGCTTTTTGAGCAGTGAGGACATAATGCTCGGATAATTACAACTTGTACTATTAAGAAAGTGAGAAAGAGTTCAAGGTAGTATTTCAGACGCTATTTTACAGTATTAATCCTTCTCGCTAATGACCGTAATAATCATCAGTGACGATTAACACAAAAATAAGCAAGGAGAAGATTCCTATCTAACTTGCTTCGTTCTAACACCTAATTTTTTTGTATGACAGTTCTTCAGTTAAGATGTCCTCTTTTCATCTTTTAATGTCCAAACCAGAATTTATATCTACTATATCTTTTTAATTTTAACAAAATATCTTCCAATTAACGTGTACGTAATATCTCATTTCATTATTCTATTTATAGAAGTGAAGCATCTTTCTCAAGCAACTATTCTGCGTACTATACGCATAATGTTGTCAAAGAGCAATGGAATGGTTTCACATGAATTTCCAAGAGGGAAAAATTTCACCCTATCTAGCGTTACAGATCGCGAACGGTAGGAAAACAACGATACACATAACTAAGCCGGGAATGTTCTCAAACGTTCAAAGGGGATTTGGGAAAGATACCTTCGCAGATACCTACTCGATGAGGATTAGGAAGTGATTTGCAGGCGATTCCCGATAGCGACGGAAACACGAAAGCCGGAATTTATCGTGATCGCAGAGAGTTCTCGTAGTCATGAAGTTTCGAGGGGTGTTATCTCGCGCGTGCACCACCTATGCACGAACTATCAGTTTTCATGAACATGTTTATGACGCAAATAAGCGTCCTACCCCCTCTGAACCCTTCAGTGTTCCAATCGAAACATATGTTTCGTGATGCTCATTAACCTCGTTCCGACTTGGCCGCGCTTAAATCCGTAAACGGAGCATTTAAAGTTACCATCGGCCACGCTGGTGAAATGTATTTTGTGTATCGAACACATTAACTTTCGAACGGATTCTCACCGATAATGCTTATCACGGAGTTATAAAATTAGGAGCTCGTTCGTTAGCGTGAAGTAATTTTGAATTGAAACTCTTAAAGTAACCACTGTTCACAAGGACGAGTATCATATATCTAGAAACGTAGCCATTTTATGAAAGGTACTTTGTAATCATTATACACACAGTTACAAAGTTAGTTAATACGTTTAGTATGCGTTATGATCGCTGTCAAGTTGTAGAAAGTCTGGGTCAAATCAAAATTCCTCCGAATGAAAGTTTCCTTTCTTTTAATTCACATACCGTATTCAAGATTGAAACGGTTTCGATACCAAAAGTCGATAGTGGAAGCTTTTAATTTAATACAAGGGCCATTGAGTAGGATCCTCTTGTACAAAAATTGATTAATTAATAGTATTAGTAGATTGAAAAGGTACGAGTTATAGATTATAGGCTTCTCCTTTGCAAGTCACATTAATAAGTTGCTTAAGACATGTGATTGACAACGATGAAATAATGTTCCTGTGAGTTTTACAAATTTCCACGTATTGCTTACATTCGTATGTTTCTAATAATTCTTTACATTATGTATGTCTTACGATACATATAGACAATTAATTTATCGTTCGACTATTTAATATATTTCAAGAATGGAAGAATTTTAGGAACTATGCGCAATACATAAAAGCTATGAATTTGAAGAATGCGTGTAGACAATGAAGCTCCTGGGTGGTAGTGGCGCGTGCACGTGCAGGAACGCATATCTATACGAGGCTGAGTCTTTTTACAGGAAAGTACTGTATGATGAATGAGAATTTTAGAAAGAGGAACAGCGCCTTTATAGAACGTAAACGAATGAAGTGCCTATCCAGTAAATTTAGGAAGTACGAATTTCACTGGACGTAGAGTCTTACGCTTGAGTTCATTGTATCGCTAATATCTATTTAACACGTACTAAATTAAAAATCTTTCTTAGTTGTTCCAAATTAAAACGTCCTACTTTTAAGACTTTTTCGAGCTTTCGACAACTTGTTCAGACGTGAAAGATTAAATGATTTCAAGATCGTAAAAGATGCAACAAGCTTTCGTTCTGACGAAGAATTCGAAGACTTTTACAAAAGAGTTTTTCTTCGATCGTTACGTAAAAAGGGCAAGTGATAAGAAAGTAGTAAAGCTGTACGGTTAGGTACATATTTGGAAATAACAGTTGTCAAGGAACGAAAAACAATTTGTATAGAGATACAGGTGGATACAGAAGTATCGAAGAAGCACAAACGTGTAAATAATGGCGAATTTGTATTATCACTGACAATGAAACTAAGGGTCATACCACTGTATCATCGTTGCACAATATCTTGTCTTTACAGTGACTTGGCGGAGACTGACAGAGATTAATGGAAACTAATAATTCTCTACTCCATGTTTATAAAGACAAACAGGAATAGTAGTACTAAGTCGTAACAAGATTTATCGATCGATCTGAATAAATTACAAATTGAATGGCAGTCGCGTGATTTTTAAAATCAATCACGAGGAAAGATCCGATAGTACGCATATAGATATTTTCTATAGCCGGAATCTCGAAGGAGTTAATAAATAAAAATCCTGTATTCCGAGAGAAATTCCAAACACAAGCAACGCAGATAAAACACCTATGGTAAAATCCTCACAACCGTATTTGTCGGTATGCCGGCATAAATATTTTATGGGAGAAAATCTGATTTGTCGAAGATTCTCTAAAGCAATCTGGCCCTAAAACACCATGAATATTAACCAATTCGCATGATATTGCGAGATGAGAGAATTACGGTCGTCATCGACCTATAAAACATATTAATTTCGCAAGCGTTTAGAGTGGAATAAGCGAAGAGGTCGGCTCGCCCCGGATCTTATATAACGCGGCAATTTTCAAGAATTTCAACACCTCGCGTTCGGCGTTAGTTCCTTTACTAATAAAAACCTGTCTCGAAAATGATTTAGTCGGAACACGGCTCTCGAAGACGTTCTCGCGGCAACGGTATATTACCTAGCAGCTTTATTAAAAACGAACGAGAACACCGTTCAAATTCCATATATACAAGCTGTCGTTCAGCCGGCGCGAATTCGCGTCACCTTGTCGATCCTTCGAAGATATTGCATGACCTGTACCGCGGCGATTATGACGATGGCGGCTCATTAGCCTCGCCGCCACTAAATCATAATGATCTCAACGCGTAGTGCGTGGTGGAGAACGCGCGAGGAAGAGGCGAGAAGAAGACCCGATCCGACCGAACGGACCGTAGGAAACCGAGAGAGAAAGCAAAGATGGACGTAGCGCCAGTCGAGACGAGGACGGATTGACGAGCGAGACAGAAACGTGAAACGCGAGCGTGCCCGAAGTCGACCGAGTAGCCGCGAAGGCAGCCGAACCGGCTTGCGGTGGTCCTTCACGCTATTCAATGGTTTCAGTACCGAGCCGCCACGGGTCAGGACTCGACGTGGTTCTATCACGTGGGGCATTTGTTGTAAACTCGTATTCGAGTACGATCACAGTGGCATTGTGTGATCTATGAATTAAAATCGTGCCGAGACAACGTGATCTCGGCTTCTGCGTGCCGTCACGTTTCTCATCTGTCTCGCTCGATCGATGACCCGTCCAACAAGACCGATGGCGAAGACAGACTGACACGAAGCATCTTGTCTTTTCCTTTTAAAAATGTAAATGATCGATCATAGTGAATATGTTGGACAATGTGATGGTATTGTGTACGGAAGACAATTTGCCGACGGTGCCTGACTTCCTGCAACAATCGTTAAGAAGACTTACACACGTGTTTACGCTGCGGTAAATGCGAAATACAGCTAGTCTGGAAATTCATTTAGATCCGATTCACTGTACCAGACAAAAGAGCAAGTGGAGAGAAGAAAATCAAATAAAATAAAACTAGAAACGAAGTTTCGTGTTTGGAGGAATAATTTGCGGAGAGTCGGGTTCATAAATCTGATTGCAATACTCGTGGACACCGGCTGACCGAGTAATTAACTTAGTAACGTTCGCGGACTCAATTTCGTTGACTGATTAATATCGATACGCAGGGATTTAATTACGAGGACCGCACGAATCCCGGGTGGATGCCTCTGCTGTGCGAATGTCCTTCCGTGTACGCGCCCCTCGAGTAGCGACGCGAGTAACGAGCCGTGAGATAGGGGCAAACCGACGAGTTCATTCGGAGCTAGTGGTGCAGTAAACTAGACTCGTGTCCGGAGCGTTACTTGCGGTTCAGTGCGACCCGTTTCGAAGTCGACCAATTCTCGCGAAACTGGCAATTCGAACTTTGAATTTTGAACGAACTCGTGATCGTCGTTCTGCACTTTTGCTGCTTTCTCTTCGCAATAACCTTGCGTATTCGATACGAAAAATATCCAGAAGCTCGACGTAGCTCCACCCACACTACAATTCGAGAACAAGACGGTCTATCGAAGTCTATCGGACGTGGATGGTTTTGTGCAAGCACAGTACGATTTCTCAGGGACGTTAGAACGAGTCAAACGCGTCCCTTCAGTCTCATACTCGACGTGCTTCGGTACAGATCACACTGCCGCCTTTTTCACGATTTTTACGCACAGTGTCTCGTTACTGCCGAATTTCAATTTCCTCGAATTCACGATTGAATTTATACATCAAGCTCGACGATCGGAGATTTAACGTCAATAGCGTGTATACATACATCGATCTTGAACTTAGAGCGTAATTCGACAAACTCGAAGCGATACTCGTGTCTCTCGAAAGTGCGTACAAGTTTCGAATCTTACGGAGGTTTTATTACTCAGCCTGACGTCGCATTAATATTTAACATGGTTCACGTTTTACGGTGAATACATCGAAAGACACAAAGTTTCATCTAACGCTTCTAACTGCCATCGAAATCCGACCGCACACATTTCCTAGCGAATTTTCTCAAGAAGAATCTGCCAACTCTGCGACGCAGCTATCCCAGCGTGATATCCAACGAACTTAGTACCAGTTAGAAAGTTGCTGGAAACTTCTTGGCTAACAATCGCGCGAGAAACCATCACAACGTTCGAACACCTCTCGTTCAGTTACTATCTTACAAGTGGATTAATTGAGACTCCCTTGGAAGGTGATCTCGCCACCGTAATTGGAACGAGTACTCGAAGGGAAGGTTACAAGATCAATTGGTTCGTCGAGTCGTTGGAAGAAAGACTCGGGGAAGAAAAGACTCTCGGGGATAGCAGAGGGAAGCTTTGGTTCGTAGTGTGTTGTACGTCGATTAAATGGTCGACGACGAAATCATTGATCACAGTTGAAATCTCCGATCGAGTGACAAAAGTGGTGATCGTCGAGGGTGTAGCGAGGAGTCGAGGAGGACAGAAAGGCGTTGAGAGGATGTCGACGACGGCGGCGCAATGCAGCAGTGGCGGCAACATCGGCAACAAGAAGGAGAACACCGACTGCACCGGTCGCGGCAGCAGCAACAGCAGCTGCAATTAGTGCCGGTTCACGACGATCGCGAGACTAGGTAACCGCTGAAAAGGCGGCGAGCGCGGGGGCGGCTAGGTCGGTCGGGGTGTTGGTTCGACGGTGTGTGTGCCAAGAGTGCGCGAAAAGGAGACAAAATGTGGTGGTGGAGGTGCCGGTGGAGTGTCGCGACTACGACCACGGTGTTCGTGTTGGGGATTGCCACGGTGTGCTCGCAGCTGGAGATATCTGATCTGGATAAGCCAAGTAAGTTGTACATAGTTATTATTATTTATATCTGATCCCACCACGCTGAAAGATAATCAACGCCTTTGTCTCTGTTACTCGAAATTTTTTGGCAATTTTTGGCGAGGTACGAAGCCAAATACGATGACAAAAAAGTCCTATGTTTAACTCGTCATGGTTCAAGTATCGAAATAATGGGTAAAATTTCAGGCAACGTTATTAAAGCAAGTTATTTTTTTGTCAAGTTACAAAACATGTATTCTAGAAGCCCGTTGCTCAGGACGAAGGTAGAAAATGACTTTTTAACATTCGAAAAATATAGTTTATCATAGCTGTATAGAATACTTCAATTTCTTCTTTCGTAAACTCGTAGAATCTAGTAACGAAGAAAATATCGAACGAATTCTCGAAATTCCTTTTCATAAATAGCATATGAATTTTATAGAATTTAACGATACAAGTTTACTACAAAGGAATTACGAGTGAAATGTTACGTTCATACAACTTTGGTCTTCAATGGGTAAACTCATTGAGTATTCGTATAAGGAATACGTACTTAGCTTGTTGCATTCTACGTTGAATGAAGGTACATCTTATAGAAATTACCATTAAGCCAAGCAAAAAGAAATACATAGAGGCAATGATTCGATTGTTACACTAACCGTGCAGTTGGAAATCAAATTACAAAAGAAACAGACGAAGGAAAAGATACGTGTTATCCGGACTGTGATATAAGTTAAGCACCTTGTTTTCGAATTACGTCGTACGAGAATCAATTAATTAAGTTTGTAAGAGAAATTTGAAAGATCAAAGGGCAACGAGAGAAATTAAAGTATACGTGCGTATACACGGCACACGTATAGCTATTCAAAGTGAAGTCATGTTATAAAAAAGACGAACATCCGTTCACTTTTGTTTTTGTTTCGACATTTCAGTGAGCGGACATTTTGCGCTTTAGCTTTCACGCCTGAGAAATTGTATTACTCTGCAGATTTTATTTCCAGCATGTATATGTATGTACACGTATTTCGTTGTATTTTTAATGATCGATAAGTTTAACAGAGTATGGCCATCAAAATATCGAAATTAGAAAAGTATAAACTAAACAGTTGTTTTTGGACTTATCGAAGAAAATATGCTTGGAATATTTTGTTCCTGTGATGTTGGTCTCAATTCTATGTTTTTTTTATCTTAGACTAACGATTTTCAAACTTTTCCGTTGTCTTGTAACCTCAAGACTTAGCTCAAAACTTGAATCCGTAATGTGCCAAATATGTATATTTAAAACACTCAACAACTGATCATCGATAACCTTCAAATTTGAAGAGAAGAATTATTATAAGTAAATAAATATGCATATAAAGTATTTTTTATTCGAATAATAAATTATAATAACTTGGTGCGTGTGCGAGAATTTAGCGGTCTTCCGGAGGCCCGCGGGCCATCGGGTAAGAACCATCGTCTTAAGTCAATCTCTTTATGGAAAAGTTTTCTTGGTAACGATTTTTACAATATCTGTCTATCTCTACGAGATAATTTATCGCTTGACTTTCAAATTCTAAATTAAAAAAAAAAAAAGAATAATATTTCGTGTGTAATTTGTATAACTCGCATAAAAGTTAAAAAGTGAGATCTTCTAAGATGTCAAAGTTAATATTGTTGTACAGGTGGAACAAAATACTTTTATAAGCTGAATATGTCGTCAAAATAATTAGAGTAGGTATTACGATTTAATATTTCGCTTTAATAATATTCTATTAGAATATCAATTATTATAAACTTCCCTTCACTGATAAATTCTGATATCCCTCCGGAATTATACTTACGTCAAAGTTACTGTACGAAATCTTAATTCAGAAGTCAATATTGATTATCGAGTTATGTCAGGCATCGAAAGGAGCATAATTTATGTAGTTAATGCAAGCCACCGTCTGTGGAGCTTGAAAGTTTCCTCAACAGTTGGTATTTTAGGAACATCGACGTTGATTATGCTATGAAATTCCCTCTTTTAAATGAAACGCAATGGAAAACAATAAAGATACATTTTCTTAACGTTCAACCTTGTTTACATCGAAAAAGCAATAACTGCATCCACAACATTTTTTCTACCGTTGTTTTTTTTACATAGCTGCACATACTTGCAGTGTATCGAATATTGTATTTCGATAAGCTTGCAACTATTGTACAACTACAACGTCAAATACTTTTACCGTTCGTATATCTCGTTAAAATTTTAATTACAGGTTCGTATATCGGCTTGTCTGGAAAGTTATATAAGCGATATTTCAAATACTTCGAAACAAACGAAAATTCGCGTATCTTTCAGAGAAGTTTTATTGTATTCGGTTAATTTTTATGGAAATTGTAGTATTTCGAAGATGAAGGAAATTGAATACGTGTTCGAAATTTAATATTTGTGTTCTTTCAAATAGGAAAAGGACTCACTGAAACGACGATATATAAAATGCGCGATGTTTCAGAAAGTCTTTTCCTCTTTCTAAAGACGAGAACTTTGGCCATAAGTCGAAAGACGCCCTTTAAAAAGCTACCTTCCATCGATCAAAACATTAATTGCAAATAATTCAGAACAGATCGTGCAAGAAATAACAGAAAAATTGTAAAAGAAGAAGACGTCTTACTTGTTTACAACATACGTAGCTCCTCGTTTATCTAAAAATCGATCCTTCCAAACGATCCAATAAATATATAATTATTATTTCCTCGTAATGCTTTAGAATAAATGTTTCCATTTTTAAGAGGAAGAATTCTTTATTTAGATCGATTTCTTTCCATCAGAACCGCGATATTATTGCTTTCGAAAAATCATCAGAGTACAAGCTCTGCCTTTGTAATATTTACTCGGCGAAAACGAAAAATCACACGTAGAATTTTAACATAAACGTTCAGCCATGTAAAAGCAAGATTCACCGCGTTACAAAACGATATTACGTGCCATTGAGAAACATTTACAGTATCTATTTTCCATTGAAATAAATTTCTCATTGCGTGTACTGCGCGGGAGTAAGAGATAGCCAGGCTGTTCTTTGATTGATTTAATCTCCATTCTCTACGGATAATGACAAGTCGAGGATAGATATAAATGCACTTTATGCAATCCGTGTGTACGAATGTGCGTAAATTCCTGCGTTCCACGTTGAAGCTCGCAAGATGACGAAGACTAAGAGAACGTTTCTCAGAAATTGCTGACAGGTTCGCGGTCGCGCTTCTCTCATAGGGAAATTATTCGTGATCGAAGCGAAGGCAACAAAATAAATTTTCTACTGGTTAAAACGCTGCGAGATCTCGTAAATGTCAGAACCCTTAACTGATCGCGTTGAACTTGGATTTTACCACCTATCGCGAACGTCGATCGAACATTTAATGGCAACACGTTTCTATCCGACACGGTTTTAAGTTGATAAAGAAGCTAAAAATTACATTCGAAACGCGACCAGCTTTTGATAGTATTATTATCTAGCGCAATTGCTGAAGCTACTAGCAAACCGATTTCTCAATACCGAATGTAATTTAAAGCGTTAATATCGCAGTGAATAGTTTCATTTCGAATGTTTTATTCGTGGAAGGACGCAATGTCGGATAAGGATTTCCAATAAAGCTGGATATTTGGTCGTTTCCCGTACGTAATGGAGTAGGCCCTCCTTTGTCACGGAAAATTAATATTAAAGCCTACAATCCGTACGTAGATGTAATAAAAATGTAGAACGAAAGCCGCGTTATCGATTTGAGTGGACAGTGTGGAACAAGCTAAGTCGAAGGAACGGAATGACAGTTAAACTAGTTTAATTAAACCGCTGCTCTAAGCCCCTTCTGAATTTATCGTCAAATGACAAAGGAAAAGAAATTCCCGGTCCACTGAGAGAAAAGGAGAGGCAGAAAAAAATTGGAATTTCAATAGCGAAGTTCAGCTTTCTGGGCTGTAAGACGGAAAATAATGTGGCACCGACTTCGCAACTTCCCAAACTTCCTTGTAAAAGTTCTCTATTTATTAAAACGGCCCTTTCCTTCGCGAACCCTTTAATCATTGCGTTCTCCCTCTCCTCTTCGTTCTTTCTTTTCCATTGTTACTTTTATGATTTAATTATTCGTTGCAAGCGGCTATCGTTGAATGACAATTGTTACAATGAAATATCTAGTATTTGCATCGATACGAAGGTATAATTGGTTGGATAAAGGAATTTTTCAGTAGGATTCCAGCTATGTAATTAGCGAATGTTATTACGTTTCACGCACTTAATAATATTCATTTCCTATAAAAAATCAAACGTAAGTAGTCTTTGTATCTAATACTCGATATGCGGAGAATCTTTGTAATAAGGAAATATCTGTGTTCTTGAGTCGTTCATTCTGAATTCTTTGTTATATGGCTACAGCGTTAAACGGTTAGGGGGAATTCATTTTTCAATAGAATCTCGCAGGGTATCGGACAAACTCTGTGAATTGTGGAAAGAAAAAATACAATTTTAACTCGGTATAGGGAAACAAACGTTGCTCGAAGCGAATTAATATACTACAATACAAGCTTCGTAGTGAATTCGAAAGTGGTTAATTGCGATTGCAATTGGCGATCGCGTTGCAGTTACAAAACTGTGCTATGACCGTGTGTGATCGAATGTTATCCCCGTGGTTCAGCCGGGTTTGTTGAACATTTGTTTCAACAGGTGCTGGCAAGGATGAAAAACAGAACGCGTGGTAACTTTTTCGTTCGTATGTCGTGTTAATTAATAGTTTTTACGCCGGTTTACGTACAGAAGGACGTCAGCGATATCCAATATGGTTTTTCAAAACATCGAATAATTTGTTTTGATTCGTATTGAGAAAAATAACGAACAGATACGATGATCGTCGATCGCTCGAACCTTTGCAGCGATTATTAGTGACAGGCTTAAATATTTACGTCGCGAATAGATTCGAAGATTCACAGTGTTCATACTCTGATTCGGATTTGCTAGTTTGTACGCATTGAACTTGATCTGATCGCTTTACGGATCATTTGATATTCGAGCAGCGATATTCGGGAATCGTAGAAAGCGAAGGCTAGAAATTTTACAGGCTTTCGCGGCGAACAGACACGGTACCGTTAGAAGACATCCCAGTTCTGTGATATTGTGGCGCCGTGATTAATTTCTCAATGAATTTCGATTAATTTTGTGGTCATTCAACAAGTAAGCCAAGCAGGTAGTTTACGGCTGGAAATAACTAGTCTTAGATTTATGAGTCTTGTAAAGATCGAGCCGATGATACGCAGTGTAATTCGAAATAGAGCGGAACAATTTAACGATATGTGGGTGGTTTCCCGTAACGTAAACAAACATTTTTAGCAAAATATATGCCTGAAAATTAGCACGAATCGTCTATGTGCTTGATAATGATGTTATATTCTATCTAATCTTAATAGTAAAGTACAGTTACGTTAATATTCGGACGTAACATTATCTCTGTATGTATTTGTTGCATAGTATCATAGGATACCAAGAAATTTAAATGTCATGTCTAATTTTATTCTGCAAAAATATGAATAATAAAATTAACATGGGTAATGAAGTCTTCCTTTATCATCTCACCGACGTTCTTCTATGCTTAAAATTACTATTATATATGTATCGTGCTATTTCAATGTATGTCATAGTAAAGCGAATCTGTATGAACGCACGAATAGCTACTCGCCGTCATATTCATCTGCTATCTCTGGTTTATTATCTTTGCTACGAAATATCGTCTGATCTCTCTTTCATATGACGTTGTAACTGTCTTTTAATTTTTACGCCATCCATAACTCGTAAAAAACTGATACATTGAGACCATACGAAGGAAAGGTCGTAAATGGCTGACAATCACTGGTCGAAGTTTCTTTGCTTGTTCGAGGAGGAAAAGTCGCTCTTCGATCCATTTCCATTAACGCTCATTTCACATCGACCGAGTTTCGCCGCATGATATTTGTCTGCGATTTTCAAAGACGTGCCCCTTTTTTACCCGCAAGCTTTTACACGAGTGCCGCGTGGTAAAACGCACAGAAATCTCCGTGCAGGACGCTGTATCGTGAAAAACCGCGGCGCAGCCACCTGAACGCCTCCATTGAAGACCATCTAACGTCGAAAACCACCGAGGGAAAACGTATCTGTGGTTCCTTTACCGCTGACTAACGGTTTGAACGGTCTAAATAGAGGATTAAAAGCGCAGATGGTTTTGCTTCTCTTTTCGCGAAATGCGCTACATCTGTTTCTTCTTTCCTTTATATGCGTTCGTACGTACGTAACGTGATCGAACAGTGAAAAGTGCGAGTAGTACTTTGATAAGCGCAATATTAAAACTCGGAGGATTTCATATCTGGCATTCCATCTTTATTTCCAGTGCCAGAGTCGGATAGAAAATCTGTATATACAGCTAACGAATTTTACGTATTTGACTTAACAGAAAAAGTAAGAACGCATTTTGTCAGCGAATTATTTACACTTGCCTATCCATACAATTATTATTAATTTCATTTCGCGGAGAAAGTAAAAAACTTGGAACATTTATCTGATAAAAATCTTTCATTTGGTATCTACCAGCCTGATAATCGATATAAAAATGACACGTTTTTTAATAAAACTCAGCACGATACGTAATTCAATTTAGAAAACAGCATGAACTCCACGTAGGTGCAGATAATTAATACCTGTTTTTGGTCACACCCATACAATCTATAGAAATCCGTTTCACTACTTACATGCGCTATTTATCAGGAGGAGTCAGTCATGGCTTTCAAACGTATTAACGCGGCACGACCTCCGGCCGGGTGATAAATTCCGCTCCAACACGTTCACAAGGATAAGAGCGGCGCATTCTGTGCGTCCTGGTGACTGGCCGAAGAGTCGATGACACTCGAAAACGGCAATTGCAGCATCGCGCGGCCGAACGCTCATGGTAATTAATTTTTTGCGTGCGACTCTCGTGAGCGAAGGAACCGCGGAATGACCACGAAATCGGTCTAATGGCTGGTCATTTGTCATTTTATGAACGGCCGAAGGCGGAAGCCTTTTGCACATCCTCGACGAAAGACAAACGATAATTTGCACTCTGTCCACCTTCGTAAGTACACACTTTCCGACCTGTACGACTTAATGGAAACACGAGTAACGTTGCTCACGAACTTTGTACCCGATAAATGACGCAGCCTTTTTCGTCTACTTCCGTAACACGCACTGTTTCTGACATTTTTATCTGAAATCCGACGATGGTAGATTTGAGAGGTTGAGTTTAAACGTCGTTGTCGATCGAGGCAGATTGAGAACGAGGTGGACATTCCAGGTTTGTTTAGGTTTCTGCCGTTGGATTATGATAGGTCTGATGGAACGTGCTTTGGGATATTTGGAAACTCTTGAAAATGTCTCTTGGTAGTTACTTTAAATCGTACAAGTGGTTACACGAGTTCTTTTTTGTTGATGCATGTTATTGATTTTAATAATTTATGGGAATGATAAGAAAAAGATGGAAGTTGTTAGCTTTAATAAATCAGGGTAACGATTATGCGTATGCATGTTCCTCGGTGTTGTGCTACTTGAATATACGTAAGTTATAAGATTTAAGACACGAATTTTGTTTGACTTTTAGTTTTCTTATCTGTCTCTAAAAGGCCTATACATTGATTTTAACTAACGCGTTCTACGCAAATAGATTTGCAGGTTTATCGTAACTGCAATCCTAGTATAATTATTCTTTACAGATCGTTAACATCGTAGATATACTCAATACACACGACAATCTTAAGAGTCTAACTAGCCGACACCTTCTATCGCAATAGCTAGGCAACACCGATAACTTCAGCGATACAGAGAGCACAGATTAGTACTATTTATATGGTCTTTACACGCTAGTTGCACTCGGCGTATACGTTTCCGTCCAATGATATCTGCTAATAGAAACACACGTAAAACACACACGAAGCAATAGTTGAAAAAAAGAAACGCGAATCGTTCGTGTTGTTGGTCACGTCGCGCGTCCTACACGTGAGTTACGAAATACACGACGGAGAATTTTTCCGAGGAATTTTTATCCCCTTTTTTTTCTCTGCTCGTCGTTCGAACCCAAGCTGGCTTTAACAGCCGCGATTAAACGTCGCAGCATCTCCCGGTCGATACGGAAAAACCGAAAATAAAAGCGGAATCGACGGTGTATACGCGACTTGGTCGGCACGAACCGTTTGATCTAGGTTTTTGTGAAAATAGTACGCTATTCCTGTAGCGTAAAACGCGAGTGGGCGGTCAAGTGACATGGCGTGTTCTGTTTATTGAACGGCGTGCGTCCCATCTAGAGAGCTCTTAATTTGAATGTGCTCGTAGAAACGGGGTATACCGCTGCAACGTTTCTTGTCACGAATTACGCTTTCCTGGCCTCTCAACGGGGAAAGAACACGTTGCCCTCCGTGGTGAAAGACGATACCACGCCGCGGAATGTCGCTGCATCATTCATCCAATCTAAAAGCTGTTCTCACGTAAGATCCATGAGACTAATTTTGATCGATCGTCAAATTGTATCGCAACAAATGTCGCCTATGAAATTATTCTCCCTTTGTCCGAATTGGGCTTTTTGCATGCGAACTTCGGGACAAATTTAACGTATTTTGTTACGCGAACAAACTTGGGGAAAAATTTCGATTTGAATGTTATTAGTACAGAGCATGCAGCGTAATCTATATCTATTTCTGATAACAATATATATGCGATATACATTGTATCGGTGATTTAATTTTTTCAGTAATATCTTTAAATTAACGAATCCTGCAACTATTTCTGAGATTCCATCATGCCGAGTAGAAGTCCAGTTCTATACAGACCGGTTCGGAGAAAATCCACTTACTATAAATAGAGAGTGTATATACATAATTCATAAATCATAATGCAATAACGTACTAGGTTGCGTAATAAGTTTGCATCTTTTTAAACAGCAACAGATAAGAACTATCTAGTCAACGACGTACGAATCCAACGTTATCCATCTGTTTGTGCATTCGAGTAAATAACGCTCAACAATATAGCACCGCAATTGTTTAAACCGACGGTTCTATGTCACGTGTTTTCACAATTTGCCAGACAGTTTATTCAATTAAGTCACGATGCGTGCATCAAAACGTTCGTCAAATTACGCGGATTATACGAATTACGCGTAATCGTCGTATCCCTGTGGTTCGTAACGAACGTCTGTTTCGATGGAACCCCCTGTCAAGGATCGAGTGCGCATCTCTGTATTATTATAATTCATTATGTGCCACGCAATTATGTCGCTCGCGACCGATGTTCGCGTTTCGTGTTCCGCGTATCTCACGGGTGTTCCCGTGGTTGATGGTGAAAATGCGGAGTATCACACCCGCGGGTCTCGTTTCGTAAAACTGTGATGCAGGTAACAAGTGGATCCACTTCGCTGTCCCTATACAGCCTAGCTAAACCCGTGATCCAGACTAGGCTGGAATTTTTCGCGAATTTTCCCTAGTGCGCCGTAATCAGTCGAACGTTCACCATTTGCGCAGTAATCGTGCAGATTTCATTGTGTTTCGATGCTTAAATATTTACTAAACTCATTGCTCTTATGTTTTCACCGATATGAAGGGAAACTTCAACCTGGACTGTGTTTATCGTAACTTTACGTTTGCATAATTACACACTTCCATAAATATGTACGAGTGTCGTATAAAATATGTGCGTATATGCGTTAAGAATAACTGGAGTAAACTTAAAACGTAGCTACTATTTTCCTTGATTTCAGAATCACATTTTAAACATTTGAAACATTTTCCCTGGCAAACATTAATTTGTTTGGCGATCGTTACCCGAAGCGTTTATAAATTTCATTTTTCTCGCACCACTGTCGATATTTACTGAATATCCATAATTTGCAGAATTAATTAATCTTAGCAGGCTGATAACTTCAATTTTCGCCTTCGCCCTTGCTGGTCAAAGCTGCGTTAGCGGCGGTATAGGAAACGAGATTACATTAAATTTTAATTAGATCTATTTATTCGAATCTCATTAACAGATCCATGTCAAAGAGACGCGCAGTTGCTACTTTGTATTCATGAAATCCTCTTATAGCAAGCTATCAATTTCAATCAGTCACGCGTTCTAGCTATTGCTAGTGGAAGATTCGATCGCAGATCTTTTCTCCTCGACGAATACGACACCGAGCTGCATCCTTCCTTTTGTTATTCTCGTTTAACGGTAATTAGTTTTCGCGTCGCGAATCGATACTCCTTCACGCGTCGTTCGATTCCATTCGTTCGTTCGTTCAGCCGGAACTCCATCTTACCTATTGGAAACAGAAGTTTGGCAAAAATTTGCCTGCCGGCTGTTTCTAGCGAAGTAAGTTGGAATTATTCGGGGAAATGAAAAGTTGTCGTGCCGTTGCACGAAGGAAAACTAACCTTCCTTTCGGATTAATCAATAACGCGAAGTTCCTTGCCGATGTACCGACCGCGACCATGAGATATTCAAAATTACTCGTTTAACAATTCATCGATTATTTACTGGTTAACCAGTGAGTAATTAATTTATGAGTTTATCAGCTATTTTGAAAAATAAACAAACAGGGATATCGAACATCGAACATCTCGAAAGCACGAAATTTATTGTGTATGTTGCATAAATTGAAAATTGGTTGAAAAAGTATAAAGTATATAAGAATAGATGTTACGTAATAATAAAAAGCGAGTCTGTAAGTAGGTCGATATTACACGAACCTCGTTTTTCTAAAATTTACGCGTCCTTCCTTCTGATTTGTATACAGAGGTGTCTACAAATACATCCCTATTCGTAAATACTGAGACATCCTCTGATCTCACACAGAACACGATAATTGATTCAGATCACTAGGCAGATTACAGATTGGAATTCTGTGTTTGTGCAATATGCGAAACACATGGCGAAGGCTGTAAAAACAATCTACGATGATTTTACATTTTAGTTCAGCATCTTTGACGAACTAAATTTCAATTTTTTAATCGATTTTTGATCGATGGTATCGATCTTCTACGTGCCGATGAAGAAGTAATCCGGTTGTACGATACGCTGACGCAATTTCGACAGTTGCGTATTTATTCTTGAGACTTTATCGTCACGGATCGTGCATTTTGTATCACGTTCAAACGTTTCGATAGCCAGTGGGTAGATAATGGACGCAGTACGACAGCCTCGAATTCGGAAAGTTGTCGGAAATATGCTTTCGTAATAGCTACGTATTTTAGCATATTAAAAGCGATAACCAGAGCCCGTAACGTAATTCGTGCATCGCTAGCCAAACGGCAGCTGCTTTTCTCCAGGTAGCGATAGAAATTTTGCAAGTTACGCGTTAATTCGTAGAGAAACTATTATCGTAGCATCCCTATCGGTCCTCCCGGCCATAGCCGAGTAGTCGCTAACTAGTCTGACCGGCAGTGTAGGCGAGTGGAGAAGATGCATCGGGAAATGGTTGGGAATAAGGGTGAATTGTCTTGAGTTCGAACGATTCGACGAAATGGCTGCCGGCTACTCGTAACAATATCCGAAACAGGTTGCCCGTACCTGTTCACGTAGCTTAGCTTACCGCAGATTACCGGTAATCCCTCGGGTTCGGGTAACAGTTACACGCTTTCAACGAGAGACAGGGAAGTTTGACCACGCTCTATGTCGGCCCGCGGCGAAACGAACTTCCATTCACGCTGACGACGTCGTTGAATCTCCCCGTGGTATTCGTAGGCCGCTGGGACAAGCCGGAGGACGAATTTCCCCACGTGATACATACGTACAGTGCGTCTAACAATTTGTTAGGTCTGGTAGCAATTTTGCCGAAGTTCTTGTACGATTTATGATTTTTGTATCCCTAATTTGTAACGAAATAATCGTAACTTGTTATGTATTAAGTTTAGCTATTACGAATTAAGGATTTACGCCACTTGAGATGTTCGTAGCGCCACGATATCCCACAAGAGGAACACACGCTGAGATTCGAAAGTCACAGTCTTCATGCATGTAACAACGAAGCGTCTTCGCGATGATACGATATAACGATGATATAATGGCAGATAGCCCGCCGCTATTTAGCCTTATCGTAATTTATGGCTGGGCCGAGGGATTAATGAGAAGCTCGACAGGTTGCTTGAGCGAACGTTACTACTCAAAGTGGTCGAACTATGAGGCGCCAATGTCGTTGATACGATTCTTTAGAATTTAGAAGAATAGAGACTCTACCAAAGCCTAAGGCGTTCTTAAAAATCCCTAACATCTAACACGCGTGTCTAAATGTGTCTTCTTTAGGAAGAAATTTCTTGGCTATCTGTACTTTCTACGCACACACACTAACATAACGGGAACTTTACGTTATAACGTACAGCAGTTTGGACGACGAAGTTACCTATACTTTGTATATTACTTCATATTACTTCTATTCGAAAACGGTGAAGCGAGGTCTAAATTTTTCCTTGAAAAAAGATTCTCCTAGCCATTCTACGCGATATTAGCTTTTTAACAACTTTGTAGAAACAGTTCTTTTTTTGTAATTAATCAAAAAGTAATTTTTACAACGGTTTACTGCAAGAATTAAAACTTTCAACTTCGAAGACGAACATTTCCATCTCGGTAAGACTAGGCTCTCTAGAAATTCGATCGTGTATCGATAACACGTTGGTCGATGGATTGTCAAAATTTCAGTGGAATTGTATGAAATTCAGCTGTACGCTAGGAATACCTTAAACGGACAAAAATTGAAGTGGTTAGGCACGAACAACAATACTCTGTTGGCAACTGCTTTTGAAGTGTCCCGATTATCCGATTAAACGTTCGCCGCTTGACGAGCAACGTACGTTTAATGGGGTTACTTCGTTTTGCTCGGCTCTCGTGTAGAATTACCCGTGGCGTGGTGTAAATGAGCGGTAGACAGGGGTGAATCGGTTGCCAACGGATTAGAGGCCGCTACGGAAGTCTCGTATTTCCAGTTAATGGCAGATAAACTAGATCGAAGTTCCTGATACATATTTTTATATGTGACCTCATGATTCCATGAACTTATGCGTGCTGTTAATCTGAAAATTTTCAAATCGTTGTATTGCGTGATGTCGACTAATTGATCAAAATCTTTACCGCTACATTTCAAGGATTTGAAGCGTAATAAACGAAATTTGACGAGTTTATTAAGTAAGTTTATCGATACATAAATCGTGCGATTTAGATAACGCTCGAACGCTTCAAGTACCAGCTATACGTTTTAATATATCTTAATTATCAAACACAATGCAAACAGATACAGCGGATTCCAGTTTTCATACGCTTTGGATCCGAGCTAACTTGTCCCAATAAATCGAACTTGAACGGACAAAATCTAAGCAACGCAAAACGTACAGCTAAAAACGATTTATCGAGGAACGTACGTAATATTTGGTGTGTAAATACATGTACCCTTTCTTTTCCGTGTTCTTCCTTGCTGCTTATTATTTCACCCTTTTCATTATTTAGCTTCGTCACCCTTGTAATCGTAGATTTTAGGATACCTCTTAATGTTTCCAATTGATGTAAACCAACGTTAGGCGTTAGCCCTATTTGTATTTCATCGAGCAAAGCGATTTTATCGCTGAAAGTTAACCCTTTGCACTCGGAATTTTATTTCAATTTCGTTACCAGCAGCTCCCAACGCTTTTAAGCGTTTTATTTGAAATTTACTTTAACTAAAAAATAAGACTTATTTAAAATAATTTAAATAAATAAAGGAAGAAAGAAATTCACTTAAATGCCAGTTTTATTCACACTATTGTTGTATTTTGTAATTTTTAAGCGTATGATATATCTCGAAACAATTTCCAGGATGCAATCCTGCTTTCCTTCCGCACGTTTCACAAAAAGAGGTGGGACTGAAAGAATGTCGAGTCACGCTCGATATAGGGGTGCAAAGGGTTAAATATTTCCTAAGCACGCTGGAGAGGGAATGACAATATATGCAACACACGATAAACATCTCAATCGTACACGTACGCTCACCTTTGTAACTTATTAGTAACTGGCCGAAACGAGCTACAGCAGAGCAAATTATTCTCCGCCCCTCGGGTAGCCTCACTATACCGATAAACAAAAAGCTATCGCTGAAGCTGTAATGGGAAGACGCGTGTCACGCCCCCACGTCACTCGCGTTCTTGTGCCAGGGCTCGGGCGTGTCAACCTGATCTTGTTTTAATCATTTTAATGCGATTTCGACTGTCGGATCTCTTTCTCTTTCATTCACGTTGCCCTCTCCTACGTTCAAGCCATAGCTATGCTTCAGATCAGCATCGCTACTTCGTAAGTTTCGTTCTATCCGCAACTGTAAACTATACGAGCGTAAGCTGTGGCAATAAAACGGCGGTATGTTCCATATAAGCGAATTGAAATCGCATTGTATTCTAGCTTTTGTTTCCGTTCTTCGGTATTTGTCCCAAATAAACGGTGGTTCTGATTAACCGGCGTCCCGTTCAAGCGGAATCCACTGTATAAAATCAAATGTTTGGATCGAGATTTTGTTAACTTTTGGTTAGCATTTGTATGATTAAATGACGATTCGAAGTATTTATTTTTCATCATTGTTGCAACGAATGTACGATATAGAAAGAATGGAAAGTATGTATAACGAATATATGAAAATAGTTTCATTTGAAAAAGTAGAGACCGCTTGGAAACTCGAAAATATCTCCATCTAGACAAGAAGAGTTCTCGAAATATTAAATAATGTATGAGGTAAACGCGTAGAAACTTTGCAGCGGAACAGTTTGTTAGACGAAATCTATAAAAACGGGAGACGCGTCACCGATACAGTGTTTTACTGTTTGAAAGCGAAGATGGTTCGTTAGACTGAGAAAGGGCCCTTTGCAAGGGTATGGTCCGGGAAAAACTCCTCAAGGCCTAATGCAAATTGATGCGCATGGTGCCGGAGGTAACGGATTCACTGCACGTGGCCCCTTGTGGGAAGAAACAAAACGCGGTTCTTTCAGCGATGGGCCTAATTTCTCTTACAAGCTTTTTGTTACGTTCAATTGCTAAATTCAAAGATCGTAAAATATTTGATACAGGCTGAATCTTGTTACGTTCAAGTTATTTTCGAATGCTTTAGTTTTTAGTTCTTTTGCTTTTTGTTACAAGTTTCTATTTTATATTAGAGCCTTTCTCAAACAGCAAACGTTCTTTCGTCTTTTAAAACAGGATCAAAGTTGAGAGGGAAAGATGCAAGGACTATAGCGAGGTTGAAACGTTAATAGTAATGTTGTCCTTGCATTTTTTCGTGCAAATATATTTTTCACGATGCTGGGTGAGTCACACAGCTATTCTCGATGAAATTACCATGTTCAGCGAGGAAAATGCCGTCTGACAGACTTTTCTAACGAACTATAAGCCGTATTAATCCAGGTATGTGTTCGATCCGCTCATATTTCACGCGAGAGACGAAGGCGCAAAGGGGCGTTGCATGACTCTTCTAAAAAATAACGAGTGGGACGTTCGTCAACTTTGCCTTTGATAGAGAACCATGATGACGTGCTGCGACAACGATCGTTAACGCGGCGTACCTTCGCCCCGTCTCGGACGAAAGAATCCGAAACGCGACGTCCATTAATTCACCACAGAACAAAGTAGGCATTGATGCACAACGGTCAAGAATCCTCGTTAATCCGTGTCAACAGGATTAAACGGGGCGCGGATATCGTGAGACGGGAAAGAAAACTGGCCTGCGAGGGGTTGTGGAGAAAAATGCACGCGACCAGAGTAAAGGATGAAGAAATAAGGGATGGAGGGTGAAAAGATACTCGCTGGGTTTTCCTACCCTCTACCGTTTACCGTGTCATATTCTTTTTCCTCTACTCAACCATCTCTCCTCTCTCGCCCTCCTATTTCCTTTCGCCACTATCGACCTCTTTCTCCTTCTCATCCCACTCGACCAACCCGGGCTCACCCGGGACGTTTCGACGACGTCTCCTTTAATGAAATTCCTTTATTATTTTAATAAAAGATATTCCCCCGTTAGCGATCGGTACTCGTCACCGACTCATTGTGCTTTGCCAGCCTCTGCTCCCGTTACACGCGATTCAACTGGGCGTCCGCGTCTTTGTGCCATTTCTGTGAAAACGTTCCGGCTTACGTAAGTTCGCGGCGCATATTGCACGCCGTAAACTTTGCCGACCAACACAGGTCGGTGCTACGCGGTCGTGAGATACGCGCGAAACGTTATTCCGTATCTGTATCTATTTATCTAACAGGTATTGATGACCCATTCTCCTTTTCGCCAAGCAACGGAACGAACGCAACTACGTTCAACCGCGACTACCAAGTCCTGTAACAGGTTCGACAAAGTTCGACCAAGTAAACTCCCTATTTTCTTGTGTTATCTGACGCCGCGTGTACCACTTAGGTCGTGTCACGACGGAAAAGAGATACTAATCGCGGAATCTGCTTTGAATCGAACCGGGTGATTGATGCGAGAGAATGGACTTGCGTCGAATTCATTACGCGTTGAAGCGATTGAAATATAGGTCTTTGATTCTTTTCTCCGGATAATATTTTACCTTCGAGACACCGAATCGATGAAATGTCCTTTAATTAATACCTTTGAGATAATGATGTAAGTTTGGAATGATTCTTAAGCGACGCATGTACTCTTAGCTAACTAAATATATTGTATAACATAATTGTGTTTATTTTGGAGAAAGTTGCTTGCGTATTTAAGTATACTTAGTAAGTCTTCCTTATAAAAATATTAGAAACGACACATTCCTGTTGCTAATAATTAGTATGTTTTAATAATAATAGTTTAATAATAATAATTTAATAATAATTAGATGTTTTAGTTAATATCAGAGCTACCAAGAATTAAAGCATGATAAATATCTCGTATAGCCCAAGAAGAAAACTATGCTTTCATCCACGTACATATCCTTGAAACTGTACCTTCGTGAATCTATAAAATTGCTGTGATATGTTACGAATTCGTCGATTTATCCATTTCGATAATTTTGGTGTTAAAAATAATTGAGTACAGAGTACAGTACAGATTTCTATAACAATGTCGTGATTTCTCTCTTGGCAAAAGTATGCGAATGTGTCTTTAAATAATTAAACCTCTGATTTGTGTAATTGAAACTCTTTAAACCGAAAGCTACCTAGAATCTCATTAAGCTTTTTTGCTGCGATATTTCCATTTGCCTGCTAGAGGATATATTTATGTTTTTACGTCAAAAGCTTCACAAATATTTCAGCAAATGAATTTTAAGCTTTTTTCTTTCTGGTGACTTATAAACGCCGCTTTTTGTCACTGTGTAAATATTCCTATGGAACGAAATATCACTGGGTCGACGATTTCGATAAGTTATGAAAATTATTCGACATTTCCCCGAGATTTATCGCGTTTTAGAAAAAAATGGAACGATAGGTACACAGCGTCCGTGTTCATGTCGAGAATTTTGTTACGAATCTCCAAATTATCAACTAATTCGTTACTACGCTATATCAGAACAATTATTTTTCTACAAATTTATTCGTTCTGACATTCGATCTCCGAAGTGTCGACATTTTTTCTCGCACGACTCTAACTCAGAACTGTATGTATCTGGTTTTATTTGGTCTGGATCACGCTCTAGCAGGAACATCTATAGGTTTCCAAAACAATCAATGTCAATGTAACTTGCTTATCTGTATATTTTCAAATTTAATTCCACTTCGGTACTTGGAATGTGCGTCTATATTTTATTTTTATGCATGTTTTTTTAGAAAAAGTTTGCTCTTGACGCACATTATTTCATAGAGAAATGCACTTCCTCCGTAATAGCTCGTTAGGTAAGCGCGTTTTCGTGTAAAGCGGAAAAATATATGCGATATGTCTTCTGCGTTGTGCTGAATTTATCCTGCATTGTAAAATTTATTCCGTGGATAGATAAAGATGCAAGATTTTGCAATTGTTGAATTATATTACTGAATTATACCCGTTCTGGTAGAATATTCATTTTGTTCGCTTTTAGAGCAAAAAGAATAACACAATATCACGTAGTCGTACTTTATTGATAGTAATTTTGATTCTCCTTTAAATCTAAATTTTTCTTGCAAAATCTATTCGAATAATATTTGCTATCTCTTTTCCATTTGTTTATATTACGATTTTATTTTGCTAATTTAATATCTATTCTCCAAATTCGTCGTTTCTTTTTCACCCTAATATTATTTACTTCTACTTTCTTCTTTATCTTACACTCTGCGAAATATTATCATTATCTACACCTATAAATATATCGAAGTTTAAGGTTATTTTTTAAACCGTCCTTTCGTTTATATTATAACCACATTTCTCATAAAAAATATTAATTCTATATTATCTCTGCTGGAGTTTGCATGCATACGCGTATCACAGTTTTCCTGTTCTCTCGTTTGACGTCCGTACATCGATAAAACATAATGAAGTATATACTCTTTCAAATGCTTCATATACTATTACCATTCCTCTGTAACGAAAACAAAGTAGAACGAAATAAGTGCGCGAAGTAAGTGCTTTGCCTGTTCTCTTTTACGTTATAACGGTTTCTTCTTTTTTCTTAACTTCTCTTTCACCGCTTAAGAACTTTCAAAGGATCAAAGGGACTTGAGAGAAACTTAGGATTAACAAATTATGTGTAATGCTAGAGTACCCTTTATTACTGGCACAATATCATAGAATAGAATATTCCTAAATATATTCTAAGATATTAAAGTAACATTTCAAGTATATTTGAAAATATATTTAATATATTTATATTTAAAATAAATATAAATGAAAATGTATATCTGCAAGTATAATTCGACACTTTCTCAGCACAAACTGCACAGAGAGACAATTTTTTGGTTCTTTTTTCTCTTTCTTTCGCCAGATGCCTTTTCCTGATCATTCTCTGATTGAAGCACTTGAGCAATTTACTCTAATGCTGGCGCCTGCTTGTTCGCAGGTGTCAGCTTTGTAAGCAACCAAAGGCGTTGATTATCTAACTAACTGATGAGCACAAATCAAATAAGGTACTCGTGTATGCCTTGATCACTTTTAATTCCCTTGTCACTGTGCGTGAACGATGGCGCTGATTAAAGGTGTTATTCAAATCCTATTCACCGCTACCATGCTTTCCTACGTTATCGTTACGCATGTTAATCCAATGACACAGTTCTTCTTCTTTAGTTTCAACATAAAGGCAGCTAGCTGTTGTAGTAATATTTTGTCGAATGTTTTAACATCAGCTGCTATATAGTACAGTCGAGATCAATTTTATGCCAAAGGTGCAGTATATTTTTAAATAATATCCTATAAACTATTACTAGAGGTATAAAAGTTTCTTCGAGAGTTATCGCAATTTTAATCGTCGATTTCTTTTAAAGTATAAAACAATTCCTTTTTTCAGCGACAAAAAACAGAGGTATATTTTCTAAACATTTTCTAACGTCGCTCTATTAAAACAAAATCAGTTAAAAATATTATCTTACAGATAATAGGGTAACTGTTTGAAACAAAAGCTGTAAATTATAAATGTTAAACGAGAAACAGTGCAAACTGTATCTCTAATCTATTTAATGTTATTTCAATCGAAATGCAAATGAGTAAGGGAAAAGTATCGCATACCGAAAGCAATATATAGATACAGGGATGAAATTAAAAAACTTTCGACTTAACACGTATTTCCATAGCGTGTGAATTTTTAACTAGAATTTCTGTAAAAAAAAGGGGGGGGAATGAACGAGCAATTTTTCTTTCCTGTTGAAAAAATAAATTAAACATAAAAACCAATGAAGTTGCTACAAATTCACGCATAATTAAATCTCGCAACGTAGCTTTTTCAATTCGTTTACACTTTCATTAAAGAACTAAAATTACAAAAATACAGTCTGTTGGGCGTGTTAAGCAACGGCAAGAGTGCATTACTAGGAAAATGTTCTTCCTACCGCGGCATTAATTATTTAGAATCTGTCACTGGTGCATTAGCGTGGAAAGTTGGAAAATGCGAATTGCAAACTTTTCTAACGGTTCTCGGCAATCGCAGTGATACGTCGTCTGCTTTTACTTACGCCTTGCAATCTTATCGTTAAAAAGGATTATACGTGTAGCGTGGTTCTGCGTGTTTCCAGTATTGGATTTCCAGTTTAAAGGATCATTACACTAGCTTAATTAGTCCGTTTACGCCGCTGGATCATTATTACATCACGAACATAACATCGCATCTCGTAAGCTTGGCAAGTGAATATAGCCATAAATTTCCGCGCGGTATTAATTAATGACACGTATTTAATGCCATAAATTATTGTCCGGTCAGTTCGTTTCATACTGGATAATTTACAAAAGCACGCGATTCGTCATACTCTTGGTAATGATCTTATGAATATACATATGTACGTGGTTGCGTGATAAACTTGTCTGAGAAGAATAAACGAGCAATAAAGGGAAAGGCAAGAGAATCGAATCGTTTCATTAACTTCGTAACGCGTCAGTTTTCCCCGATTTGTTAGATTTATATAGTCAAACTTATCGTAACAAGGAACACCGAACGATAAATGATAATAAAAAAGAAATAATAAGAAGGGAATAACAGAGCTTGAATTTACGAAAATCAATAGCTAAGATAAACTTGCAAATGACGGACGTATTAGCCACACGCGATATACCATCTTTGTAGACTTAAAATGCGCAAAGTCTGGTTTAAGAGACCGAAACTGTTCGTGCACCAGGCTAACATCTACCGCTGAAACATTGTACAAAAATGGTGTAAAGGAAGAATAGCGCGAAAAACGCGCCAAAAGGTTCGATACCAAAAGAGAAAGTATTGAAACACGGTTCTGTCGATTCGTACATTTTCGATACGTAATTCTTTCAGAAGCACACGCACCTTAATTACAATGGAACACGTGTATCGGGCGCGAGACCTGTAATTCCGAAACAGTGAAAAATCGGAGGCATGACTAGCTCGGCAACGTATAAACCATAATTTGCTTGTTTCACGACCAGGGACGTACAATACACCGTCCCGTTATTTTACGCGGCACCAAGCGTAAAAGGAACGAGCTCGCGCCCAGTTTATTGCAGCCAGATGAATGGTTACACGGTGGCTCTTGCGGATAGTCGGAGAAACGTTCGGAAACCGAATGTCGTTCCGTTGGATTAAGACAATGAAAATTTCTATGGCTAGACGCAGCAAGAGAGAAACGAAGACAAAGAGGGTGGCGCGATCGTGCCGCAAGGATTAACACGGGAGGCGGAGGAGAAGGCAGAGGAATATAAAGTGGAACAACAGGCGCGGCAAATGATACCTGGCACAAAAGGATTTCAGTATACCTGTCTTACGTCCAATCTGAGGTAACGTCGATAAAACGTTGGATCTCTGTTGGCTGAAAACATTCAGCAACATTGCGAACATTCCCTTGTTGAAGACAAGAACACGTAAAATCACGATGGGATCGCTTTTAAGGAACCGACCAGGCCACGGTTCCCGTTTAGATTTTTATGGTGTTTTACCGGATAATCTCGGCTGAAACATCCCCTTAACCGACGAATGCCCGCATAAACTGCGTAAACACCGATAGCCCTTTTTAGATTGGATTCCGATTCTTAAGCTGGAGATCGTGCTGGTATCGAGGATTATCCTGGGTGCCGCGCCTCTCTCCACTTCAGAATCAAAGTAACGCGAGACTTTATCGGCGTTCGTAAAGAAAGAACGGATCTCGAGAAATTATCTGCGAAAGGAATTGAAAAGAAACTGGAACGGTAGCGCCTACCTTTTCGAAAATCGAGCTCTTCTTTTCGAAGTAAAACGTTCGCAGTGACCTACTTGTATCGCGAAAGAGTGCACTAAAAAATCGGTAGGTTTACGATTAGAGACGTTTTCTTTTAGCAATAATCGATCGCCGTCTATAATCGATGTTGTTTTCTTCTATTAAAGCAATTTGAACTTCTACGTAGACATTATTTTCTAATACTTACGTCCTTCGTTGTACGACAAAGTAAGTACCCGTTACAAAAGAAATGTAGCTTAATCCACTTTTCCTCTGAAAGCTTCGTACGCTATATATGTGTTATATAACCTACACGTATATTATACAAGGTACATTAACGTAAAAGATGTATATTAGATCTATATAAATATTCTCTCAAACGAAGTACAAACAATTCGTAAATCCCATCTCGCGAAACTGCTTTCTAGAAATCTTGAAACCTAATTAAAATCACCGCAGAAGACTGTTTCGTGAGAGAAAAAAGAAAAGATACGCCGACAGGTAGCAAAGAACGAAGTTGCCCTCGTAAACGATACCAAGGTTGAACGATCTCGTGATATCACCGTAATCCTTGTCCACGTTCCCTCGAGACAGTGTCACAGTCATGTTAGTTAACGCTGTAGTCGTTGGTCAAGTATCCGCTATCCGATCCCAGAGACTCGTGGGACGGATGGCGTTACATCGTGACCAGCGATGTGACGAATTGTACAGGCTGGATAGCACGACCCAATTTTCCAATGTCATAATCCGACGTTAGATAATCTATCCTGGTGACTCGATCGTCGAGCGGGATTGTTTTTCTGGTGGTCCACACCGGTGCGACGTGTGCTTGGCCACCGCTCCGTTTTGAAGGTTTTGCCTTTGCGTAATGCGCCAGCCGCGCTGGAACCGACTTTGATTTACCTTTCGTTCTGATTTATCTCTCCATTTCGCTTAATGAGAGGAGAGAGCCATCGGAACCTGTGGGTGAGTAGGCGTTCAGGGAATTCGGTTAGCTATCCGTTGCTGTGAACAGCTACGAAATTGGATAACTGTAAGAAAATTGTTCACTGACGATTAAAACGTGACAGTCCAAGGATAAGGAGAATACGAAAGTTCCTTTTTTTTTTTTATCATGGTTGGAGGTTTTTTAGTTTTCCGCGTTGATATAAAATTTCAGAGTTATGAACATGTTACTGTTAGGTTCTGAGCGTAGTGTAACGGTATATAATAGAAGGTAGTATAACGCAGTATGTGTAGTATATCCTGTAGTGTACTATACTTTTATACAAATTAACTTTTTTATGAACACCATTAAAGAAGTAGAATTTAAATAGAATGACACTTAATTCTTTTCGAATGAGATTGTAAAATGGCATTGAGTAAACTGATATTATCCTTTCGAGTGTTTTAGTAGATAATTAACGCTACTTAATTACATGTCGGTTACAGTGGAAAAGATAGAATTTCTTATTTATGAACAACTTTTAAAATGATTTTATTTAGTTAAACAGATTTACATTCCATAAGATGAAATGCGTAATTAATTTCTGCATTTCTATTTACTTCATCAGTTATACGGCAAACATTTCGCATTTTCAATTAGCTTATTATGTTACCGTTTTAATTAAACTTATTAAACAAACTCACCCTATCAAACATTCGTTTTATATTTTACCAGTTACGATTGTTAGATATGAAAGAACAAAGTCGAAAATATTTCGAACAGGAGAAAACTTGCGTTGAAAAAGGCAGAAAGCTCAAGTTTAGATGTTTAATTACAATTTAATTACGCGTTTTACGAAAGTAGAGAATAAAAGGAAGAAATGAATATTTATTACGACCTGAAGGGCTTTCCTGTACAGTAATTTACTAACTAATAATATTTTAGTAAACTGGCAAGTTACGGATTATAGATTCTACACTTTTCTTCTACAATTTTATAACTTTATCGAATAGAACAATTAGACAACTTGTAATTCGTAAAATTTTCCTGTAAAATTTTCATTTGTGCTTAGATGTTTGACATCTCTACAATTCGTAAAAATTAAATAATATTTCGATCGAAGATTACACGTAATAATTTACCCATTAATACTATATTTGTAATTTTCACGCTCTAAATTATATTACCAAGTCCCAGGAGTATATGAAATACATATATCATCCGACGAGTATCTTTTATATTTTTATCTCTTAATAAATGAAACATAATGTTCTGGGTGAATTCGTATAGTAAAAATCGGTACTTTCAGTGAAATACGAACTTATAATAGGCTGTAGTGATTTTATGTCGACGCCAAATATCCATGCACTATGTTTCTGACATACCTCTACCCGAGGGAATACGATGCAATTTTCAGTCGTAATATTACGATTTACGTAACCGCATACCGCTGCTATGAACTGTAACGTTACGGATTACGGTAGTTTCTTTTTTCGATTCCTTCTATGCACATATGTTCCTGGATACTGTTCGATTCTTTCTTGGATCGGGCCCTCGTAAAAACGACGATATTCGTTCAATATTATCGATGCATAGCATTAGCATTATTATCGTTTAGATATGATTAAACATATTACGCGAAGAATATTTTTTACTATTAATAAGTGTTGTATTTTACTTACTGTATTTTCAACTTGCACTCTTTTTAATTTAATAACAAATCTGACTTGTGAACGAATATGACATGTAAATTATCAATCGAATGCCGATTATTTATTTATGTATATTCTAATTTAATATAATTCCAGTATCGCTTCGAAAAAAAGGTATTTTTATTCGTTTCACTTCAGAATATTAAGAAACGACTAGGCCATTAATATTGGATAATCACAGGCATAAGCGTAGCTTAAAATTCAATACGTGTGGTTTGAAGAAATTCTATATTAGCAAAATTGTTCTCCGTTTAACTTTCGAATCAAATATACGTACGAAGGATTCACCCTGTAGAATTCCATGATATTAAAAATCAAAGGTATAAATAATAAATTGTATTGCCAGTCTGAAACGCGTGAGTTGATATCGTTTCAAGAATTTGAAATTTACCTTTCCTCTGTATTTATTAAATTGAAAGGAAAAACATCCTTACGAAGAATTACATGGCTTTAAATTATCTTTCACGTAAATCTCGTACATTATAAATTTATTATTTGTCGAGGCGATGATGTTTTAACCGTCGATTAGAGAATTTAAGAGAACACCAATTGTACCCACCACTAAACATGGTTCCATTTTAGTGTCTTTACTTTATGAACCAAATATTCAAGCGTGTTCTCGTGTATAAATCCTACAATTTCAATTTGTCGGCTCTGGCATTTGAATATAAAAATATTTTATACAACAAGCAAATCCTAACCGATCGTTCGCGTGTTGCCTGCAAATAGACTTGCAAATTGTAAATTCATACATCAGCTACAGCTGAGAAGTATGCAGATTGACTTTGAAAATTTCATCATACCTAGCTACGTGCTTTCATGACATAGGTACATAAACGAAAATTCCTGGTTTTAAGGTATGAATAGCCTGGCAGCGAAAAATTTTAAGGGTGATACGTGTCTGTGGTGTTTGCAGAGCTAGAATCGTAGTACCGTGTTGGTGTAATTGACACTCGTAACTAACAAGTCTGAATATGTTTGTCCTCGTGTACATACGGGGTGAAACTTCTTTAGAGGGAACAGTGCTTGATGAAAGAAGAAATTTTAAAGCGGCAGTTCACAGACAGAGAGGAAAGGAGTGGCAGAGAGAAAAACAGCGAGAAGGAGAAGAAGCTAGAGTGAAAAAGGAAATTTTAATCTCAGACTTCCTGTAATTCTGTTTATATTAACACTAGACTTGTTAAGATCATTTAATCATTCATTTGTTAATCAGTTCTAAGCATACAATTTAGTTCGCATGTTATTACATATTAGCCTAAATGCAGGGTTAAATGATAATAGCTGTTTTCGAAATTTGTACAATACAAATTACTGAGAAAATGTTAACCTTTGTTCAAATAGAAAATAATAATCGTAAAATCTTAGAGATTTTTCAAAAAATTAAATGACTAGAGAATATTAATTTTTAAGTGTTCCGATTATAAATAACCATTATAACTAATCGAATTTTGTTTCGAATTAATTTGCTGTTGTTTTTATGTGATTTTATAAAACTCATGGAAACTATTTTTCGTTAGAGATCGTCAGAAAAAGAGGAAATGCAGTTCCGGTGAATGTAGACGATAAAAAACATGAACGTTAGGAATAAGTGAATAGAGAAAGAGAGAGAGAAAGGGCAAGAGCGAGTTGGAGAGTAAATTATACGTCGACGCTTATTAAAGGTTGCCGTTATTAGCTTTTTATCGGCACCAAAGTTATCCCTCGACCGGTTCAGAGAGCGCGTTAACGAGCTACTTGCGATTACGATTGGACCTCTGCAATAGTATAAATGAACGACACCATGGCAGAAAAACGAGAAATGAGTTTGCTCGATGACGTTTTGCCTCTCTTTCGTTTGTTCGTTTCCCGTCTTTTCTCGAATTCTTCTCTCTTAGAGAGCGTGCAACATCGAATCGAAGAAATTCCTTTCATTCAACGTCGTCAATGATTATCGACGAAGTAACCATGATTTATTCAAACGGCGATAAGTCGTATAATCACATTCGTGCTGAACGCCTCGCGAGGGCGTGAATTAGCGATGATATTACCGTGGCTGAGAAAAATTCTGCTTGCAGATTGAATCGTTTTAATTACATCGTAGAGATAGGTAGTTATTTAATCTCTGTATAATGCATGTTAAATAGAAAAAATATAGAAAACGTTAATTATTTGTGCGATTATAAAAATATTGAAATATAAAATTATGTAAATAAATTGTCGCCGTGGTCCTGAATGGTGTCAGCCTAATTTTGATATCGTCGGCTTTTTGGGGTTTTTAACAGCCTGATCGCGATTTAAGGCCGTTATCAAGTACATACATAGCATGCATGAGATCTCTAAAATCTCTGAGATTCTAAAAATTTATTAAAAACGAAGCTCGGGATGTAAACTTTTGTTTCATGCTCTTGATTCAGGTTTGCATAGGAAATTACCTGCTGCTTGCTTCTACCACGCTATCATCCACACCCTCTATATTCTATATCATTATAGTTCCATCGTTCGTATGTGTAGCGTAGCAGTGGTTTTCTATAATAACTGTACAGCCAACGATACAGTAGCGAAAGCAGTTAAGGAAATAACACGAGAGTTAGCTTTGCGTGGATCGTCTCCTTAGTTCTTTGCTTGTTCTAAAAACATCGTAGTGTTCAGTAGAGACGATTGTCAAACTGATTCTTTTGAATTTTCTGCGATAACAATTTTGTTTTAGAAGATTACTTGACGACACTTTGACAAATGGATTATTATTACTATACAAGTGGATCAGCAAATTAGTAAATGGGAAATTAACGTTAAATTATACGATGGATACGATGCCTATAGTTCAATAGTTATAAAAGTCAAAGAACGAGAATTATTTGCCACACTGGAAAAGTATGAATTTTTTAACACGATCGATCTAAAATTGTGCTTCTCTTCCGGTCTAGCTGAATAGTGGCAGATACGGCGCGTATGTGTGGATATGTTTAAGGTGTGAGATGAAGAGGGTTCTTAACTGTGGTCAGTGCGTGGTGAGAGCGGAATTTAGCGAGTACTGTGAGTGAAACGTGCATCCTGGAAGTTTTTAAAGAGAATAAGTACAGTAAATGGTAGAGAGCTTTAGAGCAAATATTCAGCGTTATTTAAAGAAATTTAAAGAGCGAAATTGTATTCATTTCATTAACGTCGCGTTGTATAAAAATTCTCATCATCCGAATGTAACACTGTTGAGATAAATAGCGTTAAAATTACAGTTTATAATACCGGAAAAATGTAAATATTAGCAATTTATCATAAAAACGTTTCTGCAATGAAACAATTATATTGTCCTCGAGCAATCTACGTTGTATTATACGAGAAATGCATATCGAAAGCATTCCGGATTATCATTTAAATATTTTCCAATTCTCCGTTTGTAACGGTAAAATATAACGATCAAAATGTAAGAAGATCAGAAGCGAATATTTTACCAAAAGTACATCGAGAACTGTTAATTAAATATACAAAGATTAAATAAAATACATATCTGTGAGATGGGAAAGCAACGTTACATATTATAAACTACGCTAATAATTCGTATTTCTCGATTGAACGGTTGTGCGTGCTCTTCGACGGTAAATATCCCTGTGCAAATATTTCTTAGCAAACAAGAAGAAATGTTAGATATTATCGTTAATAAAATTTACCTTCTATCTTGGAATGGATCGGGAGACAGGGAAAACGAAATAGAGTAATCAATAAATAAAGTATGTCATCGCCTTGGGATCGCTGCAAACTCGGGAGTGCGTTATATCACGCAACCAATCTCCCTTTTTGATGCATGTCGATCATCTATGGGGCACGTATAGCAATGATTCTGTTTTTCTCGTTGCAAACTATGTCACGATTCATGGAATTCTCTATCATGTTATGTTAATTATTCAGCTAGTAATTAATTAGTTAATATTGGCGAATACAATTTTGTAGGTTTTATATCTTTCATAGTTTTCTATTTTATAAAATTCCGATGAATAATTTTTCTGGTACACGCAAAATGACGGGCCAAATATGAAGAATTCATTGGATATCAGAGATATAAAGGAAGAGTAATATTGATTGATGTTTTCTATTCAGAATATCGGTTTGATTGCAATGTCTCATATCACAAATACAAATAACGATATAAATATGTCGAGTGAAATGTGCAAGAGTATTTTACACCGACATTTTCTTTCACAATACACTGAACGTTTCTCATGCACTCGTTCTAAACTCGTTTTCGAAAACCACTGTTACGGCGTGCCATTCATCCTTAAGAAGTTATTTCTACATTAGATGACCATTCACAGCGGCCATTTAGCCACACTGCCGCCTGCACGCGTTTCTAAGCTCTTCACTCTCCAAATATCGGAAGCACATTTTGGTTTTAAAAATTTCCCTCTTTCTAGCATACATATATTTTTAAATATATTTTTAATGTTATAATAAAAAGACATTTCTATTTTATTCCGACGTATACATATTCATGTTTGCTTAAAACACGGAGTAACAAAAATGTAGAACAGTATTTTGCGTCTTGTTTCTCCGTCACGCTAATTTTTAGCTATTTGTGATATTAATTTATCAAGAAACATGTAACGAGTACGTTTGTATATCATTTTATCGATTTCATGTAATACATTCCAGGTGATTACGACTCCACCTTGCAAATCAATTTCGCTTGTTTTCTCCCGTGTACTTGCCAACGGTCTTTTTATGTTACTGAACGCAATTTCAGCTATGGACATTTCAGATTGGACCTTAATGTATAACAATGTTACTCCATATGCTGGGAGGACGGTGAATAATGTGCTATGAAATTGTTGCAACACGTCGTTATTACTTCTGTCATGAAAAGATATTACCACCTTTCAAGGACGCGTTTAAGTTGAAATGATTTTACTGCGTCGCGGTTCTTTTAGATAAAAGAAAATAATAAATCTCTTCTCACAACTGAGAGAGTAATAAGTCTTTTCATTTAGGAAATACACACAGGAATAGAACTCAATAGGCAGTAATTGCTAGAAGGCGAATGTTCGTATGAAATCATATTTTCATTTAAAATTGAGAGAAGCGTAAATAAAAAAATGGATTCCAAATACATCCTAATCGATTTATTTCATTCGCTGAATACTATAAAGTACAATGATTACTTCACAGCGAATATTTCTTATTTTTCTGTATATTACGTACACCACATTTTACATTTTTTCATACATGTAAATGTAGTTTAATTATCATAGTGTTAAGTCTGCTTTTAATTCCTTTTTGTTCCTCGTTCTCTTATCCTAATTTGTTCTTACGATATTGTACGGTGTCGCATGATGTCAAACTGGCGAAATATTAAAGATTCGCTATTTATTTATCGTAATCAAATTTACGAATTCTTTTATCGTAGATGCAAGAAAAATGAAATTTCTCTTCGCTCATCTATATATGTTTCGTAAACCGAAAAAAATGCAACTGCAGTTAAGCATTCGAGCAATTCAAAATACACATCCTGTTCAGACTGAGGTTCACTGTGAACGAGGATAGCGCGGTATTCCGATTGCTCGGAGAGCAGCCGAAACTCTATGGTCGAAAAAACCGTGGCTTAGACCATCGAGCGAAAAGTTGTACGCTTGCATTTTTATAAAGCGCTCGCAACCCCGGTGTCAGCACCATCAGTTAACCGTGAAATAATCTGTTTTAAAAGGATGACGAATACCGGTGCTCTCACGGTTGGTGAAAAAGCGCGAAGAGAAAGAGGGACAGAGTGAAATGCAGGAAGAGAGAGAGAGAGATAGAGCGGTCATTTTACAGGCAGAGAGCTCCCTCGTGAATATTGTACAATATAGAGCGGCTGTGAAGCCACTCGGTTGCTTGAAAAATGCAGGATATCTGTCAATAACCCCACAACCCTGACGAACTTTACGACGAGGTATATACATGGCCGGTGATTTTAAATTGAAACCCATCGACAAGTTATTAGCCATTGAAACGCATGGATCGAAGGGAATCGACTGGACCTTGGTGATCCAGTTTCATATTTTCATCGGCGGAGATCATTTTTGCCAGTCCTCTTTCGTCTTCGTCGTAGTCCATGTATATCGATAAAATAAGTAGTTTCGATACTCTACTCGATGAGAGTGGATACGAAAATAATTCGGTGGAATTTTACGACAAAAAAAACGAAGCGCTTTTTCCCTTACACGATTCGTTGACCGAGAATAGCGGTTTATGGTGCAAACATGTCTTGGCATCCGAGTGTATTTCATTCGGAGATCCTCTCGATCCTCTCGATCGATCTTTTTCTCAGGAATGAACATTCATCGATCAATATAAAACGAATCCACTAATAATAATAGAATTATTATCACGTTGGAAGACAGTTCTTGTATTTTTTAAAAGACCAACGTCTTCGAGCTGGATGTTTGGAGAAAGTAAACGTATGAAATTTCTTAGACACTAATACGCTTGATAGAAATAATTTCTGCGTAATTCTATGCACTACTACCAACCATTGCAGGTTGTAGGATATTCTTTTTTTTATGTTTGACAAGGTATTCGCACAAAGCTACGTATATGCATTTGAAATTACACGGCACATTACGGTGTATAGTAAAAAAAATAAAATTGCATTTCGAACATAAGTGAGTACGTGGATTTACGAAGAAGCACAGGGCTATAAGTTCTGTAATGTGGGAAAGAAAGCTTTCCTTCTATCCAAGCAATCGTCTCCTCTGCGATTTCCTTCCATCTGTATACCAACATAACTCACCTTACTGCATAATCGTCTATAGACTACATTGTATATTTCAGGTCAGAATTATCGCCATTTATGAATTGCTTATGCCAGTTCATCGTTCTTCTGCAAGCCACGTAATGCTATTTTTATGAAAAATTTTCAAATCTCTGAGAAAATAGTCGTAAAACATGCACGCCTTAGGTACACACTATGTATTTAGACAAAGATAATAGTTCTAACGATAGTATATTTTAATGCTCGATAAGAGCTAAATTGACGAAAATAGGTCTGCACGGTATATAATTTATACGATATTTCAGGCTTCTTTTATTCTAGTTCTCGTATATGCGGATTCCGTAGAACGTTGTAACCTTCGCCTTATAGAAGTCTTTAAAAATTGACTTTCCTCGGATGACAAACGATAACGTCGACGGGATCCTTGGTTTATCTAAGTTCGATCGGATTCGCCAGCGTTTATTCCTCAATCTGATCGTGCTGCTTTGCGTTCAGCTTTCTCTCAGACGTCGATTAACGCGTTCAAACGTTCATGCATGCCGCGTGCAACGTGAGAACGACGTTGAATCAAAATCCAGACAATATTCCACATCTTTGATAACTTCATAGGCTTCCCTTTTCACGACTTTGTTTCCTTCGGTACACAATGGAACAAGATAATTGGAAACTGATACGATGTCAGATAAAACCTTTGGTAGTCTTTCACTTTGATTTAAAAGATTGCCTTCATTTATTTGTATTTCTATCATATATTTTACTAATTATTGATAATAATATAATATCAATAAAAATAAACATACTCGATACGAAAAGTCACCATTCGAAACGATGACTACTTAACGAAACGAACGAAGGAAGATGCCACGGAGAGAAATTCTCGTTCCACTACGATCGACAGCGTTCGTTTCGTTTTTGAACTGTAATTACCTACTTCAACATTCACTCGAGCTTTGTTCGATCTCCCGTGTTGAACGGGCTTGATAAGATCTGGAATATTACCTTTTTTCTCTTTCCTGGTTTTTGTAATTAGCCTGGGAGACCAACTCCGTTAGGGTCGACTAATAATAGGCACGCGTTAGTGTAAGTCAACCGAGTTTAGATCAATATCATTCCTTGTGGGTCAATGGGGCGCCGCTACCACCGTACGAGTCGATCGTGTGCATATGAGCTTCTAATAGAGAGAGGTCGATGCGATTTTACAACACCGATACATGCCACTTTCTATAATACATCGACCGCTTGGAGAAAATTATTACAGCCGTTTCTCACCAATATCGTATTAATTTTAATAACGGTGCCCAATGTCTTCCATTTGGAATAAGTACATCGATTAGAAAAGTCGAATAAATAATAATTACGTTGGCTACGAAGAAGCATTTTTGTAGTATGTGGTTCGTTGAATAGTGACACGAAGAACATTTTTTAGGTCGAAGCAATTCCGTGTAAAGCGTTAGAATGGCTCACGAAGGTATTTACAATGGGAAATTTGTACATACATATGTACAAGTTTCTTAAAAATATCACGAGCAAGAAACGCTAAATAGTCGACGTAGCGTACATCAAAACGCAAGCGGAAGCCTAATAATCGAAAAAAACTTTCATCCGCAAGACTGAACGTTTCATACTATCAAACGTTTACCACACTGTTCATGGAGGATGATGACTCTGAGATTCAAGCGCCGGCAGCAATGCTGTATGCGTCGCGAAGAGAGTTCTGCGTGCAATTGCAACAGTATCGCGAAAATGCCGGAGCCGAACTTGAGCTCGTTACTCAGGTCGGTGTTGCGCGTAAGCAACGGAATTAAAAACGAAATCGGTTACCGGAGTAACATAACTCGAACGCAACTAATTACCCTGGGCTGGCAACGGCCTCGATCTTGTTGCCGGGGAAGTTACGGGCCCTAGGGGCCGGCTAGAAATATAAAACTCGTTATTCGCGAGGGAACGATACATCTCCGGTTCCATTACGGTTCGCTTTCAACCTCCTCCCATCTTTGCCGACAAAAAGTCGAACGAAGAAGCCATGGAATCTCTCTCCTTCTCACCCCCTCTCTCTCTCCCTCCCTCTCGATGGTGCGGGTATCGCGATCAAGAGTTGGAAGTCACGGGATTAGAAGAGAAACAAGAAGGAGAATCACGGATGGTTAAGAGACACGTCTATCCGGTCGTATCTCTTTGTACCTCGATCCGTATCGAGTTGTCAGTCGCGATTTCTCGCAGCGGGCGGTTTTCCCTCGAGCGTAATGCCACGATGGAAACCGCCTCGGAAGATTCTAATCGAGGTCCTAATCGGCCCTTCTAACACCGATTAATATTCGCATTCGAAGAGATCCAATTAATTAGACTGCGCTGCTCGTGGGCGTTAATCACGCGAACCGATTCGATCTTCTCCCACGGACGTGGCTCAGACGGTACGTTTCGTTATGCTTGTATGTAGATGTAGATATATTGAATGCGATGTGGATAATACCTTACCTTGGTAGCCGATTTACGCCTTCGTTCGTCAGTGTTAGGACACCTGCTGGCTTCATATAAAATGCGATAGTTGATCTGGATCGTTGAGGGAACGATTGATCGGTTAGAATTTATGCAGCACGGTGATGCGGAATATATAGGAAAAATTTTGTACAAATTATTTGACAACGGACGTAGGGAAATATTAAACTAATTGGATTGGAAACACTCGTAAGATTGTAATAAATTAATGGATTCACAAACCAGTTTTCGTAATTAACTTTTATTATTCGATATGAATTCCTTTCATACGCTGTTAATAGAAAAAATGATTCTTTTAATTCCAAGATTACATTAAAGCTGCAAACATCCATTCAGCGACGGTTTGAAAGACTACTTCATCTTCGTTTGAAAATCTAGATTACAGAATTGAGCAGGGGAATGGTTCTAGAAGCGTCCTTTCGTCAACAGAATGCTAGCCGAGTGACAATACTAATGCAAACTCGTTTTACAGTGAACTAACTCCGATGAATGTACAAACGAGCCCGTTGTTTTACGGAAAACCGAGGGTTCGGTGAAATCGTATTTGATCGTTAATCTTGAAGCGAATCGAGTGTCCTCGACTTTCGGTATCTGTGCCGGGGTCGTTGCCATCTTCCCGCTAGTAACGCGTTGTTGTTCTTCGTCGCTCATTGTTCGCCTGTGACAACGACCGCTTGCAAAAGAGGTCGAAGAAAAAAGGGAAGAGTCGCGAATTGTTGAAACACGGCGAACAGCCAGCCAGTCGTCGAATCGTTGCTACGATTTGCGTTTGACGTCTGCTTCACGACTCTCCACGCTCTCTTTATTCGCTAACGAAGCGACGTATTAGTCGCTAATTAATAACAGATCCCTATGAACACGTATCGCGCAGTTTCTGATCCAAGTAGCGAGCTCGTTGCAGTCTGAAATATGGGAATTATGTTGCTGCCTAATTAGAGCTTCGCCTGTCGTTGTCTTGCTGGCAACGTTGTAACTGATACCTAGGTAATACGATAGCGTCACTTGAATCTTGTTTCCACGGTCTGATTTCTGATTCGCTATTTTGAATTTGAGTATCGGTGAAACGATAACGCACGGCCGCTCTTTATTATACGAAGAAACTTAATTTGAGTAGCTGTAGCTTGAATACATCACAGAGAAATGATAAAATATCGGTTACTTTTGATCGTTAAGTAGGTTATCTAGAGAAAGATTTTATAATATGTAGCGAAGGATGTTAAGATCAATCGATTTTTTGATACTGGAATGCTGAGAATTTCGCGTACGATTTTCGCTTGCTTTCAATAAGTTTCCTCTATAAACTCATAATCAATTTATCGTATATTATTGAACTGTTCAATACACGTATTATGAAAAGCGAAGGATGGATAATTTATGCACAATATATAAAAATGATATAGTAGGGCATCGAGGAAAAATGAACTTCAAACTATGTTATATGACATAGAATTCTCTACACCATAAAAATTCTTCTTCGACTTATACACCTTATACGCTTATAATTTTCTACTTATATTTAGTTAATTATCCGTGTCTACAAAATTGCAAAATTCGTTCACTGTTTTCCCCAAAAAACACAGGACCATCTTAACATTCAAAACGGTGATTTACTGGACAGGATTCTGGGAAAATGTAAACAAGATGAAACTGCCATTTCGCCTCTGCTAAGCGGATTTATCGTGCGTGACAGTGAACTAAACAGACAGGAAAGCGAGAAGCTTGCATGCCGTTGTTAGGTGAGGTCTGTTGGCGAGTCGAAGCAACGTATTAAGTCAAATCTCAAAGTTTCATAGTAGCGTGGCTCCTGAGCTCGGCTATGTTGGTTAGGCAGGAAACGCGAAGGGGTCAAAAGTTCATGGAATTTGAGCGTTTTCGACTTTGGAAAGTTTTCACTGCCCCTCGGCCGTTCATCCGGAAACGATTACACTGGATGGGATTATTGCAAGCTCTGTTTGCAGCTCTTGCGACATTTACAGTGATTCGAAGGATCAAGGGAGTTGATTAAGGGATAAAACTATCTTAGTCCATGGTACTTTTCCTTTGGCAGCTATCCAGGACTAGCCAGGATTTCTAAATATTTGTACTTTTTCCTCTGCTTTTCTAACTTTTAACGAGAATATTAATACATAGATAATTGTATTTCTACACGAATTTTCAGCAAGTTATACTACCTTTGAAAAGTTGGTTTATAGCGAGAGTTACGAATTCTGTTCGAGTGTTATTAAGTATTTATTTAACAATCAAGTACTTAAGTATTCTCGTTTACAGTGACCAGCATATAAATAGGATAGTTTTTATTCCATAACTTATATGAAATACATATTAAGTATTTAGTTTCTACATTAATATTATTATTTTATGAAATATACGATATTTGTAAATCTATAATGGATATTTAAAGACTACACAATATTTTAAGCAAAGATGTATACTGTTGGCCATGAAACATACCTACTGATGTTTGATATATGTATCTGGATTGAATACGTTTCACTGCCTTCGTTGTCTTGTAACTTCATTACAAATTTGACTTTAAAATATCTAGAGTAGTTACTACGTGTAATTTTTGCTAACCAAATGTATTTCTAAGATAGTCTTGTATTATTAATTTCACAGTCCCTAGCAATTTAGAGAATGTGTAAGTTCGCAACACCCCAGAGAACTGATAACAGTTCTCTTATCACAACTATGGTCAAATCAGCTTACAAACTCAGAGTGTTACTAACTTTGCATCCCAACCACGAGTAGTTTCAGCTCGAAGAACACGTGTATAAGATGTTTCTTTGCTAATAAGTTCCACTCTGTCAATGAATTTGTTCCGGAAGAGGAAACCAAAAGTAGATTTATTCGTATTAACTTGTATTGATAACAACGATCACTCTTCTCTATATTTTTATATCAAACTTTTATTTGTGTTGTCGAGACGATTTTATCGACTAATTCCCAACTAAATTTCGATCAAATAACACGCATAAAATAATCAGTACCTTTTTTGGTATCTTTCAATTTTTTCACATTCCATTCGCTCTAAACGTTTATCGTTCTAGTCGAGTTTTCTTTGTTACACCTTTTCCGAGATGACGTTGCTTCAAGAGAACAAGAAAAATTTGTAAAAGCACAATTCGACGGTAATGGTTTTTACGTGGATAGCAGAGAAAGGGCTCGATAAATATCGGAATAACGTGATACGAACGAGACATCGTGCAGGAATTCCTTTCAATAATCTGCTACTTTATGCGAATGTACACACGCGGTAGTGCATTATGTAAAGTCTATGAACTGCTCGATCCAGATGTATTAAAATATACGTTTAAAGATTCAAAAGTCGTATCCCGATATTTCTATGTTACGATAAAAGCGGCTGGTTTGTAAGATAACAGTGGCCGAGGTACGGTAATAATACATTACGGTAACATTGGCATTAAGTCTGAAATAATACCAGGCAATCCTGGTAGCAAAGCGTAGCCCGTCATATTTATACTGCTTAACGCTATGCAAGAGTATTAAGCGTTTGAATACAAGGTTTTACAATGCAGGAGCTAGGGACCTTTCGGTATAACGCGGATAGATGAATTTTATCTTTGGTTACTTCTTTTTTTTTCATTGATTTATATATGTTTAACAAAGGAGGGACTCGCTATAAAATGACATGGATTAATAACTGCTACGTAGATGGCGGTAGGACATAAATCTCGATATGAGATACATTCGAGATAACGGTTGTTTTTTTCAACATTTGATATCTCAAAATATCGTTAAATGTTACGTTCAAACGTCCGCTGTTTTAATATTTCAATTTGGTTTATCGTTACATTAAAACGTGGCTTCTGAAGTATAGCTAGCTTTACGTTAGCTTTATTGTAATGTTTTGGTATTGCGGATAACAAACGTGTAATTAATATTTAAGATCGATTATCACGCTACCGATATCATGATACATTTCTATGAATTTTTAATTGTTAAGAATAAAAGGGGATTTCGAGGCAAATAAAGGAAACCATACCTATCAAGATGAAGTATACTTTATGGTAATTCGAAATATCGTATTCTGTTCTTTTAATCTTCATTTGTAGATTATGCTGTTATAGTTTGTTCGAAAAGTTTTGTGATACTTCCTGTTTCTGATAAAATTCTAATACGGAGAATCACTGACTGCGATATTTGATCGTAATTTTCCTAGAGGACTAGGCGACTGCGTATATCCTGTACGTCATGTTAAAAGGGTGCATGTCGGTTATGAAGTGCATTGCACTAGCTAACTAACTAATAGGCAATTACAACATAGCGTAGAGGTGCTATCATTACGCTATCTTACCTGGCCACCCGTTACACTTACGCCTGTACACAGTGCTTCATATACGTATAATGTCGGTGACCACGTCTCTAACCTTTGACCATTTAAGTTAGTTACTTCGGCTGTAAACGAACGCGCATCGATTACCTTTGATTCGAAATTAACGTCGGTCATTGGACGATCTAACAGGCAAATTTCTCTTCCAATGTCCACCTCTGCTCAACGATTCCTAGCAATAATTATTTGCCTTTTCTCATTTATCAAAGTATCTCTGTCATATTTTTAGATTTAAGTTGAACGTTATTTACAAAGATCGAATTAACTTTCTCATAATAGAAGTTTATTTATCGCAGTCGATTTGCTTCGAAAGATTGTACTTGAAATAATATTTGCAGTCGCGATGTGTTTTAAAACGTCTCTTTTTATCATTTCGGCAATGAAAAATTCATAAAACGTTTGATTCTATCGATCTTTTAATTGAAATGTACAATTATTGAAATTCAACAAGAAAAGATAGAAATTTATCATTTTTCACAGTTTCGTTAATCACGATATCATGTCGACATGAAATACACATCGATTTCTGTGAACATTGTTGTTCCACGGTCACAAGTTATTACTCCAAAGACAAAATATCCGCTGAAAGTAGATTAAACCATGAAAATATCACGCGTACCATTTACACCGAGATAAAATTCAAACGGTGCAACTAGTATGATAAATGTACCTGCTCTCGATAGAGGCTACATTCGCGCCTTAGTGAAAAAACGCGGCTACGCGAAACAATATTATCAGTCGTGCGACGAGTGCGATTCGTCCGAGCGATTCGAAATTCACAGTGAAATTTCATCGCCGCCATTGTCCCTTCGTATCGCCGTTTTGATTACGAAGATCATGGCACGAGTAACGCGATTCATAACCCCGTGTAAAAAGGAAACGAAAAGAACGAAAGGAGAAAAAAGGGAAAAAAAACGATTAATCTCGCGTGAAAAAGCACGCGAAGCACAGAGTTTCTGGTCGAAATATCCCCGTCACAGAATACATTTGGTCGAAAGTGGTTTTGCGATCGGAAGAACAGATGCATGAGAAAATAATGATCTCGTCGGGAAAAGGGGTGGAGACGATGAAGGGAAGAGCGTAAAAATAAAAAAACGCGTGAGTTCGTTGGACGGCGTTCGGAATTTCGCAAGGGCTTTTTAATGAAACGAAAATCGTACGACGATTCCAACCGGTCGATATGTCGCTGCCATTAACGTTGAAATTTTTCCGATTCGTCGTCCACCCGTTTGTATCCTGCCGCACGTCGCCCATCCGTCAGCTTGGCTGGAACTTTTTATCCAGCCACCCGGTATTATTGCGTGCCGGATATCAATCACTGCCGCTAGCATTATTGGGTTAGTACTTTTCTGTTTATTTGCGGAGGATGAGTATAGCGTGGAAGGTGGTGCCGGGTGCCACCCCCCCCCTATTTTCTCCATGCATCGATGATACGAGATCGATTTTTTTTTGATTGGTCGAACGTAAAGAAAATGTTTATTCGATCGTGCTGGCTTGTTTGGTAGTTTTTATCAGTCACTTGTTTTTGGGTTTACCTAGTTTCGAGAGTTTTGCATTTCAATTGAACGCTGTTGAATATCGGAATAAGAGGATCATAGGTAACAATTTCACTTTTCTAAGTACAATGTTATATTAAATATACGAGTTAGAACCACGTGTAGAGGGTTTACTTCTCTAAGTACGATATTACATTACAAACAGTTTATAAGTATCTCATGAATTAGAGTAGTAGATATGAAAAATACGAAATATATGTATATATATAATAAAATAATTGCAATCAGTCGTATACATGTGGAATCTTGTAAATTTTGGCAAATACCCCAATCGGTCAAAGGTATAAAATAACGTGGCACATCGTGATTCGTTCTGTTTTTGTACGACTTTCATCTCGAGCCACGTGTACCAGCAATGGTACACGTCGTCACTTGTTTTACACGCATTGGAAACATCTGCGGCTTGAATGTAAAATTTAACTTGTGCAATCCAAAATGTCTACCCCATTTAATATTTGAAACGGCGAATGGGAATTGTTTTTAACTTTTCATTCTCACATTCTCCCAACTCAAATTCTTTTTAAATTCGTTTTTGCCGTATTTCAAGCATAATCGTTAAAGAATAATCTGCTATTTATTCGTAGCAGTAAACTTCTGCAGTCTGAATATGGAGTCATATCTGTCTCTCGCTTTCAATAAATACAATTTAAATATTGACGCTTTCTCCTGTTGCATACTCTTCGATTCTCTCCCCCCGTCAGCGAAATTTTCTCGCGAAACTGCGTCCCGACGACACAACACGTTCAAAATTGCAAATTGCAAACAGCGGTCAATAACCCAGGCTGTCGTCGTGGATGCAAGGACAGTCATTGTCCGTGCAATTCGTTGCAAAAGATCGGCAAACTCGTTGCACGAACAGAGGGTGTGAAGAGTGACTAGGGGTGGACAGGTGCGGGTGGAAACTAGCATGACCGTTTCGACAACGGTAGTGGCGACGGCTTTCATCAATATTAACGGCGTTTTCCGTCGTTGTAAACGGCGCGGCGGTCGAACAAAACGCAAAATAATGCCGACTGTAACGTCACAGCATCCCATTCGAGCTGGCGGCCATTTGCCAGCCCCTTTTCGCGAACGCGTTCTGCCCAGCAGCGACGCTAAATCATCGTTTGCATCAGATTACGCATGATTTCGGAAACAGCGCTTCGATTCGCGTTACGATAGAAGCACACGGCCTCGTGCTCTGGGACCATGCGATTCTATCCGTTCTACGAAAATCTGATTACGTCACGCGCGTATAACTTGACTGCAAGCAACAGCCTCCATTCTGGTTGGCCGTTCGTTTGCTCATGTACGATAGCCGGCAATGTTTAAAATTACGAGCCGGTTATTAGAGTCGTAGTTATATGTATCTTGCGCTATTTTATTGTAACATCCTACCGGGGGATTAATCAAGGAGATTTTTGGAAAAAAGGCACATAAGACAGAATGATGAATCGAGTAACGTGCGTTGGAAGTATTTTATTTCTAGCGTCAGATTTTTAATATTAACTACAGCGATATGCAGGAACGTTGGGTCGAATAAATTTTTCGTTCGGTATTTTAGAAACGATAGAATTTAGGTAATATTATTTATGTAGAAAGATATACAATTATAGGAAATCTGAAGGTGTAAAAAATACTCAACCCATTCAAACCACAATAGATAAAATAATTTTCTACATAGGATTCATTGTTCTAGTAGTAATTTTATTTATTGCCTGCCTTCCGGCATTGCAAGGGACATATTTTACTTTCTTATTATATTTTGTTTACTATACTTATCGTGCTTTTCCTGTATTTACTTTTCTTGAAATAGCAAAAAATATATTTGCTCCTTTGTATTGTCTCACTCTTTTCAGTATGTCTTTCATCCATGTTTATCTTTTATGTTTAACAAGTATTCTCTTTAGATTTTTTCCAGCTTCTTTTACTTTCTTACATCTCGCTGCATGTTCCAGTGTTTCATCTACATTCCAATTGTCAACAACGTTAAGGAACAAGTTCTAGTATCATTTGGCCATTCATGTTTTCCTTCTGTATTTCCATTTGTTTCTGCGAGTCACAAATCACAGACTAATTCCTTTCTTTATTAAATTATTAATCGATCATTACACACGTATCATCTTATTCACAAGCCATTAAGTATCAAGTATTTAAGAAAGAAAAGTGTTGTTATTTTATGTTTTAGAGGTAGGATCGCGTTAGTTATTATTATGTTATATAGATAATAAATCCACACTTCTCGAGGCAGAAAGAACTTTATTGCACACACTTAGAAGGGTCACAAACGAATGAAAGAAAAAAAGCAAGAGGGGTCCTAAAACTATCGATCAGGTCTATCGACCGTGTCTAGGAACAACTTCTAGTTACTTCTTTTGTAACTAGCCGTCAGCATATAGATGGCGAGCGAGAACTCACGTTGTTATTTTCAACAAAAAGTATATAATTTATTTGTCCTTCCTTCTATCGTCTTTTTCTACGCATTATTTGCAAGATCTTAGTTTTACTAAATAAATACTGCGTTAATCAATAAACGAGTAACTGAGTTTATCAGTTTATATCATCAATCACGAATACACTCGCGGAAGTTCTGTTAGCTCGATAGAAAAGTATCGATTAACTATCTTCTACATTCTGTGTGCATCCTCTTGGAACTTGAGTGATGAGTAGCGAAAAAACAGATTTTAACCAGCGATCAGTACCGATTTCTGACCAAATTATTCACTTTACATTTTATAATTACAAAAAAAGAAAAAAGTATCTTTATCAGAATAATACAAAATACTTCAGTCTCTTCACGTTTCATAAAAGTGTGCGATCTAGACGAAAGAAGAAATAGTAACAAAAGAAATATCGAACAAATCCTTAACATCTCTTGTTAGGAGTGCAATGTGGATTTAATAAAATAGAACCGACTTTGTTCTTGATTGGGTCAATGAAATTAAACGAGTACCTAATTGAATATTTTTTCGACAATGTAATTCATCGTGAGTTATTGTCAAACATACTCGATCGTACAATATATTCATATCGATTGCATAACACGAATCCTATTTTGCTTGATTCCAACACATTCTGCTTTCAACGATATCATAGCACGTATCTGCAATGTTATAAAACGCTCTGTTCACGCATGACAGAGAGAAAACAAGTTCCATTGTCGGACTCGGCAGCAATAAAAACTGATAGATTCAATTGCAACCAACGGGCGTTAAAAAAATCCAATTGCATCGCAGCTCGCGATGTGTATCGCGTCACGCTACTTTCAACTAGAAACTTTGTGATATATCGAACGTTTTCTGTCAAATAGTTGTGGAACGCTGCGTAAACTGTGTAAGATTTTTATAAATATTCGCCATTCGAATCCGAATATTGTATTTTATAACTTACTATTACGGATGCAATTTGCTAGATGTGATGACAGATGCTACGAACTAGTGAAATCATCTGACAAGCAGTTAGGACTATAATTTTTCTTAAAAAATGAAAAACGTAGGAAAACTTCAGGTACTTAAAAAAAAAAAAATGAGAAAATGCTAGATAGAACATCGATCGATCGATTCACGCTATTTCAAATCGAAGGTTGATTCATCGTCATAAAAACCTATTATAACAGCGTAGCATAGTCCATTAAAAATCAGCCACTAGCATGTTCTTTTCGATTTTTTATAAATATCTTCGTGCAACATAAATTACACGGACTTTGCACGATAGCAAAGGCTTAATAAAATTTATGAACACCTACTGAGCATTAATCCGCGCAAATATACGGATATCGAAAGCGACGCTGGCGGGAAAGTAAAATGTGTACATTTTATAGGATTATTCAATTTGTATACAGTCCGTGAATCATCGTTTGCATCAGATTACGCGCAATTTCGGGAATGGTGTTTCAATTGAACGTAGCACCACGAATCCATTAGTCTACTCGTGCGACCGTGATAGTCGGGAATTTTTCGAAAACTTGATTACACTGTCCAACGTACGACCACCGTTCGACATGAAAATTATTACATAGGATCGCCATGAACCGGGAACACTGTTGAATTATTCGTATTCAAGTTCGTGAAACGAATCGATCATCGATGCTGCCTGAGGATGTTCGTTGCTGGAATAGCTCCATTTGAACAAACAGAGGTGACCTTAGTACGAGCTTGAAAAATCGAAGGTAAAAATTATTTTTTCCACGTAAAATTCTGATGTTCTACGTAAAAAAATAATGATAAAGGTCTCCTTACATTTTTGTTCTATCGCTTACCGTTCAGTAATTATACCAAATGGCACTTATCGACACCCTGTATATTAAAAATATTATTCTTTTACATAATAGAGAAACGAGGAATCTAATCATTTGCATAATATTAAACGAATAAAATAAATTGAAATTTGTTTTTAAAGGAAATTATATTTTCTATAGAACCAAGGTTATTATTTTTCTATATTCATTTAAATTGCATGTACACCTTTCGCGTGCATCTAGATTACACTTATTCCACTCTCAGTTCATTCATTCGCGATTACGCACCATTTGAACGTATCAAAGTAGTACGTTGTGTTAATATGTTGCCAGGAGTGCGCTAATAATGCAACTATTTCGAACGGCGTTTACCGCTTATATGAAACGGCACGAATTACGGATTACGCGGGGTATATTGAATTTTGATTTTGTAACGTTGTCAGTAATTATTCGGCTGGCATTTCGGGTCCGTGCGTTTCACGCTATGCCAATTATTGGATTTATGCGTATCGTTAAACGAAACAATTGCGATTATGAAATGGTTCTGTGAGGGTAGCGATTATGATATCAACAAATGGAAATATACATATAATAGCTCTCCTCTAGAAGCTGATAACAAGCTAAACTACTCGTGAAACACATTGGTGCAATTAATCATCAATGGCCAAAGTTCTTCGATGGACTACCATTGGAACGAATGATTTCGAAGTTTGCAATGCAAATCGGATTTCGGCAAAATATCGGTTCTATGCAGCTGATGCAGGAACCTGTACAGCATCACTGTCGAACGCTAATGCATCTTTTAAGTGTATCGAGGTTTCAATTGTTCCATTCTACAGGTAGATACCCTTCGAAATGATTATGCTAATGTTTCAATTTCTGCTACGTTCGCTTTTTCATAACGGCGTTGTAGGAGTATTCGTAAAGAAACGTTTTATCATAATCACGTACACTTGTTATATTCCATACACGTAGTTATACACACGACATTTTATATACAATTACGCAGAGTGTCGCCGATTGAGATGTTGAAACTTTGGCAGCGTGAATGGGATCGATAAACTAAAAACAAGTCCTTTGGAAATTTGCTCGTTTTTGTTCGATCGAATCACCAATATTTTTGCTTCCCCATTTATCTGTTTACGCTTATTCGTTCGTGTTATCGTTTATTTACCGAGGACCGAATCGTAGTGCAATACAGTAAATGACATCGAACAATATTTAGCTGCAATTAGAGCGGTTAGTGTTAGATGTAACGTATGCATCGCTGTTTTGAACAGGCTTCATTAAATAGATGATAACATAAACGAATAAGCGTAAAAATGGAATCTTTGTTTCTATTTTCGTGATGTTCTTCAGAATGAAGCAACAACCGGCAAATCTCTAAAGAATTCTTTTTCTTAGTTTGTCGGTCCTCTATAATTAGGGACACGCTGTTACTCAATGTACGAATAATAATAATATTTATATACGAAAATGCGAATAATACGAATTTCCTCGATTATACGAAGAAATGCTTTCCATTAATTATTATCTTTTTACTTTCCAATAATTGTATTCTCCGCGATAACATCAATATGTCAACTTGTTGGCTTATTTATGATAGTTACAAGTATAATAAGAATACAGTATCTTATTTTGAATAGAAACAAAAAGTATTGTTTCTTAAATGAGTTAGGATGTGTCTTTGCTTATACTCTAATCAATGTTAATAATTTACTTGCACTAAATAAAGAAAAATATACACACTACGGAATAATATAAGCTTTTCCTAAGCTTTCAAACAATAATATTTCTTTATATCAGAAAAACGCACAACAACGTAGGATCGCGAAACATTTATTCTTCTAAACTGCAGAATATTTCAAGCGTGCCAACTTTGAAAGAACTTTGGAACTGTTATTCCTCATCGTAGGTACTTTTACTGGAAAGATTCTTCCTGGTAGCGGCTTGTTATTCAGTTGCAGTGGTGCGCAAACATGTTTCATATATTTCATTGTAAACGAAAGTCTCTTTGCAGGCTACCCTTCGTTTACCGTACAATAGCCAATCTATTCGCATATAAACTAAATGCTATCTCCGTCTAAGGTTACGCAGGTTTCCACAATATAATTTTTATTTATTCCTACAGATATCGCGAAATGGCAATATTTCCCTGGAGAAATGCCGCACATTTAACATACACAAGCTTTGCCTTACGTAGCTTTCTATAGCTCTCAGGATTTCCATCTAGTTCTCAAAGTTAACTATGCAGCGAATAGTTACAATTTAATTATATGTCGGTACAAACGCATTTATAAACTAAATTCGACAATTCTGTGTCGAATTTAGTTTATAAATGCGTTTATTTAAAATTGAATTCTAAAATACGAATGTTTTAAAAGTTCAACGCAATAATTCTATTCTAGACAAGTAAACGTATTTAAGAAAAGTAGCAGCGAAGAAAAATCTGAACATATAAGAATCCTTTTCTTGCATATAGAAAATCAAGGTAGTGGGGTAGGTAAATTTCAGAAACCTTTCATCGATGAGAATACTGTACAGCCAAATGTAGGTACATAAAAAATGTAGAAAAATTAGGGGTTGTTTGTCCACTGTATGTATTTCGTTCATAAAACAAATCTTTGCGTATGTTACATATACTTCTTTGACGGTGTTCATAAAAATATGAACTTGTATGAACATCCCCAGTCTCTATCCTTTATCCATGTCACAAACTTCAAACGATCAACTATCCCAAATAGTAACATCGATATAATTGAAACGCAGATACATAAATTTCACCATAGAAACCTTGGTATCGGCAAAAATTGTCGACTTTGTGTAATTCGAAGTAATAAAATAGAGGGCACGGTCGCAGGATCATCCCACCGACACTAAGCTGCATGGCGGGGAATTAATTTTCACGAACATTGGCCATTCTTGCCCGTGAATAACTCGCAGCGACGCGTCTGTGGCGCCTCGTGTCACGTCGCGCGCGATTGTATCAGATGGACGCATTATTTACTGTCACCCAATTAACATGCCGCTAGAATCGCGACCATTTCCCCCAGTCGCGTCATCGTGTGAACGAAATCGATCGAACGGGACCAGAGCTAGTCCGTTTTCGTATTGCTAGCTATATGGTGTAGCTGCACGAGCAAAATTACACGATAGGCGATAATATCGAACTCGTGTTTCAGACACGCTACTCCGAATCGCGGACGTGCAGAGAAATAATGGGTAGAGCAGATTGTAGACACTACCAACCATCAGCCGTTCGAAGCGGTGCAACTACGATCTGTTATGTTATTAGCTAACTTGACAGTGAACGAAATCCAATCGAGATCTTTCGGTTTGATCGTGTTAGAGTTTGCTACGAAGCACAGTTCATAATAGAGGTGTCTGTTATTTTTGAGTGTTTAAATTTAGCGTCCCTAGTATCTGGATACTAATATTCGGATAGTCGTTGCTCAGTTGTCTGTAAATTTTGGGATATAAACGCCAGTGTGATGCTTGTTCGAAGAAGCAAAAGTTCTGATTTTTAAAAGGAAATAAATGTTCCATATTCGTTTTAAAATTGTAATACACGTTTCTCAAGTATCGAATATATCATAATTTTGATGTAATAGCACGTAAAAGTGTAAGTTCGGGAGATTGTAATAAAATCAGAAAATTATCTTTTCTTTTTTGTACGAAAGTACATGCAAAGTTTCGAAACATTTATTATTCGTATTGTAACTTTTTACTAAAACCTAGAACGTTGTTACACTTTCTTCCTTGTATTTAAGAAAACCATTTACTTACGTCTCTGTTACTCTACGTTCGTCCCTCTGAAACCATAAAGACCAATGCCCCGAAGGCACTGAAACCATCGTCGTTTTACTTCTCTATTACACATTCAAAAATGTTATGAGATAGTGGTTCATTCGATTCTTTTTTAAAAAAAAAATGCGAACTAACTTACAAGCTAATATTATTTTTTGTGTAAATTTGTATCCAAGTTTTATACAAATTAAAACTAGGTGCTCCGAATAAGACGAACAAGCGAATAACGATAAAAGCATTATTATCGCTTCGCTAAAAAAAATATATAATTTCAGCGTGAACTGCAATTTCTCAATTTCCACCGAGTTGTCGTCTCCGTGAAGATTTTCATTTTTCAAAAAGCACCGTGTGCACGGTGAAGATATTTCGCAATTACACTGTCCGAGCGGGCTGTCAACGCGTTTCTTCTCGTTTCTCTGTCAGCCGTCGCCCACTGGACAGCGTCGAAACGACGGTGTATCTCGCTCATCAATTCCATCGATATTGTCGCGTTTCATTGTTCCTTCTTTTTTTCGCTTCGTGTCGCGCGGTAGTTTTCGAATTTTCTTTGTTCATCGTCGAGCAATTGGGAAACAGAAAGAGAAGGAGACATCCCGTCACGTCCGGATGCAAAACGACCGACTCTATATTCTCAGAAATTACTGTCTGTCTCGTCTGATTAATGCGAACAGATTCGGAGCAGTGATATTATTGGTCGAGTCGGGATACGTTAGAGAAATACGTCGCGTGAATTCCCTTATGGACAGTATTTACAGTTGTACTCGGTCGGTGTGACACGGTGATGCAAAAGCCAAGGAAGCCTGAAAACGACATTGACTGAAATTTATACCGGCTTAAGGTTTATAAATCGGATCGCGCTAGAGAGAGTCGGTCGTGATCACTAGAGATGGAATATTGCATTAAGGGGGTTGAACGATGTTTTGATTTTAGAAATAACGCAAGGATATTCGCTAAGACTTTGCAAAATTTCTATTGCCATATTCGTCTTTCAGGTACGTAAGTATAAACGCGACGACTGCAGATATCTTTCTTTTACATACACAATATTCTATATTGAAATAACATTCCATAACTTTCCATATTTCTGTATGAGAAAATAATTTCTACAAAGACCTTGGGATCTTTAATAGGATGATTTATGCACTTAACGATATTAGGTGCGTTTAAGTTTCATGATGTTTGCGATATAAATGTTTAGTCAGTGTCTACTTTGCTACATAATTCTGTTTATTTCCTTACAGTATTCAGTTTATTGTGGTTAGTTATTATGGTTCACTATGATCAGTTTATTATCCAATGTATTTATTGTTACTACGTGTCTAAAAGATTCCTCGAGTATTAACTGTTTTTACCTTCTCGTTCTTTGTATTAATGAATATTTAATTAACAACTTGTCGGACCATTTAATTGCGATTAGCTTGATATTATACTGTATATGCAATGTTTTTATATATCGAACATCGTATTACATCGGTACGAGTCAGGCTGTTTATTGGAGGTGAAGGGGTTACGAATGTGTATATAATAAATAAAATGGCTATATTTATGTATTTATATTACTATTTTATATTTTGTATCCTGAACAATTTCTATTCATATTTGGTTATTTACATGTATTTCTTCGTATATATTGTTATCCTCTATATCGAAAATATCTTCATCTTTTTATAGCTGTTCATAATCTCTACATTTTCTCTCAGTAATAACACTACTCGTTCCTTTTTATGAGTCATTTTGTATGATATAAGTGCTTATTGTATGTGTATAATAGCAATATTCTCGGGCATCTGATAAAGGTTATAGTAGGTACATGTAAAAGAATTGTTGTCATATGACTTTTTTTATACACTGTATTTTGATTAAACTATATTTATTAAATTACGTATGCCCAAAGATGAACGTGAATTCAGGTTATTCCGCAATTCATAGTTACGTCTATCGTTCCGTCAATATGTTTTTGATTATGATGAATATAAAATAAACGATAAAATGAGTTTCGTAATTGTTTGCTCTTACGATATTCTGTAATTCTCCTGAAACAGCCAGTAGATAATGTTTTCTCCATTTTCTAGAAAACAAACCAATTTTCAAACGATTTTTCAAAAATTTAAGCGATTCGGTAAATTCCAAGTAAACTACAACGACTCTATTGCAATTGGCAGATGTTTCAATTTTATTCTCTTACAATATATTCTCCCCTACGTTCTTTATATCTTTTCCTACGAGATGCACGTGATTCTAAATTTGAATTCAGTTTTTTAAGCTTCAAAAAGAATTCAAATCCAAAAGTAAGAAATACATATACAGAAAATATTATTCTGCAATGTGTAGAAACTGTTCTAGCGCTATGCAGGCACCATGGAAAGAGCATAATAATATCCAAGCGTTTAAATTTACTAAAACATTTATTCACTTGCCGAAGGTGTAACTTTGAAAGACCAACGCATGTGGAGAAAGTAACGTTAGTTTAACTTCAAAGTTAAAACTAAAACTTGCAAATCAGAGCGTCTTTGCGAGTCGCTAACCTGAATGTTTTAACAACTCGTAGTAAGCGGAACATTCTGAGAAGTCAAACTGAAGCTTGAATATCTTGACAAGTCACTGTAACCATAACGCTGAGAGAAGTTGAACTGTGACTGTGATGCAAGAGTTTGAACGAGACTCCTGTTTGTTAACTTTAAACTTACTAAACTGTGTGCATTTGGCGGGCATTAACAAGACATTTCTATTTTACTTTTCACTTAATACTTTCGAAGCATTAATATTCGTATTAAGCACAGAGCGAACGATATATCAATTTAATTTCCTCCATATTTGTCAAAGTTACGTATCAAGCATATTGCTAGTATTAAAAATAATCTCATTGAATAAATTTTAACGAGGAAGAGCGTTTAATAATTTAAAAGATCATTTTTATAATAATCGAATTAAAGCGATACGACTACCCTTTATCGAAGCAATCGATCGAATTAAGTATCTAATACTTGGCCGCGTTTTTCCCAAGGAAAAGTTACTTTATGCTATTCACATTGCAATCGATTCACTTTAAACGGGCAGTCGTGCAGTTGAAACTGAAGGAAATCGAATATGTGACATCATCGAATGCTTAGGATTCGATCTGAGTGAGAAATGTTCGATCGAAAATTCTACTTTAATTCCGAAATTGAAACGTCACGTCGAAGCTGAATGAATACCTCGTTGCCAGCAGAATTTTATTTAATGTTTCAAGCATTGCGATCATCAGAATCGTGATTCAATTAAATATGTACTCAAATCTTACTGTTAATCGCCTTCTTCTCGTAACTATATTTCATAATTGATTTTAGAGTAAATGAATAATTCCATCAACATTATAAAGCAAGTTAAATATTTGGGTTGACATGTTGCTTTTACGCGATTTATTGAATATTTTATATATTTATATATTTAAATATCTTCACTGAGTTAAAAGGTTTTACTTATTAATACGATAAAATATCGTCTTATCTAAAACTATATCGTCTTCTTTTTAAACTTCTTTTTAAGATATAACATTTTGGATTTAATGTACAATTGATGCTATAACGTTCAGAAAGAAATGTGACCATTTCACATGCAATATCTTAATAGAATATAATTCACAGAGTTATGATTATAATTCAATAAGATTAGCTTTAATTAATCTTTAATTCCATGCTAAAGGGAGATTCTGGCTATGAAATGATCCAGCTGCGATAGATTAACGCATACAAATTTCAGTTACATACAAATTCTACATCGTCGATATCGTATCTTGCATGTACCTATATGTTTATTGCTCATTCGTGAATTAAATTTATTATTTATATATCTAGAATTTTCAAGTAGGCAAAACGAATAAAACTCCTTTTTCAATTAATTCTCTTTACATTTTATTGACATATATCATTGTTTCCGCCAACTGTACAGCGATAAAATGCAGACGGTTCGACGGAAAGAGGCACTTTACAATGTAGGAAGATAAATGCAAATTTATTTTCCAATATGAACTGCAAATAATAAATAATTTGGATATTGATATCGAATAATGTGATAATTGAATAACAGCTGAATAAAAATTGAATAATATATAAATAATGAACCGAAAATAAGATAATTATTTTGAATGTTAATAACTACAATGATCACGATAAATTTCTTTTCGGGGCACGAAAGATTTACAGTAGAAATTCACGCGCAATACGAGAATATAAAACAGGAATAATGAAAAAATGATGTAAAAATCACGGATAGACGAACTTTCGAATAAATGATCAAACGAAGGGAAATTGAAATCGTCCAACGAATAAACAAAGAAAAAGTTAAAATTAAATAGCGAATAAAAATTTATTCAAACCATTACCTACAGCAATCTCTTTGTCGAAATAGCAAGCGAAGCACACGAACGATTAATAATACCAATTTGCTAAAATCGTTTCGTGATGGTTCTCGCATACGAAACGAATACCGGTTCGATCGTCGGATCACTTCCGTGGATGAAAGTGATTCAGGCCACATAGTGAATTACCGTGCGCGACCTCGTTGTCTCTCTTCAACGAGGGAACAGGCGGCAGCTCGTTGTTCGAGACGATCGCCTATCGATTCCTTTGGCGATCGGTTCAGCTTTTCACGAAATCCTGCCGTCGCGTCGGGTAAGAGCTTTGCGGTCGACGCTGGGTAAAAGCTCGTGCCGATCGTGCGCTTGAGCTTCCTTTTTACGACTTTGCTTTCATCGATTGTGCTCGTCGAGTTTCGAGCTTGCACGTTTCAAAGTGGACCGTGGCACAATAGGCCTGCTTACGCGCTGTGCCGCGAGGAAACGGGCAAAGGAGCATCGAATCGTCCTGAATACGATCCGAATCAGTTTTACGAGGGAAGATTGCCACCCCTGGTTTCGCGAACACCGTGCTCCAATCCACGTATTTACGCTACCCTCGCGCGGATATTACGCGACCACGTAGAACCACTTCAGCAGGGGCTGGCTGAAATTACGAGACTGGAACAAGAGGGAGGGAATCGATGGTGGGATCAAGGGAGAAGAAAAGGGACGAAAGAGATTTCCTTGATTTATACCACGGTCTTTCTTACTTCGATTATGCCACCCAATAACTGGGACTTTGGGTAAAGCGTACTTTTGAGCGAAAGAGGGGTGACTGGATGACTTGGATGGTTTTATTCGCTACTGGCTGAATGACGATGTTTCCATTAATTTTATGGTCCTCGATAGTAATTGGAAGACACGAACGACAATAGGTAATTTTATTTAGAAGACATAGAAGATATTGCTTGTGGTTGACAGTGTATACCATAATCTAATTTCAGCAAGATAATAGGTATTAAATAACTCGACTACGATATATCTTCACAAGATTGTGTATCTGCACGTATTATAACTGCCAGCTTCTTTTTTAAATATCTTAATAATTTTATACGGTACATAGAAGAAGTTCGATTCCTTTTAATCCAAAATTCATAAAAATCGATTTTGCGGAACCGCTATACAAATAAAATCGCGATGGAAAATAAACTACTTTAACATCTTCATATATGTAGCGTGTCTATTACTTTCCAGTTCTGTTAAGAAAATCGATTTCACGAAAATCATGAAGGAGTTACTGCTTTAATGTAATCACATTCTGAATAATGCAGTGACATCCTTTCCTATTCTGCTCCGAACTCCTACTTCGTCGACTGTCTTCCACCATATTAAAATCTATGTGTAGGAACGTAACGCGATGTGTCTATTCATTGAGTGACATGATGTATCCAGCATCGACTTCGATAAGAGACAAAAGAAATACATCGGATGAAAACATTGTCTTTCTGTTCGAGTGACAGGCTGAATACCTTATACATATATGTAACAAAATTTACTATGGAAAATTCACTCTTGAAGAAAGTTAGTAATATTTGAAAAAAGATTCACTTACGTACGTGGATCGTGTACGTAGGTATATCATTTGATACAATGACAATTCTATATAAGACATTGGTGGTAGAATTTTTCTTAAGCTTTGAAATTTAATCAATTTGAAAGATTAAAGCAGGAAATTACAATTATACGTTACTCAATTATTTTAGCGGAGTAAAAGTTGTTTTAGTTCATACTTTTTTAGGTTTTAACGCTTTGACGACCGCACATTTCGGCGTAAACTTTACTGCCAGCCGCCGGTATTTTTCATTCAGTCTATTATTCTATAATCGAGATACACTTTTTAAGGAAATCGCATTGAGAAAAAGCGAACTTGTATTTGGAAATACCATTTATATGACAGCGGCAGTCAAAGCGTTGAAACAAAACACTCTATGAATTATAACATTTGTTTGTTACATAGTATGGTTTCATTGAATAATTATGACGCTTCTATTCTAGTAAATAGTTCACTTCTAGAATAACTTTTGACAGATATTTCGAGACAGGCGATATTTTAAATTTAGCCACTCTCCTTTCAACCTGACGATATATGGATAGAGATAAATAAAGAGAAATAGACATATGAATGGATATAAAGAAAAAACACATATATGGATAGATACGTAAAACTCGAAGTAACGATTCATAGTTTTTGGAGAGCCGTCGAAAGTCTGACTAACTTGTTTCGAGAAAGACTATTACGAATATCTAGATCGAATTTTGTAAACAGTACTAACCAAAGGTTGCATTTCTTCTGCAAAGATATATTACTCTTCATCAATCGTGTTACCAAATAAAAATAAATAAGAGAAATGCTGTCACGAAACTATTCTCTGTTATCATTTCCCTTTTTTTTTTTTTTTTTTTTTTAACTAGCATGCTCTACAAGGAAGTTGTATAGCGTAATTCATTCGTTGACTTCTTTTTGTTGATTTATAGTACCTCGACTAAGTTCGTAATCTTGTAATACGACTTTCGCGTAGTTAAACTAGAAATCAGAAGCTAGACATGGGTTATGAAAGTTTTCCTCCTCAGGGACCAAAAATTCAATGTAGTGGTGGTACAAACTATTATTGTATAAAGCTAGCAGAATGAAACAATCAGAATTCGTTAGAGCGTGTCAATTTTGTTTTTGCCAAACCGCTGAACATCGTTCTTATTTGAAATCTTATCGCTTCGATGATATTGGCTGATCTACGATTAGGCTATCTTATGGTTCTTATCGTCGATAATCCTGTTGGGAGAAATCCAAAAATTAGCGTGTACGTTTTACAAGATATTTTCCCATTTTAAGATGCCGCAAGAAATGTTCCCTTTCCGAGTGAACATATTCAGCGTGTATTTCCTATGGAAACAATAGAATCGAGAATCTTCCGGCGGTCGGCGCGGAGCGAGAATCCGTGAGTAGAGTCGTCACTAACCGCACCCGGAACGTACGGCGGTCGTGAAGGGGGTAGTTGACTTGTGGTTACCGGGACACAGGGGATGACATATAGTCTAGACGTGCGGTCTTTCCTGTTGCTACCACTATACTCCTGCCACTCTCGGAAAAAGGCAACGTCCCCCACGGGACACAGGTTCACGGAAGTTGAGCTCGCTCGTCTTGGACTCGCACGTTCTTGCGTTCTCTCGTTCCCGTTTGGGAATTAAATCTACTTAGACCGTTGTTTTCCTTGCAAATTGAGGTTCCCTGTGCTAAAGGCGAGCCATGCCGTTTCGACGAAATTCACCTTCTCCCTGGGGCAAATGGATGAATTCCTCAGATGGAAATGAACCGTTCTCGTTGGGACAATCCTCGTTCAGTGAATCGCGGGAAGCACGTACCACCGACGAAGCGTCACCGTATTCTTCTTCTTCTTTTTTTTTCTCAAGGAGATAGAAGTAATAACGGATCAATGATTAAACGGGGATGAGTGTTTCGTGGAAGAGAAAAAAAAAAATATCGACGAGTTTCTTTTTGATGCGTACCGAGGGCACGTTGAATAATATGGAAATGCGTCGACGTGTGTAGGTCGGCTTCGAATCGCCGTCGCGTGATTTATAGGGCACGATTTTTACGCCAGCGAATCCAGGCCAGTTTCTAATCAACGCATCTGTCGCTATGACACCCGGGAGTGTAGTTTCCTGCGAAACGGCCTTTCTAACAATCGGGTCATTTTCTTTCGCTTCTATCTCGGAAACGTTCGCTTTAAGTATCTGGATTTAACAATAAGCGAACATGAAGTTTGAACTGAGTTTGCTGGCCACTCGGCCTTGTGTTTTAGTGGTTTATTAGTTTCAAACATATCGGTGATTTTATTCAGCATATTTGAACTGTTAGATCGAGAAATAAAGAAAAATAAAAATGTTGCAACTTTTTCTTTTAATTAAAGGAATTCACTGCGTATTATTTATGCTATCTTCGGCAACTATCGATATCTCATCCGTCTTATCGATTTCGACGATTCTTCAACATGTTATCGGGCTATAATTCCGAGTAACATTTTCCTGTACAAATAATACAAGGCTGCTCGGCCTTGATTTCCGAGATATTCGCAAAACCGCTTGTTCACACCGCTACAGTGAATTCTGTCTATAATTGTGCGTCCGTAGCAGCGCATGCGTCAGTACCTACGCGATGCCGGCAGCCGGTGGCCGAATTAGATGACACCTAACTCAAACCTATATAAACTATAAATAAAAGATACGAATTAGGTTTAGAGTTCACCGTAGCGATACCGACACTTTTTCGCAATCATCTCAGAAAAAGTTTTGCAAAATATCGATATCTACAACATATACAAAAATCATCGAAATCGGTGAGGTGAAATCAACGGGATATCGATAATTACCACGCTTCCTTCTTTCGGGGAATTCATTTAAAGCAAAAAGTTTGAAATTTAATTTACTGTTTTAAGAAAACCGATGATATACATATATCAACTCTACAGTATTTCCCGAAACATCTTTAGAAATTCATTGGACAATCTCGGTGTGCAATTCATCAAAATCTATCGTTCAATTAACTGCAAAACACCCCAATTACGTCTAACAAAAACAATAACACGTTTGAAACACGATTCCACAGTCTGCTCTTCCACGAACGAATAAAGTGGGTGAAACGCCAAGCCAGAGGTGCTTCCATTGCCCGTATTCGTCGCTTAACAGCGATAAACAAGTCACGTCCGTACCCTCGTTACCTCTGTATACGTCTCAAGCTGAAACGAACTGAAATTTCACCACAAAAATGCATGTCCGGCAAGGAATGACGCGAAACGTTATCTAACCCCGTGAATTTATGGATCGTCTCGATCCAGATCCCTATCTTTGTCGAATTCTTATCGAGGGCAATATTTCGTTATTACTAGAGGCGCACCAGTGTATATGCAGGAAGCGAACGTCACGCTGGTAGTTTGTATGTCGATATCGCGTGTCGAGTCATGAGTCAAGAGTTCGTTTCCATTGGGCAAGGTGGGCTTTTTCCTGGCTCACGTTTCCCTGTTGCTGCACACGTGATCTCTGTGCCACAAGTCTCACACGTGAAATGGCACGCGTATGCTGGGCACGCATGCTTCATAAATAATGACGGTCGTTGGCGGGGTAGTTGCTTCGCGGAAGCTGCCTTCCAAAGCAACTTACAAGTTCCGAATGGTTTGACGTTATTACTCTCTCTCTCTCTCTCTCTTTCCCTGTACGCTCTTTTGTCAGATCGAAGTGGGCCTTTGATTCGTGACGAAGGATCAGATCGGATGGAATGCACAGAAGGGGGTGTCTGTTACGCAGGGAAGGTGATTGGCAGTTCTTCATCCATTGAGTTTATGGCGTACGTGCAGCTGATATGTTGTTGCTCTCGAGATGAAGCGTGGAGAGAAATTCATTCTGTTAGGTTCGAAGTTAATACGACATGGCGTAGATTTGTGAGAATTAGTCTGTGTTTGATAAGATCCGATTGAATTTTTTTAGGAATATGTATGTTAATAATAATATGTATTTGAATGAATGGTTTCTCATTTGTTATTTAAAGGGCGATTATCGTATGAGTTTCTCGGAGGCCAAACTGATCGACTGCACATTTTCTGTCTACATTCGTCAGTAATTACTATTTTAAATTAGTTTGCTAAATTTTTATCCAAGTTAGTTCTCTTTCACGAGTATACTCGTCATGGAGGAACGGTAATCTGTTACGACGAGTCCTGCCAGTAATAAAATTGAAGAATAAAACAGTCGTTTCATTACAACTTTGGCGAATATGCTCGTCATCGCTTACTTTTTGGCTAACTGGTTAATTGGGAAAGTACTCATCCGGCAAGAGCAAGATTTGGCTTCGAATTTTTCTTCTTAAAATGTATGGTGTATATATGTATGTGTTCAATTTTCTCCAACATGTCGGTCTTTTTATTTGGTTATTCATCTATTTATGTAACTATATTTAATGTCACTTGCTTTAAATATTCACATCAAATCTTTGTTATAACATAAATAACAATCTTACGAATAAATTGTATAAAAATTCAATAAAAAGGAAACATAGAACGAAATGAATTATTATCGTGTCAGATTTAAAGGTGAATACAAGTTAACTGTGCCTGGTTTTCATTTAAATTAGAAATAATGAACAATTTTCTCGTCGACGATAAATGGTATTCGTCCTTTCGGTCCTCCCTCGCAAAAATACTTTTTTTCCATTTCCACTTGCAAAAGTGAAACGGAAAACTTACCAAATTCATATCGCATGCAAATTGATTAATATTATTTATTCGTCATTTATTATATTTATTCGTATTAATGATCATAAGCATTGACGGCTTAACAATAATACCACCAGTCATTAATTATGAATATTATCGCTTGTAACAAGAATTAAACGGAGAATTTGCAAACCATCAAGCTCCCTCGTTAAAATACCGCCCTTCAAATGTCTATGAAAGATATTATTCAACGTTTCACTTTAAGGGAATGAAAAAAGGAAGGGAATAAAATAAAACCGAAAGACGATCGAGCAGTAAAACGGAACTGGAAGAGAACATTAAGAAGATTTTAGAAAGAGGTACGACCGCATAAAATTGTAAAGTGTTCAAACAGCCGGATAAAAGGAAATGGAAATAGAGATTGACAGCGTGTTCCGAAACCGTGAAAGTGGACGATGGTCGAGGCTAATTGCCATAAGCGAGAATGGTAATGTTGCAATGAAAGATCGAAAAGAGATTGACTGCAGCTCACATCGATTTCCTCCTTCTTCCATCGTATGCTATACGCTGCAATTGTTCCTTTTCTTTATACGGAAATTTCTCATAAATTTGTTGACGCGTGAGGAACGATCATTATTCGGGTCATGTCCAAAAAGGGCTTGTAACCGATGTAGCGGCTGGTTCTTCGGCCGACTAGTCTCGAAAAGTTTTGTCGAGGGCGATAGAAAGTGAAATTTTTGTCTCTTGTTTTACCGATCAACTAGACAATTTTCCACACTCATCGCGTTGTATTTCATTTTGATCGATCGCTTTATCGTCTTAACGCTGGAACGATTAACTCATTGCACGTGATTGACATTCCGGCAACATTTATATTTCTACAGCAACGATACAGTACGCTATGCCTGGAATTTATTTAAAAAATGTAAGCTTTACTCGTTCTGTTTCGCGTGTTTGTTAGTTTGTTTCTCGATTGTTTGTCACACTGCAAATAGTAGTTGCACGATACACGGAGAAAGATATACAAACTGGGAATGCATAACTCGCGCGAAAAATATGACACGCAAGCAATTTTCCCGAATGGAGAATTAAAAATAAAATTTCAATTTTACAGGCTCGGATATTAGTTCGGTATTTTCTGTTACATTCCGTTCGTGTTACATTCAAGCTAGTCGCGTTGACGACGTTAATGACACAAAGCGACGATAGACGAGGGTAGTAGTATCTCGAATATGAAATTTAATCATCGAATAAATTAATATTTAAAGCGAGAATATCGAAAAAATGGCAAATTCGTCGTTGTGGTATATTGAGATACATAAATTCGAAATTGTACGCTGCATCAATACGATAAGTGAACTATGCCTAAATGATATGTCGTGAATTTCTTTCCATTTTCCTTTTTATTCTATTCTTTGGAAATAACTGTTGAGATATGTATAATTTTCTATGCTAAACTAGATTGGCCGCGTAGTAATGACACACCTATGTGAATATGAGTGTGTGGAAGTATATGTGTGCACGGCGTCTCGAGAAACAGATGAATGTAACTGTTCCATTGGCAGTGTGGTATGGCAGATGATGAGACAAAGTGAGTGCTGAGACGCGTGCAAATGTATATCGACGAAGATCTTGGGAATCGTTTATCAAATAAATCTAAAACTATTTTAATATGAATTCTAAGTGTAACCTTAGCGTTCCTTTACTTTTATTTCAACGATTAAAATCCACAATTCTCAACAATAACATCTGAAATTCTTCCGTTCATTAAATTCCGCATTTTGAAAAAATTTTCCCTCAACGCACGCCCTTTCTTTTCAAATTCTAACCACAACGAAACCACGTGCAGGAAACACTGTTGCTCGTCGTAATAATTGATGAATGGAAGCGGGCGTATCGTGGTCGTGGGCATACATATGTCTGCCGGAACCGGCATTAATCTTTCGTTAGTATTTTAGAGGAACGAAAAATAACTTGAAGGAGTATTCGGATTATTATTCAGCACGCTATATAGGTGGTAATTATAACAGACGGTAGTATGCTCGCGTGGGCGTAATAAAATAAGACAAAATACAGAGTCGTAACTTTTCGCACAAGACTGACTCATTAATATTTAATACCGGTTGAATTCCCTCTTAACACAGTTTCCCGTGATATATGGCCCACCGCGTGTTTCATGTCCTTAAATAGAAGTCGATATTAATTACGACCATTCGTGTCTATTTGAGGTGTGGTTTATGACGATAATTCAGTGCTGTCATTTTTTGAATTATTGCTTGTTACTCTGGTGAAACTTTTCTATTTCCTATACAACCTTGTTGTAATTTAAATACGTCCTTGATGTCTAAATGGTTTTCGACTATATCGTTAATTATTTTTTGGTGTGTTCACGTAGAAGGCAATGGTTATGTCTTTGCAGGAAAAAGACAATATTTATTGGATATATACTAAGTTCTATGTACAAAATATTCAACCTCCATAAAAGCGTAGATTTTTATCAACATTGAAAATACGTGATTCTTATTTTTATGACAAACAAAATAAAAGTTGCTTTACGTAGTTTCTCGCCTCGATCAAATCGTTCAGCGAAATTATGGCCGTGAAGAAACAAGAGGACAATTGAAAAAGAAATGGTAACAGCGTAGTTTGAAGATAGCGAAAGTAGGTTGACGTTGTTGCGACGGGTTTTAAACCGAAAACATTTGATTACACGTAATAACCGGTTGCTCGCCGAGTAACAACCGACAATTAATTTAATGCCACTTTTGGCATAATGCAACATTAATTACGAAATATGTTTTCGTTTCCTGGTTGAAGCGTGCACGAGAGCCGATTAACGCAGAACGGGGAAGCGGGCTAAACAACGCGTTTAAATATTACTTTCGCGAGAAAAGAGCGTAGTAATAGAAGAAGTTTATTGTTAGAACGTACAAAACAGTGGAACGTTTTGTTGCGAACATTCCGTCCGTTAGAGCAACCTCGTTCATTTAAGGTGGAAAAAGCTTCCTAAGTGCGTACGCAAAAGCTTGGAGAATAATTGTGTTTTCTCGTGGAACGAGAGCACAATAGTTTTTTAGAAACTAACTTACCATTGTTACGAATTTTTTCCCTTCGTGCCGGTGTATGTGTGCCTTTTTTTAATTACAGGTCATATGTAGAGATGCTAGTTTCTCTCTCTCTCTCTTTTTTTTTTTGAAGGACTGGATTACTGCTCCGTGTTTGTGAAAGCTTTTGCAGACGATAAGTTTCTATTTTGCGGCCAGTGTTAGTAGAAATGCAGAATCTTATTTCCAGGATAATCTTTTTCAAATTTCCCTAACCCTTGTAAGAAATGGAATTACTTACTCTGGATATAAAATTAAATATGTCAATGTATATATCAATATTATAATAATACATTAATATATACCTTTTAACATCCAATAGTACACAAGAAATAGAATAATTAATTACAAAGAATCATTGAAGACATATTATCATTTTACCATTTCTACTCTAGATTTTATACTTCTTCCAACATAACTCTTAACTTCGTCAGGTCTTATCAAAATCATACGCACGTACGTATAAAACTAACCGTAAAAAGTCATCACTCGCGAGTAGAATCCAACGAAAAGAGAAAACCAATGAACCGATGAAACAAGGGAAGAAAGATTAGAACGAAAGCTCGAATAAAATGTTAAATCGTGCTTTTTATTCGATACTAAAGCTATCAGGAGTGCCGCGCTGTACGAGCGTTGCTGGTTACTGATGGCAATGGCTCGTTCGCATTTTTCGTCCAGTGGATAGATAGGTGGAGGTAGCCTGTTAAAATTTTCCCACCTGATACAATTTTCGTTCGCTTATCAACGAGAAACATGCGGTTTTTCTACTCGCGAGAAATTCTATCCACGAACGCATCCTGCAATCGTAAACATACCAAACGTTCGACGAAGCGCGACGTTTATCGCGATTCTCGGGATTCCGGGACCAACGAATGCCTCGAATTCCGAAACGGAGCTCGGTCCGTGCCATTCGACCGCATTCTTCGCACCACGTGACGGCTTGTAAGTTTTGGGAACATCATTTTTCCTTACGATCGTTCTTTACTGACAAATGTTCCGCCTCTGCGTCGCGCACGTTACACAACAGCTCGTGCTTACGCGCCCTAAGCGCAAGTAAATGACCTCTGCTTCTTCCGAGGAGCAAATTTCGACGACAGGGAATTTTAATTTTCTCGCTGTCCGCTTGTTGGCTGAAAGTAAGTTGCTACGGATAATGGAGGAATTTTACTGCCAAGCTGTCACGTATAATAATTATGTACCGGTTAAATTTATTTGTAGAGACAGTTCGTTACTAATTGGTTTAGACAGAGATGTAAAAGAGTTGAACCATCGTTTATGTAGGTTTATATTTTAATATCACACACGATAGCCCGAATTAATGCAGATAAAAATGTTAATATAAAACAAGCAAAGAGGCTATAGTTAAAAACATACAAATATTTTTCTAATTTTACAAGTTGCGATAACTTGGCAAAATATCACGGAGTTTTTATTGTTCATACGACGATAATAATTTAAAAAAGGCCTTTGTTTAGGGTTAGGTAGTTGTAATATTAGCCAAAAGGGAAGAAGAATGGAAACGAGTAAGTTTCGACTTTATCGATTGGAACAATAGACCATCGAAACCATGCAAGAGGTTAATTGAACAGATAACGAATAATCGGTGACGATTAACCACGTAGAAATTTGGAAATTTGTTATTATCTTGACACCTGTCAAGATTCCATTGATACCAAAGTAATTTTCGTACGTCAATTTAAGCTTCCTATGCTAATGAAGGCATCGATCCGTGTTAATTAAATGACTGTGTTAATCGTTCGGAAACTAAACATTCGAATGCGTTTGATTGAATGCGCGAATCCATTCATCAGAATTTTCACGTTTCCGAGAATTAAAAGTATTTGCGTTTTGATATCGGATGTTTCACAAAAATTAATGAAAAAATAACATTTTTTAAAATAGAAATGAACAAAATAGAAATGAAAAAGAGGCATAAACGCGTTTTTGTAACAATTGTTTTGTACATAATTGAATGTTGTGACGAATGTTCATAATCAAAATCAATATGTATTTTTACTTTTAAAACAAATGGGATTCTTTTTACACAGATTATTTTAAAATCGTAGTACATAACGAAAAGAATAGAAAGATTCCTCAATTACAATTTGAGAAAGATATCTTAGATAGAGGATATCTTAGATATGTTAGATATCTTAGGGGAACGGAACTGACTGACTAATTGCAAACTGTCAAAACTCATTTTTCACAGCGAAGCTTGCAAATGTTCCCCATGCTGAGTTTGCGAGGTATCCATAGCCTTCTCTGTGCTAGAAAGGTCGAGCAGGAGGTAGTAGGTTGGTTGAAAATGGGTAAGGGCCATCCTGGGAGCGCTTCGTCATCTCTGATTACTCTTCGTGGTCCTCCTACTCCGTGGAATCCCTTGGCTTTCTAACTGCCAGCCCCTTAGAACCAACCTCGCGCGCAGTTATCTCGAATCCTTCGCGCGCGATCAGACACTTCGCGGCTGACGTTTTGCTGGACGAGAAAAAAGGAAAGAGGAAAAAGGGGGCTGGAAATGAGCACGTCTAAAGATTAAAAATTCCACGGGTTGATAAGGGAAATTTTTTATTACGACTATCTTTGGAGAGCAGAAGTTCCTTGATGTATTGCTAGAGATTAAGTCGAGCTTCATATTTTTATCTGCATGGTAAATTAATTTCGATTGGTCGAGAATTCTATTTTCAAAGCTGAAGTATATATCTAAGCCGCTATTTCGAGAAGCAGAGGAAAGTATCGATGTAATTTTTTAGAATTTATCTTCGAATGTACGAGTATTCGTGATATCCCGTTACGACGAATAAATTTATGGTAGTAAGTCATTTATTTTTAGAGAAGTTACATACGTACGTACACATTAATCATGTATCCAGAGAAGAAAATTTGGAAGCGTATAAAATTAATTTCTTGTTTTTTTATTTTTCCGCTAACCTTCCCTATATCATTTTACGATAGTCTTTTATAAAATTCTTCTTTAAAATTTTTGATGATTGATATGCAAATAATATTGCTGGAAACTTCTTCCACTTGGAAGCAACTTTACATTTTCAAGCCATAAGAAGATCCGTAATCTCTAAAGAACGAACGTCTAGTGATACGTTAACTACTGACAGTTTCAATCTTGTTAATCCTCGTAATGCGCGAAATATCATGGCCCGAATTCGCCGAGGCAAGAGAATAATAGCTACTTTGCACGCAGTCAAAATAAGATCAAGAGAATTTATAGAGGAAATAGCTTTACGTCTGTTGTCTCCTCGTAAATTGTCTATTCTTAACTGACCATTCTTAATTCGATTAGCATGAATACTGGCCTCTTTTTACTATAATCTGTCCCTTTGCTATAACCTATACAACGTAAATCATTTTTATTACGTTATAATAATTTCCATGACACGTAAATATCAGAGTAAAAATAAGCGCTATGACTCGGCAAATAATATCTCAAATATTTCAAGTAAAAAGACCAGATAAAAATTTCCAGGTTGTATTTCTAAACTCTTATCTGAGAAAATACCAGGAAAAGAGATATTTTAAAAAATATAACGTCCCTTCCTCGATCTAGGGAATTAAAAGTGTCAATATAGCGTCAGAGAAACGGTTTTTGCGAAGATGTGGTGCACGCGATTTTCGGTTTTTCCTTGGCTGTCATGGCGAAAGGGCCAATGAAAAATCACTGTGCTAGGTCGCGGTCTACGGTGCGAACATAAATTTCAAAGCAGCCCGATACACTGCGACCGGCTGTTTATCAAGGCTCTTTCACCTTCCGGAAGAGAAGCGAAGCCAGGGATCTATTAATTTTGGCGTAACGGTTCACTAACCGCCAACAGATATCCGGTGGAATCTAAAGAAGGAGCCCAGCCGTCGCGTCCGTGTATGGCTTCCAACCGAGCGTGTTTTCCTCCCGTCGACTATCTGAAAAAACCAACCTACGAGGTAAGAATCGGGAGAAAATATAGTTTGACAGCGAGGATTTTAAAGTGAAATAAGTTGGCGTGACATTAACATACGCATTCTCTCACGAAATTTTATCTTGCTATTTGCGTTCTGTAAAAAGCTTCGTAGTAGAGAAGAGAGTAGTATATCATCGGATTTTAGACTCTTTTTCTCCGACAAGATCAAAAATTGTAAGTAGATAGCAAGAATTCTTTGCAACGAATATACAATATATCTGCAATGAGTTATAGGACATGTTATTATTTATTCGACCATCGAATATGTAAAAAGAATTTTCGCATAAAAGTTGTTTAACTTTGTTTAAATTATCTGTATAATAAATTGATAGAAAAGTTGACTTTTCCGATAGTAATCGTAAAAGGAATGGGACATTACATTTGATGAGAACAAAAAAGAAGCTAGTGACGTGAAATGTTAATTTTGAAAAGAATTTCATAAAAGGGCAATTAAAAATTCAAATTTATCGAATCAGCATAAAAATATTACAAATACATCATATACATATTGCCCATTTTTTAAATATCCAATCAATACCACAATTAGCGATCTCTAATCCGCACTTGAACTTAAATATAACATTAGAAGTGCATAGAACGTAACGTTATGTTTCTGTCTTGATAAAATTGAACGTTAATCTTGTTAAAAAATCTCTACTTGCTTTTGCGAACACAAAAGGGTCGAAACCAGTCATTTTATCTGGTTTCTGATGTTAAAAATATACATTTATCGAAACATACAGATATTAATATCACTCGTTCGATCTATTATCATTTACGAATTTATAAAAACCCGGTTTACGACATTTTATGTGCAGATATGATTTATAACGAGGTTTTCTAAGAAACGATAAGATCGCAAACGCTAGCAGCAAGAAATTGACGGACAGTACTCGACCGACCGTCCATTATTAAGGGATAATGCATGCATTCGTGCAAACATCCCTCCCTTCTGGTCCTTTGGTAAACGAATTTGCCTTAATTCAAATTGCCTCGCACGGAATAGGAAAAACACGCCGTGACCGCAAAGATTCCCTGCAAGATCATCAATCACCTTAATGAAACAAGCTCTGACATTGCATTTTACCAAGCTTGTTTCATGCACGCGTTTATCTCGGTGCTCGTTTATTTCACCTGCGCCGCGCTGATGTTCAATGACCACGAAGAAGCGCGTTGCGTCCTAATCAATTCACCAAACGATCACCTTGTCACGACGATCATCAACCAACTTACTAAAGACGTTTCTTATACTCCGGTTGACCAGTTAGTCATAACAGGATTGCTTGTTTTCACCGCTAGACTGTAATTTACGATATGGATGCTGTTGTATAACTTATTTAGCAGACTTACTTATGTTTTAGAGTTTTTGAAATTATTTATTTTTAAATATTATAGAAAATACTGATTTTTAGAATTTGACCAATTACTTACTGATTCGAGTTTCGCTTCCAAACATCGATTTGTCATTAATTTGTACAACGGCTAAAACCCGTGTATTAACATCCACGTTCTGTATCTTTCCAACGCTGCAACATACGTATAACAACTTTCTGGTTCGCTCGTATCGATCGAACGCGCCAGTATACGCTTCTATACTAATTACATATTTACCTGTACCTGGTGTGGTTAAACCGATTCGGGGTGCAAGCGGACTGATCTTCTTTAATTCCACGAATTTAACGCCGCGAACGATCCTCGACACGAAAAGAGGTCATGGTGAAAGGAGAAGCAACCAGATGGTGGAGAAAACTTCGTTTGTCTCGGCGTGGGATGGAAAAATGGCAGAAGTTAAGGTACTTCGAATAGCAGGTACTTCGAATAATAACGTTGTGGAAAATATTGGATCGAGAAATGACTTTGTTCGCTTTTCATTGACGTATATATTCCGAAGAATGTTATGAAAAGAGTTTAAAGATTGTAAAAATACATGTATCTGGATTTATGAAGAAATGAGATTAGTAAATTGTTTTTTGGCTAGATAGATTTTACGTGAAAGCAACAACACTTGACGTGCTCATTTAAGAAAATGTCAATGAACCTATTACCGAAGCTCGTAGTCGGAAGTGGATGCTTGTTGGTCGAGGTTAACTGACCGCTACCAGACGCAATTGTGTTTTACAACACAGCTCCGGTGTTGGCGAAGCCAAAGTGGAAAAAAGTGGCTAGTACGAGCTTAGAACGAGAAAAGATAGGCTTTGTCGTCGATGGCGAAACTCGATCTACTTTCAGGTCCTTGGTTTCCTACTGGAAGCAGGGGATTAGGAGAGATTGCCGCACCTTCGTTTCATTTCGTTAGGCAACACTGATCTATAAAATCCGTGCTCTAGCGGTTATGGGACCGGAAGGAATAGTTGTGCGGTTTTTGCGTTTAAAATAAAATAGAAGGAATTGAAAGAATCGTAAAATGACAGAAAAACTTGATGCGAGGATAATGGTGTGGAAAGATTAAGTTAAATGGATTTGGAAGATGATAATTGGATATTTGAGTCTCGAAAATAGTGTTTAATTGAGAATTGGTAAATAGACTTCAAAACGTCCATATTTTGTTAACATTTCCTATTGTTTACGGTAGAAATTCCATTTTCCAATAATTACGTCGATTCACAAAAATAGCTAAAGTGCAACAATGTTTTCCATATCCTCCGATGAAATCCATAATTTACGAAGCTACGTGTCCGCATTGCTACTAATCTAACATGTCATCCTGCAACAATCTTTGACACCTTCCACCAAAGTAGTATTTATGAAACAACGTCGATATCCTTTATACCATTTAAACTTAGTGTTCCCATTCATAAGGTATTGATTCTCGTTTGTCTCTCCTGAGGCCAATGGTCGAAGGACCACGTTCATTCCTGCGGACACAAGCGGCGAAGTTTCACGCCTCGTTCTAGAAACTTGTTAGAGATCAAACTCTTCCCGAGGCATTGAGGCGGTTGCCGTATGTGTGTGCGAGTTTCAGGAGGGTTGGTTCCCGAAAGGGTTGGCCTATTGTTTTCGCCCGAACTATGGCGTGGCCCAGTTGGCGAGTTGGTAAATTAACAATTAAACTGTAACAGGATTTTCAGTCGTCTATCCACCGGAAATGCAATACCTGTCGCCTCTTCGGCGTCCTTAGGAGCGTGGATAATTAAACGCAACTCCGTATGACCGACGCGCGACCCTCGTTCCCTCTAACCCCGTGGTTTTCTGTTGCCACCGGCTGTTTCCATCCTCTTTGTCTGTCTGTCTGTCTGCCTGCCTGTCTCTTTCTCTCTCTCCCTGTCTCTGTCTGTTCGTCTCTCTTTCTCTTTTACCCTCTATCCGCGAGAACAGTGCACAACGGCTCGTCGTCTGGAAATTGGAATCCCGTAATTTATGGTGCTCGTCCAGGAGAGGACAGTTGGATTAATGTCCAACCGGTGCACGCGGCATCGCGAACTGTCCGACGGCCTCGCGCGTCGTTATCTGGGGAAATCGAGCTTCCGTGGGCCACGCGTTTGTCGATGCTCGGGCGATATCGGCGGCCAGTCGGCCGCGCGGATTGCTTTTCGCCGCCGTGTTCGCTCAGAATGGAGAACCACGATAGCATGCTGAAAATTTGATGGCTGAACTTCATGTCGGGAGAAATGGAAATTTACGGTTACGTCCAGCTGATTTTGCCGAGAGATCCGACCACATTGCTTCTGTCGATGAATGGTTAGGATGTTATGTTAAGTACTTTAATTTCAGCACCGAGAATGCTTCAGCGTTCTGTGATATGCAATGGCACATTGGCAGAGTGATTGGTACGTTTGGATAGTTTAGATTGATTTTATGGAGATTTGGTTGACGAAGTAATTTGTTTAATGGAACAACTAGTATTTATGTGTATCTAGTATACTGTACAATTATGGTTAACTCGGTTCTTTGTGAGTGTTCCAATACGATCATGAACTGTGTGTACTTCGTTACTACAGTTTTATTGTTACAAAGACATACATTTTATTTCTAAATGATTTCGCTTTCGTCGTATTTCGGTAATATTAAAGATATCGTAAAGAATTTCACGACAGCAGAGTTCCTAACCAGATCGTTTATACGAAGCGTCGAAGATACTATTGCCATCTCATTTGCAAGTAGACTGTGAAGCCTGCGATTACGTTAGTATTAATTCTGCGAACCATTTCGAAGACACGAACATTCAGTTCGTAACAGCTATCGGCTTTCTGTGGTAAGAACGTTAGCCACAAGCATTTACTGTGAAATGGGAATTTCCTCGTGCCTTTACACGGTCGATTCGTTTAAAGTTCTTGGCAAGAACCATTCTCAAAATTGTACAATCCGAATATCTATTAACACGATGAATCATCGTATACACTCGAACGGGAATTGCTCGTTCTCGCCTTCTTCGGCTATCAATTCGGTGCAATACTCTTGAAACTTGCGTCGATTCGGTCTCAAAACGAAACAGATGTTGGAAACGGCACGGCGGCAATATTAATTTCATCCAGTGTTTCGCGAATTCGATTTTATCGCGTGCAAGAAAATTTGCATTCGTTGCTATGCATTACGCTGTTATATTCTCTGTTCGTATTGCTAAATCCACTCTCGTTTCAGTGATCATCGTTGTTGCTTTTAAGGAACACAAACTTTGCAATTTCGATTCGAACTTTCCAACTGAAAGATCTTTTAGACGACTCGAGAATCATGTTAATTTTCTTTTCAATTAGCGCTAAGCGTTCGACGATTTAATACTATTCAAATGAAATTCTCTCCTCTGATTTCCATACGATTTAACCTATTCGTTTATATCGTGAATTGGTATCTGCAGCGTGTAAGTGATTTGGATCAACGATTAGGACAACGTTCAAAGAACAGGAGGTAAACTTCCTAAAATATACACTGCTACTGCGTTTATCTGAAACCACCCTGTGACGAAAATTTCATAACAATTATAATTCATACAATAGTTGTCTATGACTTTTGGTTTAGATGATCGAAACTTACGTTCGATACATAGAGATTTAATTGACAAAAGTGCAATTTTCAGCACATTAAATGCAGTTCTGCCGTACTTCCATCGAGACGCGAAAAAAAAAGAATAGCGCGCTAGTTTCGACCAGGTGGCGATGTTACAAGCAGTTGGCGAATCTCTCGGACACTTAACAAACGTTGTAAACATGCAAGTGATAATTGCACTTTCACACACGCATTTATTTTAGTAGCTATTCTCAAGGTATCAAGCGTTTCATGGTAACTGTTTCCGATCCCATTTAGGAGACCATTAGCCAAAGGTATTTACCCTCGTTCCAAGGGAATCGCAGTCCCTATCACGTACGAAGGGTTAATGGAGGACAGGATGAACGAAACGACGAGCACGTTAGCTCGAAATCGTGTTTCTCTTTATTTATGGCAGACCGGAGGACTATGACGAGGAAGTAACATTTTCACGATATTGGTTTCCCTCTGCTCCCTGACTTTATGGCGAGAGATAAAGCTTCATAAAAAAGCAACTTGGTTCCGGAGGCTCGTTCGGTGCCCTGGACAATTTGCTTGATTCCAATGTTTATTAAAATTGGACAAATCGTACCCAGAGGGTGAATTTGATCCGATGGTATCGCCACGGATGGCAGTATTGTTTCGTGATTTTGTGGTTCGTTAGATACTTCGGTCTTAATGTCATTTGCAATTGATGTTCTTGTATACGAACAAATGTATAATGGCTCGCGAAAATATTTGAACATTTATCGTATAAAATTTTTATGTATAGATACAGTGGTTACAAAAATTTCCACATTCTCTTATTTATCTATAAAGTTTGTTTTTTAGGTTTCACACATTCCGTTGCTTATGGTATGAGATTTTTGTAGCTACGTTGAAGCCGATAATTTTATTTAAAGTACCATTATGAGTATATTATAACGCCCAAAGAAACGAATAATCTTGTTAGCGTTTAGCACGGCAACAGAGAATTTCCGAAAACGTTTTATTATATTTGACAAAAAATTCTTGGGTCGTAGACGGATATTTCGCGAGCACAGCTGTTCTTAAGATCATTTGCAACATCAAACGTGGCGCAGCTGGCTTGCAGCGTAATTAGGGCCCCTCGTTATGTGGCTGTACTGGCATTATGATATGTTCTTGTGGAAAAAGTGGGTCACGTAACCTGAAATCCGTGTACCGCATGATAATAATTTTTATTATACAAACCAATTCACGGTGTGCTTTGCTGCGATGCAACCTGGTTCTCGATTAGAGTAAATCCAATTCCCAGTTGGCTCGATCGAATTTACATTTTGTGAAAACAATTCACCGCGAAACGTATCTGTAAGAAATTCCGATAGAAACTGTTCTTATGACTATTGAGATCTTCTAAGACTCGCGTATCTCAGATTAAAAATCTGCGTCTCTTGAAAAACATTCAAAGGATGAAATTTTTCGAGATATAATTCCCTGACAAAGAACAACATGTAAAGATACTGAAACGTGAAACATGCAAAATATAAATAAAGTATCTGCCGTAACTTAAAGGGTGAAACGAATTTCTACTTGGTATTTGTACGGTTGTTTTCATAAAGATACAAGTTTGGATAAACGCGCCATATAAATATCACGTTTACCTGAAAATATAGGCTTAGACCGGAAAGGATTAACGTTACAGAAAATCATAAATATTTCCATCTTTGTTCGAAGATACGGGAAAATGCTTGCTTGAAAGAAAAATAGAAGGAAAATTACAGATGGTACAATTTTGCGGAAATTCCCGGCGAAAGTATCCAGGATTAATATTAAAGCGGAGCAGCGGGCAATACGTCAACAGATTTGGAGCGACGCAGAATAAAACATGAGGCTTGTGTCCTTTGACCGACATAAAGGATCTCAATTTATTTGCGTAGAAACAGGCGGGCTGCGTTGCAATCGAACGAGTTCCAAGGCAAACCAAACCAACTGCTGCTGCCAGCTCCCTCGAGGATTAAGGTCCTCCCCTCCCTCTTCTGCAACCTAAATCAATTCTCGTTTGACAAATCTTCGGCCGATGCCGGACGACAGCGTATATTTCATTGGTGGTACAATTTCTCTGTTCGCGGTACTGCTATTGTACTAGCACCTTAACACTGACCATGCGAATTTGCTGCCCCCTAGGGGGCGAGTTGGGTCACGTCTGTAATTTACGTGTATCAGCAAAGCCCCGAAAGCCGAAGTAATTGAGGTGTTCTCTGTCCCGGAACAAAGATCGTCGATGCAACGTTGATTTTCGATTCACCGGCATGCCCTCTCCCAATCACTTTGTCGCGGGCCCCGCTCGATTTTTGTTTCGTACTGGAATCTAAATTTCGTTTTTCTGTGACGTTTCGTCCAATGATATAAATGAATCGAACAATGTACGAAATACACGCTAGGTGTGTTTAGAATAATCGACTGTGCTGTTCTACGATTTAAGCGAAATTAAATGTATAAAACTAATGCCGGATAAATAAATTATTGGTTGTTTATTTCCGCTATAAGTAACGAGATATCGATAAAAATAAATTATTATACAACAAAGTGCCAAAATTATTTTTAAAAATCATTTTTCTATTAGTAGCATCGCTGTTGAATGGTTTGATGCTTCCCAATAATATCGAGGAAAATGTGTTCCAACGTAAAATAATGTTCCACGTCGTAATTCTGGCAAATTTGAGATAAACATATTTCTCGTATTCTATTCTTCGCAAGTTTTTACGCAAGAAGGAAAAGGAGGAAACCGATAATAGGAATGAATTGAAGCAGCCGCAACGTCCTGACCATCTTTTTTCTTGGACGATAAATTCACCGTTGCTTGGTGAATAGCTGCTGCCCTTCGACGATTCCATGCCATTTTCCACGTAGAAATTTATCGTTGAAATAATGTGGAAATAGCGAGATATTCCAAGGCGTAGTTTATGAAAGATGGTGGCGGAAAGGAAGGAAACGCGTTTGGCTGAGAATCGAAACCGAATCGCCTAGAGTGCCAGGAATCACGAAATGGCTGGAAGAAAAAGGAGCGAAGGTTGGTTTGAAAGGGGAAAGTGATTCGAGCAAATATCACGAGACGTATTACTTCTGCAAACCGGCGCCTGTATTCGGCAACGAAATTCTCCCCGTCGAGTGAAAAGCGTAAATTCGGTTCCCTGACTTTTCTCACCCGCGATTTGTCGCTATTTCCGGCAACCGACGCGAATCGAATAAGTTGGATAAAATATTTACCGTGACGGTAGTACGTGTAATCGTTCACAGATGACGAAGGTATTCGTGTATACTATACACTATACTTATGAGTAAACTGCGGATGTTTATGCGCGTTGAATATGCAAGAAGTATGTGACATTTATACGCGCAGAATATGCAAATATTCGCGAAAAATATATCAAAAATATGTTGGATATACACGTTGCGCCACATTTATTGGCAGATTCTAACGAATTTTCCTTTACTTGGTATTTTACATTATGAGATATATACGAGGCAAATGAAATGATGCATCTATACTAAAACAGCTAGAAAATAAAAACAGTAAAAGGTATTTAATTTAGAGGAAATATCGGTAGATGTTAAGAGCCACTACGTTTCGTCTTCTTCTTCTTGATTCAGTTTTCATTTTGACGTGGCAAGTTGGAGAGTCTTGTCCGATCTATCTCTCTCGATTTTTCTAAATAAATGACTAATTCATCGATCGAACCCTGTATATCTCTGTCAGGTATTATTTGTCCATCAGCCGACTTTGATCGATACATTAGCAGTCGATCAATCTTACCAGCCATCTTCATCGCGGCGGCAACTTCTCAACTAGCTGAGAATCTCTTCATAAACACCATAATGGAAGCGTTCGAGATTCCTCGAAACCTTGATGTACATCGTTCGTAGAACGTCAACGTGAACGCAAGCAAGGGTTTGCAGGTACTTTAGTCCGAACCTTGGAACTTCGATTCTAACCGAGCGTTCCGAACGCAAAGTTTCTTTGACGGTAAACGTAATCTAGAAGCAAGCATTCGAGACAGTACGACATTACACGGAAATTCCACTCGCGTGTCTGAGATTGGTCAGCGAAGTTGACCAAAGTTCCTCTACTCTGAGTAGAATGGTCACGTCGACTAGGTCTGGCCAATGAACGCAACTAGAGAAAGGCGTAGGAGAGAGAAAGAGAGATCGACAACTGCCTCAAGACACAAATTTCCGTTTTCGTTTGTACTGTTATCGAGTCTGAGCGCTGGATGTACGGCATGTGCGGTTTCTAGCGCTCAATTATGCTTTAAACGCGAACCAATTCGTCGTCAATTGGATCCGGAACGATCACACTCGTGCAAAGAAGCTCCAGCTCGGTTAAAAGAGAACGTTTCGCCGAAAGAATACGAACCAGAAGGTAGAATCTTCATTTATATCCTCGTGATCGTGCTGATGAGATTGGTCAATAGAACCAAGACAGACACGAGAAACTGTCTTGGGGTCGTGTCTTTTCAGCTTCATCGGATCCGGATAAACCGTGGAACGTGCCTGGCGATACGAGCTCGAAATAATAGAGGCAAGGCAATTCGGCGAGTTGCGCGTCTCGCATACGATTCCTTGGTAAAACTTTATCCACCCTGACATTCCACGGTGTCCAGCTGACGAGTGCAGAATGCAGTTCCTTGCGTGTCTTTTCTGTAATTGCGGTTCGGCCGAGAAACAATATTTCAGTCGCAAGGAAACCTAACTTTTATATTGCATTGGTCGAAGATACGTTTAAGGAGAGGGGTTCGTAGCGCGTTATTCCCCGAAAATAAGGTTATGAGAAAATTTGTAAGTTTGTTCCGTAATGATAAATTTTCAGAGTAATTAAATTAAGTTATTGGATTTCGATTAGACTAATCAGCTTTACATCTTGTTGCAATGTTTTCGTCGCTAATACGTATACGGTATGCGCGAAGAGCGTTTTTATATTTTCAAAGTTAAAATAACTATACTAAACAACGTAAGCGCAGACAGCGAGGATCAAATTAGGTTTCGCGTAAGTAACTTTGCTACTGTCTCTTCACTATGTTACGCCAGAAAGTTACATACATGACAAGACTTTGTTGTGCGCACTTGGCTATTAGCTTGGCTTTAGCGTTTTTAACAAAATACTCGCTTAAATCGTTGCATGGGTTTTTAATTATAATTTCTTCTCTTACATATCTTGAATTCCCTTTTTCTCTTTTTTCCAACTTTAACTTTTGTGTAAAAATTATTTTGTAGAATGTCACTGGAAGATGGATTGAAGAGTTTGTTACGCGTCATACGATTTATTAAATTCTTCTACACTTGGCAATATTAGGCGATCTCACAAAGAACTGGAAACAATAGAATATTATGCGTATATTTATTCAGAATTTGGGATTTCATTTTAGTCAAGAATACTTTTAATTAAAAATTACCATTGATTAAAATATCGTGCAACATGTCCGATCTATAATTTGCATAGCTCATCCAATTTGTTTATTAGAACGGGCAGAAATTTTCCTTTACTGCTTCTCTTTTTATCTTCGTTTGAAAGTATGATATAACTTGACCCAGTTGTTAAAATCACACTGCATAGAATTCCATAGGAAAGAGGAATTCCTTTTTAGAAATCGTTTTAAAATTCTAATTATTATTTGAATCCAAAGCTTTCGTCGCTGTTTACCGAAATTAATACTAAATGAATTATTAATTTATCCCTTATTTTCGCGCTGTTCACAGAAGTGTTTCAAATCCGAATTTTATTTCATTTGATTTTGTTTTTTTGTTTTTTTTTTAACGAAATTCCAATACCGGGTCTGCCTTCGACCGGTATGAACAAAAAAATTCCATTCAGCTCGTTATCATTAGTCTGTTGAACTTTTATTGGATTCCTGTAATATTTAAAAGCGCAAATATTTATAGATCGTACGATACACAAAAATATATCGAATATTTAAATCCTTACATAGGTTCCATTTTTTTCATTTCTTTCAGATATGAATTTCATAAAAGTCTTATCGTAAATCAGCCTTTTTCAGTTCCACTTAAAACCCTGAAACATCAATTTCCCGCGTTACATTCTCAACGATCTTTACTCCAATTACCATCCTCTATCATCCACAATTACCTCTATGCCTCTTTCCAGAATAACCTATCCAATCTCGCTAAAGTCTGCTGGTTTAATTATACCAACGCGTGATCTATGAATCATCGGATGCGATTAGTGCCGCAAACTGCATCGATGCTCGTAGCAGAATTGCTGGTAACTTTTAATCTGCGCATTATTACCCCCATTGAATAAAGGAGCCAAAATTTCGATAGACGAAAGTAGGGAACGGAGAGAATGGGGGTTGCACGAAGCCCCTGTTGTTCTCGGGGCATCGAGGCAAGAGGGGATTACGTTCCGCTCGCGATTCGAAAGGTTCTCCCGTCGGCTTCGCGACGAAACGATCGCGCTTGCTGGAACTTCAGGAAAGTTGGCAGAGAGCAAGCCGTGGGAGTAGAGCAAACCGAGGAGGCTTAAGGTTGTACGCTCGTTGGTATGTTCCATTGCGGGGAGACGCCGCTTTTCCTTTCCTCTGCCGTCGTTCTTCGATGCGAGCGTATTAAAACGAAGTTTCGAGACGGAGAGCTGCCGGCTCGCCGACTAATAGAGGAGTAAGTCAAGCCCCGGAAGTTACACACGACCGACGGTAACGGGCTATTTAGCCCTTCCTCTGCTCGTTTAACTTTCCTCCTTCCTCGTTTGCCTTTACTCTGCTTCGTCTTCCTTTTTTCCCTCTTCTTTTTCTACTTTTTCTAAAAGTGGTTTTTACTTGCTTTGTTTCGTAGCTTCTGTCTCCTGCTCTGTCGCTTAGCTCTTCCTTTCTCCCGAGTTTTCTTCGTTTACGAAGCAGCGCTCGTTTCGTCGTGCCGGTGTTTGTCGTTGATTATTCTTCGGTTTCTCTTGCGTGTTTTATGTTCTCGCGGTTTGCTTCGTTAGTTTGCTAAGTGATCCGTTTGGTGAGAAAAGGGACGAGAGCGATGAGATTGCTTCATCAGACGACGATTAGTTTAATCGACTATGGTGATTTATCGGAGAAATATTTTATTTCTATGATATCGTTAAATTTATCAGCAATAGTGACATTTTACGATTTATGTATCTACCCTATTTTTCTGCATTAATTTTTTTTTATATCGTATTATTAAGTTACTTGAAGTAATTAGCTTCTTAACATACTCGTGAACAAATAATAGAAAATTGCTTTTCTTATTAATTGAACATTTATCCATGATACAAATGGAATTCTTAAAGACCTTTTAATCATTTATTATTATTATTACTCACTTATTATATGATTTAAATAAATCGACGGGATTTAGAATATCCTATACTTTCTGCAGGATTGCATTTTTCTTGTAATTATAAATTTCCGAATGCTTTATCTTTAAGGAGAACTGAAGATAAGACAAGCTACTAAATATCTTTGTGAGAGCAAAAACTTCAAAAAACAAACACCGCTAAATATTGCATGAGCGAGAACAACAGTAATAATATCTCTTCTCTTAGCTATTCTTTTTTGAGATAAAACGCGGAACAAAAAATACAACCGCTTGTCAAAGGTTTGTGTTTTATGAAAAGAGGCAAGTACTTTATCGACGATTCTCAAGTTTTATAAACAAAGAGACGTAATACTATTTTTTATCGATCGCGAAAGTATCAAGGTTCTCCACGGTTGGCAGCTTCGCGTTAGCCTTTTCTTTTCACCTTTATCTCATCCGCTTTTTACTGTTCTTTTTCTTTTTGCTGCTGTCGTACTTTTTCCCCCCCAACTTCGCGGTTTCCGTTCCGACGAATCTTTCCTTTCTTTCCCCTTTGCCTTTCTCGCCAGTTTTTCATGGCGTCGATTTCGTTTGAACTTTTCTTCGCACAACTCGTCACGACTTTGATCGATGCTAGACGTCGTTCAATTCTAAGTAATTTTCTTCACGCTATTTTAGCGTAACGCTTTAAGCGCAACGGTTAAGGTTACTTGTGAAAATTATCTTTCAATAATTGCAAGTTCTTTCCACGTGACCTTAATTCTCGTGTACGTTCTTCGTGTCATTTTCGAGCAAATTGCATTTTCCTATAAGAGAATTACTTGTTTGATCATTCGCAAGCGTCAGCTTCTACTAAATGGATATTTTGTTTGGCAATTTTTCTTCTAGACTCATACTATACGTGATACTTGAAATCAGACCACCGGCGAAAATTCGTCTGTTTAAAAATTTTCTCACAAAGTCGCTTTTCACGCGCCCGATCAAAGAGTAATCAACGAGGGCGAAGAAGGCTATGCCGAGAGATAAAAGGGTCATTAATTAGGTAACTCGATCTTTGAAGCAGAGGAGGATGGAAATCCTTGATGAACCGAAGTCTGCTTTGAAAAACGTCACATAATTCTCGATTTTCAAGTATGATCTTCAAATAAAATACCTTTGATGATCGCTGCAAGAACTCTGACATTATAGACTGGTCAGACTCTCATGACGATTAACCGAGAAAACTTATTCGAAAATTGTCCATAAAGTTGCCGAATGATAGAAATAAAGTATGAAATATACTATATTATGCTATATAATATTCTTTTTCTTTTTATTAGTCAAAGAAAAAGAAGAAAAAAGAAACGTCTCGTGCAGGGTTATATGGTTTTACATTAGCTGGTATAAAAAGTTCTTACGTAGCAAATTTAAAGCATTGAAAAAACACATACATTTACGGAATACACGGTAATAAGCGACTTGCCTGAACCCTGATTACAAAGTTAATGGTATTTTAATCGCGCGCATCACAAACCTGGTCTTCAAATATTTTAGCATCGTGTGTGCGAACCGTGTCGATCGGAGTTATATTCTCGCCTTGAAAAGACATTCCAGCCATCCTATTTTCGCAATAAAAGGCAATTTTAGACTGGATAAAACGTTGCAGTAGTTTCGTGCGTCACAGAATATCCGTTGGAGAATTTGGTCGGAACATGCGACCGGAAAAATTTATTGCTACGCAATTTTAAAATTTGTACATCGACCATATTTTCATGCACGTACCCATGATTCCGTTCGTGGAACTTTATTCCGTGTAATGGACATACGATTGCGTGACGTTTCAACGAAACGACAAAAACTGGTTGGACGATCGGTGAATGAAATTTAATTGCACGGCCGATGTCTATCTGTATATTGTAATAATGCATCAGCGAGAAATATTATATGTCATTATTGGCACATATTATTGACGAGACCCTGCCATGCGCAATAATTCCCTTTTTTTCTTTTTACCAATATTGCAGATGCGTTAATATCTCTGCTGTATGCTTTTCGATTGATACCGAGAATATTTTAAAAGGGACAGAATTGATGAAATATTAATGCAATTAAAGTGGAACTGCCTGTAACGCAAGAAACACGTTCCACGTAATATGAATTCCGTGTTATACCGAACGCAAACACTAAAATAAATTCTATTTCTGAATTAAGGCAACTAATTTTATTAAGAAATAACTGTCTTTAACATTTGTCCGTTTGTACATATCACTTTAGTAGCAAGCGTGGAATATGTTTTATTAAAATTCTTTCTGTATAATAATTAGCTGTACGAACGTTACAACAGCTGACATTGCTTATAAAAAAACCATTTATACAGAGCATTCAAACAGGCAGAAATATTTTAATAGCCATTTTTGAAATTTGTTAATGATTTATGACAATGTATATATGATATATATTAGGTCGTCCGAAAAGTTTCTTTCGTTTTATAAGGAAATAATAGACGCACAATGTTTCTTTGTTTAATATTACTTTATTGAATTATGCACGAGCATAATAATATAAATATAACGAAATAAATCGTATGTAGTTCAATAAAATAATATAAAACAGAAATTGTCGTTCATCTGTTATCACCGTATGAAACGAAAGAAACTTTTCGGACAACCTAATATAAGGATCATCGATATCGACAGCGTGTTATAAGAAGGAAGCTAGGTATGAGAAACGATGCAACCAGGAAAGCTAAGATTGTGCTACTTTTAAAACTTGGATGCATCGTGTAACTACATCTCAAATGTTCGTTGATTTGTCGAAAAAGCGCTTGATGAATGTTCGAAGAAGCAGCGATAGAACTTGTTCAAGTTCAATTGAGTATTGCGGTAAAACGAGTATTGCGGATGCTGCAAGTATGAAAGAGAGATGTCTAGAAGATCGACGGTCTAAGTAGATACTATTTCTCTCCGTTTCCCAAGAGTCCGCGGCCTTACCCTTTGATCCCAGACGTCTTTCAACGAGAACGAAAAAGCAATCGGATACGAATGCGTTCTGTGTATACCTTGTAGTGATTCGCCGTAATATGCTGGAAACGTGGATTAGAATTAATGTCGAAGGAGATGAAAAAGGAATTGTGCCGATTTTCGATAACGTCAGCGAGTAGTACGAAAAGAAATTCGATTAATTGAAAGCTGTTACACGATAATGTCTTTAGAATTTGTTAAGTTCGTTCCAATTGAAAGAAAATGCGAGAAACAAATCGTTAAACGCTCGATGCTGCTACTATTATATTTTCCAAGATACACGGATTTTCGTAAGCGAATTCTTACTCAACATGCGGGAAAAATTGGTTTTGTCAATTGCAATAACGAGAACCCATTTCTTCGGATGGTTTCATAAAGAGAGTATATTGTTTAGTTTTGTCTTTTAGCATCCTACGTAAGAGAAGGATCGACTATTCAAACTTCTCTTAAATTGCTTTATTTACATATGCGAATAAAAAGGAATAGAAAATATAATGCGGTGTATCGTACCGAAACGTCGCTACTTGAAAAGTCAAAGGTTATGAGCGTCAAAACGAGAAGAATAGAAATCGGTTTTTATTTGAACGGTTTCTGTTTGACAATTCGAGGACAACGAAATATGCAATTTCTCATTGTAAGCAGCCCAGTCTGACCTGCGGCATATATTCTTGATTTTCCTCGGAGTAAAAGGACGCTTGTCTCCGGAAATCCTACAGGAACCGGAGTCTCTACTTCCTTGGAGGCACGAACAGAGGTGGAAGAGAGATTTCCCTGCTGAAAATCGTTCGAGAGTCATCGTGGCTTCGAACCGATGCAGCGGTCCTTTCTATCGCCGTTATGTATTTGATATAAGCGCTATTTGTCCTACGCAAATTTGATCCTGAGATAGACTGCTATCCTTCAAACGCATCAAAATTACAATTTCGAAGTACACTGTTTGTCCTCGCGTACGTTGTTCGAATATTTCCTCTCATAAAAAGAAAAAATATTTGAATAGGCAGGTTTGAAACTGGATTATATTTTCTACTATAAATTACTATGCGCGTCGAATTGAAATTTCTTTACAAATAGTATAACAGCGATAAAAAAAAGAAATTGAAATTTTTTATGAAATTTTCCGAAAGATTGGTTCGCAACACGTTTCTTGTTAACAAATCGTTTTAGAAGTGAACTTGAAAATTGGAATTTCCGGGAAAAGGAAGGATTTCCGAGTTTTATAAAATTAGCATATTCTGCTCAAATCTCGTAACTAAATAAAGAAACAGTAATAATCGTAATATTAAAATTTGTAATAAAATTAACAATAATCTTACTTATTGCTATAAGTTTCAGAAGAAAAAGTAATTCTAGCTTTGGAACAACTTGAAGGAATTTGTAAAACATTACGACCATCGATATAACAGCGTGTTATAAGAAGGAAGCTAAGTATGAGAAACGACGCAACTAGCAGCTGTATCAAACTTCTCCTTTCAATCTCCTCACACGGTCATCGCTAACAAACAACAAAAATTTACCGTGCAAACATCTGAATTCGTAAATTCATAGTCAGAGAAGTATATAAAGTTGCACTATTTTGCTGGAATCTGTATTTAATAGTTTAGAATTCTCTAGCTATAAATATCGAATCTATTTTAACTATATCATAGGCAATGAAGCTTTACAGTATAATATAACATTAACGAAATATCATTTTTTTATTTTATCTATATCGAACATTCTAGAATTTTGCATGTTTTTAATTTTGTGAAATACAATTTTAATAATTAACGACCATAAAATAAGGAAACACGTTCGAAATCGGTCAGATCCTTCGGCTACCAGCTACTTAGCCAAGACACCCGACGTGGAATTATTCGAAGGGGTTGAAGGCAAGATGGAGGATGCTTGCAGAGGGAAAATAGTAGCTGGCTGCTCCCTCTGCTTCTTCTTTTTCAGGGTGAAAGATAAACGCGCAGACAGACGAAAAGATGCGAGGGTGGGGGGATGAAGTTGGCACGCGTCTGGCATACGGGACCAAGCCGTTAAAACCTGCCAGAGTAGACACCAAATGCTATTCTGCACACGGCTTTCACGGTTCTGGGCACATACCCGGTCCGTGTCTACGAGAAATAGAAACAAAAATCGAAACTGCGGCAAGCCTGAAAACGGACCATGTTGGATGCTCGTTTAACAGGTTACTGAATCTTTGATAAAAGGGTGGCTAACTGTGACGGACCACGTTTTGCATGAGTTTGTAAAGGGGACGAGGGTGAAAGTTAGTTGTCCTTGTATTACCAAAGTAAAATATTAGGCTCTCGTTATATATTCGATGCGATATTAGGTTTGCCGTGTCGTTTTCACCGGGAGCATCGTATCTAATTTATAAAGAAAAAGTTGATAGAAAGGGAGATTGTTGTTTGAGAAAATACGATAATGAAATAACGAAATCATAATGTTTGCAGCTTGCAATTGGTGACTTGTTTTAATGTAAAGTGAAAAAATTATGAGAGGACAAAATCAAGTTATTTTTGAACTCTGAACTTTACGCAGAATAATCAATCGATCTAGTTGCTATTGGTCCAAGCATAATATACTGCAAAAACATAACACTTAATTAGTCTTCTGCGGCGTTTAAGAAAGTTTATATTATAAATTAATGGTAAAGTTGTAGATCTAAAAATATGTATTTATTGAATTTAAACATTGTAGTGTCTTCAACATAATGTTCGATATAGTTTTTAAATGCCACTATATAATTCTTAATAATGAAAATTATATTGTAATATGTTACGATATTTTTCACATTTATTAAAAGTTATTTTCAATACTTTACCATTTTGTTTGTACGCTTTAACGTCATCAAAAGCATGAAACCTGTGAAATAGACGTATTGGAGCAAATAAAACGACACGAAATAAACAAAAATAATATTCCATCGCGACAAAAATTTTCGATAATTATTTTTTCCATTGTTGTTATTGATACGCGATGATATAAGCAAATTTAGTCAAGTCACTCGTGCATCGTGAAATTGATGGGCTGTTGTCCTCGATTTTTCTCCAATTTACCTTCTACTACATTATTCAGTCTGTTCGATTTCATTCAGATACGTTTCATCATTTTGCCCTAAAAAATAATTGTTTCTGCAATAAACAATTAATTTTATTACGATTGTACGATGAATATATTCGTCTACCACAATTCACGACTGAATTACATTTTAGATACCTAATAATCTGAATTTTTCCTCTTTTCATTGATATTTTTAGTTCTATGCGATTATGCTGGAAATTTGTGAAAACGTTCGTTTTGTTATTTGATCAACAGCACGTTCGATAATAAAAACAACGATTTGAGTTACAATATGGCTTCGTTATTGTTATCGTAGACTTTAAATCCATATCACGTTTATATCGCCGTTTCATTAATCTGAGAGATGCTTGTTAAAAAATGTAGAATGCGATACAACGAAAGAAATGTTTGCAAACTATTTTTAAATATCTTAATAAAGAAAAAATTATATACCGATGAGAGATTATTTCGTCGAATATGTTTCGTAAATGGAAGTCAATGACAAAATTCTCAATGAAAATTTAAATCGTAAAACCTCAAAATACCAAAACAACTTCACCGCTATTACAGGCTTTACAAACTTAATTTCATTCAACGCCGTGAATATCCTAACAGTTTCCTAGTGAATCGAAGAGCCGTGATATCCCATCAAGATTTCGATCGATAATCCAGCAGGTTTTAAAGGTAATTTCGCGTTATATAGCGCCACTCGATTACCACGTTTTCAATGCTCGTATAATTATCTGAATGGTATAAAGGGTCGAACGATTTTAACGACTTAGAAGACTAGGTACGTCGCATCCATATCACTTACGACAGATAATATTCTAACAATGAAGATTATTTTTCTTCCTGAAAATTTTGTACAGCACACACTCTCAAACAACGCTTAATTTATCTACTTCAAAGGGGGAAGATAAGTTCGTATTAATTCTCTTTCAATCATTAACAATACGTGTCACATTAATATTTAATTGACCCATCGAATACCGGTATACCCTTAAATTAGATGAATGATCGTTCGATTCCAGCAGCTGTTCTTCCCAATACAGAAACGTCAACAAAAACGTTGCAATGAAAGAAAACCGGATAGTTGTAAAACAATATCGTCCCAAAATCAAATTGCATCGTCAGCTGTACCGGAGACGAAACAATGTTTCTTGCAGAGATACTTTTTCCAGGAGAACGTGAAAGTGTTAACGAGAAGAATCAGAGTTAAGTAAGCGGCGAAGTTAAATAAACGAGTAAGGGAGCCACGTTATCCGTTTCCCTGGTTCAACGTTCGACTTTTCCATCATGCAGTGGAACGCCGCGTCGCGCCGCAGCGCCGCGTATTATGCTCGTGAAGCCTTCATTAAATCACTTTTTTCCCCCGAGGAGAATCTCCCCTGCAATTTCCGCGCGAGTCGCCTCTCGCGTCTACTTTCACGATCAAAGCGCAATTTTCATACAGGCGAAAGAAACCTAATCGGCGGGAAAGTGTTTGGTAACCGACCACGCACCGAGATGAATCAGCCACGGGTGCATACATACGTACGTACATACATATATATACCGCGTGAAAAAATCGAACGCTACGAATAGTAGCCAGACTGGACGCAGCCGTATAATAATACTTTTGAGTTATTGCTATCCTGTAGCGGTGGCACTAGGTGATTTGACATTCTAACGAAGAAAAGCCATATTGAACATCTCATAGCATATAAGAAACAAATTGTATTCCTCATCGATAGAATCAATTGTCGGGCCTGTGCCGATCAACTCTGTATGTCCTACAGGTACTTAGTAATACCATCTTTATTACAATGCTGTCACAAACTAATAGAAATAGCACGTACGTATAAATAACATCAAGGTTCTAAACGTACGTACACTATTTGTGTACTATTAGTACTATTGTGTTATTAGTACTATTAGTACTTGTGTACTATTTGTGTACTATTAGTACACAAATAGTGTACGTACACAAACGTACGTACGTTTAGAACCTTGATGTTATTTATACGTACGTGCTATTTCTCCGAAATTCTATGTATAGGCCTATACGGATAATGTGGAGCATACGGTTGTAAAGAACATTTACACTCAATGCATATGTTGTTAGCAGAACCTTGAAGTATTTGGAATTAGAAAAAGTCGGGAATTAGGTGAAATTGTCTTCTGATAATTTTTCTGTACTATACTACCGAATCTTTCATCGCTTGTACGGAACGCAACAATCGATCGGGTGGTATCGGTCATCTCCATCGAGCCTTAATCAGGTCTCGACCTAACCACGATCATCTTTGTTTCCGTGGACCCATAATTATTAGCCACAACTCTTCTGCTACCAACGAACTGATTTCGATTTTCTTCCTGGCCCCCGATAACTCTAAAGCTCCAGACCTGTTGATAATTGCGCTACGTTTGAGGCTATGTAATTACGAATACCTGTCACGGGACTTCTTTTTCTCGCCAGCAAGAAAGAAAGATGCTGCGGATCGGAGACCGTCGTTGATCGATAAATCATGGCACGCACAGCGACGAAACCATATATCAAGCTCGAAGTAATCGTTTATCGCGTGAAAGATGGTCGTCTTATTCGCAAACAATTATCCGACATAATCTTCGGCCACGAGTCAACGTGCGCCGATGATAATTACGGAGTAGCATATCAGTATGAACCACATAATCGACAACCTCCGGTAGATCATGCACGATTATGATAAGAATAATTTAAAACGTATCGCGTTATAGTAAAAGAGAAGTACTTTGAAATGAAACTAACATGAATATAAGAATCGAATATTGACACTCATAAATAAGATTTGATTAAGATGTAATTTTTATAAGGACAATAATACGATTAAGCATTGGTATTTCTATAAAAATGATTCGTATCGGAAATATCATTTATCTTTTCTATGAAATAATACGTTCTAGTTTTTTTCCGATTTAGGTACAGGTTTCAGCCCTCAAACAATTTCCAGTCTTTCTATTCTCTTTTATATCGTGAACAATACAACGCTTCCGTTCCAAAACAGCGCAGCGAATAGTATCGATGTTTGAAATCACTTGATCGTAAAAGCGGCGACAGTCACGCGTCTACCAACTTCGGCCGTTAGTGTTGCAAACTGTGCGGAACCCAGAGCATCCTTGTGTCCCCAATTTGTCGTCGTCCTTTCAACGCTAAATTTAAATTCTATCACGAACGAGAAAAAGATTCTAAAGCCGCGACGCTGTAAATTACTTTGGTCTAAACAAAGCTGCTCGAATATTCTAATTCTTTTCCAGTAAAGTATTCGCAACTTAGATCTTGTTACAGACTTTAGAATTATTATTCCATTTCGAATCGTAAGATACAAGGAATCTATATCGTATGTTCTACGTTATAATAGAAATCTTTATAAATAAAAAAATAAATAACGCGACTGAATCATTCTCTCGTTATGTGTTTTCTCTTTCTTATCGCATCTTCGCTACTATACGTATATTTTTCTTCGTGCATTTTGACGTTTGCATTATTTGATCCTTCATCGTGTTATTCCTTGTTGCTATGCGTTCCATAGATTCTTCTGGTATGTGTGGAAATCGTCGAGGTACGATAAAAAATAGTTCTCTTTCTTAGGTGTTCTTAGCGACATCAAAGTGGTGTAAAGGCTAACCGCTACCCGCTACTCTACTCTGCGAAAGCTGTCAGTCGTAAAAAGCAGAGAAACGGAAGGCTGTAAAGGAAAGGACGAGGTTCGATGGGTTTCATCATCGAACTTTTTATCGGTCCATAAAAGAAAATCGGTACATCTTGCAAACAAGTGTGAGCGACACAACGGGGTATTCAAGTGAAAATATTACGATTTATGGAGAAAAGTTTGTATCCAATTTGGCTTTGATCGATGAACATGAAACTTCTTTGACTGGACAATGTGTACATCTTATTTAACCTTTGTTTGTTTATTTCGTGTTTTCTATCAGCGAAACAAAGAAGTTCTTAAGTTTCTTATTTTTCTACATTTAATAACTCTTAGAGTCTCAAATCTTTAAGATTCGCTATTTTAAACGTATACGAGATATATCAAAAGAACGTTTAATAAAATTTAATGATTTAATAAAAAATGTTTGACCGCTTAAAATGTCGTACAATTTCGATATGCTTGGTATATCTGAAAAAAACGAGCGAGGATTTCCATGTGATTGGTGGAAATTCTATCGATGAAGAACGCGAGCAAACCATTTGCCTAACAATAGTAAGCAAAATGACAAACCCCGACAACTATATAGCGTCTACAAGAACGAAACTCTATTCCGCAATTCAATTTGTCAGAAATTTACTTCATTGTCGCTATTAAACTGCATACAACTCTCATAGAATCTCATAGAATCGTTTTCAATTACCATATCACTCGCGCCATCACTGGTCTATTGATTGCTGGAACTAGAAAGGAGATTTCTCTGGAGAAACCGAGTATCCAGCGTTTCTCTGCCAGAAGAATCTCTGCATGATCACGTTATGTGCTTGCTTCGCACGACACGCAGCTTCGCGTTTCACGGTGGCCCTGGTTCACACGTTCGCCAGTTTCCCTTGAAAGTTTTCGGCGGAGAACGTAAGTTGCGCTCGCGTAATTTAGCGAACTTCACCGCGGCAACTTTCGTGCTAACGCTCAGGAATCAGAGGAATCCGGAGACGCGCGGCGACTTAATTAAATTCGATAAAACGTCCTGGGCACGAGAACAGGACGGACGGGTGTGAGAGGCCAAGCGAGCAGCGAGCGCAGGCCGCTCGTAAAGCGTGAATTACGACGCCCTGTAAAACGACTCGACTTACGTGTCGATGGAGGGAAAAGGAGCAGCGTTGACACACGGGGGCTCGTTTTTATTTCACTCCACCCCTACACCTACGATTAATTTCTCTACTTTTTTCCTTTTCTCCCGTTCCTTCCTTCTTCTTCTCTGTTTCGTGTTCTCTGTTTCGCGTAGCACGTGCCGTTTTATGGCTCGTGCTTCTTCGATACTATCCACCATAGCGATTACGAAATCCTTGCGTCACGCTTATAAATATATACTTGTATAAATATCGAGCGCGTGCGTGCCGAAAATGCTCGGATCTCGAGAAAGATGTGGGTGTGTGTGTGTACCGGTGGCGCGCACACGTCGTAACTCATAAGGGAGATTAATGTCTCCGGCGGAACTGGAGAACTGTAAAGCTTCGCTACAGAAACTGTTCCGTTACTGTACGAAAGCTGTTACTCGGCAGAGGAAACTGAGTCGAGGATCGTGATGCGACTGTAGAACGTCGTAAAGAGCAGCTTTGAGTATTCAGCCTGGCCGCCTTTTGCCGTTTCTACGGGAAATTCGGCCTTTCTTTATTGATAACCCTGCGTGAATAGGGGAAATCGTTTCCGAATACGCTTCTCGTGAATAAAGCGGCCAACGGGGGATAATAGACGGATGTTTTTATCCCGCTATTCCACGTTTTTCTTTTCTTTTTCTTTTTTAGTTTTCCTCTTTCTTCGCGACCCTTTATTGGTCCCTGGAGTAGGGGTTCGTGTTGTTTCGAAGTTTATGTACGCGCGTGAACTGTATGGATTATATGAAAGAATATTCATATAAAAAATATCGACGATAGTTTCACGATCTTATCGATCCCTTAATTCCTGCAGTGAAATATTTGTTGTTATTCGTGTTGTTTAAATGTACGTATCTTTCAACCGATAAGACCAAAATAATAAATAATAATACGAATAGAGACACAGAAAATTGAGATTTCTTCTGTCCGCTGATGACGAAAAATGTTTTATTCGCAACTATGAGACAGTAAACCCATCGAAAAATTTTGTTTGCAAAAATCAGCGCACTGTACGCATAACATACAAAGGTAATTTAAAAAGCACTTCCCGAAAGATGTAACTAAGCGACTCACGCGTCTTTTGGCCACGAAATTTGGTAAATATAATAGGCTATAATTTGTACGATGCACCAGTTTCTTATCAAACACTATAATCAACGAATCTCGTTAGATGTGCACATGCGACTGGAATGTTTCGAAAAGTACTCGTTATTTATTCCATTTGCTCGTCTATGTTCTACATGGAATAACGGCTCTGTTGCGTTTCAAATGTTACCAATATAGCTAATGCCCGGAATTATGTGCCGTCCGGCATTAGGGGAACTCCCCTGTGTTTAATATTTTTCTAGTGTGTTACATACACATATGTAGGAGTAGTTGGCATAATATTTGGAAAGGAGGTTGTAGTATTAATCTTACTCTTTTCAATTAATACATTTCAATTAATCATCTTTTGATTATTTGGTTGATGAAAATAATATAACGCGAGGTTATTAGCCTGATAGAAAATTAATTGGAAATAAAGTTATTATTAATTCAATCATTTATATTGGAGCAACACTTACACTAATTAGTGGATAATAACGGGTGGAAAGCAATTAAATCCTGTATCATGCTGTAACATATTATTTATTAAAGCACATATAATTGGTCATTAAATACTTGAACAATTTTGTATTAAACACTGGTATTACAAACGTTCAAATTGATTAATTTTAGGTAAAATAATTTACAGATGTTTAATGTTAGCAAGGGCTAAATATTTATAACTACAGCAGTGAAACTAATTAAATTACCCGATACTCTAAAAGCCTCGAAATATATATAGCGTACCTCTTAAAATTTCTGATATTTGATTTATTTTCTCGATCTATTCAAAGTTTCAGAAACATTTCTTTGACGTAACATTCCCTGCGATAGGTATGGAATATTATCAACATATAAAGTCAATTAACGATCTCACTTGAAATTAATCAGAGTGTACGGCGAACTCCTCGTCTTTTGGAAACGTAATTTACTTCAACGAGATACCGGATGGGTTTCTCAAGATTTCCCTGTAAAAAAGGAATAATTTCTACTTCTCCTCTGGAACTGAAAGGAACGAGGATGCCGGTGCACGTACCTCTAGTCATGATCCTAAAAGAATTTGCAATGCAGCCTGGTGGTGGCCGCACGTTTGAAAGTATTTCCTAACTTTAAAGCAGCACCGATAATTAGGTAGACGGTACTTCTCGAATCGATTGTAAAAGAGAGAAACACGCGACCTGGTAGTCACAGCTCGCTGATAAATCGGCTTTGCGTAGTTAGTAAAGTAAATCGGAGATATACATAATCTCATTTCTGGATGGGGATCGTCAAAGGGAATCCATAAAATCGCGACAACTGCGTCCGCATAGGGTGTCCCTGAAGTTTACGAGATATTCCAGCCAGAAATTCATGGAAAGTAACTATATACGAATCCTCTAACTTGAGTTCAATAATTCATTCCAAATACAAATATTCAGAAAATCTTAATATTCTATGGAATTAAGAAAAAAAAAGCATTTTCAATACATTTCGTAACAGCAATCTTTGCAAAAATATAACAAGTCCTTAATAAACCGAATAAATTTCTTATTAAATCACACACTTATAGAAACATTAACATACACGAACGAATAACCCGGCATATAAATAAATGGTACGTACGAAACCCCTAAAAAAAAAAAGGAAACCATGACGCTTACCGCAACACGGTATCCCAAAAGGACTGGAAACGATCTTTGTTATTAGCGAAATGAAAGAGAAAAAATAAGATTGGTAACTGGGAAAAACGATATCCACCGTACAGAGGAGTTAATAGAACTGAGAGAACAGGGCGGGCGATTAAAAGTGGTTCCATAACAAATGAAACATTCACGATTGAAATTTACGGGGGTTGCGGGTAAGCTCGCAAGCACAGCTTTATTTACGCGAGCCGGCGCCTACTTTGCTCCACGGTAATTACTACGGCAATTACATCGCGATTTACAGTAATTACAAGTTTTACTGGCTGAGCGGAACCCGAATGTGCCGGTCGCGGCACTCTATCCCGAGCAGGGCCACCTTTTGCTATAAAAAGCTCCGGTGGAGCACCGGTAAAAACCATTAATCTACCTACTACATTGCGGTCTACGATACATCTGGACTTAACAGAGAAGTCGTCTCCGCTGCCAGGGGAATTTTTCTTCGACAGACCAGCACCATTTTAATAGTCTCCCTTCATTTCTCCGCTACAAAGGAGGACATTAAGAAACTGGCCAAGAGCGCCACATTTTTCGCGTTTTTCTTTTTCCTCGTGTAATTTGTTTCACCCGTGTTTATTCGTTTGAAAGGGATTTCGATTGCTTGGAAGTCGGATGACAAGTACGATTATTCCAAGAGAGATGACACTCTTTGTATCTTTACTCGCTTATTGACGAAAAGCTACATCTATGTAACTTTTCATCTTTTCAGGATCTTTTTCTTCAAGCGCATCCTGTCCGGATTTTATTGTTAAAGTAAGTCGAGTAGTATTTTGTCGCAATAAAGTACAAGTTTTAAGTATATAATTACCGAAATATTAAATATGCCTCAGATTTCTGAATAGGTACATCAATATCAGGTCTGTAAGTATGAAACCGGAATTTGCCTATAGATGGCCCTAGCTGATAATGTAGTTGCCAGACAGGTGGGAAAAATATATAGCTAGCGATGGGCAATACTTCGAATAAAATATTTTTAATCATTTTCATACAATAAACGTGTATTTTCTATAGAAAAATTCCGGTTTCATATTTACATACCTGGTGCGTGTTATTCGGCTGGTCCCTGCATCCTGGAATTTTAGACTAATGCACTAACAAGTAGTGAGAATTTCAACGAAATTATAAAGATAGAATAGCATCGAATGTACACATTTAATTGACATATATGAACATACACGATGCATGTATAAATTTATCGAAATTAATAAAACCGAAGCATCGTATCTAATTAATTCATGCAGCGTTGCATGTATGTCATTCAACTTATTGTGATACGAGAAACTGTTACCAACACCATTAAAATGCTTTAACATAAATTCTCGATTCATTAGGTACTTATGGACAGAGCCGACGTTTTCGAGTCACGGCCGCGTTCGAATATTACAATAATTTTGATTGGTGGGCGTCATATAGTTACCCATATGCGTCATTGCCAGATATTTTCGACATCCACCGTCGCTTATTTGGCATCGTTCGAACGCGTGCTCGGCAAACCATGGCTTATTAGCATCAATAATTTGACAGCATTTAATAAACAATCAGCCAATCTAGTGTCATCTGTCGGTCGAATCTAGTTAAACGATTTAGCCGATAGTAAATTGCACTGTGACATAACATTCTGAATAATTAATAACAGTCCTCTTTCGGACGAGTACGTTCAGTTTTATTTTCTCCGCCCTCTACATGTTATATCTCTATTTTATAAAGAAGATAGCGCTATTTATGTAATCGAATAGGAAAAAAATTCTTCCTCCAGATAATTAGATTTGCTTACATAAGGCATTGTTTGAATCTTTTATTTCAATATAGAAATAATTGTTAATTCATATTATGTTCACGAAGAAAAAGTTAGACAAATATTATCTATAACAAAGAATTAAGAAACAATATTTTGATCGTCAGAATCGTCAAGTTCGTCAATGTCGTGTTACAAAATTTCAAGTACATTCTACTACTAATTCGATAACGTTAATCCCTTACAGAGAAGGAAAATGTACGCGGAACCAAGAACAAATTACTCTTGTTATTATTTTACGACTACGAACCTCGACATTTTCACCCTTTCCTGTTAACGCTATTCCTTTACAGTCGTATTTATGCCGCGGCAAAGATAACGAACGATACTCGAACAGCGCTCAGCTAGTTTATCTCAATAGCTTTGCTTCGTTCCGCCACTATCGTAAAACGGTCCTATATGCTGAATAACGACTCAAGGAAATAATTAACGCAGAAACAAGATCTATCACCGTATAAATCTGGATTACACGCGACGGTGGAGACGACTAGGGCTTAAGAATCTTTTGACATTTTCATTCGACGATTCCCAAGGGTAGGCCAAATCTTAATTACCTCGGTACGAGACAATTTGTGTTATCTCCAACTTTACAATGGAATCGAGGAATATGGTGCCGTTATCGACGATCTGTAGATTATTAAATTACCAAGGTGTCTATCATTATCATCCTTAGGGTTATCCTCAAGATCGTCAAACTTTATAATTGCAGTGGTCATTCTTATACATCTATGGGAAATTTAAGGCGCGAATATGTATAAAATATGCAGAGTGCAATACTCGTTATAATATTTAGTAAGTGAAACGAATTTATGCCTAAACTTTATTTATTATTTGTCTTCGGTAGTTTCCGTTGTAACAAGTACACGTTAATTGCTTTTTTACATAACCAGCTTTGATTAAATTGTCCGAAATCAACAATCATTCACAGCGTCTTCGCATATTTTCACGATAGAACGTCGACGACTCGTGTAATACATGTTGACAGCTAAAAATCCATAAAACAAGAGTAAAAATTCTTTGCGCCATTGACACACGGCCTCTTTATTTACGTTTGAGTTATGCGAAAGATTGTTTCGTGCGTCGATAAATTATCAAAAGATTTCACGCTGAAAAGGAACGTGGTTCTTACGATACGCGCAACCAAGAAGCAGAAGAGAGAGGAAGGAGATCGCGAAAGGATTCGCGGCATGCCAGAATAATAACGTTATATTTCATTTTGCCGATGGCGAGCAACGGAAACGAATGAAAGCGTCGGGCAAAAATAAGGCCAGTTAAATTTACGCGTTCGATAAAAAAGAAAATAAACGCGGCTGGTATCTTGGACACGCTCGCCCGAAGGCGATCATCCTCGAGATTCAAAACCCTCTCGCGCATTCCTGGAAACGGAAAGATTACTTATTTACGGGGGTCTGGCAACGCGCAGCAGCTGCGAGGGGATGGAAGAAGACGGCAGCCTTATGTTGCGTTTGATGTTACCTCGAATTGGCTAGTTAAGAAGCAAACCCGTTGATGGATTCGTTTTCCGCGTAGAAAGGTTATTTATGAACCGCACGAGTCGAGGCATCGATCCGTACCGGGAACGACGTGGGGGTTCGAGGATTCTTCGGCAACAGAAACGAATTACGATGCACGCTACACGCATATCTGCCCAATCGACAAACTAGACGACCACTAGAACTAGAATTTCGATTGAAACAAGTTCGAAATAGTCTCCTATTCGACCATGATAATTGACGCTTTTGTCAACGTCAACGACGCCAAATGGTACTATTCGCTCGTCAGTCCAATCGATTAGACTATGAAACGTTACTAAGGTGGAAATTTGGCAGAACTGTTTCAACGATTCGGTATTTTTATCTTCTGATTATCGTAAATCGGTGTATTCGAATATGTATGGCACATGGAATTTTTGCACCGTAGGATGAATCTACGTCGAGTCGTTCTTTAAGTTAGTCTTGCTTTATTTTGGATTTATTACTATCTATCTACAAACTCAACTTAATACGGAAAGTTTCAACTTGGTCTACTGAAACTTTTCAATATAACCGATATTCATAAAATACTCGGTGGAAACGCGTAACGTACCTCACCCTATATAATAAATTACCTATAGAGCTATCTTCCTTCTGAAATCATTCAGATATAAAGAAAAATAGAGAACAATCAGTGAACTAACGAACCAGCCAACAAAATTGCGAATTTCCACGGTAAATACACTTTCAGTTGCTAAACTTTCGCAAAAGTAATTAAAATCAGTCGACCCTAGCCAGAGGTTGGAGAAGTTACGTTGGCCGATAGTCGATACCTGATCAACCGGACACAACAACGGCGATCGAAACACGTACAATTATTAAAATCTTACCACGACTCGCGTGATGCGGACTTGCATAACGATGCAAATTGTTCGTCTGGAATTCGCTAAACGTCGTAAAAAATGGTAGTTGTATCGGCTCACTGTTCCTACGTTAATATTCCTCGTATAACGATGGGAGACAAAGAAGAAGAAACGACTCAGCCATCATTGCTCCCCATTTCTCGACGTTTCATGAGCTTGTAACTGGTTCTTCCTTCCAGATCAGGATGTCAAGAAAATGTATGGTTACGCCTAGCCGTGAAATTTAGCCAGCATTTTTCTTGTGGTAAATGAAATTGTTCCAATATAACCGAGCCTGGTGCTTGTCACTGTGCACGTTTTCGTAGTCTGTGTTTGCCGAAAAATAAATGTCGCGATAAGTTCGTCGGATTGTGACTGCGCTTGTTATATAATGTTGCGTGAAATTTTTCTTCGTTTGAATTTTAGTTTACAAATGTTGGTCGGATGACCGGCGTTGGTGGGAGATTTGAACTTTTATAATTCAATTATATTTGTAAAATTAGAACTACATTTATGATTCACGGATTACAAAATTAACATAGACAGGATTCTTTTAGATTTCCATAGGACGAGCATATCGGAAATTGGTAATCTACAGTGGCTACAAAAAGTATTTATACACCACTGTATTCATTATGGTATTTACATACTAATTAATTAAATGTAGGTACATCAAATTTCGTATCACTTAATGATATTTATGTACTATACTATATTATTGTTATTATTCGCGAACTATACGAAGACCTAAACGAAATGATCTTCGGCATGATCTCCAAGTGCCTCAACTAGCTATTTTCCTTCGAACAGCAAAGTTAAATTTGATAACAGAATTTACGAATCTTACAATGCGGCCAATTCAACATAGAAACTTACTCGGCCAATGATATTCAGTCGGAACTGCCGGACCAACTTTCTAACGGTTCATCTCGGAACACTCATCCACTATCTATCCTCCACCCACGATTTCCCGACTTTCGCGGTTATGTTTCCAAACTTGTAGAGAAGCATCAGCGTCCTGTGACCCAAGATGGAAGTCCACGTAACAGTGAGCTATTACGATTGTTTTGTGGAACAAGCGGGTAGGAGAGTGTCATTGATCGATGAGATTGTCCGCCCATTGGTCCTCGAGAATGTTCCACGCAATTTGATTTTCAGCTGACAAGGATGGCAAACGTGTCAATCAAGACGGAAAATAAGGAGTGGTATTCGTGATATGTACGTCACCGTGTAGCTCGTTAAAACGCGATAACTCCATCTACATGTAAATCTAATCGAGTAGACAAGGCGATGAGGACATCAAACCCCCGTTAACCGCAGCTTGCATCGTCAACCAGCAAGACGACTTGGCCGCCTTAAGCTCGGTCGGAAAGCCACGACCTTAACCGTCAGCGCGTACGTCACCGCAGAATTCTCATGTAATGAGACCTAATCCCGAAGGATGTCTTCGTAGTTTGCGTGCACCACCTTGGTTCTGCTTCTCACGGGCGCTTTCTATTACTTGGTAAAACTACGCTATCCACCTACCAGACGAATGTGGTTAATTATTCTCGTCGTGGATGTGCGATAATGTGCATGCTTGGGATGGCTCGCTGGTTTTGATAGTAGAATCGAGAATTAATATCATTTTTAAGAAACTCTTTCGGCCGTTGTTAATACCATGTATGGTGGATAATTTTCTGTTTCAAAATGCAGCATTAAATATTTTGAAATTTGAGAGCTAAAGGAAGAAAATATTAGGACACACGTCGGATTTGCGCGTTTCAGAAGAATGGTAAGTTCTTTTCATTGTTTGGCCGTGAATGTGACGTAGGAAAAGTTTTGTCATGCTACGTTGTCGGTGACAGTCATTTAATTCGATACGAATCGCGCGTTCACATTTACGCAAGAGGAAAGAAAATTGTCGAGGTACATGGCAAATTGATAAAAGCAGATTAATTTAGTTTGATTAATGACGAGATTAGATATTTCGAGGCGTTGGTGTGTTCATTGATTTCGAAAGAAGTTCGCTTACACTTCTGAGCGTGATTGATGCTGCCTTGAAAAATGGTTACAATGTAGGTTCTGTTGCGAATAAATCGGTTAGCAAGTATCCCTGCGTATGATTAATTAAAGAGCAGATTTGAATTAAGTATAATTAATTATAAAATTTTACGAAACACGTCTCTGTTTGTGTTCCATTCTTTTCAAACTTTACAAACACAATTTACATTAATATGAATATATGATATGTATAATGCGTATTATATTGACAGGTATTGATGTTTAGACAAAGCATAGAATAGAAATAAATATTTTACTGTTTCAATATCATTCAGCCAATATTTTATTTGAACTCTTTTTGGATTGATTAGATATATCGTTACAGTGAGGCAAGACCAAAGTTTAAATTTTAATTTTAAAGTACAAAATTTCAATAAAAATCTTAGATACTAAGACCAGGAGACATCATACGTTCAACATTTTTATTTAACGTCTAAATTATATTATACAATATATGTATAATCTTCCATAAACGAAATATGTATTATATTCTACAAAGTATAATTTAAAGTCTTTTTAAACTTTGGAACCTTTGTTGAATTAAACTTTAAATGTAGTTTTACGTTCTTTTTAAGTATTATATCAAGTATTATATTACGAGGAAATATCTGTTAGTAACCGCTTAAACTTATAATTAATTTCATGTTAATTTAATTAAGGTTACAGTTAGCGAATTACTGTGAAAGGATACCGGAGGATAATAAAATTTCAAATTTAATCGTCTTCGTCGCTTTTAATCCAATTTTTATCCTATTATGGTACAATTAACTATAAATATTTCATCTTTTTTGCTTACAGTTCCAATGATTACTATCAGTGGGGTTGTAGGAAACAAAGTGCACCTTCCTTGCGATATTCGTTCCAACGACAACGACGAAGTCAGCATGGTACTCTGGTACAAAGAGGGTGCTGGTGAACCAATCTACAGGTGAGCCATTAAATCTTTTACTTGCATAACCAAAGATACATAAATTCTACCAACACGAAAACCAACCTCCTTTCTCCTTAAAACAGAAAAAGGAATGACATTACTTGATCGCTATTAGATATTTACGCTAAAGAAATATTGCGATAATCTCAATTTACAAACAGCCAGAAAACACTGATGATCACTGATAGAAAAGACACGACGGAACAGCTTGAATAACGAGAGAACACGATAGAAAAGTAAATTCTCCCGTACTCCTATCCGCCAATAAAATCCACTGTAATCCCGAATCGCTATTAAAAGCCCCGAATTCATCAGAAGCCTTTAAAAACCAGCCAACGGTTAGAAGGATATCACGCGAGGCTATGCGACGTCTAAAATTCTCTTGAAACCCGATAATCCGGGAATATAAATTGCCTAGAAGAAATAAAACGGGGAGCACTGCGGGCGTGGTCGTAGGGATGGAGAAGGGACGGTCCAGAAATTCCTCGCGTTATTTTCCACGGTGAACTTCATTTGCTTGCCGACTCGCTATTTCGCTTCCGCGACCCGTGAAATTTTGCATATAGAATGGTGCTTGGCCCGCAAACCTTCGAAGCTCGTCGCTTTCGCGAAGAAGCGCGACACTCTCTATCATAGGGTGGGGGCATGTGGTCGTGGGGGTAGTCGACGTTGCTGCCCGTCGGGTCATATTTAAGAAATGTAATAAGGTGTAAGATATGTGCGGTGGTGGCGATGCATCGTCTCGAGCTTTTCCACCGTTTTCTTCTCTTCCATCCCTAGTAAAAGCGATGTAGGGGTTGAATCGGATGGTTGGAGGCATAGGTCGTTGCCTGTTGTAAAGTCAGTTTAATCCTCGCCGCTAGAGAGGGAACTTTAAATTTAGAGGCAGACAGACACCCCTTGTATCCTCTCGACGAGCTTTTCTTCCTGTCCTCCCCGCGTACCCTTTTCCGGCTGAGGCAGTAAAATATTTATTACGAGACGTGCCGGCTCGCTTATCATACGTGCGCCAGACTGTTAAAGACACGAAATGGCGAATATCGTTTCTTCGGCTTTCTCTTGTTTTCCTCGAGTTATCGCGCACCCTCTCCTCAACGGTACGATGTAAAAGCGATGGTAAGCTTTCCATCAGAATTTTTATAAATGAATTGAGAATTCGATTTTTTAACTGAGAAAGAAATTATTCCGAGGAATAATTACAATTTAAATCAATTTGAAATTGATACCGGGACTTTTGCAATGGATTTTAACAATAATCGCACGTGTATTTAAACCCCTAAAATGTTTCTTTATTTTCAAGAATGTAAAAAGTATATCAAAAGGAAAATAAAAAGTGGAAAAGACTAGGTTTTGTAAAAATGTGTTATGAAATGAAGCATATCGAATGTTCTGTTTTTAAAAATTGCATTTTTTATTATTACGTTTTATTTGTTCTGTTTCAGTTGCTATAGAGAGAAATTCAGTGATATATAGAAAGTTGTGTTTTTGAAATAACATATAAGCCGGGTGTCCGTATCGGAATTATACGATTTTATGAGTAGCTCGTAAATTCTTAACAAAATCTGGTGCTATACGATGTTTTATTGCTAACACGATCGGTTTATACAAATTCTACGAGGTATAAAAATAGTGTGTGTATTTTACGCACAAAAGTGCACATTTTAGATGCGTAAAACGTGAAAACTACCTCTAAGTTACCATATCATACGTATATTATTGAGTGTTACGTCTATTGCAAGGATACGTTAAAAATTCCTACCACTCCAAAAGAAAAGTTGTGAAGAATTTTTGAACTTCATCTATTTGTTATCTTCTATAGACTTAGCTTACATATCTTCTTTTAACAATTTCTATCTAACATATATTTTTATAGCTTCAAGTAAAGTTATTTCTTTATAATCTTACGCATAGTATATTTACGAAGAAACGGCAAAATTGAAATTATTATTTGTCAAACATACGAATCTATTTACTATACGACGTTATCGTTTGTAAGCGGTTGTAAATTATTTGCTAATTAATTATGCGAAATATCTAAATATTTAGCATATAAATACAGCAGAGTAGACTAATTATTTCATTTCACACATCAGAGGTGCTTTTAGTTCCAAATGTAGCGCAATAATTTGATTAATAATCCCTCTAATTATGTTGTACAACCTTCTTTACAATTAGTCTTAGTCAGCGATAATCTGCCGTTAAATACTATACGCTAGATATGAATCGAAGCATATGAATATGAAGCAAACAACTCAAACTTTTCAATAGCAATGCAAATATCACGTTTCTTTTCCGCGCATAATTATAAAGAATAAAATTGAATTAATCTCTTCAATAACCTCTTCAAATTCCAAATTTTGTTTAAAGCTTCGATATAAATGAAATATTAATCGATATTTCGTTTTATCAGGTTTCGCTTCATATTCGTTTTTTAATTTCTATTTTCTACTCCCTGTAATAACAGAAACGATTATTTCCTTTACGATGTAAATCATTCACGTCCTCTTCGTATGGCTTGCATGATATTCTACACCTTGCTTATACTCTGTTTATCAATGTAGACCAAATTTATTCGTTCGTTCGTATAATACGAGAAATAATAACCTTTCAGATTTCTTTAATTAATGCGGCATAATGAAAACGTATGTTGTAAAGAGAAAGCGAATACCTGCTGTGATTATGACTAAGCACTGTTATGCCTGATAAACAGGGGTAATTTTTTGACTAATCCAACGAAACGAAACGCTGGCCCGCCCTCGAGCAAACCCATGTCGGGAGATAAGCGCTGGCTTGTTTTATATGTAAATCTAGTTCTCTGTATGTCGCGTCGTAAAACTCCGACGAATTATGATATTATATTTGGAATCTCTTTTACGAGTTAACTTGACTGAGTTGTTAACGTTTTTAAATCTACCCTCTCACCCGTTTAAATCACCTCACCCGTGTTAACCCCGTCGCGTAGTTGCCGCTTAATCTCATTTGTAATCCTATTACACCGATTTATTCGGTCACTTGAATGTTTCACCCCGCCAGGACGTTTCGTTCATTCGATTCTCCCGATTATCGATTCATCTACTTCGTTTTCTTGGCTGACCTTATTTCTACGTTTTCTTCCTTCTTATTCTCCAGTTCCTACCGCTGCTCCACTCTTCCGTATTTTCTTTAGACTCGGCCACCGTCAGCTTTTTATGAAATTTTCCGTAATATTTGTGAGATCTCCGAACAGCGTCCTGAATTGCTCTTAAGGGACATCGTTCCATCGAATTGAATCTGTCCAATTTCATTCGCTACTCCCCTTAGAAACCTTCTAAATCGCTTGCATTATACGAATGATTGTCCTGGTGTCGTTCTTCCGCCAAAGGGTTAATAGTTTACTATCGAAGCCGTAGGGAGACAAAAGATGAGAGCGTGTTCTGGCAAAGGACAGGGAAAAAATAGTCAAATATGTTGCAACTTGCAACGTCTGAAGTCACTGTTTCGTAGGTATTCGTTCAATAAGTAATTTCTTTACAACGTATATAATAAAAATTACTAAAATAATTATTATACGAAATTATATATTGTACAAGAATTCGTTCCGTGGCTTCATGAATGCGAACTTACTAATACAACGAATTTAGCTTAAAATATTTATTTTAACGTATTTATCCTACTCATTTCGTTAAACTTTCAAGAAGTTGAACATGCTTCTCATTTAGCAATACTCTTTTATACCAAATTTACAAACTTAGAGCCAGGAGCCATGGACACGCCATCGATCGTTGCAAATAATAACGAAACCGAAACTCAGCAAATCAAAGAGGAGCAACATGCTGCATACAGACCACGGGGGAGCAGTTCTTACGACAGTAAGATAGTTCGCCGTGCGTTCACGAATGCAGGCATCGAGTCTTGCTGAAATTCTCGAATCCAGCGCTTGTGATTTCCAATAAAAACGAGGGTTTTCGCCGCGGATCGTCTCGATTTCTATGCAACGCCGCGTTCAGGAACGTTCGATCGGCGATTCTTCTTTCGAAAATCTCCGCGAATCAGTCAGGTGATCGACGAGGCACGTGAGAGACCGTCGATCGATCCGAAGATTCAGCCAAGAGTCGGAAGACTGATAGCAAGGAATCGCTTTGCGGGGGTTATCGCTCGTCGAAAGCCAATCGAACGAAGGAATGAACGCGTTATATCCCAGAATCGTTTCAGCCTCGATGGAAAACTGGTGATTTTCTGAAAGGAGACGAGGAATTGGGAATATGTAGAAGAGACTCATATTATACATATGTATACGTGTATGTATGTGTGTGATGTGTTGCATCAGTGTGGAGAAGCCCTAAGGGCCGATGGTGCGGCGGCCTCGAGGCAAGCAACCATACGGACGTCCGGACGGCGGCGGCACGTCACGGAAGCGCTTTCCTCGTCTGTTGGAAGTGCGAAGTGGAAGAATTAAATCGTATTTCAACGTCAATGCCGCGGAAGCAGCCGGCAGAGTGGGATAGCTTTGGGAATATTCAGTCACGAGCGGAAATCCGAACTCCCGTGCAGTCGTGGAACGCAATTTAACTTTTAGTCGCTCGTGAGGAACCGTCGGTTTCCATGTTCCTCGGCCTCCTACCAATTCCCACTTCTTTCATTCTCGACTCTCTCTCTCTCTCTCTCTCTTTCCCTCTCTCTTTTCCTCCCTCTTCACCTTCGTGATACCAGGTATGAGAAACAGGTAGAGACGACGAGTGAAAGGAGAAAGGCTTAACGTCTCGTTGTCTTTGGATCTTCCCGAAACTTCCGTCTGTCGTTCCACTCGCGGAATCATCTCCTTTCTCGCGGCTCCCTCGTCCTTGACTGTTTAATATGCAATCATGCATGGTGAATAGCTCCCCGGGCGAGACTCGACGTACACGCCTACCTCTTTGTCCTGTCCGCATCCTAATTCCGTTATGCTTCTCCCGCTGAGATCCTTCACGGTACAGCGAAGAATCTTAAATCGTGACTGGACTTGGACCCTGACCTCGATATCGGGATTACGTTACAAATAATAGGATCTTGTTCAGGTGTTTAAAGAAAAATATTTTTTTCGATATTTGAGAAACGGAAAACATTGTGATTTAATCTACATACGACTATCGTCCTTCCGAAAGGATTATTCCAAGATTTTTGACGATATTCTTTGCAATAGGAAATAATCGTTCGAATAGTAGGTAACATTAGTATAAACATTTCGTCAATCATATCAAAAAACACAATCTAAATTGTAAATTATAAACGATAATTCTTTGACTAAAAATTCTGTTTCAAAATTACTATTAAATTTATATTTTTTAGTTTTGCCGCTCTTTTAGCGGATCGATAATATGTAACAAGAGAAGCTATACATTTGTCATCTGCGCTTTAGAAGACTTTACACTTACTTAATATTCATATGATTAAACTTCGAACATTACTAAGTTTCTCGAATGGAAGCTTTCCTTCCTGCTCAATTAGACTCGAGAGACACGATTATTCACTCCATAATCGTGTTACCAATGATTTCGAGATTCGTAGCTAGATCGAAGGCGGAATCGTGGAGGATTTCAAGAGCGATAAGCTCGCGCAAGCATGTTCTCAAGTTCGCACGTTACACCAAGTAAAGTCTACGACGCGAGACGACTCGAAGACCGTTGTCGGCTGTCGGATCTTCGAGATTACAAGTGCTTGTTGCATGAAAATTCTCGTCTCAATTCCATGTGATTTTAGTACTGACTCATATCCAGCAGAAACATTCTCGCGAAGAAATTCCTACTACTTGAAATCTTTTCCGTTACGATATGGGTCGTTTGATAAACGTTTCTTTCGCAGATTTTCAACGAAAATGAGAAACATATCGTAAGATTACATTAGTAATCGTGTTTTCTACAATTTCAAAAATTAGATTTAATATCTCTTCTTCGCGACTATCAGATTTATCGCAATGTAATAAGAAATAGTAAAGTTTCGCGGATGCTTGTCATTGCTACAAAGAACCGATGGTTTCAGCTTCGACGTCCGTGGTCGTCGACAGTTGAACAATGCTCGTCTGTGGTCGTCGCCAACGGCGCTAGGACCAAGAGCTTTTTTTATCACAGCATCGAATCCTGCTCACCTCAGCATCGATCGGTTGGAGACGAAAGACGAAGGGATCTATCGGTGTCGAGTGGACTTCAAGAATTCGCCGACGAGAAAGCAGAAGATGAATCTGACTGTTATAAGTGAGTAGTGCGCCTGTCATTTATCAGTAGCTGTTCCAATTCTTAAAAAGTCTCAGCGAATATTTCGTACTGCAATTAATACCGTAATCGCCGGAACTGTAACGCTGTACATCTCCCTTCAGAAATATGGAAACATCTACCAACCTATACAACGTAACGTTCGCTAGTAAGAGAAAGAAAAGATATAAATGAAAAAGATTTAATTGTGTTAATAATCCTGAAAGTATAATAATTTAATAATCGCATTCGATATATCATACAATAATAATCTCTCAATGCCAGTTGGATTCCAAACCAACCAAGAAAGATAAGCTATCGTACTAACCACACGACATAACTATCGTCTTGATTATGACATTTACTAAGTACACGATATCATATCTCATCGAATTCATTTTAGAAAATATTTCTAACGTTGCACGGAACACCTTCGTTTACGCTATTCATTGCACGAAATCGTTCGTATTTCTGGCAACGAGAAGAACAATTATATATCCAGTAGAAGAGATAAACGAACCATCCAAGGCTTGCGCAATTTACCGTTTCACGCTTGCACGAATTCCAGCAGGATTTGCTGGTTTTTAACCGTTCATTTCCACGGTTTGCGCGTAATCGTCGACAAAAGAGTATTCACCGAATGGTAAATCACTCGCATCAGCGGAACTCAATTGGCCCTAATCAATCTTTCACGAGTAAATCACGCCGGCACGCAGGTAGCGCGATAGATCAGCCATTCTCAAGCGGCGGACAAATAATCAATCCGCATTTCCGCTGATTCAATCATGCTGCCTCTGTGTGAATGTGCGTCTGTATATACACGTGTACATGTGTACGTACGTATGTGTGTTTCGCACAGTGCCTCCGTCGAAGCCGGTGATACTGGACGGGACGACGAGGGACATCTCGAGGTTAGAGGAACCATACAACGAGGGGAGTGACGTGAACCTGATTTGCGAGGTACGAGGTGGCAAGCCGCCCCCGAAGCTGACGTGGTACCTCGACAACACCGTGATAGACGAGTCCTATCACTACAACGCCGACTCTGGCCTGACGGTTAACCGCTTGTCCTATCCTAAAGTTGGAAGGCAACATCTCAAGGCTCGCCTGATATGCGAGGCCAGCAACACTAACCTTGTGCCGCCGCAAACCAGGCTGGTCGTTCTCGATGTGAATCGTAAGTTACAGAATCTTACTCGCGATCGTATTACTAGACCACGGATATTTACGTATATTCGTATTTTTACGAATGTAATTGAAACAATTGCACCCGAGCGGAAGATCGTTTTCCGTATTAAATATTTAGTAAAAAATATTACGCTTTGGATGTTTTATATATTTTTGCAGATTATAAACTTTCTGTAGATTTTTACATTTTCAAATTTCCCATAAAAATCCGTGGTCTAGTTATTACATTCGTCATTGTTGCATTTTAATCTCTTGTTCGTTAAAAGCGTAAAAGCGCTACCACTGAACACAGCAAACCTAATGCGTAAAATAACTGTGATGAACAGCTGCAATTAAAAAATTTCCACGCACGTTTTGACTGGCTCGCGCTTCTAATAACGCGCTACCCCGATGTATTCCAACAGATATTTTCGAGACTTTAATATGGGCGTTTATGGTGGCGTTAGTAAGTACAAGGTGTTTTGGAAAGTAGCTGTCATCGGTTGATGAGAATTTTCTTTGAGACGGAGCTTGCGTTTATTTGCAGATGGGAATGAACGAAATAGGATGATGAATGGAGTCAGAGGAATTCGGATAAATGATGGATTAAAGTGGAGAATTTAGCGACTTGCTTTGATGTTTGTTTATGTTTTATATTGAAAATGTAATACTTTTGAGGTATCTAAAAAATCGAATAAGATATCTCAATATTTTTCTGTGAAAATACCCTTCTTCGATTTTTTGTTCATTTCTCTTCGTCGCATTTTGAAATGACATTACTCCTTTAATCTCATCATTGGTTCTATTTCTGTTCTCATTCCGAGAATTTCAACATCGTGCTTGTCGTAATTCGGAGATAATTGTGTCGTTCAAACTGGTGCAGTTTCAGATAGAAGACTTCTAGATAGAAGATCCAGAAATAGAGAGTTGGTGATTTAATTGTAATTGAAACAGCATATAACGAAGAAAAGGCTAATGAAATCGTTTAAATATTCATTTCATTATTTTTCTAAAATTTATATATTTTTGAAACAGTGTACCGAAATCTTATAACGTTAGACTTTATTAGGTGCTTCGGGTCTTGGCTAACTTTATATTTCGCTTATAACAATATCTTATGTCTCTTATATGTTAGGTGTCAGAAAAATGATAAACTTATCTTGGGTCGTGTTATTCCACTGGTTTCAAGAGTTGAAACATATCAAAATATTTTCTAACAATTTTTCTGATCCTTACTGCTTCGAATATCGAAAAAAGTTCTGTTCTTAAACATGTGTTGTGATACAATTTATCACATTGAGTACAGTATTTAATTTTTTGTCTACATGTTGCACGTAATAATAAATTTTAAATTAGCGATATAAATAACTCTCTATTAAGGATACATACTTTCCGAGAAAATGACAGTAAGAACTACGTGTCTATCGTAAATTAAACATTGGATAGAATGCACATATTACTTTCACCTTTCTAAATACCTCGCAATATTTCTTCATAATTAACAAAGTATGTTTCCTCAACGGCTTCTCTAAATCATGTACAACGTATTGCAGTTATAATGGCGAAATCGCGCGAATACCAGGCTAAACGGTTACATATTTCCGTCTGCTATAAGTAGATAGAATCACGATACCGGTGACGTCAAGTGGTAAGCATTAACGAGACGCAGGGCGCGTTTCGTGCGATCTCTGGTTCGTGTTGTCGAAACTTTCGCAACGAAATTATACAGAAATCAGCTGCTTTTGCGGCGAATTAACGCATAGGTCATACAATTTACACGCTTGACTCGCGCCAGTAAGTTTGGTCTTTTACGGCTTCAGACGATCATACGCGCAAACGAATGAAAGACCGATTAACAAACGTGTTTGACACTCGTTCGAGAATTTATCCGTATGTATTGCCTTGCTGGTGGTCTGGAGTTCCCATGGTGTATGAACAGGATTTCTTCATTTGCGAAGAGAATATTAGGCATAACGTCGTATGATAGAAAAAGCAGCAAATCTGATAGACATTTATTAAGTTGAGATTTATTGGTCGAGGTGTATGAAATATAGTCTTTTAAGAAAGATTTTGGTGGCATTTCGTTTCTCTAAAGTATCCCACGCGATTCAATGCATTTTCTCTGCCACTTTAAATGAATTAGTTTCGTTATTCCAGATTTATAGGAGTTATCAGTTCTATAAATTCTCCGATTAGAATTGTTGCAGTTTTCTTAAAAATAGTTTACGCGCTAAGAAATTACCTAGGCGACGTTGAGGATCAGAAGTATCCTCAGACGCTAAAATAACGTCTCCGGTAACTTTCATTTCACTTTTCTCAAATTTAGACTCGCGTAAAATCACAGTAATATTCCGAATATTCGTGACTAGATTGCGGTGACGTGATTTCATTACATTTCATGCAATTTCAAGAACCATCCGACGATAGGAAACTAAAGATAATAAATCAGAGAAAGCAACTCGAAATATTTCCACATCTTTATTGTATTCTTAACGGCAGATTAATTACAAATGAATAACTTGACTAATGCTACGTTATACGGTACAACGAGTACGAATGGTTATCCTAACAACTTATCTACCGTTTTACATAAATCAGCACCTCTTTATTTGCCACCATAATATATAAAATATATCTTTCTCAGTTACGCTCAATTGGTTCCATTTAAATATATACCTATAGCTTTTAACATCGATCAACGCCACATAAATATTTGCAGTAGAAAAGTCCAGAGAATATTCATACGACGAAAGAAACAGTACTACGGTAGAAAGATCCTCGTACGACTATCAGAATTAAAGTCCAATTCGAACTAATCTGCAAGGGAATCAGAGGAAAATCCGGCGTGCTAGATTCCGACGATAAACGCTTCAAAGTAATATTCTTCGCGGCTCGCGAAGCCACCTGACCCGAGGCTTGATCGGCCTCTGCCCCGGTTATCGTTCTATCTACCATCGCGGTTAAACAATTCGCCACGACGATTTCTCGGACCTGAGCCGAGCCGACGGACTCTCGCTACCGAACGCCTTTTCACGTGGTCCTGCCAGGACAAGGTGTTCACGCGCTGAACCTATTAGTCGTCCGCTCGAGATTGGTCAGCGAAGATAACAGTAACGCCTCTCGCAAGACGGATCAGTGGATCGCGTGCTTTCTAGGTCCGCGGCTTCGATTCCGTGTTTCTACGCGAGCTCTTGGCGTGTTCAGCCGTTGTCGGTCGATACTTGTGACGAGGCGTCCTATGTGTAATACATATATGCCTCTCTTCGCATGTGTATATATAGAGTGTTCCAATAATCATGATACGTCAGCGTGGGGGTGATTCTACATGAGCAAATAAATCGAAGATACGTATGTAGAACAGAATCTTTGCATACGGCAAAGACAGAGTATCTCGGTATAATCGTACTACAGTCGGTATGAAAGAGATTCTACGTGAAGAAATAAGCGAGAAATGTAGAATAAAATTTGTTCGTTCGAGGCCTCGTTTCCAAGAAAACAGAGTTTCATCGTGTTTAGTTAAAAATTAGCCAGATACACGCGTACTTGATGAGAATTCTCGAATTTAATTTTCTCAGAAACGAAACATCGCGCGAAGAAATGTTATTCTACGCTTCTCGATTTATCTTCGCAAGTAGGTCGACCTCCTGTCAATTATTCGCTTCGGTCTAATCTAAAATTAATTGATATATTTGACGAATTTTTAAACTGCATTTTATAGGGAATAAAAGGTCATATGAAGAATCGTTGCTGTATATTTTCGACTAATTTCTACATGTAGAACCGTCTTCGACGATTGTACCACGAGTATTGAGACACTCAATGTATATGTGCGATTGTGTTTGCCGCTAGTTTCTGCTTTCTACGGGCTAAAGAATACGCGCTTGCACGACCGCGGCACGCGTTTAGGTGTTACCGAGCAAAGAGCTGCTTGGGGTGACGAGATAGATATATTGTACAAGCGGTGGCTGAAGGGTGTTCCACTCCGGAGAAGCTAGAAGCGCTGCCTTACTTGCAAGAATAGAGTTAGGGCGAGGGTTAGGGAGTCGTAACCATTACGAGGGGTAAAACTATTCGAACCGAGCGATAACGTTAATGTAAACACGCGTGAAACGATTAGTAGCTTGAGTTACAGTTCGTGCTTTTAACTCGAACATCGGTATCTGATCCTGTCGATCGCCATATCGGTATACTGTTCCACTTTGGATAAGAGAAATTTGGATAAGTAGAAATTTGTTTCATCCGCCGAATATGTACATATTCTGACAAGTTATCTTGGATATTTTATACATTTTTTTATATTATGAAAATCGTAGGTATTTTTGGAAGCTTTAAATTTTTCGTAAACAGAGAAAAAAAACTGCGATCTAGATTGTATCATTTTAAGAAAATTATCAGGAAATTAGGATCTAGTGCATTGTAGCACGTGAAATTAATCAATTATGTATTTCTAGGAAGATAATCTTCATCTAATGTTGATGCGTATCGTAATAAATAATAGTTTCTTCCGTTCAGGAATATAATATATCCAATTTTTATGAAAATTAGTAATGTTTTAAATTAATATTCGGTGATAAAGCTATTTTGAAAACTATATTTATGTAAGTTTAAATCAATTATAAATATATTTTATGTTTTATCAACGTTGAAATTTCAATTATATATAGAATAATTAAATTCTATTACGGAACAATATACAAGTTCAAATGAATTTATAGAAACGCAGAACACGAAGGTAATCTGTTATTTTTGAATTTCTATTTTCCGTTTAATTTACTATAAATAATTTAATACAATTTAATATAAAAAGTTCCAATTTAGTTAAAATCAATATTTTTTTTAAAAACGTCTGGCATTTAATTTTGGACCAATCGCTACCATTTTACTGTACAAGCTTCGCGTAATCAATGAAAATTCTCCAACACAATTTATATCATGCTTCTTTATTACGATATTTGCACATACCAATAATAAATAGGTACACGGCTACATATTGGGATACTGCGAATTTCGCTGATAAATTACCGGATATTATAATCAGAGGAATTGAATTTCTCTAGCTGTAGGAAACGCGCGTAGGAATCAATTATCTCGTTTCACAGAGAGACCAATCCCCTAAATTCCTAATTGACAAGCGTTGCCTGCGCCGCGTAAGAGCTGATGGAGGTCGGCCGAACTGCCGTTTGATTAATTCGTGCCAAAGAACGGTTGTAAATAAATTTAGACGTACGAACACGGCCTGCTTGCGGTTAGCCGATTTCGACAGTGGCGCGCAATGGTATAGGAAAGTACACATAACCAGCTATAATTTCATATATTCCCCCCCGGGTGATAGCTATTAATTCGAAGCATTGCCAGCCCGTAGCAAGTTTCATTCAACAGCACAAATAATAATAAGCATTCCCGTTCCTGGTACTGGTTGGTTTACCGCCAATAAATTCTCTTTTAATTGTTCAGCCCGCATTAGCGTTACCGATTCGATTGCCAATTAAATGTCCTTAAGCGATACGGTGTTCGACGGCCAAGCAACTTTGCTTTTTCGCGAATCCTTTCGCTTCTTCTATGTACTTCGATTTTCTTCCTTCCTTTCCAGAAATGTTCTCGGAGAACTTTATCGTTTTTCATTAAAGTAGCCCCGGGTCAATCTGGCCGTTTTTCGCCTCTGTGGCCAAGTTCGAATTTCGTTCGATGACGGAGTTGGCGTTCGAACGTTTTTCATCTTTTATGGCTTTAACGTTATATATGATGGTCGTTAATACAGAAAATAGGAAGAACGATAAATTACTAGATAATTGATAATTCGTGTGATTAAAATCTGTTTGATAGCCCAAGTGAAATATTTTTGCGAAAGAAACTATAGCGTTGATTTATTTTGGTAATCTGTGATTTCTTTCTCAGTATGTTCACCCATTTCAAACTAATTGGCCTATAGGCCCTGAAGTAACATTTGGAAAAAACAGATTGTTGTAATTTTCATTTGTTGGGATTAAAATCTTATTATAAATGTAACTATTAGTTAGCTTGATATACGATCTATTTAATTATAGTCATTGCTAAAACAGAAATTTGTCTCAAAAGGGACGAATATGATCTTTTAATAAGCGTTATAGTATTATTACTGACTTTACTGCTTCAGTCGCAAATATTTCTATTTTTTAAAGGAATATATATAGTGAAAATGTTCTTATCCTTTTTTTAGTCCTCGTATTCGGATCTGGTGATAGACTATTATGAATTAATCAGAAGTTTCATTCTCGTGGAGAAACTAAAGATAAACATGCAGACGTACATCACTGTACAATCATAGATATTTGTATCCTACGACTAGTTGATTTCTAAGAAAACCTGTATAATACGTAGAAGGGAAAGTAGAACTATGAACGCCTATAACAAGAAATAACTGTCAATTATCTACGTATCACAGCAAAATCAATTTCATAGCAAAAGTATCAACAGTTGGAAAGAATTCATTCGCTGTTTCACTGATCCACTGTTATGATTCATATTGTATACTAATAACTGTAACCAACTTCTTGAATGTTTAGTAGAAAAGTAAAGAAAATTGAAAAATAAAATATTATGCGGCCTTGATACGTCGTTTTCTAAATGTGAATTTATTCATGGTATGTTACATGTTCTGACATGCAATAGGCTATAACCAGACTGCAGATGTTTATGCGGGTATAGTATATCAAATAATGCAAAATGTAGGTAAAGGATGTTGTCGAATACGTCGAGAGAAAGATCACACGTACATCTGTCTACATATTAATCGTTGTATTATGTCAAAAACCTATGTATATGTATATGCAGAAATGCGATTTGATGGGCGTGCAACAAGCGTATCAGCGAGTTGTCGATTCTTAGAGAATCATTCGAATAGAAAACGACAACGTCGCGCCGTGATAAACAGGCGTGGGGACATTAAGTTACATTGTGTAGCGCCAACTACACAGGTGTTAACTCACGATTTCGATAGTTAGCGTACATCTATGTAAACGATGGACGTGCACCAGTGGTCAATAGAACGTGCGTCGTATGGCCGAAGCTTACACACTCAGATTAACGATAATAGCACAAGGTGAACTTAGTCGTGAACTTATTAGAGTGGTGCGCTGCACGTAATTACGTGCGATAAAGATGCGAATACACTTAACGTTTCCTGCTGTTCGTTCTAATTTTTTAATTTGTACGTTGTTGTATTTAAAGTTTAGACCGTGCGTGTTGCGTTTTATATGGAACATTGTTTCCTTGGAAATTTAATGCATATGTAGTTGTGTTTCCTTGAATTTTCTTCGTGCTATTTTACCGACAACATTGAATACTTTCCTTTGTAGATTTTCTGATAAAAATAGAGAATTTGAATAGGTAATATAGAATTCTTGGAACATAAAAATTGCGAATTTTGTAGCTTCTGTTTCAAATGTTTCATATTTTCCCTAAAACAATCATGGATGAAATTTCTAAAGCAAAAAGAAATCTATTGCATGAAATTTCTAAAGCAGAAAGAGATCTATTAGCTGAAATTTCACCTATCCCAGGGTATCTGTAATGGCTCTGTTCTGAAGCTCCAAGTAAATAGAAATGGATATTATACATTTTGAAACCCAAAGCTCTATACAATTTTTAGAATGTTAAGTAAGTCTCAAAAATATTATAGTAGTATAACCATACAATATTGGTAGCATACAATAGACAGTATATCTGAATTAAAGCTGGAGAGCACTGTAATATTTTTTGCAAAATGAAAGAAACTGAAGTTATCATATACAAATCATTTTATAATAAAAAAGTTCGTTGCAAGAGTGTAAACGAAAAATGTAAGATCGTAATAAATTTGTTTGATAAATCTGGATTGATTATCACGTATAGATGTATCTACGTGTGAAAACAGTAACGAGTATACTACATTTTACACTGTTCGTATTAATCGCCTCGATTATAAAAGTAAAAAGATTTTGAAATGAAGTCGTACGAAAAATCATAGAAAAGTACGAATCAAACCTTTGGTTTGACATTGTAAAGCAATTCGAAGAATCATTCGGAGCAGATTTTCTCCGTAATTGATCGCAAAAAGTACAGTCGATTCTCTTCTGCTTCTTAAAAGGCAGGAAGGCGTGATCACGATGCAACAACACGCGATGCTTCGTGCACCAAACGATACAGCCTTTGATTTCAGCTATGCCATTCTTATCGATGCTTGATACATGTTCCTGACATGTCTCGCACGAAACGAACTTTTGCGATTCTTGTCCACGATTTTTCAAACATCGCGGTCTAATTGAAAGTTGAAATTGTCGCACTCTCCATTAATTTAACTCGTGATTTTATTTTTATCTCATCGTTCTGTTCTCTTTTTAAAATGCGATAATTATTTGGTTAAAATAAATAGTCATATTGTCTGAACTCTTGTGTATGTTATTAACTTTAATTTTTTAACCTTTTGTCTTACGATATTTTCAGCATTAAAGCATTTCAGCGTTTGTTGTTGCCATAGTATATCGAATGCAAAATATTGAAATTAATTTTTGTTTATAAATATTTTATCTGACAAAAGAAAACAGAATGTAGGGTTCGGGCCAATCTCTGTTACTAAAAAATATCCCTTTATTGAAACGGAATAATTGGTGGAATAAATGGTGTTATAATTTGCAAGTAGAGTAACCTTAAAAGAGTCAGCCGTCATCAGATTCTATTCTTATATAAACACGTAGAAAGTTTCCAATGAAATATCATTGACTATATCAATAGTACAAATTATAATCTACTTAAAACATTAAAAAACGAAATTACTAATTAATTATTTTTAATAGTATTAATACTAAACAATTATTTATTATATCATGGTAATATGAAAATATCTTACAAACAGAGAAGTAAATTAATTTCAATTTTAATTTTTTTTCCAGTAAATCAGCACAAAAATTATCTGAGGATATTAAAACACTTCTCATAATGCTCGTAAGATGAAAGCCTTTGAATCCTTAGGACTTCTACACACTCTTCAGTACAAACATTCATTCTGCTATTCATTCGATTTGAATCTCATTTAAATTCCTTTATTCATTCTTCTGTTTATTCATCAATCCTACCACTTATTCTTCTTTTCAAATTCGTTTTACTCAAAAGGTAATATTATTCAAATTCTTACTTTATTTATTGCTTCGAAATACTCTTTAATTACAATCTTTATATTTTCTTCCTATAATTGGATTTTCTTTATTTTTTAACTTTTTGTATAATCCACGATAATCAGTAGATATAACGAGGAATCGTACTATTAATGATATGAACAATAAGTATTTTAATTTACAAAATCCTACAGACATTAAAGCGTACCAGTAAGCTGAATGAACTTGGCGCCTCCAAATGCGAGTTTTTAACAAACCGAACAACATTCGCTCGTCCACGTTTATTCAAGCAACATTTTCGTTTGTCTTCCCTTCGAAACGATGTTATCACCAAATTTTTTAAAAAGGGGTATGGATTTGATATCCCCAAATGCGAGCTTTTACAAAACCCAAGCTGCGTTCGGTTGGTCACGATTTTTTTACGTTTGTCCATCCAGAATTTTCGTTCGTCCACCCTCGAAAAAGAAGTTATCACCAAATGAAAATTTCAAACAATTTGTAATCAGCGCCCCGTGAACTTTTTCGTTGACTTTCAAGTGAGATACGTTTGTTCACCCAGAATTTTTGTTTGTCCGCCATTTAAAAAAAAAGTTATTGCTAAATGAAAATTTAAAAGGACCGGTACATTTTTTGGGACGGAAAGACAAACGAAAATTTTGGTTGGGTGAATGTGGACATATCGTGGACAAACGAATGTCGTTTGGTTTTTGTAAAAATTCGCATTTGGGGATGCTAACTGCACCCAGCTGTAGTAGTAATGCCATGTCTTAATAATTGCTAAAACCAGTCGAGACTATCGAAAATTTCAGACATTATTTCAGACTCTTCTTTGACCACTTATCATCTCATAAGGCTTTGATCTGAAAGCGAATATCTAGAAAACAGAAATTCGCATTGCAACTCGATATCTTAAGATACATATGTCTCTGATTGACTGTAACTTTCAATTTTATATGACATGCCTTTCCGGCTTTATATCTATAATTTCTCGCAATGTATTATTCTATCTAGTTGTTTAACTGTCGTTGCAATTTTATTTCCGGCTGGTACGATAAATTCGATTTTTACGACATACGACTCTCTCGCGTAAGTGGTGTTTCCTACGAGCGTGAACGTTAATGAGTTAACATAACTATAGCCGTTCATTATCGATTTGAAGTATAACAAAATGTTGTAGTTTGGAAAGTTGTAACGAGTTATAATCGTTACAGTATAACAATCTCGTGTGAACACCCGATAGTGACACATAACGTGTAACGTCTCGAACGTGGTACATAATCTTCATTGTGTTATCGATAACCATCGATGCATGAACCGTCACGGGAACAAGACAATTTCGTTTCTTTCCTCCGTCACAAGTTACGGAAAAGTTCGTTTGGTATCCAAAAATCGAATGTTTCGGGAAACGAAAATCTTTATAAACGCGAACGTATGTATCTGTTGGCGAGTGAAAGGAGAATGGGGGTTGGTCGAGCGACGAGAAGGATCGCCATCGCACATAGAGTAGCAGCGAAGCCACGAAACGGAACGGAGGAACCAATTTCAGAGAAGTGGCTACCGGCTAATGGCAATTAGGGGTTGTACGAGTGGCCGGTTGCGGCAGCGCATAAGCGTGCACTGGAATTTACGAGGCAGACCGCGCGATGGGCAACGTGGTATTATAGATCGTGCTAGATACAACTGGCCTTTTGTTTTCAGTCTCGATCGTTATTAAATTTCTACCGATGAACGGCCAGTAAAATGTAACTAGTCGGTGGTATAGGCTTTGTGGAATATAAGACGAGAAGGAATACGCGAACGGACATGCAACGTTATTCTGTCCTTTCTTTAATTTTCTAAATTTAATAAGTAATTTAATAGAGAAAAAGTTATATGAAAGTTTGAACAACTTGAATTCTTGGTTCCTTGTAATATTTGGACGAGTTGTTTCATAATATCAAGACATTGTCTTAAGATACATATATATGTTGATGTGAAATTTTAGTTAATTCGATAGAACAGATGTATCACATTTTCGTTGCTAACCGTATTCGTAGATCACATTCGATAAAACGTTAAAGTGGCGAAACAATTATCGTAAACAGAATGTTGCAGCGACTCGTTGGCGTTGCACATGCCTTATTCTGCGTGATTAAGGCGATCCAATATTGCATGCAATAATTGCAATCAATAGACGTTCCAAGATTTATCGCTGATGGAAATGGACAGGCGGTACATATATGCATTTACCGTGACAGATGTATACGTTCCAACCTATGAATTTCCGTAGTCAACGCACAAGCGACGACGTTAATAGGAAATTCAATATTCTCTATCGTTCATCCTGCAAAATTGCTCGATATAAGTAGCCGCTGATAATTGTAATGAAACGTTTGCATATGTTGTACAAGCAATACGTAGCAGCGTGCTGTATATTTAACGAAGAATAAACACGTCTAGCATTATACGTGTTTTAAAATATGTTAATGCGTTATATAACATCGAAATTAAATTTCCAATTATAAAGTTGTTGATAAATCTTGCCTAAAGGCAGTATGATCGGGTATATGTAAATACAAACAATTGAATAGCAAGAATTACAGGATTTCATTATTTATCTTAAATTTGTTAAATATTTGATTCTTATCTACGACAAATATTGACTGTAAAGATGAGTAGCTATATTACTAAAAACTCCGTGTACGAAAATTACTATCACTTTTCAAAGTGAGTTATGAAATTTAATATTCCAGACGTAAAACTTGTTACGGAGATTAAAACTCAGAAAGTTTTCAACACTCTAGACGAACTACTTTAATAATTAAACTTAAGTGATTGAATAGATTTAAGAGTACGATACGAACGGATGATACTCTTAATTCTAAATAAGAATATCATAATTTATGTACTTGAGACGTATGATTGACTCTCTGTAACTGAAACTTTATTTCCTTGAATACCTTCGCATTAATTCGTTTCAGTTCGTTTTAATTTAGAGCCCGGAAATTGACCAAGAAAATCGTTTAATCTCAATAGACCGCAAAACACAGGGGTTGTTGACATAACCAAGAAATTAAATAATTGAGATTTACCGCAGTATCACGCCGTCGGCATTTTAAGAGGTTCTTTCGGCGTGTAAGACGCCCTTCTTCGAGCCTCTCTCGCTCGTTTACGCGGCAATAAACGCCTTGAAAGATTCTCCTTAACCCTAAGCAACGTAATATTTCCGCGAAACACGTGCGGCTTATACGTTTCTATTCCGTTTCTGTAATTTCGAAGACGCTATTTCTGAAGTTGCCTTGTTCCAATTACTTGGTATAATTTATCGGTTACTTAACAGTAAGAGTACAGTACTTCGACACTTTTCTGTCATATATACAGTGAATTATAAAAATATTGAAACACTTATCGTAGAGACCTTGATAGTAATTCGTACACTATTGGCAAATTCAAACATTTTCACTAATAATCGACCAAAACCTTCGAAATATATTTATGTACAGCAATCTACAGCGAATCGTTGGAGCAACGATGTGAAACATTTTTGACGATCGAGTTGAATACGAACTTGTTACATGGAGTTTAAGAAAGGCCTGTCTCTGTTTGTTAAACACGTTCTACCAACGCCTCCCAGAATTAGACATTCTTGTCTTATCGTCCTCTTGGATTCGTTCACATTATCTCGACGCGTGGAGCACTACGAAAATAGGACGACACGACAGGACACTTCGTCGGAATAATTTGCAGTTTTCACGAACGACAGAGCCAAGAGGATAAGTTCGGAAAGTGGCAGCGCTCGCATAAGTTGGTTAAAGTTAAGTTGTTCAGGGAGAAAATTTGTTTTTGCAACTAGGTGAGAGTCGGTTATATAACGTGCTTTAGAACAAACTATGTCTAGTTAAGAATCTTCTGCCGAAATTTTAATTCCTTCTTACTTATTTCGTTGCATGTTTATCGTGTCGTTATTCGCGTTAAATTATGCTGATGTCGCATCCAATGCTTTCTTGTTTTTGCGAGTTTTAATAGTTAGAAGATTTGAATTATTTTAATATGTTCTTTAATATGTACTTACACTCACATACGACGCAAATGCAAATTGACTTGTAGTTTTATAATATACGTACAAGGATAAATATTTTTAGGAAAATTATTTAAAACGATCTTTGGAAAGCTCAGCACGAAATTAAAAAGAAATCAGAAAATTTAGAGATGCAGGATACAGAAAATTATTGGAATATACTGGAAAATTAGTATCTAGAACGATGCAACTGTTCTAGAGAGGATGTTACGTCGTACATATCTTAGTCACATATTTTAGGCAGATTTTTGTTCGTTGCAAATTCTAACTATGTAAAATTATTAAGTAAAAGGAGGAGTAGCGTATTACAAATATTATATTTGTATAACAGCGCAAATCGAGTACTCGATGTTTGAAGTTTCTTGTAAAGAAGTGAAAACAGAGTAGAAACAGAAATTGCTCGCTATCAGTTTCGATCCTTTATACAACTTAACAAAGTTACAGGAAAATTTCAGTTTTAGAGGAAAGAAAGTTTTCCTGTTAGCTTGGAACAAATTCAACGATGCATCGAAATTCATATTCAACGTTTTTAGAACGACGACTACTTCTCAAACAGAAACTAACGAATGCAAAAGTTGCGTCGTATTTAGAAAAAGTTATCGAAAATATTAACATTGAAATTAATATACTACAGCTATATATACGCTTAAAAAGTTCGTATAGTAAGTGGCCAAGTATTTTCGCGAGCCACTGTAGTTGAAATCAAATGAAAAAGATGTTTTTGTCGTACAATCGATTGATATCGTATCGAATTTTAAAACTACTTTGTTACAAAAGATAGGAAATACGACTTATCATGTTTTTCATCTACGAGCTTCGATTTAAAACTGTGTAGAAGCACTTATTATTACACATATTCGACGATATCGAAGCTTTACACGATGCGTTGTTCCTCGATGAATTTTATATAACATTTTCATGTATTTAATAAACCGGGCTTTACTTTTTTGGAATCTGCTTTTTATCGATCTTATGCAAAAACCGGCATTTTGTATCTTTTATTTCAGTAAAGCCACTGGTCGTGCAGATTTTGACGAAGGAGCCTCGAGTTTCCGCTGACAAGAACTACGATGTGGAGTGCAGGACAAGTGGTTCTAGACCAGAAGCAGTAATTACTTGGTGGAAGGCGGAAAAGCAGATTAAGAAAATGGCGCAAAATGTAAGCTTTGTCGAGGATAAATACCTAACAATTTCCACAAACGACGATGTGAAAGCGTACATTTATTTCGTAACGGATTTATTATGAAAATACTGTTCGCGTTACAATGGAAATTGCCTCGTTCTCTATTCACGATGTAATTTTATCGTTCGAACGACTGGATTACAATGCCTAAAGAGAAAGCATGCATCGATGTTGGAAACAATGTGTAATATAATTCGTGATAATTAAAAACGTTCCGCTACCGATAATTGGAATTTTGCAAAATCCAATAGTCCGCTCCGTTCTGTTTTCAATATAATTTCTCTCGCTCGATATTCTGTTTTCAACCTTACTATTCTCTCGACGAATGCCGTCAAATTTCTTACTTCCTTTTCTAAAACTGCTCGAGTTTTGTACGATAGGCAATGGAAATGAAATTCTTCCATAGATACGAATTCAAGTATTTGCTACTGTAATTATATAATACAAATATGTCGGTTTGTCTACATTTACATCAGACATTATATTATTATTATTACATCAGACAATATATTACTTGTCACGTGGCATAGTTTCATTTAAGTATCACTCATTTTCTAGATACACGCTTCTATAAACTCTCATGTCAATTGTAACTGTTCGAGGAATATCTAAGCGAGTTTCGTTGCCTTTTGTTAGACTTTATGCCTCTATAACCACTTGATACGCGAAAAATCCCCAATTCCGTATATTCGCTACGACTTCTCTGGTGCTGCATAAAACGTTTTCACTGATTTTAGACGGTATTGCCGTCGTTTTAGAAACAAGCTTCGAGCTTCGACAGCATCCACGATGCAAATTGAAGAGAAAAGTAAGGAACACGGAAGGAAAACCGCGAGCTTTACAGAATCAGCAAATCGCAAAAGTCGCCAATCGAATCGACCACGTTAGCGTTTCGAGTTGTGGAAGTTACGCATGTGTCAGCGAGGTTCGTGACGCGATTTTAAGGAGAATTCTGGAAATCGATGCGCCACGAGTTTCTCCAGTTCGCAACGACTCATCGGGAAGTTGGTGCAATGAAGTTATTCCGTTTTTCCAACAAGCGGTCTGCTTCTTTTTTCGTTTCGATCCTCAGTCGACTCGACACCTTCCCCGGTACTGACGAGATAGAACTTCAAATCCACTGGATACTCCCTTTCCATTCCCTTCTTTTTCTACGACTCCTTCCACGCCCCTCGATAAATTACCGAAGACTTTACTTTCATTTCTTATTTGCAACGGGGCTGTTTCTCCTTCGTAATCTTACAATCTGAAAACCGAATTTACTTTTCCTGCGTTTCGAAACGGAGATTCTTCACTTTCCGAAACTTTTCGACAGTTTGGATTATGCTACATTATCGCGGAGAAAATATGGGTAGAAAAAGAAGTGGGAAGAAGCAAATCTTTGCTTAGGTTTTATTTCTCTAATTATGTTCATAAAGATATAGACTAAATTACAATTTAATAGCTGTAATCGATAATAGTGTAATTCGAAGTTTTTTAGTTTATTTGAAACAATATAATAGAGTAAAAAAATATGAGAGCTCTGTTCGTCTTGCATGGTGTAGGTATCACAAATTTCTACTGCTTTTAATATGATAGCTAATTATCTTTGATGTTTTAAAATGCTATGGCTTATCTGATATTCTCTCGCATTACATTATGCTAGCCGCTCCTTATTTTATTTATAACCACGTTATGTCATGTCCACCGGGTATACACATTTGCATTTATGTTCACTGCAACCATGCGTTTTAGTTTTATTACACACAGACGCATGCAACGTTTAAGAAAATAGTCTTCTTAAAAGAATGTCTAAGAGATCGCATCTATAAAGTACAATATTAATCTTAATCAAAAGCTGAGAACAAATAACGCTAAATTCGCTACGTCGTTGAATCTTTGCTCAAAAAAGTTACTGCTCGTCGTCAATGGTTCTTGCAAAATTCTTAGTCGTTGATTTATGCCTAGTTACACTGACAGAACAGAGTATTTCATTTCTTCCTTACTTCGATCATATACAAAAGAACGGAATAGATAAATTGCGTAGTTCCATAACCCGATCGAAGCGTCAGCTGTTGACGACTGAAAGCGTTATGAAGCGAGGGAAAGCCGCGAAAGATCTGATTTATTTTACATCATTCACGGAAGAGATAGTCTCAATTTCTGCGCGGATAAGTTTCGCGTTCGCGCGTATCCGGCATAGCGGTCGCACCATCGTAGCCTGCGCACACTATTCTCCCTGCAAGATATATCGACGCTGGTGCTCGACTATCCGCAGAATTTTATCGAGAAATTCGATCGCTCCGCAACGAGGCGAAGCGAACCGAGTCTGTGCGGTTCGTAGCTTACGCTGGAAAAATGAGAGACGAACCGTCAACGTTGAGCGAGCGAGACGAAAAATCAGTGAAATAAACGGATAATGGCGTTGCTGGTCAGAAAGGGTTGGAAAAAGAAAAACAGCATAAGAGAAAGAGAGAGAGAGAGAGAGAGAGAGAAGCGCGGTGGTAGCTCGCGAAGCGACATTCATCCTGACGAACTGTTAGTTCCATTCATCGTGCTCGCAATACTCATGCGGAATACGCGGCTTTTCTCGATACGTATGCCTCGTGGCGCTATCATTAAAATGACATCGCGGAAACGGAAGGTTACGCGGCGCGCTATAAGAGAAACAGAAAGATGAAATCCAGCCAGGAGACAGTCATCGACCTGCCACCCATTTGCTATACTAACCCGTCTGGTCGGGTTACAGTTTCCTCAATTTCACGCGACTGCATCGTAAATTCTGAAAAATCGTTAATCTATTTTTCAGCCCCTCCCCTCCTCTCCGCCTCTTGTCGTCGTGCCCCTTTATTTTCTCATTTCTCTCGCGCGGCAATGCAAGCCACTGTCGAATGGATTTTCATATTAAACCAGTGACAAATCGCCCGGATGCTTTCGTTTACGCAACCGGGCCATTACAGCCTGCGAAATCTGTTTAGCGTTTGATTGTGTAAAATCGGAAACGTTAATCTTTGTTAGATCGAGGGATTAGGGTAAGTGATGGACAGAGGGTAATGAAAAGCATGAAGCGAACGTTGTTTGACAGAAACGATATACGCTTTCGTTACTACGATACTTCCTCGTAACGAATAGCAATCTTCTGAAATTGTTCATTGATGTGAAAAAAATATCAAGTAATGCTTATATTTTTAAAATAACTTTTTTTTTATAAGAAAATACAATGAAGATTTAATTTCATACAAATAACAGTAGTTTTCTATATAAGAAATGCCTCTTTTAAAGATATTGATAGCAGCACCGATATTTATTCACGGTAACTTTGTTAACTCCATATAAATTTTCAATCGTCAGTTTGATCTTCATCTGATATTATCGGTAGCTTTTTTTCTCTCGAAATTTCTCGCTACAAATATCGATCTGAATTACAAAGATAAAAAAGCTGATATTCCGCTTTTTAAATAAAATCTAAAACGTATAATTTGCATTACCCCCTCCGACAAACCTCATCAAACATTCAATCTATATCTGAAAATATTGCTTTCAATTCTAATATTTAATTCATCTCGCTCTGTATCCTACAAAAATTATTCATTTTCCGTAATTTATACATCCACCTTTCACTCTATATCAAAACGTTCAATCGTTCTCGCAATTATAACTAGATGCTGGAATATTTTCATTGGCAGTATCCGTTGGAAAATAACGAGAGCCTCAGTGTCCTGAGTTTCGTGCCAAGCATTGACGACGATGGCAAATACTTAACTTGTCGAGCGGAGAATCCCGTTATTTCTGGCAGCGCTTTGGAGGACAAGTGGAGACTGGACGTGCAGTATCAGCCGGTAGTCACTCTGAAAATGGGCAAAACCTTGAATCCAGATGATATCAAAGAGGGTGACGATGTCTACTTCGAGTGCTCGGTCAGGGCTAATCCAAAAGTGTACAAGCTTGCCTGGTTCAAAGACGTAAGTTTCGACATAGTGTATTTTTAAATAATACATTTTAAGGGTTTTACGATAAGATGAGCAGCTAGTTGCGTTTCTTCTGATTCTTTCGATTATGATGTATACAACAGTTAGAAAATTATTGGATATTTCTCTTAGAAATTTAATTTTCCTTTATTCCACTTTCTGTGTTCCACGTACTATCATATCTTGTATATTAAAATTAACGAAGAAAATAAACGCTGATAATATTGATGAGAAATAGCGTTGAGTAAATTTATATTTAACAGGATATTTAATAGAAATGGATAATTTTTATTAAAAATTGTTACACGCAATGGTTATATTTGATCTAGATTTCAAGGATTAATAATTATTCTAAAATAAATTTCATACCTCTTGTTGTAAAATAATTGACAAATAACAAGATTTTGTAATGTACGATAATAAAATTTCGCAACTGCCATTACACGGAATAGAGTTATTTGTTGCAGGGCAAAGAGCTAAAGAACAATGCCACGGCAGGTATCGTCCTCAGCGATCATTCTCTGGTACTTCAGCGTATAACCCGATACTCGGCAGGTGATTATACTTGTCTTGTTGCCAATAGCGAAGGGAAAACTGCCAGTAACCCGGTGACTCTTCAAATAATGTGTGAGTTTACGTATCTCTCACTTTTATTTTCTCGATTCTTCAAATAAATTTGCCCTTAAATATATCCATCGTTAACTTCATTGATTAATTTCTTAATGTTACGTACAAAATTTAATCGAATGATACTTTATGATACGTGTATTAGAAAATTTTCGAATGCTGTACTATAGACAAAATTTGTATATGGTTACACACATATTTTAACAAAAGAATCGTTGAGGGTTTTTTTATCGAACAGTTATTCTTAGAGTATTTTATACAATTATTCGAATTATATTGCTTCTTGTTAGTAATATAAATAAGAATAAATTATAGCGAAATTAAGGCAAACGACAAGAAATTTTTATTTGCAAACAATTTACAAGGAGAAAAATTAAATTACACTAGTTTTTTATTTCACTTGCTAGAATACGAACAAAATACTATATATACATGTACATATTTTCAAATTCTATTTCTTCACTGAATACATCTTCTTACTTTAAATGATTTTTTTTAATTCTCAGATTACCACGCTTTTTTACACACTTTAAATAACTTTCTTCGTTCTTAATCTTCGAGTAATCGATCCACGATTGTTTTCGCGAATAAACAAACGCTCCTGTCGTTAACACAATCGGCCAACGAAACTTCGTTGAAACAACGATTCGAAAATTTTACCCAAACAACGGGCAACACCGTTCTCCTACCTCGTGAGCACAAAAGCGTTCCGTTGGCCCGATCTCAAGCCCTGCTTCTACTCGTTAATCACAAGAACAACGGAAGAGGTCGCGAATAGAATTGCGGCTTGGGCTTGATATTCTCTCGCCAATTCTCTAATTTGCCAGCTCTCGCCTCGGCTGTTCGATAATTACTTAATCGATGGCAAGTAGCGGTCGAATACTGGAATCAGAGACTCGAAGGGACCTTTCCTAGCCTCCGTTAGAGAAAATTGGTGTGAAAGGAAGCGGCAAGAGGAACACAGGAGGCAATAAGGACAGAGGATAAAGATAGGATGAGGATAGGGCGGATAGTTTTCTGTAAAACACACAGCACGAGTTATTCTATTAGAATGGTCGGTAGCGGCGTTGGTAGCCCGGCATATCTGCATCTTGTAAATGACCTAAGAGGGAAGGAAGGACTCCGATGCATATTCAATGTATGTAAAGCATAACTGAATATTCATGTGTGGGTGAACGCAGCCTGGCAATGTGCTAAGCCAGGCCGACGCGACGCGAGACAACAGTGGGAGCGCGCCGAGTTAAAGGAAACCGCGAATTCGCCCTAATGTTTTAGGATTTCTCCGTCACTCGCTGCTGTTTCGACCGTTGGCATTGATCCTTGAGTCGAGTCGCTCAAGAATTTCGAAAATCGAGTTATTTCCGCTGACGAATTTAACTAGTGGTGCGCGTTTTATTCTACCTGATCTTTACTCGATAGTGAAATTACTTAAAGAAATAAAATTGTATATATAAGTTGATAAAAATAATGACAAACACGTGATTCAGAAAGCGTTGGGTAAGAGATAACTAAGCACCCGCTACCATCTGTTGTTCACCATCCGAGGACTAATGTTCTCAAGAAACAGGAAATTCAATTATGAAACACGCGAAAACTATTATCCAGCAGTTCCATCCCTCAATTTAGAATAAATATCCTGTGGATGTTTATGGACTCAAAATTTAAACACACAATTCGTAAAGTCGTATAAAATATCCAAGGTAAAGTACCCGTAATAATATTTCTCCTTTCGTTATATACTCTTCTCTCATTTTTATTCATAAAAATTGAATTCCCTAAATAATCCACAGTCTAATAATAACATGTTCATTATATTCGTAATCAAATCGTAATATATCACTGCAACGCGTCGCTCTTCATTTGCAACCTGAGCTGGAAAGCCACCCGTTTAAATGAAATTGATTTACCTAATAGTTCGAGAAGTAAATTTCGAATAATATACAGCTCTGCTATACAAAGAACCTACAGTGCATCCGTAAGACAACATTATACGCATCTCGATTAACATCAGGCGACTGGTAATGCGTACTAATCAGGAACTGTGTACTGTGCGTTTCACTCGACAAATGCAGTGCCGGTGATACGTCGAGCATCCAGTATCGTCGACTTCTCGTATTAGTAATTAATTCGGCAGTGCATCAAACGCATCAGATTGAAACCAAGCCGTCTGGTGATCCCGTACTTCCGCCGTAAATCATCTCCCGTGCCATTTGGAATTTCCGTATGCCATGGCCTATTGCAAATACCGATGTCAAGGGAATTTCCTATTAGGCGATCGATCGAACCAGTCGCTAGTTCGGTGGTGTCGAGCTTCTTCTTCCGTTTCACGCGCCAACATCTCTCACATTTGGATATTAAACGCTCCCTCGAGCATCGTCTTCTCTAGACGCTTTCCATATCGGTCGTAATTTCTTCTGCTTGAAAGAACAAATTAAGGAAAGGTTGAATTAAATCCTTTAAAAGATTGTAGGTAATTCTGAGGGAATGACAATTCTGGATAGTTGTTTGTTGCGAATAACCCTGTTTCGAGTGGTAGAGATACAGCCATGTTCATAAGCATCGGGGACCGAAATTATTAATTATCATCTGGATGGAAGATTTATTAAAATTATTAATTGTTATCTGATTTGAAACTTACACAAAAACTATAGAGATTTAATGTAAATAAAGAATTCGTATATTCAGCGTTATGATAAAGATCTCATCTTTATGTGCGACAATTTCCAACTTCTTCTTCATTTATATTAAGTCGTTGCTTCGGTTGATCTAAACATTCAATTCTGGCACTCGTCTTATTAATTTCTCTATTGTATTTGGCGTTTCTTTGAAGGATCCGTGGGAAAAAGGAAGAATATCAAGTTTCAGCATCTCTCAGAAAACGGAGATTTATTTTTCAATATTCTGCATCAGTCTTAACTTTTAATTACCATTTTACGTAATGTATAGCACGTTGAATTCTAAAAAATAAAATGTATTTATTTTTCGTCGTACATCTCAATTGCCACGTAATTGCTATAAAACTCGGAAAATATTAATTTCCAATGCGGCATAGCCAACGATATAGAGCACGCAAGGAGCACGCGATAAAATATTATACCTTTTTACCATGGACCCTTCGTTTGGTTCCAAGTTTCGACTCAGAATTGAATAAACTTCTCCGAGTTTTACATCCGATATGAAACTTTCCCAATCAGATTTGGGTTAAGGGAAATGATTACTTGATTAAGGAGTAAATATTTGAAGGTGAAGTAGTACAACTCAAGCATTTCTGAAGACTTTTGCAAGCAAGTTAAACCCATCGGAGAGGTAACAATTCGCTCGAAAACAATTCATTTACAGCGCTGATACGAGCTCAAGCATCAAGCGATTACCTCGGCAAGTGTCAACTTAAAAATTGGTTAAATTTTAACGATATCGTATCTGCGTAAACCTTCGAAACGTTAAAACGTATGTTTAATTTGCTACTTTTAGTACGCTGTCCAACTTATCCGTGTATTAGGTCAATTGGATCCGCATGACCGCTTCAGTTTGTTACGATATACGGCTTCGGATTTGTAATAAGCGTTCGATCACACTAAAGCACAATTCACATTGAAGTACGAGACATTGTTGTGATTCGATGATCGAATTCGATAAATTATAATATACTCCCCTTTGTACGAATGAATCAGGTAGCCTTGGATATTATTTAAACAAATACCATCAAGAATACGTATTTAACCCTAAAATGGAACATAAAGGAATGGTGATAATATAGGATGGCGTATCAAATTTAAAAATTGCTCTCTTCTAAAAAATGAAAAATATAATTTATTATGTCTTTCCCCCTCTGGTCTTCGTTTCTATTTCTATTTCGTCTATACATCATTCCTATCTTTACTTATAATAATCAAGACGTTTTTCTCTAAAATTGATTCGCGTTAAGCGATCTTTAATTCCGCGACTGAAACGTTACAATAAAAACAAGCGTGACATTCTTTCGCAGACACGCCAGTTTGCAAGGAGGGCAGAAGCGAAGTGGTGGTTGGCGCGCTGAAGCAAGAAACTGTATCGTTGGTTTGTTCCGTGGAGAGTCACCCAGCACCGTTGATTTTCCACTGGACATTCAATAATTCCGGAGAGTTGGTGGAGGTCCCTCATTCTCGTTACTCTCACGTGGCAGCGGTCGGGACGCCGTCCGTTGCCGAAAACCTGAAGGAGTATCCACAATTTCATGGGTCCAGGCTGAACTACACGCCCGCAACGGAAATGGACTATGGTACGGTAGCGTGCTGGGCGAGCAACCAGGTTGGCAAGCAACGGACGCCATGCCTCTTTCAGGTAAATGCATTTCTCTCGTTTATCTTACGTTGCACCGGCAGCTTACAATTTTCCGAATTGTTCACTACGCTATATTACTTAGAATGGACGATATTAGGGATATTAGGCATAGAAAATAATTTAAATACGTTTATAGTTGTTTGGATTTACGCAGAATGCGCAAGTCTATTTTTACGAATGAATGGATTTCTGGTGATTTTATTTTTTATGATAGTTACAAATATGTATAGTAAAATATTATGACACGGTAAGATTCAATTACCTTCACGAGTCGCTGTATGTGCATTTTCTGTGAAATGTTAATATCAATGATTCTTATTGATTATACCTAAACAATGAAAAATTAAATACCTATTTAATAATCAGATCGGTACATTTCATTTCAATTATTGGTTGATATTGAATTTTACGTAAAGCGTGCGATTAGTTTACACGAACAAGAGAACAAGAAAAAAGAATGGAGTTTGACGTGTGAATGAATTTTAAAATAAGGCAAGATCTATCTATTGTATAATTGACAAATTTACAGGAATTGAGTCTATTAAAGAGAAATGTTCGAATACGTATTTGTATGCGACGAGCGTATTTCAGATCGGCCATGCAAACATAGAATTGCTTTTAATGGCCCGGAATCGAATTTCTTCCAAAATGGAAAATACTCCATCTAGCTAAATGTTTGATAGTTGCGCACTTTTGTACATTCATGGACCAGCACGGTATATCAATAATGTAACAGGTCGATGAATGAAAATGGTATATCTTTGCCAAGAATTCTAATTTGTTATTTAACATATTTGTTAAAAGACTACGAATATTTGAACAGTGAAATGAAAATGAAATAAGTTATGACAGAGCACGTTTTTTCTTCGAAGATTGGAGAAAAATATTTGCACCGGTTGATACTTTGAATAGGACTAATTAAATTAAGCTAATTTCAATCAGTAAATTATCTTTGGTCGAATTAATACATTTGCTGTCGTCAATATATATCTAGCCTAACAAGATTGGGGTTAGGTTAAAAGCTCTTTTCCTCGTGTTTCATCTATGTACGTGAAAGTTTTCGTAGCGATGAATAACAACCCCATACGACGTTATGTATCGGTTTCAATCAAGCCTATCAATCAAGTTCTATCAATTAATTAAGTCAACACAATACCACATGATTGCTACGTTGATCTGTTCAATCTAAGCATAGTTATATCGATTACGTAATATCCTACATACACATGTACACGTAAACTATTGTAGCAACGGCAAGATTTACTTTAAATTTCTGTCACTTGGAAATTTTTCCGATAAATTTCGTCATTTTGTGCCGGTGAATTACGTACGCCATAGATTTTCATCGTAATTTACTAAAATCGCTTTTTCATAGAATACTCAGTTTTAGCAGCAATCATTAATATATTATAATATTCTCGACGAGAAGGATATTAAGCGAACCCTTGGAATTTTTCATAATCACAACGTTAAAAAGCAAAATTCAATGTACTGTAATTAAAATACCTACAAACGAAATGTTGCGTTAACGCAACAATTGCTTTAATGGATTAAAACACGTGGCATGTCTCATCCACATCGAAAGTGCCATAATTGAATCGAACCGTCTAAATCGAAATCTAATACGAACTTTTTCCAACTGTATTAAATTCAAAAGTGCAAACATCCAATATCGAGAGCCGAATGGTCACGTTTTCCAGGTGATAGCCGCAGGACGTCCGTACGCTCTGCACAACTGCAGCACGACGGAAATGTCCGCGCCTTTAGACGCGGAGGAACTGAACGCCAAGTCCGGAACCGGACTGATAGTTCGCTGCTTGGAGGGTTACGATGGCGGTCTTCCGATCTATAGCTATCAATTGGAAGTGGTCGCGGATGAAGACGGCGGGCCAATTCTGTTGAACAAAACTATGCCCGCCAGCCCGAACGGACCAACTTTCGAGGTGGCAGGCCTAACGACAGGAAGGAGTTATCGACTTTTTCTGTACGCGATTAATGCAAAGGGGAGGAGCGAACCTGCCATTCTCGAGCCAGTGACCCTGAAGGGTGTCGCCATGTACACGACCGGTGAGTACATTGACTTTCTAATGCGTATCGCATTTAGCGGAACCGTTTGACACATGTCAAATCACTTCTCTAATGAGAAACGATTCTTCGCGTTAAACGACGCGTTAAACGACCACCAGTCTCGTTTAACGTTTTCTGCTCGTCGAATCTATTTTATATATGTTGGGATAGACACCTATGAGATGGAGCATGTGTAGAAGCGATCTGAATGTTCGAGAAGGTGCGCTGTGCCACATTTCGTAGATTCTATTCCTGCTTGGAAAGGGTTTTAAGTTTTATGTATTAGAACAAAAAAACGGGTACTATTGAGACGAGTACTAGAGGAGAATTATTTTATAAAAAGGAAAAATTTATTAAGCTCAATTCCCATTACACGATAAATAAAAAATTTGCGGAATCTCGTCTTTGGTTTATTATAATTAGTTACGACATGGTTAGAATTTATGTATCGTCACATTGTCGTTGAATGTCACGTGGCAAATCAGATTATTGAACATCTCTAGCCTGAACAGCGAAAGCAGGCCAGTTTGTATATCCATATGAGATGATAGTCTGAAATATTAACCTACATTTCTGTTTACATAACTACACGAATCATTGCATGTACTACGTGATCATTAACGTTAGCGATATTTGTTATATAGATTTTTGTTACGTAATTAAATTTTTTTAAACGAAGAACACTTTTAATATTCGCTTATGATGATCGAGGTTTCCATTCAAAGTATTTTCGATTTGGAATATAAAACGAAATAGGAAATAATGGTTCGTATGAATGGAACAACGAAGAAAGAGCAAAACTTATGAAACGACTGGATACATTGCAGGTAGGCAAGAAATTCGTCATAAAACGACACCTTAGCACGAACTTATTGAACGATCTAATAGAATTACCACAATCGAAAATGGTAATGTTACGCGGAAGCATGCAATTACAAAGGTAATAAATATCGCCAAGCCCTTTTCCAGTTGCATACGAAATAACCACGTTTTAAAGATCTCGATTTAAATCTTTGCACCGGCCGATCGATCGTGCACTGATTTTCGTTCGTTTCGAGTATTAGTCGCAACAACTGGCAATCACGCAATCGTTTGAAGCAGAAACAATTAAACGAAAATTGCTTCTCAAAGATAAGCGATCAAGGATGTAATTACTGCTTATTCGACTGTTATTTCGATAGCGACGATACAAAGAGAGTAACACCATGATGGTTGGGCTCAGTAATTATAGGTGTGTAAGAAATCCTAGTGAATATAAACTTGCAAATTAATTATTTCTTCTGACCTCGAAATACTTTCACTCGAAGGATTTTGGTCGCGAACGACGTTCGAAACGAATCGGTTAAACGTGTCGCGTGAAATTGAATTTTGACAGCGATCTGTTTCCTTTCTTTCCTCCAATTTGAGTAAGAACGATGATTCTGAAAAATTGGCAAAACTTTGTGCGCACAGAGTATTTTTCTCTATAATGACAATTTCAGTTGCTTCAATTGTGTTTCGAATACATTGCAATGCTTGCTTACGATTACGACTGTAAGTTGTATAAATTATTAATCGTATCAGCGTCAAACGATCTTAGAGTAAATTATTTGGTGGAAAATTTCCAAAATTTATTGACTTTTAAAAGACTTCAATAAAAGCATCGAGTATTAATCAGGTATTAAGTTATTGTGCAAGAAGACCCTGGCAAGTTTGAAAAGTTGCACTTGTAGAACTGCTATCTGTTTTATTCATTTTCTTCCCATCGTATAAGAGAATCGAATAGTGTTGGCAATTTCCAGTTTGCAGCTTATGAAATTTCGCTAATAACATTAATTTAACCGCGCAACAGATACCTGATCAAATCAACTTCTATGTGTAAGCGATGTGTAATCTAACGCTTCTCGAGTTGTCGTAAGAATAGGAGAACGAAACTGGGCATTCATATTCTCTACGATTCTCTAATTCGACTGAGATAGCAGGGGGGTGTATTTACATTATCGAGTTCAGTAAAGCGCAAGAAGCGTCGAGAAGTTTTCTCGTTACCGATGATGATTATTTTCGCATTATCTGTAAGGAGGAGAACGGAAGCTAAGGGAAACTGGGACGGTTCTCGCGAACGAACTTCTTGCAATTGAGAAAACGAGAAGTTAAAAGAAAACGGAACGTCCGGTAAATTTTAAGCCTCGGTCACGAGGCTATTCTCGAATCGTGGCACGGCACGATTAACGGCCAGGAAAATGATCGAAACAGATTATAAATTGGAAGAGGTATAATTGAAGGAGGTATTCAGATCTCCTTCATCGAATATCGGATTTAAATACACCTTCCGAGAACCTACTTTAATCTAAAAGTAATATTCAATGATCGTTATCGTCGTTCTTTGTTTTCGTGGAAAATATGTCGCGATACTCGTTAAGCAATGATTTGATATTGATTGTATCAAGACCCGTGGAAACTTCTGTCGCTTTGTTTTATACCAAGCCTTTTGAGATTTTTACGAGACTAGATCCATTTTCGAAAATGATAATTTTACGCGAACCGCGTCAAGAGTTGATCGATAAGATTACGCTACGTTAATAGAAATTACTAAATGCGGTAAATTTCATTACAGTTACAAAGTATCAATTGTATCAGGGTATTATTTTATTTGACAACTATGTCTACTTTGAAGCTGAAATATCCTTCGAAATATAAATTATTATCGACAGGATTTTATAAAAATTTTAATTTAAGGGAAAATTCATAAAATGGCGGAAAATAGGGAAAGGTGCGAATCCAGCGTGATTTTCGTTTGACAAAAAATGTAAAATCCTATGACATTGGAAACGTACGTAATCGGCATTAATTAAATCGTTGACGTCCACAACTGTCAAATCTCGCTGCAACGCAAACTTTAATCGTAATTGTTCTTTTTAATACGCCACGCGAGTGCATCAATACTATCGAGCATTTATGAATCTCGCTGTAATTCGCGAACGTTGATGTTGCTAACGTTTGAAACAACGACTGACGCGATATTAAAAATTCCTAGTCGACCGTACCGTCGATATGGGAAGAACTTTGCAAACGCTTTATCTTCGTTACACGCTATGAAACTATTGTTAACACGATGCAACCAACTTAATCAAAGATACTTTGTGTCATCGTTATTCGTAATGCTGTGTGCGGTGTCTTATTTATAAGAAGCAAAAAAGGTCGATCGATAGCATTCATTATTTTAGGTTTCATTCCAAGTAGTTCAAATTTTCCCCCTTCAACAGTTTCTTTCCTTTGAAACGTACAACTTTCGCAACCTCTTTGTAACATTTTATTATTAACTCTAAAGTACTTGAGGTTTCTGAAATAAAAAGCGGTCTTCAACGTGCTTTGCGCTCAAAGACGGACTTTTGCCTTGTAAGAAACTAATTAGATTTATATTTATTAAGCATTCGGTATTAGCCGAGTAAATAAGTTTATATCCTTTGTGAATTATTAGTCGAAGGAACGTTAAACGTTAAATGACTCGATTCTTCGAAATTTCTTTAATTTGTACAAATTTAGAAGATACCAGAGCTAAAAGATCAATGCTTCTTCTATATTTGCTATATTCTATAATATTATATTTATAATTCTATATTCTGAACTCGTTTGCACGATCCAACAAATATTGTTAGCGAGTTATTACAAGAGCGAAGTTTTACGATTTACAAAAATAAGTAAAAGGATATTTGCGATGATTTCTAAAACAGCTTCTAACGTTTTATTTATTAATACTGACTCGCTCTTTGTCTCGTCAGAAATATAACCGTTACTTTGACAGTGAAGGAAACTTTGCAGCAATGACCCAAACTGTTTCACAAAGCCACCCCAGGTTTCAGAGTGTCAATACCATTAAACGCGTTAAACCACCTAGAAATTAAGTGCCCTCATCGTTCCTTTACAATCACAGAAACTTCACCCGTCGATATTTTTCAGCCGTAATTGGCTAAGAGTCGAACAAAACCCACAGATCGTTCGTCGAAGTCGCCCGAAGGTCTCGGGGAACAAAACGGCGTACAAAGCTGCACATAAATCCTGCGCGATCGTTTTTCACGCGGCTTGCCGAAACTGACTCACGATGGTAGAGGACAGTGAGACGAGGGGAACGAACGAAATAAATAAAAGAAGAAAGAAAAAAAAAAAGAAAAACGCTAGAGTCGCAATGGTAACAGCCGCTGTCGCGACGGCGAATCACCGCTGCCGATTCCGGCGTAGGATGGCTTTTGAAAAATGACTGGCGGAAAAACGCTGAATTCCGCTTTTGTCGGTCCATCGGCGCTTGCACGTGGCCTCTGTGTCTATTATACTCGCGATAGTCGACACAACGACGACGGATATGATTGCAATTGCGCAAATAGTCCAAGCGCACGCGTCGGTATTGCAATTAGTTGGTTAACCGCCCCTCAAACTCGGCCCATCGCCGACGCTACGCTCGACATGGGCCCCATAAGGGAACCTGACTGTGGTCTGGCTCGTTGTTGGCCTTTGCTGGTACACACAATGCTTGAAGTAGAAACGAGGGACCGAACAGAGGTCCGGCTGGTTTACTGGCGCTGAACATAGCAGAACGCAACCGCAGGTATCGGACTCTGCGGACCTTGCAATTAACAAAACAGATTATACAATCAACGAGCACCTATATCTCTTCCGGTGTCCGTGTGTCAGAATCGTTACACTGGCTTTCACGGGCCTTCCGCGATGCCTTCTGCGAGCGCCGACTCTCTATGATAAATACCGGAATCCCCCAGTCGGCTGGTGCCTCTTCCTCTGGTCGATACGGCGCATCCGTTTCTACCATAGCCACGATCGTTTGCCGAATTAGTTTCAGGTGGTAGGGTTTCCGTGTTGGCATGGATCTGACGAGAAAGGATTGTGCGAAGTGAGTGTGCGATATCGAAGTTTCAATGGCTACCGATTGTAGCAAGCGGACGTTTGTCATGGTAGCAGGCTGATGAAGCGATTGATGCGATGGGCTAAGTGATAGGGAAAGGAGGACGAATTGGATTCGGTAAAACTCGATAGAATCGGTAGAGTGGGAATATTTTGCGGCGGAATACATTTGTCCGATTAATGTAGCTTTCAAAGTAATCGATGTCGTTCTATTTAAAATTATAATCGCGATGAAAGTATAGCAGCAGGAAATTAACGATAAGTTAATCGAACATATCAAGATCGTCTTAATTTTCGAGAAAATTATCTTGCTAAACTAAATAAAACAATTTTAATCAAGCATAATGTCCTTCGCTATAACACCGACGATCAAATGCACGCTCCAAGCAAAGATCTCGGGCACGATCGAGCTAACTTCTTTTATCTGCAGTCGCTCTCGCGATATTATCAAAGCGGATTGTTCCGAGGGGTTTCGCAATGAAATTCATCGAACTTTGATAATTATTTAGTTGCACATATGTATATTGTATCTGGTTCTATTTACCATGCATTTTCATTACACGTCATGTTTCTCCAACGATCAAATTTATCGTGTATCCGTTCCCAAGGAAATTGGCCGGAGCAAACGCGAATTCGTAGCGCGGTTTCGACTCCCGTGGGAATCACGGACAAAGACGTCACTGGTCCAGAGTATCGGCCTGTATGTTTGCGAAATTGCTCGTGGCGGATTCCTGGCGCGCCAGAGGCGTCTCGGTTATAATCGACTTTACCCTGGCAGCCCGTGGGACATAACAGAAAGTCGTTGGTAACATACGGTCACGGGGTTAACATTGGGTTAATTCAGTTTGCCGGCGATCTTCGGTGCGACCAACCGCACAGAGTAGGTGCCGACTATCATCCAATTCGCCTCTTCTCCTTCTTCGGCCTTACCACTCTTGGCAACCCTGTTCCTCCTTCTCCTAATTCCAACACGCCTGACTTTGCACCCTAGTCTGTCCGTGTGTAAGGGTGGCGAGCTGCAAATATTGATTTGACGACCGTAAGCCCGCGGCGTTGATTTGTCCGAACGACACGGCGGCTGCGGAGCCGTCGCAGCCAATTTTCGGCCTCTTTGCTTTGTCCTCGTTTGTTGGAACGCCATTGGGGTCAATTCTTCGAGAAAGTCGTCGCAGCACCGCCCTTTGTGCCGCTCTCTCCGCGCATTCAGCGCTTCTATTCTGTAGCTTCTCCGAAGCTTCCGTTCGAAACACACTGGCTAACTTGGAATGTTGGAACTGGCTACGTTGCCTTTGTAGGTGGTAGAATTTTTTCAGAATGTGAACAGAGTGTATTATATTTGAATTGAAATTGATATTAGTGTTGTGATCAAAAGTATCATGATACGACATAAATCAGTTTCGCGTTACAAGCGTATGAAAATTATCAAAGGGAGATTTCAAGAGCTAAGAATAGAAAATTGTAAAGATAATATTTGATCATTGTTTCCTAGAGTATATTCCTCTTGCTGGGCGTCAATTAGTATTATAATTCTTTTGCCAGAAATTAGTATTGCAATCGGCATTAATACCATTGTCAAATAAAGAACAATTCAGGAAGATTTCGTTTTAGAAATCCACGATTGTCTGTTGGTTGTCTAGCAGAAGCAACTAACTAGTAGAATGTATAACAAGATAGTCGAATTCTCTACGTATTATAGAATACGAGTCTATAATCTGCACGGATGCTACATTATCGTTGCTCTCTTATCAAAACCTCGTTTGCATGGTAATTGGGTTACTACGTAACATAGAGACAATAACTGTAATCGGTACAGATACTACGTCATATTATTTACCATTATTGCTATTTCTAACACCTCATTTACCTATATTTTTCAATTTCTGCATTTAACCGATATAACTTCGTATCGTCTCAATTCCAAGGGACAGCGAACATCTAATATCTCAACATTGAATTTGGCATTAAGATTCATTCAACGTGGGTTGAAATTCTTCTATGCGGAGGCTTCATCTTGGCAACCGAAAGACATCAAGCGTAATTCCCAAGGTGGAAAAACAAATGGCAGCCGAAACCTGCTCGCGTTCCTTGTCCCTATCTCCCTTATTCTATCTCTCTCTCTCTCTCTCTCTCTCTCTCGACTCAAGGCAACAGTACAAAACGAGTCGCGTTATGAAATGCGAAGGGATTCGAGGAGATTCTTTGTCAGTGGACAAAGACAATGCCGGGTAGACGAGCGGTTTCTCAGGTATCGAGGAAAAGGAACCCGGTTGGCCGTTAGGAAAGACGAAAGAAAAACGGCGAATCGAGCCGTGGTGGCGATGATGACGCGACGGAGCAAGGAAATGAGCGCGGAGAATGAAAACGCGAACGACGCGCGAACAGAATCGCTTCTCTCCATTTCATGGTGGTAGCTGTTGAACTAGCTCCAGCTAATCCATTAGGAAAATTAAGCGTGGGATAGGGCTTTCCTTATTCCTGACGGAGTAATGTATCCTCTGGTTCTTCTTTGTTAACCCCGCCCGACCTGTCGCGGATCGTGGAATAAGAAATAAGGCCGTCCCTTCTTTAAGCACACACCATGCTCCGTCAGCCAAGAAAAAGATAGAGGGAGGAACCATAGCCCTGGAGAGTGAAAAAACGAATAAGATATCGGAGATGAGGAAACGAAAGCAAGGTGATAAATAGTCATTCTCCCACGTCTTTTTCCGACCACCATTCTCCCTTTCATATCCAGTCGAGAACTATTCGAAGAACGCTTCTGTTTTGGCTCCTCAGACAAGCAATTTATGCAATTGCTTTTCTCTGAATATCGATAAATTTTATACTCCAAGAGCTATTGAAATTCGCACCGTAATTATTTCGCGATTTCCGTGTTATTTTTCTTTTCGCTGGAAATTAAATATTTTAATTGCTTGATTTCGATTCGAATGTTTGGTTTACTTTATTAAAAGGAAATTTAATATTGACAAATGCTTTTTAAAACGAATATTTTTCTACTAAATCTATTTATGTTTACGTTAAAAACCTATTTGAAATTTAAAATTCGATGAACTTTTCCATAACATATCAATTTATTTATGTATTTTCATACACGAGAAGAATTCTAAAATACTTCGAAAAATGTAAGACGCACTGCTCGAATCTTTATCAAGCTATTTGAAATTTAGATTTTATAGCAATTTCCCAAGTTTTAAGTGACTATTACTTTTAATACGTGAAACATGCAAAATTTGATATTTGCATAGCTCTTTATAACTCTTTAAATACCACTTATTTAATTTTCTTTAAATTTCACTTTGTATGGGAGCAAAATAATATTTGGAATTCAGATCGAAATTAAAATGGAAAAATTAAACGGAATATTGAGATGATAATTGAATTTTTACAATTGGAACACTGAAGTTATAAAAGCTATGATAATAATAACATTGAAATAATTTGCGATAATAATTACATTTCATAAATTTTATCGCTTTTTACGAAAAATTGATAAAATAATATTACCTACTAAGTTTAATTTAAAATATGACAGATTTAATGCGTTCTCGGCATAATGGTACATCTGAAATTAAAATCTATTCCGCAGCTGCTAACTTCTTCATAGAATACTAGTTACGCGATATTGTTCTACCGAAGCTGAACACCATAGTTCGCCAGTGAAGACCCTTAGGGCACCATACACAAGTAGATTCTATCTCATTACTCATCCAAGTTCCAAAAAATTTCGAAAGTACTTCCACATCCGTGCCAAAAACTACATTGAGAAAGAATTCTCCACAACCATAAAAATTCAATTCAAAGTGAAAGCTCCGTCCTCGACGTCGTAACAAAAATGGCAATGTGGTGAAAATGTGATATGATTTTCTATACAGATATAGAATCATGAAATCATAAAATCGTAAACATTGATTCTTTTTATTATACGTATATTTCCATTGAAATATAACAAAGTCATATAATTTCATGCTTTGACAATTTTATTTTATCGTTAATTTATGAAAAAAAGCGACTCATCTATGTGAAAATCAAATTGTCGAGTTGTATGAAATTATAGAATTTTATTCCGTGTTCTTTCTAGTATCTCCTATCACATAACTCTTCCATTATAATTTTTATGTCATCGAGTATTCTGATTTAAAAATTTCGGACGAAAATATTCCGGAAAAGTTGCTCTAGTTTTGAAAAATACTTACCAATGACGAAGGAAGGAAAGTGGCACGATGAGGTTTCTAAATTTCAAAGGAAAAGCTCCGCTCTATTTTCTAAAACTCATTTACCACTCCGTGCAACTTTTAATCATTTAAAAATTAAAAGAAAATTACTTGCCAGGATCTAGCATCCGTCGAGATCCGGCATCCAATTCAATTTTCTAAGTGTCTTAAAATTCGCTTCGCGGAAACTTTCAAAAGTTAGAACGACCGAATGCGATGTACTAAAGAAAAAGTTTATCAAAAGTTTATCCTAGATATTGTAACGTACAAATTTAATGTAATTGATTTTCACTAAAATATAGTAATAATTTACATCTAATAATACTTTTATCCGTTTCATTTCTCAAATTACTATCTTTAGTTACATTTCCTTTAGGATAGAATTAAACTATAGTAAATGTTTACCCAACAAAATACTGAAAATGAACATGACACAGAATATGCTAATCTTAGATTACTCTCTGAAAAACATTATCCATTGCATTAAGCCTCGATCTTCGCTGAGATTATGTTTGACACTTATTACAGGTTGAAAACAGTTATTCATGCCATATAGAAATTTTTTACTAATTTCACGTGTTTGTACTTAACATCTTGTAACACCTATATATGTATACTTTCGCATTTTCTCCAATTTTATCAATATAATCACGACGGTCGTGTCTCGTTACAATGCTAATTAAGTTCCGAGAACTTTCGTATAACGTACATAATATATTGATCAAGTTTTCTATGGTAACTATTTGAATACTTCCGTGAATTAGCGTACACCGTCTACGTAGTCTATCGAGTAAAATGTCAGAGGAAAAAGGAGATCGACGAGTTGAAAGCAACGCAACAGAAAGAAATCGTGCACGAAATCAGGAGCATCGAATCGCTGGCTGATAGAATAAGAAAAAAAAAAAAAAAAAGGAAAAAGAGAATCGAGTACCTTCAGGGTCGTTTCCCTGTTCTTGACTTAGCAAGATATCGATTTCGACCACGAACTCCTCGACAAGTTCCTGCATTTGCTCGGATAGACATTTCGATCGTATGCGCGCGGTGGTCGATTGTTTGGCCGGAAGCTAGCACGTGGATGGTTTTAGAATGCAATTCTTTCGAAATTGGTTTCGGGTTTCCGCGAGATTGCTTCGATTTAGGATGAATTGTCTTGACTGCCTTAAAGTCGCACGCTAGCATGCCCAACACTTCCGGCCAGCTTAGAACGCGGAGAAGTTTCGGCCAACTCGACGTCTGTGAAACTTTCTCGCAATAGTCTCGAGTATTCCGCGGAAGCGACATCTTGTTCTTTTCCATTCTCTTCGTTATGTTTACTTTATGAAGAGCAAACGCGAAACAAGATACAGGAAAGAAGCTTAAATCGATGTTATCGCGACAAAATTACGGTTTCAGTTCTAAGATCTTATTTCTAAGAAGCATTAAACTTCATTCTTGAACAGATAGATATTACGAAGATTTAAGCTGCGCTTTTGGATATTTTGTATAACTCGGAGAAGAAACGAAAAGTCCAAGGAGTAAATTTCTGAAGAATGTGAGAAATGTTCCTAGTACGTTTTAAAGATAAACAATCTTCATTTGCGACATTGTTAATTTTTATTTTTGTATTTATGGACCTATGCCTTAAGTTTCTTACGTATCTTTATATTCTTTAGTGAAATAAGTATTTGGTTAAATAAATTATCGATTAAAATAAATAAATCTTTAGCAAACGTTCGTAAAATGAAAAAGAACGCAATAACGATTCCTTTCCTTTGTTAAAACATATCATTCAGAGGACGTAAATTCTCCTTGCATGACACACAATTAGGAAATTATTAAAACCTTCGAGAATTTTATTATCTGCTTGAAGATTATTCGTATTCGAATACTTGCTATCAAATAGAAATAAATAATTTTATCCCTATGTTCCAAATCTATTCTGACACTTGTGTTACTACAATGCTTTTTCTTTATCGTATATCGTTATTTCGTTTCAAATTTCAATTCAGATTTTTGGTAAACTGCTTAATATTAAGGTAGGTGGGAATACGATAGATTTGAAAATCAAGCTACAAACTAAAATTTAAGCCATCGATAATTACGAGAAGCATGCGTATTACGAAGTTCGGCTGTCAGACGCGTAAGTCACTTTTCGACACGAGAATGTTCACTTCGTCTTCTGAAATACGAATTACCATTGTCGGTTAAATGTATACACGGTGACGAGAGAAGCAGGCTGCGCGTCGAGCTCCCATTTTTCTTCGTGTCTTTTGACTGTCAGGGCGTGCAGCATTCCGAAACCATCCAGCAGAAAAATTCTCTTTCTGGAGGAGTGTTGACAGATAGCTTAGATGACAGTTGGCATCTGTCAACTCTCCAGAAGGGTTGCATAATGATTTCAAGTGCATACACTTGCATCGTAGTTTCCAACGCACGGTTATCCACGCGTTTCGCTTTACTAGCGTGCCGTGACTGCATTGTTTATGCAGGCGGAACAAAGTGCATGGTCAACACGAAGTTACGACAAGGTGAGTGTCTTAAGTGTATTCAAATTCCATCCTGAAGAAGTTGCACTCATAAAGGAACGAGGAGCTGTCCTCTTAAAATTCCTAGACATTTTCAACCTTATTTACTGTTGCCCTCTGTTTACCGTTTTAAACTTTCCAATGGCTAAAAGAAAAAAGAATCAACCGATTAAGACTGGCGCACTGTATCCTTCTGCGATTAAATTCGTTGGAACTTTATTGGCTTTTAACTCGTTCACTGGCGTGCCTTGATGTATTACTCGAAGAATTTTTAAAGACAAGATTAATTAGATCGAGGTCTTTTTTTGTGGGGTTCTGAAGAATTGTGGTGATTATACAAAAGTAATGTGAAATGAGATTTATTAATATAGTAGACGATCGACTACTTAAATTACTTTAAATACTTTTTTCATTTTTATGAAATGTATATTTGCACAAAATATCTTTTAGTTTCTGTGTAGATTTTCGTATCTTGTATCAAACTCTATCAAATATCAACAAGATTGTCGAAATATGTTTCATATAAGACACATAATATATTAATAAAAGTATTTATAAATATTTCTTATGAGTGTTCAAATAATTTAAATAGCCATAGTTTATCTCTTAATAAAAAGAATAGAAAAGAACGAATGAAAAGTTCTTTTTAAATACGATGGTTATTTCTCCGTGAAATATACGAAAACTGAAACACGAATTGCCAGAGGAGCCAGTTGTTAGAAATGTGCTCCCATAATCTTCCGCTTTTTTCGCCCGTTCACTCCTATCCCGAAATAAATGCTGCGGGATCGTAAAGCTCTTTGCGAATATGTCCGTTTAAAATTGCCAGCTCCTACGAGCAGCGTATCATCCAGAAAAATATATAGAGCCCGAAGATTCGTGCAATGAGATATTTCGTTCTGAATGATAATAAGTGTCGTTTAGCGAAATTATTATTAATTATTAACGCCATGAGAGATTTTCGACGATAGTCGGCAAACTATTCAAGAGAGCGAGATGGGAAAAAGATGCCAAATGGGGCGACGTCGCGGTGCATTGAAACGACAACTTGACTTTGTTAAGACGAAACAGACTAATTAAGATATGAAATGAAGATCGACGGCCTCGGGAATAATCAAGCAATACACGGTGTTGCACGCAATTGGACCAAGACATACACTATCGTTCATAAGTATTTGGCCACCTGTACGGTGGATCCCTGACACGACGAAAAAATTACGGCCTGGTACATTTACAACGCGATAAACGCTCTGTACAATAAATGCTTTAAATAAATTTTGACATATTTGTCGACTTTTTGGTTTGAAAAATATGCGCCCATATAACGAGGAACGCATTCCTGCGCTGTACGTTTCCATTGTATCTTTTTGAACTATAAGATTCTCGTGAAGCAGGCATCTACTACAGTTCGATTCAAGTAAGACGAAAAACAAAACAATAAATTTCGAAATTTTTAACCTTTCTTCATTTCGGAAAAGAGAACAATAGGCCATATAAAAAAGAACACGAATCACTAAATGTGTCGAGGTTGACTGATAAAAGAACGAGTAGATGAATTTGTAATAGAAAAATATATTGAAATAAATAAGGGTATAAGTATAAATATAATGTGTACTGATCCAGATTATTACTGTTATAGTGTTACAATACAATAGAATTGATAGAGAACACGTACATATATTTATAGCAAAGAACATTACCAAAAAGGTTAACCTTGTAGCTGTAGCTAAAAACTACAAGAAACAACAATAGAAATCTTATAGCTCTTTTGTTTCTATACCTTGTAACCCAAAACATAATTTGGACCTCTCCTTATTTAGAATATTTTTTTGTTTCACTAAATTCTATTCTCTTCGTAACAGCTGTCTCCAGGTGATGGGTATACAAAAGAAAAGGTATAGAGTTTTTCTTGAAGTAATTACTTCGACAAAATATAAGACTATTACAATATTTTATCGATTGCTTATTCTCCTTTTCTGTAAATATCGATACTTTTCAATGTTTCATTAAAACTCTCATTCGTGCTATCTACCTACGATAGTACAAAAAGTTATAAAAATCCAGAAACATCACGACATATGTATTCCCCAGGATATTTGTTCTTCTATCTGCAGCTGGCTTTCCCTTTGGCTGTACGCGAAAAGATAGTTGGTTCATTATTAAGGAATACTTTCAATATTTAAAGTTGCTGCCTAAATATTCAAAGGAGGCGATACGGAAAGGCGGTAGAAACGTAGTAGCACGCAACGCAAGCTACATTACCGCTGGATATATAAACGTCTATCCTAAGTATTTCGTGCGTGTTTAGCCGGTTATTTCTCCTATAAAAGGCAGTCCTGGCAGTAACATGCGTTGTTGTTACCGTTGTTGTTATTACCTCGTAGTGGTAGTAATTTCCATCAGTCGTTACTGCAACCTAGTAGCAGGTATATCAATATTTGGCAACAGTTGACGTGGTGGTACCTATTCCCCGTCGTTGCTTCATTATTTGCTCTTGTTTCTGTCACAATTAGTAATGGGACGGTAGGTTGGCGGAGCTCACGAGTTCCAACGCAAACAGTCCAGGAAACGTATTTAAGCTAGCTGAGTATGTTTGGTTCACCAATGGGAATAGTTGAGACACCAGTCTTACGACTCCTATTCTACGGTTAAACTTGAAGCTCATTTAGACTGTTTCAGCAGATGGGGAACACGGATCGTCGCTGTGATTTCAGATGGGTGATTTCTTGCAAGCGTCGTGCTAGCAAAATAATCGCGGGATGCGTTATGATTTATACCGAATCCTCTGAATCTCTTTTTTCCGCATGGAACATGGATATTTGTTTTTGAATTGTGTGGAAAGGACGTTGAATCTTCTGACATTTTTTCCTATTGCAGAAAGGAATGAAGTAATGAAGTAATAAGATAACTATTGTCAGAGAATAATCGAGGAGTTAGTTAGAGAAATTTTATTAATAAAATCGTTCGTTCACATAAATCTAGTCTAATAGCAAAACTAAAATATACAGATATTATTCTAAATTCTGGCAAATGAACAAATAAAAGTTAGGAACAAATAAAATGTAAAAGCGTATGGTATGTGGTATAGTGAGTAAACCCGTATCAATCGTGTTGTTAAGAATTTATATAGTGACTTTTACATGGAAAATAGTCTGGTGTTATTTATGCAAACATATATAAAACGCAATTTTTGTACGATCAGATCCAGAAGCGACTGAGCGCGATAGGTTAATGCATCGATAAATTAAGAAATTTATATTTATTCGTGCTGTACAAATTACAGGATGAAATCGTCCAACGTTCATAACTCCGGCTAATGGATCAAACGAAAATATTCATGCATCGCTATGAAAAGCTAAATAAAAGAGAAAAATATCGTCCAAAGAGAAACGTTAAAAGTATCAGATAACGATCGTCAAAAGTTGGTTCTGTCCTTGGGTAGAACGATTTATGTTTTATTAATTGCGTGTTAGCGTACACTTTGTGTATATTGTTCTACAAATATATGATTACAATCAACGCGTTAATCAACCATTTTTATCGTTAATACAAATAACGACTTATCTTTCGGTATATCTGAGAACGTAGTGAAGGTTATGGCTCATCTAGACAAGATCCATTTGGAATCGCGGGCGTTACAACATATTCTTCTTGGCGCGTACGTCTGAGCAATTTCGCCGTTGCCATTTTCCACAGCAATCGATTAATCTGCCGTCGAGCTGGTTCCGGTGCAGGGATATCGGGATGGGAGTGGCGAGCAACCAATTTCGCGGCGGAAAAAGTTTAATTACAGTGAACGTTGGTGACATATTCCGGTGTAAACACGTCTGTACAGCGCGCCAGTAGAGAAAGACAGTTCGACGACTCTTCTCGAGGTAGAATTCTTCCTCGATGGTGACGCGCCGCTCGCTTGATCACCGGATGTCGTTTCGTTATCGTTCTACCCTTTTGCTCATCGTTGCTCCTCTTTTTATCTTGTACACACCGACTGCCGTTCGCTAGGTGGAGTTTAAATTGGTCCGCTTTCTGCCGGCAATCAAAGTCTAATCAAACTTTAACGAGTATCACGAATGCTCCCTGGACGATCGTCCAGCTCGGGAATTCAACGCCGGCTCGATCTGCGACAGTATAGTCGGCAAGGGTTACGCTGGATTTACGGCTCTTTTAAAAATTTCAACGATCAGCCGACAACGTTGAATATAGGCAGATGTATGTCCCGACCGCTGAATTAAATTTTACCGATAGGTTTCGTTCCCCTTTTTTCCACTGACAATGAGACCACGTCCATTCAACCGAAGTATGATTAAACCTTAAAGTATCAAATTCCGTCGCGTTATAGAAATTTTTATAGTTCGCTATATTCTTCTCTATATAGTTGCTGAACATTGTGGTTTTATTCACAAGTACTATAATTACTATTAATACGAAAGACATTAATAATTAATTATCGTACAATGGTACTTAATAATATTTAAACGATATTATGAAATTTGATTATTTCCAGAGGATGCTTTACGTTCCGAACAATGCACGGCGCTAATTTTATCGGTAGATTTGTCTTGAAACATATATTTAAGTTAAACAATGTCGTTGCGCGGCTTCGATTCAATTTATTTAATGCGAAGTCCTTTGTGAAATGATATTTAAATGACCGATGAAAATGATCAGATAAAATATTCCTCGTGTATGTATATATTTCTCCTATATAAAATGTAACTATCCTCGAAGTTCCTGGAGTATGTTATTATAGATTTTTGATCCCTTTCAAGTAGAGAGTATTCTAATGCAAATTTTAAACCTTTTTCTGCAATACCATAACCAAAAATTTAGCTATGTTCGTCGTAAGATTGTTGAAATACGTTTGAAAAGGTATTGAAGTACTTAGAGTAATAACTGCGAATTCCTCGGATCAATCATAACTGGATTTCTCTTTTAATTCGGATCATTTTTTGATTCTTACGTTAAGGAAATATCGGGCCAATGTTTAAGTGTGATACGTGTAAATGAAGTCATTAACATCTTCATAATCGTAAAATTTAGTGGTCAATTCCCTATATTTACGACTTTGAAATAATAAAATTGCGCAAAATCATGTAGAAATTACTTGAGTTAAATATAATACCTTAACATTAACATGCAGTTAAAGTTTTATTTGCAAAAACGAAATATAATATGCCCAATATAAAAATCACTTTATTTATCGAATAATTATTTTTTCTCGGATAAAATATCGCCACTGTTCTCAACCTATCATCGAATAATAAATTCAATTACATCAACTACGAATTAAAGTTTCTAAAAATTCTTTTCCTTTAGGTAAAATAATGTGACGTCAATCACAATCTTTTTCGTGAAATTAAAGTTCACTCGAATTGAAAAATACGTATTTCTTGATATTTGCTTTGACCAGTGCTTGCAGCTGATAATTGATATATTAAAAATAAATGATTTTCGTAATTTTCGACGCTATTTTTGAAATGATTCTTTTCGTATGAAGGCACGACGATTGAAATATAACATTTCACTGAACTCTTTCGTATCGTCGCTCGTACTGCGACTCTTTATTTACGGCTATTTTCGTTCGCATTTATTTCGGCCCGCGAGCTATACGCGAATTTATCGATTTCATTTCATGAAGTTTTAAAACGTACTCTCGCCGAACAAAAAGGTGCAATGAATGCGAAATTTCCATGAAAATGAGAGGGATGTGGTTTGAAACCTACATGCACCTGGGTAGGGATGCAGTGGAAAAACCAAACTGTTTATAGAATTCAGCGTTTTAGCATTAAATATTTTTATTATATCAATTAATGTTGTATAATTTTATAATTATCAATCATATTATTTCCCGAGATTCTTTTATTTATTCCTTATGTTTGTATTATTTATGTTTTGTGTTCATAATATAAAATAATATTCGCAAAATTATTCGCCTGTATAAATTACTTGGTATATTTTATGTAAAATTACGCGGCAATAGAAAAAACACAACTCGAGATCTGTTTTCAATAAACGTCGTTATATTCTGCAACGATGCCATAATGATACTCAGCAAGAATGATACTTGTGGAAAAATTAGCGTACCTAATAGAACAACTTTCAACACGAATTAAATTTGCAAAAATTCCCAATAAACATATCGATATTAACATCTGTCTAACCAAAGCGTTTGCCATCTACGAGAGCTGTATAATGATTAATAATATTTGCAGGAACGGTAATAAAAATTGATCGAATGTTTTCACAATGAACTGAAAGCAATCAAGTTTTTTTCATCGCGGTATTAGCGCGCGGGCAATGCCTATGAATACTTCCCAATTAATGGCTAACGAATAATCCGTTCGCTTGATAGTGAGCAAACACGCCGCGTAACGAAACCAAACAGCCTTATTAATGCCCGGCTAGCAAACATTTTCGCGCAAACACCAATTAGCAGACACGATAGCATCGAAGGCGCTGGGAAAAATCGGCGCGGAAAAATCGATAAGGGCGAAAGCGAACCGATGCCTCGTGCGAAACGGACACCGGCCGCTTAATAATTTACAACGATTACGCGCGCCACGCCGGAACAAAATTTACAACGCGCGACATCGGCGCGACTAGCTTTAAACGGCTTCTAACGGCTGATTTACGATTCAACCCCCTGCAGTGACGCGTGCACACGCTTCCATGTATCCGCATGCACCAGGCGTACAAAAGCCGGATGCTGAGTATCAGTCGCGTTGCGTGCCGAAAGAAATGCACGTAAGAATTTCTGTCGCCTCGTTCTACGAAGATTTGTTTTAGTCTTTGTAACGTTTCTCTCGTGCATCGATATATGACGGCTGTGAGGGTTTTAATTTAAAGTGAACAGATTTTAAGTAGAGAAAGTCTGAACGCGTTCAATACGAAGTCGATGGAAGAAACGTGCGTGTTTGAGCGACGGCTGCGTTCAAGCATATTCCAATCGATAATATGATGTATACTGTTGTCCTTAGAATTTTCATTGCTCATCTCGTTTTTTTAGTTGACAAAATTATATTTCATTGTGTATTGTGTATAGAACAATGCAGAAGTTCATGCGTCGTTATAGGGCAGAAGAATTTATTTTATTGTTTGTAATGTTTTTAAAGTTGAATCGTATTTTGTATTCCGAGAAATGGGCATAAGGATCATGCTGTATTATCTGATTATACATAGACGATGCTGTGCTTCAACGTTGGTAGAAATGAGTTATACGCGTTGTGTTTCAAGAGAAATCGAAACAAGGATTTGCGTCGTGACATCCGGAAGATTCATTTTAATTTTTGTAATATTTCTAAGGATCAACAGCATTTTGTATTCAGAGAAGTGGACACAAGGATCACTCTTTGTTATGTGAATGGGCGGTGCCCTATTTCAACGATTTCGTTCTAAATCAACATTCTCGCTTACCAGGAAATCGCGTTGAAATTGTTAGTTTTCCAACGGATACTTTCACTGTTTTTTTATTAAACTCAATCGAATTTTATGCCATTTTTATAAATACTATTAGTTTTGTAATATTCGAAGATATATTTTATTTTTGATGCTACAAATTCGTAATAGAATACAAGAGGAGCACCGTTGTAGTCTTTTATTTTTGAATGATATCTTACTTTAAATTGAACTTAAACATTTTCTTGATACAAATATTTCGTCGTTTTCTTTCTTAAAACGGTAAGAATCGACCTTTGTTTAAATGCTAGCACTATTTTTCAAACAGCGTACTAAATCGTGAAAGCCTTTCAAAAAGTTATTGCCATTCGTCTGCAAGCAGATTAACTTTGAGCGATAACATTTCTTTTAACAGTCACAAGGTTTAGAGATAGTCGCATCGAATAATTAAAGCGGGACACTGTACGTGTACTACGGCTGAACTGCAATAGCAGCGTAATTGACATACCTTCGTTAATTATCCTTCTGCTTATTAAGCTGGCCTATCCTAGAAAGAGCACGAGTGGGAATAATGATGCGGTTGAAAATAGAGGATCGTGCTAAGTGTCTGGATAACATAAAAAAAGTGCCAATACATTTACACATTGTTTAGAAATATTTTATTGCTCCAATGTTAGATATATCTTTGAATTAAACTTAAACATACGATACATATGTAAAAATCTTGTATGAATATATAACGCGTGTCGCGTGAAACATTCTGAAATTTCATTAGCATTGTAGTAGGGCACGACATTCGCGATTATGTTGTTAATTGAAATAGGATTAGAAATATACACGAAAGGTACAAGATATTTTAAGTATACATTTCATAAAAATCACAAAAGTGCTATTATCCATTCGGTAGATCGATCTCTAACATTCATTATATGTTTAAGATGGCTGTTTATGTCGTATACTGTTTTGTTTGTATTTTTTTGTAATAAAATTTGCTACTAATTACATATTTGTAACAAATATCTTGCAACTCTTATACTCGACGCAGGTTGTCAATCTTGTTTTATATTTTATCAATATAATCATGATTATAATCTCGTTACAGTGATAGTGAATTTTCAAAATGTTTCGTACAGCGCGTGTATTTAATATATTCGTAAAAGATTGTCATATATGCTGGAATTGTTTCGCGAGCCAGTGTATCCCAAAAAGACGAACAATACCGATAGATTTAGCGATGTCTGCCGACAAAATCGGATCGTCGGTGGCGAGATCGCAAGGGGTAGAAAAAGGGTGAGTGGGTGGATGTATCACGAGGTAAAAATATACTTGCCGCAATAACCGAGAAGCAGGGACAAAACAGATAGGTAACCCGATGGAAGTTCCGCCTGATCGAGCATTTTACATTGCTGCCATGACAGGGAACACGGACGCATCAATGTTGAACCCGTTGCTGCTGGGCCTGGCAGCAACAGCGACCCTTTTGGCCCTGGCTGTAGCTGGAATCCTGATGGCGCTCTACCGGAAGCACTCGAACGGTCGGCCCGGAAGTCCAAAGCACGCTCCCATCGTGTGCGAGCCACCTAATGCAGGTGCAACTACTCCGGTACACCCCCAGACCAAGCAGGCGGTCGATGACATCGATCCGGACATCATACCCAACGAGTATGGTGAGTCTACGGCTTTCCGATTGTTCGAAACGTTCGCTAAACTATGGCCTTCGTGTACACAATGCGGCCATACAGACCAATACATATACAGGGTGATTTTGAAGTAACGCTACTTGCAACGGGAAAGAACGTGATTCTTCGGACAAAAATAAATCGAAGATATAAAATGACATTTTTCCATGTTTGACGTTTTGTTTCCGAGAAAATCGGCTTTGAAAAGCTGTCAGGTAGACTTCAGTTTAATTAATTATCGCCTGTACAGAAGCGAAGACTCGGCAGGAGCTTATCCTACGGGTGAAAATATGTCGAGAACGTATAATAAAGTTTTTTCGTTCGACGCCTTGTTCTTGAGAAAATGAAATTTGAACCATGATCTTGGAATCACCATGTGGACTAAACCAAAATATAGGTGTCTTTTATTACAATTAAAATCTTACATTTTAATATGGTTTAACAGGTTGAAAAAATCGGTACAAGTTATCCCATGACTCAAAATGAAACCAACATCCTTGAAGATTTGTCGAGTATGAGCAAACTTGGCTAATTTAATTTTTCCTATTTTTTTTTTTATATCAGTAACAGAGAGTCTATTTATGACAATTATTTGTTCCTAGTCTGTGGATCGTAATGAGAAGCTGTGATTAATTAGAGCTTCTTGTCAGCAAACAAAAATTCAGTTCAAAAGGGTCGAACGTTGTTACAAAATCGTGAGTGGAAATGTTCGACTATGCTATACCCAAAAGCTGAAAACCTAAATGCTTGAAAACAAAGGATGGATTCAGTGTTTGTATCGTAAAGCTAGGTACAATGGTCCTATTCACTGCAAACATTTTTTCTGTCCAAAAGAAAGAAAAAATATACACGAAGCACAAAGTTCGCCAAATAAACTAGATTTGGCAAATATACGCCTAAGGTTAGAAAAAGAATTCTTGTTGCTGAACTGGTTAAAATGTACTTTTATCTGTTTATTTCGTTGGTTGTTTAATTGCTCGTCTTCGCCACGATTGATAGCCACGATTCGCGTAACTGGAACAATCGCAGGTCGATTATCGTACCGCTTTCGTGTGCCTGTACTTATACCTCCGTGTGCCTCCAGATCGTGCAATTTCTTGGATTATCGACGTGGCCCGCTCTATTTTTGTTTCAATTGTTCATTGAGAATCGTGGCTATTTTCAGTAGAGTTAAAAACAAATTTCATGGATTCCTTTAATCCTGCTACGTGTACTGGGTCAGGACGTGATAAAAGATGCTTAGGATGTCGAGTTAGAAAGACCAATTTTTGCTTTGAATAACCGCTATTGCTGTAAACTTCTAATTCTGTATTTTCTTTTTCATGATTAATATATCACCCGGAGTAGAAAAATGTATTATTCAATTGTTGAAATTTACTACCTATTATTTTAAAACTAGGATAAAAAAAAAACGATAGCCATTTCCAATTATTTTGTAAGTAGATAAATTAAATATATTCGCTTCTGTACAGGCGATAATTAATGAAATTGAAGTCTATTTGACAGCTTTTCAAACTCGATTTTCTCGGAAACGAAGCATGAAAGAACGTCAATTTATATATTCGATTTATTTTTATCCGAATAATAACTTTTTTCCCCTGTTACAAGTATTAAATATTACTTCAAAATCACCCTGTATATGTATATACGAGAATATAAATTTAATATTCCACTAAAAGATAACGCATACAAACACACACACACACACACGTGGAATCTTTATTTTTCAAAGAATTAATTGGGATACGACACTCCTGCCCCGTAGGACATATTATGTTTTTTCAGGCCATAATCTTCGGATGAAATGAAAATTTCAGAAAGATTTTTTCACGCGATGATTGTCCTGGACAGATTATTATCGTTTCATGGAATCGTTATTGGTTTTGAAGTACCGTGTCTCTCTTCCTCGTTAAATCGCTTGATTGAAAGTGGAAATTCCGCGGTTTATTCGTTTCGGTTGCAATTTACCAGTTGCAAAACATTTATAGAGTTACATATCATCTGTCAAATACCGAGCTTTTTTCTTATCACATTCTGTCTCCGATAGATCGTTTGAAATAAAAGAAATAAAAAATGTAGAAGGTAGAACGAGTAGATAATTATATTTTGTTTGAAATATTTAGATACTTAACCTAAATTTCATTAAGATAATCGGCACTAGATTTTTCCATCTCTATTTCAAATAAAATTTGCCCAAGTCCAATGTAAATGTACAATTTCGTTCTTTTAAACTTTGTCATCTGATTTGAGTTTTAATCATAAACACGCTTGCTTTCTATTTAAGCTCTGATTCACGGTATAATTTTGGTTTAATTTTGGATAATTCGTTGATCGGACGGAAGAAAAGATCGATAAAGGTATGATAGTGTATTGTCGTTTCTTTCTATTCAAATTCCCGGGAATGTTAATAGCGAATGCTTTGGCGTTCTTTTCCCATCAAAGATATTTCCGCGTCGCGTAGCAATGAATTTCGAAATGCATTGTCAGGTTAAATTGGTACGCTTCAATACACATTAATAGATCGGAAATGCAATGCCTTTATCCACAGTGAATAGTGATCAATGTGTGCTCATCAAACTTCTACATTATTATCTCAGCATTAACGTGGGCGAACGCAAACGCACTGTCCGCCGCGTCGAAAGCTTTGACGCGCGATACGTCGAAAGAAAAATGAACGAAGCAATAATAACTATTTCTCCTTAAAATGTAATAGTCTGAAAGTATTCTTTTCTTTCGGTTTCAATTTCTTTCAATTTCTTTGATCTATTTCCTCTTTGTTTGAAGGAACATGATAGAGAATGATGTGAATTTAGATACCTCCGATATTTAAAATATATTCAATTCCATTAAGTAAACGAGTTTATAGTAAATAATCATTGTTTTACAATTACTTAGGTCCTTGTTGTTAATAATACCTTATTGATATTGCAACTAGATATAGGATCTGAATATATTCCACGCAAATAATTATAATTAAAGCGATGTGTTGAAAATTGATAGCTATATGTATAGTATAATCGTGTTTTCATTTCAATCGAAGTCAACATTAGTTTTAGAAGCATTTGCGTGCATTTGGTGGTTGCGAAAGGAAGTAAAATCATAATTGGTAATATCGTGAATACATAGTACGCATAAGTGTAACATTGGTTCTATTCTTCGTACTTTAAATATCGATGCATTCGGATTTCAATAATTTTTTACCATCTTTCCTCCGCTTTATTTCATTAAATTTCCTCTAACGCTACCAACATCTCACGGAAATTGTTTTCTGTACGTCCTTCAAAGAGAAACAAATGGAATTGAATCGTATGACCAATAAGCTGTTTACTATCGAGAAATTAACTCAGTACGTCGCTATATAGAGAAATATAATTTTCTATTTTGAAAAATGGCATATTAGATAAATCTAGCGCTGCTTGCGAACTTCTTTGTCCTGTTGTAACGTATTGTATCGTACGCGGAGACCATTCTCGTCTAGATTTAATCGACTAATCTGCTTAGTGGATGCGCGACTTTGCATGGCTTCGTTCGAATCTGTTCACAGAGAGAAGACCTCTAACGTATACTCCGATATATAAGACACCGCCTCAACGAAGAAAGAAAGATCGAGTTATAGACGAGGCGATCTCGCCAGAGAAAAGGCCGATCGTGCAACACGGTTTAGATCTACCACCGGATCCAATGTTGACCGATTGTCTGCCAACGCCGACCATAAATTATCCCCAAAACCATGTATCCCAAGCGAATACTTACAGTAATCCACCCACTATGGCGGACTTCAAGCAGATGGCAATGGACGCTTACAACCAGCGAAACAACCAAAATGTGAGATTTTCAAGAATATTTTCGTAATATATATTTCAAGTCAAAGTGACAATGAAGTTTAAACGGATCGTTGTCCAAGCTTCAATAATATCCAAATTTGAAGCATCGCATCTATGTATTGAGGATAGTAAAGGATAACGAATATATATTTCATATCCATCGATCTGACATAAAGAATGAAACTTTTACGATGCTTTGAAAGAATAGTTCCGCATAGAGTTAATTTTATTAGAAGTTATATTCATACAGCAGCAATCTAGGAGAAGTTAAATATTTTACAGTAGAAACATATCTCGAAATTAATTACAACACCGAAAATAAACGTATAATTTTTGAAACTGCAGCGTTGATATTAACCTTACAATCGTGATAGTGGATTCCACTAAAAGTATAGATTTCTTTACTCGATTTAAGCTAAATTTCCTCGAAATTGTTCGATAGAGGCTACTTCTTTGAGGGAACAATTCACGAACCCTCATTCTTATAGGTAGTAGGACAAGAAACGAGATGACAGGTAAACGAATATACAAGCGAAAGAAGAAGCATCTGCGATATCATACAGATTTCATTCCTTTCCAGTCTATTGTTTTAATAGCGTTTCACTCATATTCCCTGGTGCCGAGAGATGACAAAAATGGCGTAGAAGCAGAATAGGCGATATCCCGGAAGCGGAACTAATCGATGAGTCCCGTGGCCATATAAATCATTCCGACAATTAGCCCCGTAAACTCATTACGGTCTGTAAATTTAATCGGGTGCCTTTTTTAGCGATATCTAATAGAGTGTATTTAGTCGAAGCCGTTTGATTAATGAGAAGCAATTAACGCTTCCCCTAGCTACCGAAGAGAGTAGAGAGGAAGAAGTGGAAGGTCGTAGGGGAAACTAGCGAATTACCGAACGAACGATCGATAAAACGTGATACAATATTCAACAGGGAGATCGCGTTCCTTTTTTTCGCCGGAGGAAGTAATACAATCGATCCTCTTTCGTCGACGCGATTTCTCTTCTTTATCGCGACCGGTCTTGCCTCTCTTTTTCTTCTGTATAATTTCTACTCTGTCTCGCATAGCCAAACCGACAAGGTTGTTTTAAATATTCGAAGTTTCGAAGACGACCACAGGAGACCTAGGGCACGAGCCAAGAAAAGGGATCGCTCGTTTTAATATGCGGCAGTCTTCTACTTTAACTTTTCCGGTTTAGCGAGGCCTTGGGTTATCTGTGCTTTCGCCAGTTTAATTACATCGAAGTTTCCTCGATAATTCGAGAGGTTCCGATGCGCGTATATAACTCGTCTTGAACTCGACTTCAGTTTCCTTTCGACACTGGTCGCGTTCCGTTGAGTGTCTGAATAATTTTAATACCGATTCGAACCAGTCCCCCATCCAGCCACCATCTACACCATTACTTCGTCGTTCTTTTCATTAACCGATCCCGATATTCCTCCTGGATGTTTTCGTTTCACTGTTTTTGTTTTCCTCGGAATTACGTAGCCGGCCGCGGTTTTCGATTATTTTCAACCTCGCTCCGCGCGTTCGTTCCCCGTCAGCTCTTCCATTATTAATTCCAACCCCGAATTTGCAATTTTCACAAGTATCGATACATTTGCATTTACCGTTTTTCTTTTTCCACCCTCTTTCTTCCTCCCTTTGTAGCCTCTCTCTCTTTCGCTCGTCCACTCGCATTTCACGCGGCTCTATCGCAAATCGGAAGTTTTCGTTATTTTCCAAACGAATAGTTTATGCAGCTTCTGCAATACGATATAGATTTTATTGATCTCGAGATCCGATTTAACGTATCTGATTTTTGCGCTAATGATACGGTTATAAGCGACGCTAAATTATACACTCGCGGTGTATGTAAATTAAACATTTTTAATATGTGATTTGAACTCGAGGAACTGCAATTTTGAAGTAAATTTTTGTAGCTTAATTGAAAAAAGAAATTGGAATCGGTATCTATCTGCAGTATATTTGGAAACAACAGTTGGCATCGTTTTACTTGGCTCGCCTTTGGTATATTTTGTTATAAGTTACACTGAAATTAACGAGTTTTAAACGCGCAATTTTGAAGATGCAAAAGCGTGTCCTTTCTCTGTTTTTATAAAATAAACGCGATGCATTAATAAGTAATCATTCATAAAAATTAAATCCATTTATCGTCAATTTTAAAACTGCTTTGGAATGGCTTTTTGATATATTAAATGAAAATAGAACGCGTTGATGCAATATGGTAACGTGCAAACTCAATTAACATTGAAAAAACAAGTTAGAAAAAGCACGTTTACCTTTCAGAAAAGTCTCTAAGGACGCGAACTAACCTTCCGTAAAGCATTTAACGTTTTACGTTCTCGACGCAATTAACTGAAACTCAATTTTAAAGAATGTTTACATCCTTCGAAAAGCGTTAAGGAAAATAATTAATCTCTCTCCTCGGCATCGTAAACTAGTTAAGCGCTAGTTTCTGCCAAACTGGACAGCCATTAAAATTCGAAATTACGTAATTATTACTCCTACTTAATGCGTGTAGCCTTCTGTTTTTATTACGTTCAATCCTATTAAAACATTTTCCTTGTACTCTTGAAACATGGAAAATCTAAATGATATGAACCGCTTTACATATTTATTCAATTTTTCATGAAACATTGTAGATTAATTTGTTCCATAAAATACATGGAATTTATTTATTTTATCCAATGTCGAATTTATAAAATTCCGAATATTTTTATTACAATAAGAATCATCCTTCGCGTCAAAGTTAAATATGACAAAAAACGCGAGAATTTTCAGGATAATCTAATATCAGTGAACTGACGAAGAACTTTAGCCTTAAGGAATTAGCTCGTTACTCAACCAGATGGTTGACATTTATTTTTCGAAACGAAGAATCCTGTTTCATTGATTGCAGGTATACTACAGTCTCCAGAGGTCAGGCAAAGGTTTATCGTCGATGCCGCAGAGGCCAGTTTCCTCGTCGGTTTCCGCGCAGGGGAAGTTCCATCAACCGGAAGTGGTGACGCGCTCGAATCGAATACAAGAGAGTTGTATATAAAGCTCGCGATGAAAGTCTCACCGAGTCTAGACACTTGAGCGACTCTGCACAACGTTCGTACGAAAAGCTAGTTACAAAGTGCGCGAACATCGTTGCCGGGTCTGTGAAACGGAGTTGAAATTCTCGCGAGTCGAATCGCACGTTGCGTCTTTCTACGATCGACGTGCGAAATTCCAAGCATCTTCGCGAAACACTGCGAACAATTCGCTGTACAAAAGAAACACGGAGATAACGAGAGGAAAAGAGAGAAAGAAGTGAAAAATAAAAAAATAAAAGAGGGAGAAACCGTCGGAAAAATTCCGTGTCTGTGACGAGAACGAGGACCTGCACCCGGATGGGCCGACGATTTCAGTCGCGTACACCATCAGATTGGACAAGTGGATGTCCAGTTGCAGGTTTAATGAAACGTTGATGATCAGACAGGAACTCGATGCTTGACGAAGTGTATCGAATCGTTTGAATTGTACGTTCTTTTTTTACCTGCAGATTTTTATAATAGAGTACGGCCACGTTACACGAATAAAACGGAAATAGAAAAGCAGAGAGAACGGAAACAGAGCTCGATAAGAGCAAAGTCCAATTTGACGAGGCAGCGTCCTTGAATTATCGAATATACAGTTTGTAACGCGAAATGGATATCTCGAACGATCTTCGTTCTTGTTCACGTTGCGTACATGAACCTTGGAATCGTGCATTGTACTGTTTATATGAGATTAGTTTTTGTACAAAGATCTATTGTAAATAGGCGAGACAGCCTGGTCCTAGTGGATAGTTACCGATGTCCGAATTTCATTCGCTAAAGTCACGTGTTATGTCGGGGAGAGGATTGTTCGGTCACGTAAGATAAATACTCGATGGCATACGAAATAAAGAGAATACGTTTCATCTGTTTTACAGAAACGAGCCTAGCCCACTTGTCGTCCTGTCCGAACCTTTTCCCGATCTTCTCTATTAAGAGAACAGAAAACGTACCGAACGAGCAGTCAAAATTTCAGTCGCACGTGAGTCGAATCGCATTTCGCCTTTCCTCTCACTGACCGCTAACCATTCTCCATCCTGCACGTGAAGAAAATCTTAGCGCATCACGTGCATTTACGGCGGTGAAAGCAGCGTGAAAATTTTATTCGTATCAGAACCACTCAACTATCAAATAACATCTACGATCGTACCGAAAGACGATTCGACTTTGGTTTAAATTTTCGACGACGATAAAGACACGATTAACCTTTCATTTCCAAATAATCTTCTAACGTTTACCCTGTTAACCGGAGAAGACGAATATAATAATTTTTTAATTGACGAATCTCCTATCTCTTTCCTGTGTCGTTCCATCTTCTTTGAAAATATAATACGTCTACATTTGCGAGAGCTAAATCGAGTCTAACGAAAATTAATGTGTCCGTATTAATTTTGAATTCCATGATTACAGAAGTAGGTACTTATTTAAGAGATGACACAGTTAACAGATTAATATCAATGCGTTGTTATGTTATTATCTCGTTTGAGATCATTTTAATCTTAAAAATTTATTTTCTCTATTAAGCCATGTAAACCTTCTTTCTCTTATTTGTGTTCGTTTTAAACGAAGCTGGATGTATCGTTTAGGTTCATTTTCGTTGACATTATTGTCATTCGTAAATGAATATTAAGTCGATATATTTTGTGTATTATACTGCTTCAATATAAATTTCATTTTGTCTTTTGTGTTGTTAATTTTACGATTTCTTTCAAACTTTACCTTCTATTTTAGTTTCTGTGATATGCGTTGTTAAGAAAAAGGTAAAGGTAAGATGAAGGTATTCCTCAAAAAGCTTGAAATTTGCTTGATTAAGTTTGCTCAATCAAACGTATATTCATACGCCCATTTGTATCGTATTATAATTTCCAAGTACCTTTACAACGCAGGTAAGTATAATTTCACATTCGTAAATTATCCCGATAGGAATAACGCGTAAGAAAAACGCATCTTCGTTCATTTTGACACTTACAGCGATTATTGCTCGAATCTTTGGGTTTTCAGCGTTTGGCACTTTAACAAAATATGGAAGACTTCTCAAAAACTACGCTTATGTATATACTACGTATGTACATATTTTATATACAAAGTTGAAAAAATAAATTTTATCGTGTGCTGATATCCCACGACTGCTCTGATAAAGGCTCGATTGAATTAAAGATATGAAATCAGACCAAAAAGTTAAATTACGTCGAAGGGATCATTTTGTATCTCTCCAATTCTAACTTTCTAATCAAATTATACTCCCAAAAAATAACAAATAAACCAGTCCACGTACTTCTAAGCGGTAGTGTGTAGCGTACGTTGTTTCAACTCTTTGATTCCGAGCAAACCCGAGGAATAAACATTCGAATATCACCTCGACCTACTTTCCAACATTTTAAGGAAAACGAATGGCCGGCTTGTCACCGTTAGTTTTGAACGCAGAGCGGGCTGACAAGAAGGAGAGGATGCGCCCTATTGGGCAGAGCGCATTAATTAGAGCATTTCCAGGGAATCCCGTGGCGCGACGGTGTTTGCATACATTGTGCACCTTCGGTCTTGCTAACAGGGACTAACCCGGCACACTGACGAACCCTATTATTCTATGTGCCAACCGTGTCTCTGGGGCTGTTAAGACGACCCCGACTCTCTACACCTAACGTTCAAGCAGCGTTCACCCCGCGCCTCCAACTGTCGCCCATTCTACTCGTGAATACACTATGTAATTACGATCCATCCAACCATTGTAATCCGATGATTTTGTAGTGGATACAGATGTGGTGAACACTCATGATCGTCGTTGCTCCATCAGCGAAAGCGTCTACAGTGCTGACGCGTAATTGGTTCTTCGAATTTTGGGTTGACTGTACTTCGTGCAGCTACGCTACGTACTTGAACGACGTAGGGTAGTTGATTTTGCTTCGATGGCTTGTTCGATGGGGGATCTTTGTGTCTGTTCTAATTGCTATTTTGGGAAGTTGACTCGGTTCTATGGGTTTTGGCTCTCCGTTGGTTACTTCCTGTACACTGGTGCTGGTTGTTGTTAATTCGAGGAGATGATTTGTTTGCCACTGTAGGTAGGAGGTAAGTGACACGAGCGAAGACGAACGATGCTTATAATGGAGCGTAATATGAACCGAAGAAAGATGACGGCTTCTGAAGATGACGATAAAGTCGAAAATGTCGTATTTCTGGCATAAATTTGTAAATTATGGGATAAAAACAAATTTCAAAAGCTATCTTCGTTTTACAACAAATTTTAATCCTTGTGATATTTTCATGTTTCATTATCGTTGCTAATATCCATATACGCGCATTTCATGTAACGTCAAAACCTATTAAAAATGTGTACGTATATTATATTACTTGCCAGCTTTGATTTGTTTTAGCAGCTTAACGATTTGTAGTTTATTCCACGAGGATAAAAATAAAGTGGTCAAATAATGGAACTATATTTCAATTTCACGATCATTTTTTGATAAAAATAATCATTTCCATAAACGTTTACTTCTTTACGATGTTAAAATTTAATTGTAAGTTGGGCTTCTTACTTGTCACGTAAACGTACGAACGTTAAGTATATTTTATCGCATATTCAGAAATTAGAAAAATGAATTTGACGTGAGAAATTAAAGTATCTTGCAATATTTTAAAACAAAGTGATTCAACTGCGACTTATTCGAGTTAATATTAAATTATCCTGAAATATCCACAAATCATTGTCAATGATATACATGTATTATTGTTGGAACTCGATTCTATGGCTGTCTCCTTGACCTGGTTTTGTCATAGTCGATATCCAATTAACCAGTTGTGCTCAAAATTAACCAAAACTGGTTGATCGTGACCGCATTAGCGAAATTAATTCGTGGCGACAAGTTTCAGGCATCGTATCTTTTCTATTATGAATTAAATTTAATTTGATTTGGATATGGATAGAGCTGCGTTTAATTTTAAAAAGCTCACGTATTAAGATATAAGATACAATACGCCTACATTTATGCTTCTCTGTTTAACCCCTTCACGGTGTATTCAGAGGCAGATTCGAACGATCCAACAATTACAGTGGTAGGAATTTCGTATCAATATTTATTATTTATAAAAAATTATGAGCACGTGTATTTTATATCTGATATGGGGAACACAAGAAACGAAAATAAATAATTATTTTCTAAATCATTAATTTTCAATTCTCCGTTACTTTGTTACATTGTCAAAGGATTAATATACATCGAAAACCATGGCCTATAAGTATTCATACACATTCTTACTCATCGTTTTAATCAAAATTTAATCAAAATTTAATCAGAACTTATAATAAAGTGCAATATAGGTAATCAAAACTTATAAATAAGCTGTACTGTGTACGCGTAATTATACAAGTTACAACAAATTCCCGAAACAAAATTCTCAAAGTCAAACTCCGTTGAGAGAGATGAGATATTTCAAATTACGATAGAACTCTTTAACAGTTCATAGAATATTGTTCCCGCGTTCTGACATAATGGAACGTTCGCCGTCGATAACAGTCGCTTTAATACACGAATAAATTTCCATGGGGACTGATCGCGGTAACCATTTCATATTTCTGACAAATGGTCGAACGGTATCGTATTATTTGAAAACATGAAAAATATCTTCGGAGATGTCCTCGATATACTGTATGTGAAAACGTCTAGTATGTAAATGTACACAACACGCTGTAAAGTACTCGATATCCATGGGCGGTATCGTTCTCTAATAATTAACGAGCTCGCGGTATGGTCATGGAATCGTAGTCTAAATTACTGCACTTACCTACCTAAACCGCCCATTAAATCTACACAGAAACCTGTATTATTTTAAGCACAGCCTGTTGTGATCGATATGAACAACGTACGCCTGGTGCATAAGTATCGGCTTTAGCCTGATTTGTACACTTTGTTTAAACGTTCACCGAATTCCCAATTATACGCTTAGCTTTTTCTTGTAATCGTTGTCGCTGCCCTTGACATATTTTCTGACCATCATCAACTTTTAACTGAAGATTAAAATAGGAATAATGACAAATGTTTTTCATGGGTAGTTGGTTTATGATGTGGAACGTTTGCAAAATTTGACTCTCTCCCTTGTAGATAGTTCGTTGCATTTATAGATAGTTGAAAATAGGGTGGGTTCAGTTATATAATTTTAAAGTTTAGTTTTATTTAGCTTTATTTAGTTAGAGTTTATAGTACAATGGAATAATTGCAATAATTTATCATCGACTAGGTAAGAAGCTTAATTTGTATGCTACATGTATTATTATTTTGTTCTTGTAAGAAAATAAATTAGGAAAAGGAATGTTATTAAGAAGATCATAAGAAACAGAAGGTACGTATATTTAAATATACATTATTATGCTACTTATTTATTAATATAGAGATCAATAGTAGATACGTGTATGCCTTTATGATAACCTTTTCTGTTTTATTTTAAAAGAGTTCTGTTTCTCCATTATCATTATTAGTAGCTTGTTATATTATTTAGGTATCATTTTTAGATTAAAATTGGAATATATGTACTTTCAATCTTCTTCGTCTATTTTTCTCCTAACTAATTTCTAACGTACATATTAGTCGTTTAATACTTTTTTTTACGAAAAAGAATGATTTTTCGTTTAAACGTAATTAAGCAAATCAGTATAATTTAATCCGTAGCTTTGGATCATGTCTGGCAATTGCCTACGCAGTAATTCCATTTACTTTGATGCCGTCTATTGTCTCATATTTGTCTTCTAAGCTTAGATCAAATATACCCAGTGGAATAGGCTTGATGTTATCGTACCAGAAAATTAGCCAAAATGTTCTCCGAGTATTGAACCGGAATAAGATCTACGGGCACACACTGATTCAATTAACGATTAGCTTTAGCGAGCTTTCTGCTAACTGTTTATTAATTCGTCGAATAAATTCAGATGAATGAAATAGGATTACGCGCGGAACTATTTAGTTTGAACCGATCAGGATATCATTTATACTACTTTGTTTTCATTTACATTCTGTTGACGTTCTAAAGTAAATTGTAAAATAGTAATCAGAAAGAAATTCTAATATTAAGACTGAAATAACGTCAGCCTTAGCAAAAACAGGTTTTAACAAAGATAATGTTTATTTTCTACAATAATATTGTATCTAGCGATATAAAGGAGAATCAGTTTCATGGTTCGCGTTACTGAACTCGTTTTTACAACTTGGTCGCCAGACATACTTATACATGCACACGCTTCTTTACAACCTTTTGCTTTATCTCGAAGCCCTTAAACAAAGTCGCGAAGGATGTAAAGATAGACAGTGTTGATATATATGAATAATGTGATATGTCACGTTGACATCAGATAAAGGGCTAAATGGCTCGACAAGAGCCGACAGTTAAAATTGTAATTAGCTATATATAGGAAAGTAGTGGCGCAGGTTTGAATAAAAAATTAACAATGAAATGAAAGATATAGTTCCTATTGAAGCAGAATTTTAAACGTTGCATGCTATTTAAAATGATCTGTTATCGTTGTAACCGATCAAGAATTATAGTTCCCTAATTATCAAAAACGTCTTAAATATTTATGATGGAAGTATCCGAGCTTTTGCTAGTTGGTATATTGCTTAATAATTAATGTTCTTCCAGTTTTATTCTCGTTACATATTCATAAGGACGTCCACAGGTAGATTTCACGATTAATCTGTTTATGTTAGTAAACTTTCTTCCTATATTAATTATACTAATACAGGTTATTTTATTTCGGTGTAAATAACAGACGCGATTAAAATACACTAGCGAAGCTATGGAAATTTTATTTCGATGCTTTAGCGACTAATTATTCGTTGTATTTCAGATTGCAATCTTTTTCATTTTCGTAATTGACGCAGAGACCAAAGAATACAGCAGATTAGGAGTTTAACCCTGCGGGATCAACCGTGAATCGCTTAAAATAAAAGCTTGTACGTTTGAGTTTCTATTCTTTCGAATTTATTAATTTGACTTAACTCCTGTTACTCGCCTACAATTTGATTATGGTCGAGAATTAAACTAGAAATTCGCCTGTTCGCCTAATATTTCATTACCTCGAGCCACGTTCCACGACAGGGAAGAAGTAGCCTTTTGGTTCCGAGATGCTGATGAACGTGTAGCGAATACAAAATGTGAGCCGCGTGCCGCGTACGATTCAGAGAGGCGACCAACTCTAGTCGGGGATAATCGACAGTGTCTGATGTCCGGAATGGCCCGTAAATAATTGCGGATCGATGGCTGCGAAGTGACACGTGGAAGCAGCCAATGGACGCTGCGGATACGCTATGAATGTTGAAAGAGACGTGTATCGAGCGTATCGGGTGTATGTTGGAAGGCGAATGCGCCGATTGCGTGTGTCACTCCGTTTCATCGATCGTTCCGTCGAAGAAGAAGTGAAATCGACGGTCGAATATCTCGTCAAATGTTATAGATCACCCGTTTATGACATCGCGTCGCCCGACTTGACTTCCATAAAAATGTGCCACCTTTCTCGCAATACGTGTCGTTCGACATGGGAAGACGAGTTATTTGCTTCTGCCGATATTTCTTCATCACTCCGATTGGATTTCACGATGGAAACACCGTAAAATTAATTTCCGCGCACCTACATATGTTTTCCGAGGTTGTTCAATTTCTGTTGTGATCGATTTAGAAACAGTTCGTCGATAAAATTGGCGTACTATTTACGACAAATGACGAAGCACGAAATTAGAAGATTTAATTAGTGTTAAATGTGATGGTGAATTTAATATAGAGTTTCTATAGCGCGAAAGCCCTACAAAATTAAACAAGACTGTTGAAAAGGTAGTTGAGTTCTTAATTAAAAATTGAAGCGCAATTGAAAGAATTCATAGGAATATTTGAAAGCTTTCTCACAGACAATTTTAAAGTTCATTTTATTCTTCGATTCACGCTATTAAAATTAATATTATGCCAGTTGTTTCGTTTATAAATTAGAAGTTTATAGCCGTAATAACTTGACCGAAGTAATAATTGTTATATGATTATGATAAACGCAGGAAATTAACTGAAATAATCTTTACAGACGAAAGTTAATCTAACTTTTAACTGATAAACTTTCGCATCTGAAATAATCATATAATAAGATTTTGGATAGGTAATGTGTGACGGTTTAGCTATAACATTAACATTAAAAAATCATACGCCATAAGACAGAATTATAACTATCGGGATTAACGATCAATTAATTGAGAGAAGATAGAAATTATCGAAGGTATAACTGTAAGTTTGTGCATAAAGTAATGAATTATCGATTTCAATAAAATCAAGAACGCACAAAATCAATTTTAACATTCGACTTTCGGATATCTGGAAATAAAATAACTTTATATCGAAAAATATTTCTCGCCGAATACATTTTGTGTATTTCATTCGCGTATGATCATTTTAATTAAAGCAAACGTTGGAAATTTTTCACTAAATGTTCCAATGTTTCATAATTTTTTATTTCGTCGTACATTTTAAAGTGCGAAATGATTAAAATGTTTCTTGCAATGTATACGACTATATACATATATGATTTAATATTACATGCTGAAATTTCACATTATTAAAATTATTTTCTCTGGAATCCAATCATGTTGTAGGTTTTAATGATTGGATGAGTAATGAAATATCTAAAGTCGATTGAATATTCGACAATATGCAAACTTCTTAATTTGAAATTGTTTAATGGTCTCACTAATTGTACCAAACAGTGCTGTTGATAACATATATAACTTATGTGAATGAAGATGTTGCTAGATCCGATTAATATCTCGAAAAATTGTCAATTAAAAATTTTAAGTCTTCTTATTATTTTTTACGCTAAATGTTTGGTTTCTATTTATGTATAAGAATTTATTTGCTAATTCGTCTACTTACGATATGATTTATTTTAACGAAAAAAATCCGAAATTATATCTATATGTATGTTTACGACCAAACAATTCGTATACATATTCGAGGAATAAAAAATACGTAAGAGCAAGACACATTATCGATTCACCGGATTACACGGTTTCATGGTTTTCCATTCCCTTGCCATCGTTGTTATCAGTATCAGTCTATCCCTCATCCGCAGTTCCACGGAAAGTCAGCTCCAGGCGTTGTTCGCGGACGCAACGCGAATCGTCTCGACCGCCTCGTTCGCGCTCGTTCTATTTTTACGGGCGGCTACGATCATTTTTTACGAGCCATTCGGTGCCACTCTCGTTGTCCAGAACCCATCCGGCGTGCAGCACAGCCACTCGTCGATGCAGCCCTAGTCGAGGATTCGCAACGAGTAGGCGCTCGAAGTTTCGATCGACAGAAGGGCAGAGGAGCGGAAACGAGCAATCGAAGACGGTTCGTCGCGGGAAATCTTGCCGAAAATGTGCATCTGGACGCTTTCCGTGAACGTCGTAAAGCGACATACGAAAGAACGATGGGTTAGGATGAGAAGGGAGAGGAGCGGTGTGGAAAAGTTTGGATTGAAGTTTCCGCGCGTATGAAAAGTTAAGCACTGTCACTCGCATCGTAGCAATCTGCGGTAACAACTGCGGGCCCGCCATCGTTTCCCCAGTAATTTTCCACGGCCACATTGTACGCCGAGAGGATTTTAGCAAAATGTCGACTTGCACGAAAGAATCGCGCAGTAGATTTCGCGATAGTCTCCAGCAGCCATGATTGCAGGAATTGATGGAATATTATCGACGATGAATGGATGAAATGGCACCGTGATGCACGGCGCGATAAGTTAACCATTTTTGGAAAATGGAACTGCGAGATCACGAATTTTATTGAACATAAGAAATGCCGAATAACCTTACGATTGTTAGATTCGATAAATAGTAAGCAAGTATCTTAAGAAAGCTCGATGTTCTTTCTTCAACAACTTTTCGCGTCTAACTACAAGCAAAACTAGTACCTTTTGTTGCTATGCTTGCAATTTTATATCCTCGTCGTTCCTCACTTAAAAACTACCCGTATCGATTATTTCACGAAAACGTGACAGGCAATTCTAATGTCCTAACTGAGGATCCATCTTTGCCAAATATTTGCAAACTCGCGATCCAACGCGAGTTCATTTGCAAGAAGACTAATAGGGGGTCATGGGATCGCTGCAAATTTCGTAACGACAACCACTTGGAACAAACGTAATTTCTTACGTGGCCAGGTAGTAACGAGGTTTGAAAACGTGACAGCAAGTCAATTAACGCGTAATTAACACTTGGCTAGTACGACGATTGAACCTGTGGAATTACGTTCTTCCGTTCGAATCGTCGCACCCTCGACATCGCCTCGCGCAATTTGCGTCTTCGCGCAGAAGCACAAGCGGCGAGGATTCGTTTCCTTTGGCCTGAGTGTGTTTCGTGTTAGAAATACGACGGCACATGTTAACCAAACGAGCTGTTGAAACGCCGTTGGTACACACGATGCACGTCAGTCGAGGTAAGTGGCGAAGAGTACGGTTGAGTATAGTTTGAATACAAGCCTTCGCCGTAAACGGGACATAGAATAATGGCAACGCCTGATATACGATAAGCCTAAAGCTGGCAACTTGGAAAATTACAAACGTCTAACATAGCAACGTCAGTCATACAATGCAACGCTCCGAGCTCGATTATGAACGCTTTGAGGCGTCGCATCGACGGAAAAGTTTCGCGCAAAGTGGTAGATTTGATCGAGGAGGATCGTCGCGGGGATGACTTATCAAAAAGTTTTCTCTTTTGACCGTTAAGTGGCGGAGATCGTTCTTCAAACCAATTAGGGGTTATTATGTTTCATAACTGTTCAGTGATTTTGACGGAAATTTGACACAGAACTATTTCCGATAATAAATGCTTTTGTCTAACGTATTTTTAATTTAACGTATTATATAATATGTATAAATATTTTCGTATTTCGATTAAAGATTGGCAAGCAAGACGATAAAATGGGAATTTTTACGAATAAAATTAAATAGTTACATGGCAGTTAAACGGAAAAAGTTGCCACGTATGCGATTTTCATTCTAGACATTTCCCGATTGATGCGTGAGTCTCTGAGACTTGACGTGAAAAAGTGGTTCGCCTATCAAACGTCGATAAAACTGTTCCGAGCCAATCTTGAAAATAAACACAGAAATAGTGATAGTAAGTATTTCTCTTGTTAAAGATTTCGAAGCATAAAAAATGTTGATAGTATAACGAGTTAACAACGTTATTATACAAGTTAATAATTCTCTAGCGTTCAATCCCGACTACTGAGCCCTTTATTGCAATAATTTATTAGAAATTGTAAATTACAGACTTGTCTTTTGTACTTTTATAATTTTACATAAAATAAGATAATAGGGTAACTTCTAAGTATCTAAATATCTTTTACCGACCACATCGAGTTATGTACAATAATTATACGCAAGAAATATACTTCGTTTTCCGTTATTTCTTCCATAGTTTAACATTTTGCTTCATCCTTTTCGAAAATTAAAAATTATATGTTAAAGAAACTTATGTGACCTGTCATGACACCTTATAATAAGTGTAACTAGAGTATAAGTGGAACTAGAAGAAAGTTGTGTGGAAATAAAGTTAATAAGATAATAAAATTAAAAAGGTACGTATGTATAATACATCGCGTGATAGATATTATGCGATGTACGTGTCTGTCGTATTATAAGAAATATATATAGATATATTGGCACATAGCAACGTCATGTATTTAAGGTATCATCCATCAAAAATCACCTGAAATAGAACTGAAACCAAAAACATCGAGCTACTATTTCTCCTATAACCGCGTGTCGTCTGACACTATGACCTACTGCAATCAACTTTCGAATCGGTCGTTCCACCCAGACAAATGCATTAGAAAGGCGGCTGAAATCCACGTGACCTTTGAACTAGTCAGTAATTCTGCAATTCTCCGTTGGAATCAGACACAAAGGCAGAACACCGACAAACAGAGAATGTGTAGGTTTGCCCGTGTGATTTGAATTTCAAAATGAAAAAACGTATACCTTTCAGAAACAGAGAGACGAAATCAAATCCAAAAGTGGGTGCAACAAAATGACAAAAAGGGTGGGAAGGAACGAAAAGGTAGGTGTATGACACAGAAACGTATACCTGAAAAGTTCGTTAAGAGAGAGAGAGGGATCCTCTTTCGACTCGACGAGTCGCAACGAACCATTCATTTTCCAGGATGTTAATACAGGACTACGTGCGGCGAATTTCAGCCAGTGGCTGGAAGAGAAAGGCCGACTTTTGACGTTGCGTGGTCGCCGCCGGGAAATTAGAGGGAAGAGACGCACGAGCTGGACATAGCTGTTTCGTAAGAACAATTTCCAACAGGTGCTTACGTTTAGAGCTATTAATTTATGAGATGAGTATTCAGGCGAGTATTCGGATGATTACGTAGCCACTAGAGTAGCCGATATTTACCTAAATACTCAGGCAAGTGAGATATCTGAAATGTCACGGATAAAGTTGTCAATAATCTCGATCATTTTCGATTAATACAGATGTTAATTTACTTCGACTCAAGTAACTTAATGAATTTGAGTAAGGCTCAGCAACTGTGTTTTATAATGTGACATTTTATGGTTTACTAATTACGTATGTGTATATATATATTTATATACGTCGAGTAAGTATCGTCTCGTATATATAGGAAAAATTCCTAAAAGGATTTTATACGTCGCTTTAACATTTCTCAATCGCTACTTGACTTTTTAATTTATAATCTCACTATACCAGTCGCACCGCGACTACCGTACATAAGATACCCACTTAAAATCAGTAGCTGCAACGCAAGCTGCATGAACGCGATCGGCGAACACACGCGAGAACGGAGGCGCGCGCCGGTAAATGGAATTAACAAGTCAACCAGCGCGTTGCTCTTCGGCCACTTTACTTCTTGAGATTCCAGTTAATTTATACAAGTGCCGCTTTGCGATGCAGTTACACAGCGAACAGGGTTACAAGTTAGCTTTAGTTTCGGCCTGACTGGGTTCTTAGGCGAGCGCCGACGAAGTCTCGCTCGCGAAACGAGCGAGAATGTTTGAAGGGTGCTTCGCGTTTCGCGTTCGACGAAACGCTTAATTTTGCAAAGACAGCTAGCGCGGCATGATGCGTCGTACGACGCAGCCAGAGTTTTGGCTTATTATGCAAGAGATACGGTTAATTGCAACGTGACGTTGCTGAGAGCCGTTGAAAACGAGCCGCGTAACGATTGTCTGCCCAGGGATCGCTTCAGTTTCGGCGGTTTGACACATTCGTCTGAACAAGTTACGCGTTATTAAAATCAGCATGGTTAAACGATAGTATAGTCTAAGTACTTACGAAAATCTAGAAACCATTACAAAGGATTGAGGATAACGACGTGAAATTGGAATTATATGGTTATAACGTTATTCTGTTAATTACGTTAAACAGGAAGAAATTTGCTATAAATCACGTACGAATTGATCGAGCGAACGTAAAATTAAATAATTTGTAAACTAAATATATTTTTCCCGTAACTGTTATATACATTTTCGAATTTGCTTTAAACAATATCCTTGGCAATAGAACTATAATCATTTATTACAATAATAAAAATATAAAATAATTAAATCTAATTAAACTTCGTTATTATTTGATATTCGCAAAACAGTAATTGTCATGTTATGTTCGTGTTGTGTTTACCAGCCACGCGCGAAGGACAGTCGCTCGTTAATCATTATTTTATCGATTCACTTTCTTACGCTAATTCGTCCGAAACTATCAATCTTACAAGCCGCGACAACACAGTCTCGTTAAAACGACATCGTTAATTGAATCCTCTCAACACAACGGCTTAACAACCGATCCCTTAGTCCAACCCACTTCGAACGGCATCTGTCAAATTTTAATCGATTACCGTCGAGTCAACCTTCTCCTATCCAATAAAATCTGCAGATCTACCAAGTTTAAAAACAATTTCTAACTTGGTGGCTCGAAAAGATTTCTGAATACAGATTAGAAGACTGAAAAGAAAATGATTCAAACATACATATATATAAATATCATTGGCTTTTTACAAAATACATGTATTTCGATCTAATTGTTCCTATCGCGATGATTTCATATTAAAATATACTTTTTCTCAGCTATCGGGTAACATCAAGATCAGGAAACCGATAAAAATGGACTTATCGCGTTTTTCTTTGTCAATCTTCGATTTTAATCGTTCGATAAAAAATTTAATTATTTGCTTTTTGTGTGAGTAATTACGATAGTCTGGACAATGGACGTTCTATCGTATTAACAAAACCTCTATAAAAATAAAAGGGTAGAGAGACCAAGTTGATAGAAAATAATCGGAAATCTTCTATCGTAAACTACGAGATCGGTTCTCTCTCGAAATCCAGGCCAATTTCGTGGCTCGAAATTGAAACGATCGCCGCGAGAAGTGATGCGTATAAATTTCGATGTCGTCGTTGACCAGTCGTCGAATTCTCGGGAAAAAAGGGAATCGAATCGGGATCGTGGCCATCCTAATGTCTTTATCTAACGCCTGGGGCAGTCACAGTTGAGGCGTGAACGAAAAAATGCCGTGGAACGATCCATTAGACGTCACAGAACCTGTTCCCAAGGGACGAAATCGCATGAAAAACTCAAGAGTCACTCCAACCGAAAGTTACGTCTTATCGATTCGCTTTTTTTAGCAAAGCTCGATGGGGCTATGATTAATAAACGGTTTCTTCTTGCTGACTGTAAATAAGCCTGATCGTTGTAGCGATTGGACGCATTTGGGTTTTTCGAATTTGTTGCTTTTGTACGACAAGGTTAAATTTTTGACACATGCCCCGAGACGATAGTCTTGGCGATTTCAGTGGATTTACTGCGATATTTACACATAATTACAGTATACGTAACATTACATAATTATCTGCATTCGAACGAATAAACAGACAGATAGATTCGACAGACAATAAATAGTTTCATTTACTCAAATATTAATCAAGAAATTGTCAGCCTGTTTCGATACGAGAATTGTCCCATATTTATTTGGCTGCCTAATTATATAACTCTTTCGACACGAGTAGCTTCTTTTTGCACTTCAAATTATCAAAACTATTTTTCCAAATACTTCGAATATTTCAGTCTAAGCAGATCTGATCATTTTGAGTTTGTGTAAAATAAATATCTATATCTTTATTATTCGCAAACTAAGCATTGATCTGTCATGGAATTGAATATAAATATGTTCAACTAGTACTCCTTTCTTATTGTTTAAGTAAAAATTTATATCTTGTATTTTAGTAAATTTTGTTCATAAATATGTAGAGATATTGCTATGATCCAAAATGTATGTTATTTGAAAATTAGTTGGATTTAAACGAAGAAATTTTTCGCAGTGAGAAAGTAGCAAAAGAACAAGAAAGTAACAATTAACGGAACAAAAGGTGAGTAGCTATTGTTACGTGTTATATAGTTATGGCTCCGTCACTTTCTGTATGTTACTCCTTCTGTATATGTAAGTATACGTTATTGCGCTGTTATTGATGGTATTCTTGCATGGAGCGACAAGAAATATGAGGTTAGCTGTTGTCGTTGTAGTAACGAGCTTTTTATGTTTGTTGAAAATTGAACGTTACTTCACCTTTTACTATGTCGCGTTTAAAGTTTAAAGCAACATGTTTAAAGCCAAGAAAAGAACTTCTGCTGAAATTTCAATCAATAATAAAATAATAACAAAAACCGAGACGTAGTACATGACAGACGATTTTAACAGACAATCAAATTTGTTACTTATTCTCGTATGAGAAGAATTGTTGTATCCCTAACTATTCTCTATTATCGACTTATAAAACTTTAGCGCGACTCTTACGAGAACCAGCAATCCCCTTGTCCTTGCATTATTCATTCCAGGAAAACGTGATTTCAATATTTCTGGCACAAGTGGTACCATCGTATATATTATTTTAACTACTTACTATATTTAATAGAACTTGATTCTAACGTTAATAGGACGTTAAAATTTGCAACAGAATAACACAACGAAAATTACATCTAGCGCTAGACGACGTAATGTTTTAGAAATTAAAATTTCGCGACACGTGAAATCTACCCTTGGAGGATTATTGATCGATAAAGGAACTGCTGATAGTTTTATATATATATATTCACGTACGACACGAAACGTCCCTTGATGACTCAATTTCCATATCATCGATCAGTCATGAAACGACTCGTGACTAATGGTAACTCTAATCATTTCGTAATAATTTAGCCGCGCTCCGTTTTCGTCCTCCATTTCCGCGTTGTCCTTTTCTAGACCACTCTTCAGCCACGAGTTAACAGCATGAAAAAGGGTAGTAACACGTCTGCCGGAAGCTACAACGGAACTGCAACTTAACACGCGATACTTTCTCATTTTTATTAAATAATTCAGCTCCAGACATAATCGGCGACGTTCATCGAACTCGTAAACTCTTTTTTTATATTGGCCAAGATGTAGGAAGGTATCCATTTGATTCAGTTGCGTGTATACTCGTGACGAAAGCAATAGAAAGAAATGTATCACGTCATGGTTCTTTTTGTCGGCCGTGTGCCAGAGTCATTTCGAGACTGTAATTAAAAATCAGTACATTCTATTAATAGGTAATTTTTTCCTATTCTTACACGTTTATCAAATCTCAAAACGAAAGAAAAAGAGAATCGCGCTAATACCTCGTTTTTAAACATTTTAAAGCTGGTGTATCGATGTTTTCTCATCTAGGAACCCGACGTTTTTGTAATAATTTCTTTTTAATAACGTCATCCCTTTATTACAGTTCTAAATCGAATGTATTCGTTAAATTTTGAATCACTGTCAGTTGATATTTCAAATGATATAATATAACAATCGCATATAATATAATCACTTCCGAAAATGATTGCAAGTATAAATAGTACTGAAAGATCGCAAAATAAATTTAATACTATGCAGTCAGTCATCAGAGATATATATATATATATATATATTGATTCTTGTTATTTGAATTAATCCACAATTATTATGTACTCGCAGCTACTCTTCAGATATTATGCGTAATAACGGCATAGCCTTTATCGTGCCATTATCGTAGATTCATTTGCAGAGAGCATGACCAATACGCTTTTTACATCTGGTATATATGCATGCATTATTAATGGTACAAATAAATGCATGAAATATACGTATATGACGTAATATACAGTATACAATAATATCAATATTAATTAAAGTATTTATATTCAGGGACCATCACATTTCCGATTCAAAACTTTTTGTTAAATCCAAAATTTGCAAGCATACTGTTATACGCAGAATGGTGTAGAGTCAGTTCATACTCGCGTAGCAGTTTTCATTCTAAAAATTTAATTGCCGAGTAATGGATGCACACTTCTGGGTTATGCAAGTATAACGTGCTTCGAAATCGATATTTTATACCAGTTTTATCATAGATACTGAAAGCAACGTGTCAGTTTGAGATCAACCAGTAAATTGAGAAACTGTGACACCTAAAGAAAGAAGCACTATCCGTTAATCACATCCTCGACTTCTTACAGTCTCTTGTCAAAACATAAAACAAACCTATAACGAATAATTTCATTGTTAAGTCATCCCGAGCAAAACTGAAGAAGGAGCAGAAAAATATGCTGCTTGTGAACGACGTTAATTAAATCTCACTATAATTACGCTAAGTGGGCAACGTTCTTTTCGACAACGCACCACGTTGCAGAGCTGTCTCACACAGGCGCCGTTGCGTTCGTTAAAACGGAAGCGCCCTTTCATTTCCTGCGCCAGCAAGATAATACGGGCGTTGGAGACGATAAGATGAAGTCGGTCCAAGAAAAGCGCGCGGTAAAGAGAGCTGAGAGAAGGGAAAAGAAAAGTAATTGGAAGCTGCTAATGAAGTTTACGCTTGTAACTATAAAGTTGAGCGGCTTCCTTGCCTATTAGCGATTGGATTAGCCTGTGAGAAAAAGGAAAGGCTGTAAGGGGAGAGATAACGAGGGAAAGAGAAGGAATGGATCACAAGGAGGATCGGTGGGTGGAGGCCAGACACGCCGGAATCCGGATGCAGGAAAAGAAAATTAATTTCTTATTCACGGCACGGTGCCGCATCGTCGCAATTCGCTGCCTTTAATAACGACCGTTGAGACTGCGACGGAGAACGGAAACTCAAGCAAATTCGACGAAGACGCACAATAGTCCGACGAAAGAGAAAAAAAAGAGAATTGTGGAAACCTAGGCCGTTACTTCTTTTTTCGGATTGCTTTTAAGAGGCATGGCAGCCAACGGTGGCTTGGCTTCTGTTGGCCAATGAAATAAATATGATTACGATGCGATGTCTTCGGCTTTATACGTGCGCTGAAAGGGATAGCATCTACTGAAAAAGAAAACAGGAATAGTAACAGAAGTTCCAATCCTGGTACAGGGGGTCGAGAGAAGCGTACGGGATAATCTTGGTTTCTCAAATTAATTATGCAAACCCTGTGGGAGTTTGACCTAGCTTGAGAGTAGCCGCGAAGTTTCGTACCCCTAGCAACTTTGTTTTGAGTTCTTATGTGGTTCACGATCCGTTTTTTTTTTTTTTTTGGACTAGGAAACGTCATTGACGCGGAGACATCGCTTTCTCGGATTTCAAGTATTGATCTCTTTGAATCAGGAGCAAGTGATGGATACAAGTTCTATGAAAGTTTTGGACGATATTGGTTTTCTAATAGCGACGAGATACGTATATTTTACAATACGGTTCTATAGCACATGCTGTTATAAGGAAATGAATCTTCGAATATTCCTTTCAACGGGTGTTCCACTGGATCTTAAACTGTATTTTAGATATTTTATATATCTTCGTATGTTATACACATATTATCTGGATCGTCAAAATCGCAGAGTTAGTCTTTATAATCGCTTACGATTAATATTTATACTTTTGCATAAATTTTACACCACGAGTGCATAAAAATCCACAATCTAAATATTATTTTAAAGATACAATAAATATCACAGGACACGATACTATGTTGTTAACGCTAGACATCATTCTGGTTGTAAAAATATAATTAATTTAAAAACAATCTACTCGAATTGTAACGCGAGATTTCGCGTCGATCCAAGAAGGTTTAAGATAATAACTTCATTCCCCACGGTCGCACAAGAGTGAAAAAAGTGACAAACGTTGGCCACGCCGGTAGATAAACGGCCGAAAGGATCGGTTTGACAAGTTGACGCGTCGATACATTCGGTGACTACTTCCATTTCCGGTCGGATTTGGATTAAAATCACGACACCTATATTTCTTGTTCACGCCGGATACGTTACTAAAAACAAAAGAAAATAAAAGCAATAAAAAAATTGCTATGGAAACACTTTCCGGCGGAACGATCCACCGATATCGGTACGCTTATTTTCTTCGCGCGTTTCGTAAAATTATCGCCAGCATATTTTACCTTGTACGGACACCACAACGGAAACCATGATTCTCGCATAAACGCTCCGAGATATTGTTACCGGCGGACTATACAATTTACCGGTGGCAACATATTTCGGCTTGAATACAAGTTAAATTAAAAGTTGAAGCAACTGCCTGAGTGAACGAACGAGGAGAAATATATGAAGATTGCGGCGGTCTATGTATTGGTCGGTTCACTTTGTACTACTTGCGAATTGCACGAGTGATCTACGATATTCGTGTATCGTTAGAATACATATTTGCACGTTTCGGAAACTTAATTCGCTATCGAGTGGGAGCGCTTCCGTTCGCGAGATTAAATCATGTTTATTTGTAGATGGGAAAGGTTTGAAAATTTTGTAGAAGCAGCATTGTGTTCGCAAAAGTATTAATAATTAACAGATAGTAATAATCATTCTGCAAATTAATTCAATATTCATTCTGCAATTTGTCGTTATTTTTGTTTCATATATAATATACAATATTCAAGTAGCAGTTTATACTAAATGGTTTAAAATTCATCAATTAAATATACATAGATGTTACTTCCTTAAAGATCGATATTCCTACATATATATCGAAAAACACGACATAAGGGACAGAAAAGAAGAACATAAAATGTGTACATTTAGTTCTGTAAGACATATCCTTAATATACAAAAGTAAACATTAATACATACTACAATAGGAAAGAAACGGATGTAAAGTTAAAAAGATGCCCTATACGAATGAAAAATTTGATTAAGAAACTTATTCGATATCATGCAATGCGTAGCTTTCATATACAAAATGTCCCATATTTCTCCTGTGAAACGAGGTTAGCACATTTTACAAGTAAAAATAAAAAAAATAGATATACCATACAAAAATAAACCATAACGAAAAATCAAGAGATTTTCATATTTTTCTCGGAATTTTTAAAAAAGTTCCCTATTTTTACTCACAGAATGTACCAACATTTTGTAAAAGAAAGCTGGGACAATCTGTATATTGTCAATTTTTTTTCTGTCAATTTTTCAAATAATTTCTATATTAAACTCGAAGCCAATGGGAACTCTTTCAACGATAAATCGTGAAATCGATTTTCATTGAAGTAATCGTAGCCACGAATGAAGCAGCAATTGTATTACCTATAGATTCTAATACAAACAGTCTTCGGATATTAACGCAGAAAACTCGACGGTTCTGCAACCACGGATCGTCGAGTAGATTCTAAGCCGCAAGGAGAATGAAAGGATAATGCCTGCGGCACACAGGGAGCACATTGTTTCCTGCCTCTATTATATATCTCGGAAAGGATTGGCCCATCTGGCATGGCCATTTATTGAGATCCGTTTCCGGTTCGAGCGCACGTGAGACCTTGATCTGAATAATGATTGCCCTAATCTCTAGGATCGTGCATTGCTGCCGACGGTTGTAATTAGTTTCGTGAACGACGGAACGTTTGAAACTTCGACCGGTGTTCGATTAATTGTTATAACAATTTGACAGGATTGATAGGACATCCGCGCACATTTAAAAAGAATTATCTGCATGTAGTGATTTAAAAGACGATGATGAGAAATCAAGATCTGACAATTCTTTATCATAAGTTTTCATACTGTTGATCGATTATAGTAGTTGATGTGATTGTAAGCAGTCAATGGAAAAAATTAGAGTATATTATCGAAAACCATGATACTGTTTTAATACAAAATTGTCAACGTGATGTTACAAAACTTTCATTTCAAGCAACTTTCGTCTCTCCCATTACGCATATCTATTATACATATTCTGTTGTACATACATGTATTATTCAGTAAGTAATCTTAGTGTCTAAGGATCGTCGACTTTCTATTCAGTGCGACGAGATAATGTATAATAAATTAAGCATTACGAACGAATGTCTCACGAATTCAGCTCCGTTTTCTTTTGTCATTGCAAAGTGCATCCTGCCATTAATTCTAGAAATGGAGGATATTCGTCTCGCCTGGGTATTAAATCACGGCATTACGACGATTAACCCTGGCTGAGGCTAAGTTATAGTTGCTCGGCTCGCGTTTCTCGAGTTTCTGAACGCGGCCTCCACTTCTCTCTAACCCTCTTCTTCTCCCTTTTCTCGCCGTTATCCGACCGTTTCCGTATCAAAGTTCTGTTACGCGGTGAGAAAGGTGACCCAATGTTATCGGAGGTTATCGTCCGTTCAAACTTTGCCCTGGAATTAATCTCCAGCTTCTTTCCTTTCGCCTCGACGATTTAGGGCTAGCCAGAGTGAAAATTGATATACACGAAATGAAATTACTTGTACGCGAACATCGAAGATGTCAAAGACGTTCGCTAGTTCCAACAACATAGTCTACTTTACAGTTTGTTTTATAAGATAATATTATGTATAGGCGATAGACAAGATGCCTTCTTTTTTCTTTTAATTGAGAAGTTGGAATGGTAAACAATGTAAATGTCAGATGTGAAAATCTTCGATAGATACAAAAACTTCTGTTAATTTTGCTACTTACATTGTTTATTATTAAAAGTTTACGGACTCTCGTGACTCGTTACTTTCTCAAATTTAGAAGAGGAGCAAGCAACAAACGACGTGCCGGATTAATTAAATTCATTTGTTTGTCTACTGTATCTTTTTTAGACACTTCCGATTATATCTATACCGCGAATGTTTAACATAATCGTGGGAAATTTTAATCTGAAAAATATACAGAATACATACAATGTAGAGAATTGAAAATAATGACAAAAATATACAAAGTCTCGTTATTTCTCGTTAGTTCATTGCTTGGTCCTTAATTATTAATTAATATACAAATAATCGTTACATAAATAATGATTACAATAAACGTTCGTACAATATTTTCTGTTATTTTCTTCTGTAATGAGAAACCTTGGAAGCTCGTTAAGAGTTATTTTCACTGGAAAAGACGTTTTTGCTCCCTCTTTGCCTTTGGTTGTTCCTCGTTCTTAGCATAGCAAGAGAAAATAAAAGTTTCTACTTTGTTCGCGGCTTGGCCCAGCATATTCGTACGTATACTCGCACGTTGCGCACAACGCTCACCTCTTATCATCAGTATGTATAACGTAGTCGTGGAACAAAGGGATTTAAAGTGACGCAATTCAGAAGTCTCGAATGCATATTCCAAATGAGAAAAAGCTGGACAGTAGTAGTGGAGCTTGCAGCCCGTAATAAGATTCACCGAACGACCGGGTGGCGAGGACGATATTTAAAGAAATGGGGAAGGGGCAACTACTGCTCGTTTTATTAAATCAAACACAAATTGCTCGTATTCTTGTCTTATGTTCTTCTTCTTACTACTTTCATCATACCTTTTGATTTTTAACAGCATGCGTGTGGTATATTAAAGTGGGAAAGAAATTTATAGGTTATAAACATCGAAAGCACGTTGAATCGTAACTTTTATTGCTATAAACGAGGAATCATAATTTTAACTAGCCGATTGTATCTATTTGTAAAAATTACTGGTTCGTGAATTAGTTTTCTTACTAACGATGTTTATTAATATCCTAATAAAATCGTAGTATTAAAAAGTAAGGCCAAATCGCCGTGTATTGACCTTTTCCACGGCGATGAAATAATTCCGCGTGTTCACGCGCGACGCAAACCCAGCAACACTTCACTTCCGTTTATGGATAACCCGTTGGCATTGGTACACTTCTAATTCGCGTCATCAGTATGTATAACGTGGCGGCGTAACAAAGGGATTTAAAACGGGCGCGCGCAATTCAGAAGTCTCGGTTGAATATTCGGTACGAGCGGAAGGTGGACGAGAGGTGGACAAAACGAGCGAGTAGGGAACGATATCCGCAGAACTCAGAGCCGTGGAAACTTGGTAGCCATTCATTATTTCGCGCTCTGGCCGTACGTTGCACCCGGATGGGACCAAGAGATGGGAGAGAGATGGCACGAAGAAGGGTTGCTGAATTAGGGAAAACTGCGCGAGTACGATTACCATCCTCCAATTTACTTCGCCCATGTTTCGCTGCGTCCTCCAGGAGACAGAGAAGAGGCTGGCGGTGTAAAAGAAAGAGATAATAGCGACAGAGGGAGAAAGAAAGAGATTTCGCAGCGACACACGCAATCGCAATGCGAAGTCGCATTCAGGTTTGGTAATTGAAAGCTTAGAGGGTCGAATGTATGTGCCCTTGACGGAGATGGTAACTAGGTACACGCAATAATTTAAGCCGGAATTCGGGATGCAAACGCGAAAATAGTGGAAGATGAGAGCAGTCCAGTTATCCGCTTAGCGCGAAGTGCTTGTGTCAAATCTCACTTTTCATCAATTTTCCAAGCGGGAGCTGGTTCGGTCTCCGGCTGGGTTGCTCCGTATTCGCTAGGGATTTTGTTTTCCAGCTCGACGAAGATCGACTCGATCGACCAAACACTGCCACTTTTATCTCTCAAACCGGTACGAGAATAACGTGTAATTAAATCGCTTTTATCCAAGTTATTACGCTTGTAAAATCTGAGCCGCAACGCTGTTACGTTTGCTAGTGATGAATTTAGAATGCGAAAATGGTCAGTGAGTTCTGTGACGAATTTCTATATTTACGAAATTAAAAGCTGATAGAAATAAATCGATGGTATAATTTAATCCATGCAGAAATAAAATAGAGTTAGGAAATATATTTTAGATAATATAAGATGTAATTCGCGTTCATTTTCACTGCTACCATCGAAGGTAGTTAATGAATTAGAAGCAAATAAATTTGATTAAAGGTGTGTAATTTATATGGATAGAATAAAAAGGATGAACAGAATTACCATGTTTGTAATTATGTTTCGTGTATCACGGAAAAAATGTCATAGCTGGTAAAATCTTGCTATTCAATCACATTTAGCGACACCAAAGGTAATTAATTTGAATCTTATTACATTTCATCACTGCACACTTTGTAAGCTACTTTTAACGCTCCTATTTAATTACAACTAACTTTAATCGAAGTAGTCACGCAACGGTCAAATAGAATATTCACAGCGGAACCTACTTTAGCAAACTTTCGACGAATCTCTTGTATTCCTTCTCTTATTCACGGCTTTAGCAAAGTCTCGATTTATTTAAATTCGAAAGCAGTTCCAACGATGGATATCGATGGGATAATATTCGTAGTTACTGTCGATTCGTTGATCAAATAAGTTTGCTGATAAAGCGAGCAGGACCGATCGAAATTAGTCAAATGTAAAAAGAGAAGGATCGAAGAAAGGGAAACAGAAGATTACAACACAGATAACTATTCAATGTGGAAGAATGAAAAGAAGTTTGGTAGGCGTGGACACGGTGAGATAGTCGAACGATTACGTCCTTTTGGCACGTTTGATTACTGTAAATGGAAATGGAACCTGCAGTATACGAATGATCCGCTTTATCTTCTTTTCCCTTTTTCGCTCTGTTATCCTTTGATTTTCTAATAAATACGAATGTCTCGTGAAACTAGCTAAATTACTTTTTTCTTTTTCCTTTTCATTTAGAAATAGCGACAGTGGAATAAATTGCATTACGATGATGTTGCAGTTCATTTCATATCTCCTGCTGCGCTTTTCTTTTATCGCGTCACACGATTTTATGCGCGATACGCACGTACAGTCTAGCAGAATTGAAATTCGCATGAAGAGGTTTAATTTTGAAATTGTTTAAATTGATATGTTGGTCTTTTGCCAAGCGCGTGAAGAATAGCTGATAAATTTTAATCTATTAAATGGAGCTTTATATAATAATATTGATATTACAAACGATAATACGTATCAGATAATTAACGTGCATTATACAGAAGAAAGGAAAACAAATTCTATTCATTTTAATACTTGTAATAAAACAACAAATCACGTAATGTTATAAGATATTTAAAATAAATATCCTGTCAATTTGCAGTACTCGTGGCTATCAAAAATGCTACAAACTCTCCAAACAACTCAGCAACGTATTCTCTTCTTGTATCAAATCCGCAAATAATATTATTCGTTCGCTTCTAACCCGACAGACGCGACTTGAAAAATTTAAACGCCCAGGAGCAATATCTTTATACCGCGAGGACGTATAAGTGGTTGAGACTCGCGTATCGTTCGCCCGGTCTTAAAGTTATTTGCCCACATCTCAACAACTAATAGAAGAAGACAAATCTGTCGACGTCGTGGAATCAAAACATTTTCCTGTCATAAGACAAGGAACGTTGCTTCTTTTCTTCGTTCGCCATTTTTCATCTCAGCGAATGCGTAGACACGAATCCTGCTAGATTCAATATCTTCCATACGAGATGGAAAAAAGTAACGCAGTGAGAAAGAGCATGCAACATTCCCTGGAGAAAAGTGGAACAAAAACCTCGAATGCACAATTTGATCAATACACTCGAGGGTATAGAAAGATTTACAAAAATATCTGCAATACTTGCTATAGAAAACCAATAGTACGATCATTCTTGTTATATAATTTTTGATTAATAACAAATGTATATTTGCGATTATAATCTTGTAGCTACTATACACATTTCCAGACTGATTTGAAATCATATCTACATGTATAATCATAATTATTGTGCCTTAAAGCGGTGCTGATATAATTTCAAAAAGTTTCAGAAACTTGTAAGCAGCACGCATAATATATTCATGAAAGATTTCTACAACAGTTCAAACACTCTTGTGAACTACTGTATTTCAATACGTATCTTGGCTTACACGTATTTGAAGTTGTATCAGCGATAAGTTTCGAAGAAAATTGCGTACAAACAAGCCTCTCGAGACGATCGTGAAATTTTATCGTTAACGTTGATCATGCTTCACTTTAACAAGCCCGTGAAATACGATTGAGTTAATGGGTTTCTATTAATATCGGTACGCGAGCATCGCATATCACTTCAGCGCTACTCGAAGGTATTCGATGTTAAGTGCTTAGTTTTCGTAATATCGACGAGAATAATGCAGCTTCGAGTGCAATATTTTTAGCCCATCGACATATTTAATTGTACATCTTTTTTGTGAATAGTTTATATTAAACTTTAACCTTTAAAATATATTATTTTAAAAGGTTCGGAAATGTATTTTCATTTCATGTATTGTTATTAATAAATAGATAAAAAATATCCTGTCTTAACATTGTAACGAAAATTAACTATTTTCAACTTAAAATGCATATACATATATATATCCTCTATTTTTAAAAATTCAATTCGCTATACATATTAATATTTGAAAAATTCCTTTAATTAAATAACGGTTTTTCTAAATGATTTTTTTACACGTGCATGTACTCCGGTTCTATTCCAACAGCATCGTGCAATCTGCAAAGACTGTACCCAATGGGTTGTAAACTCTCTGCCAATGGGCACTTTAATTAACTTTTATTAAGATCGAAATTCAGATAATAACCGACTTGAATTGAATCTTTACGAAAACAGAAAATTTCAGTTGAATCATGGGAAGCTTGAAGAAATCCAAATTGTAAAATAAACAAATTTTATCAATTTAACGAATTTTAATCAAATTATAGAAAGATTGAAAAATAAAAATCCAAGCTTTAAGTTAATTAATTTGTATTTTGAAGGGAAAGAATTTCAGTTTAATTATAAAAAGCTTGAAGAACCAACATTGTAAACTAATCAAATTTTATCCATTTATAAAATTATCCGATATCTGTAACATTTAAAGCTACATTATATCTCAATAATGCTTGCATATGAAAAATAACAAAGAAATATAGTAATCACAAAAAAAATACACTATAGAGAATTTGTTTTATGTATAGTATAAAGAGTAGATAAATGGTACCTTACTTTCAAAATTTCACGTATTTTTGCATATTATGAACATCCTATATTCTCTTATACATTTCTCTTTCCCACAAATACAAATATTCATAAAAACATCCGCAATTATAATTTCAATATTTTATTTTTTCGTCTACGAAACATTTTTAACATCGCGACTTATTTTTACCCCCAAAAATTAAGCTTCATCCACAAACGAAGCGACCATAATTAAGTTAAGCAAAGAGTGTAACGAGCTTTCGTTTTCTCTGCACGCTCAGGAGACTTATTGTTGCAACGAACGTGATAAAAGTTGACGGCGGCATTAAGCCGTTACGTGTATCCTGATACGATACTCGAAGAGATCTGCTTTATGTACGAAGGTTTCAAGGACACGTTCGTACATAAGTTCGATATTGACGATGTAATAACGTCGGAGCGACTCCCTCAAATTTAGATACACCGTTTTCCTAGGGACGATCGTGATCCCATCTTTAGATGCGAGGTGTAAAAAGGGACCTTTAATCTCTCCGCAGGTTCAATGGAAACATACGAAACGATGGATAGGTCATTTTAAAGACGTGAATCGACACGTGTCGCACGTGTCGAGGTCCGCTGACACTTGGCTCAGCGGAATGCGATTGAAAATAAGGAAAACTTTAAAATTATTATGCTCTAAATTGTTATACAGTATTGTTAGTAAATGTGATCGCACTTTCAAACTATCGATTGAAATAGATGACTCTTTAGAAGTTCCTAGAACGATAATTATACGTACCAAGTTTGAGGAGTGCCTGTTATCTTCAGTCTGACTAATGATAGGCTGCTACTACTTGCGTATTACTAGTATAATGCTTCTCCCTCTTATATGTATACTTCTTTCGCCTCTATTTCTGAAAATTTGTTAACATATGCATTATTAGTTAGATTACGAAGAATGGGCAATGCCGAAATCGTTTAAAAAAGTTTACTATATTTCAATGTGTATATACGTAAATAAGTAAAATATTGCTATAGGGATTCGGAAAAGCAAATGTAAATTTTATATTTAATTCACTAGTGTCAAATTAAATTACATTAATTAATTGTACGTTGTTAGAGTGAAAAGGAATTTGGGAAAAGGAAATCTCGCTTATGGGTACTTAATTAAATTTCACTATGAGCTTATCGAACAATCAAATGTATCCAGTGGAAAAGAATATTTATATCTTTTATTCTAGAAAAAAGGAACGAACGATGAGTACTACAACCAAATGAATTTTAATTCACCCTGATAGGATCCGCAAAAGAATTTCGGTCAATCGTAACAAAACAAATGAAAGGAAATTTCTGATCGAATTGTGTGCCGGCAAAGAGTAGATTTAATTACTTCAAATCTCTTATATTTCGAGAGCCGCCGTTGACGACGTTCTCTATCACCAGCGTGTTCGAGATTTCCAGTAACAATCGGGCAAATTATAATTGAATCCCTAATGAAAAGTCGGGGCAAAGGCTGGTTGAAACCCTGGCAAAGCAATTACGAATCTTCTGTGAGGGAATCGTAGATGCTAATCCGTAATCGACGTGCTCAGGACTACTGACAATGCATCACGGTATCCCCCCCTCTCTTCTCTCACTCTATCGTCGCACGCTCGTCTGTTAAATTATGGAAGTTAATAACTCATCAGCGCGCCCTACTTATACGGCTACGTGCTGTCATAATCGGCTCATGAATATCGTATTATGGCATGAAACGGCAGCAAAATTCGCTTCCACGCAAGATAGGCCACCCCTATTGTCCTTCCCTGATTAGGCTCCTTGTTATCTCAAAAGCATTTATCAGCTACGACGTAACAGAGAGGAGACTTGACTGTTTCATTGTCTAATGTGGGAGTGAGTGCTAAGTTAAAATGAGTTGAGCCTATGACGAGCGCTAGATATAAACTTCGTTTCAACCATAGTTGGGAATAATATTATAAATTTACGTTGTCAGATTTTTCATCAAATTTCTCAAAACAAGTTCATACATAACATATGAACGTATACAGCCTGTTCTATATAAAATTATTCCTCTCTTGTCGGTTACTTGACTCAAACCAAAATCCATTAGTATCTCAATTAAAGAAGCCATTTTAATCTGTTCATTTTTAAATGGTTCGTTCGTAAATGTTCCCGAAACAGAGAACTGCTTATAAGAAAGGAAAAAGTTTTACTCTACTACAAATATAATACAGCACTCTACAGAGATTTTACTGCGATCTAACGATCAAAGCAAAAATACTAGTTGCAACCAATCATCCAACACACGCGTCTGCCTCACACGAATAAAATGTTCCTCCACCTTTATGTCTTTACATGCTTCCGTTTTCTCTTCTTACTTCTATTGCAAACTATCTGAATGAAAGTATAACGTGGACAAAGTAACAGAACGATTCTCAACGCTCGATGGTGAGAGAGGATAGAGGTGAAGGTGGCCGTTGTGAGTACAGTTGGGGACAATTAGGGCAGTTTCACCGACGCAGGAAGTGACATCAGGTTGCCGTGTACCCTCGGGGCTATTGTTCGCGACACGTACAACCAGCGTCGACTCTCGACTATCTCACCCTTTGCCGCTCATCCCCTACTTCTCCCTCTCCCGTTCAGAAACTGTCAACCACCCTCACGGTGGAACCGGCGTTGACCTACAAAATGCAGTAGCTTGTCGAGACCGGTTGCCAACGGTTTGCGACAGGTTTACGTGAGGAACCGTCCTAACTGGCCTAGACTATCGTATCAAGATACAAACCGTGTCACAGTCGAGGTGCTGTTAAAAGCGGAGGCGGGTGTGGAGCTTGCGTGGACGGTAATATTTCAGAAAAGCGAGATGCACGAAGGTGTACGGTCGCGTAAAAGCGCACAGAGAGGCTGTAGACCCGTTCTTTTTTGCTCTCTTGTTTTTGTTTTTATCGAGTTTCGCTTGCTTTTACAAAAATGGGAGTTCGACAATGGTTAAAACGACGAAATGGAACATAAATGCTTGGCAATTATGGTTCTTATTTTGTGATATTGCGTTAGCGTCAAGATTCTGTAAAAACGGCGTTGCGATCGATATAGGAATATTTGTAACAAATGCTGCTGATGTTACTAATACGATTTATAACATTTCACATTTCTATTATGTATCGTTAATAAATATTGTAAATTCCTGACAATTTATTTACATTTTATTTTTAAGTTTCCGATCGTTTATTTCGCAGAATACATCACTTTTCCTTGACGCTATTTAGTATTTATATGGCACGAAAGAGATACAAGCTTGTGTTTCGCTCTTAACGCTTACGAAACTCGCGGAGTACGGCACAATTCGTACGGAAGGTCTTGATAAATTATGCTTTCCACATATTTCGCAACATTAGTACAACACTAATTACTTTCAGTTAACAGATGAAACGGGTTATAAACCACGTAGAAACATATACAGTTATTCATACACTCCGCAATTCCTCGATTAAGTTCACTGTTATACACATTAAATTGTGTAACATTAAATAATGAATTATGATAAATTATTAATAAATATATACAGCATTAAATTATACTGTATACGTGTATATATTCTATTTTACCCACCAAGTGATACAAAAATGAACAGAACCTAATTATTTTTGCGTAGTCTTTACATGCAATTTTTCTAAATAATACAGAAATGCTTCGATATTTCTTTCCATCACTCGACAAGCTACATTCTCTATTCCCAAGTGCTTTCGAGTATGCTCTATCCATCATTATTTCTACAATTCTAGTAGTCACTGCCAGCACGTGTTCATATTAGTACCACGCTGTACTTTCGGCCTGAACGATTCCCTTAAAAACGTCCGTACCAGGAAAGGACAAGCCCGAGGACTTGTCCCGGACGAAGAACAAACAGACCAGGAAAACATCTTTCTGCATCCTAAGCGAGTTCTGAATAGAGGCCATTGTCTTAGGAAATCTCTTTGAATCGTTGCTTGGATGGTGTTATTTTATATTTTCGAGCAAATCCCTTCGGTCACGGGACGTCTCGACAGTTTTCCACGGGAACGGGTTGCCGGAAATTTGAATAATCCTTGTATACGAGCATCGTGTCCCCCACGACTCTTACCCTCGTGGCCATTCGAATTTATTCGACGGAAACTCAGTCGGATGGGCAACCAACGTTCGATCCGGTTGCAAATATTTGGCGTAGCAGCTTTAAGATCAGCCGCCGACTGGTCGCCTCGAAATGGCTGGATTTCATTGGTCCCTGCTTGCCACAAGCGAATATCCCGAATGAACTCAAAAAAGCAGGGAAGATTCGCGTAGAAACTCGAAACTGCAATAACAGAACTTGGAACGTTCTTTCTACGATCGTCTCGATGCCAATAGAAACAGCCACGGCGATGGCAATTAAATCGGACCGAGGCGTAAACTTGCAGTTCTCTTGAATTACAATGGACAGAAATCGCCTCTGGAGGGAAATGAAATTTTCGAATGGGATAGAGATAAGAATGAACGAAAGCATGAATTGCTTTCCGGACAGAAGTGGCAGTTTCGATGTTCTGCGGCGCTTCTTGCCGCGAGTATCCTTCTAGACTTTGGAAATATTTTTATTCTTGGGTCACTGTTATTTAAGTGAAAAGGAACTGAATATAGGATGTTATTATCCGAATTTATACGATTCACGAAAAAGTTTAAAAGTTTAGTATTTAATAGATGTATGTTAACCCACAAAAATTTTCGTATACTACGTACGAAGTTGTTCTTGTTAACATAAAATGCTACGAAATTTAATTGGGGAATTAATGCATTCTATTATATATGAAGACGATTGAGCGATGTCTCGTTGTTTCATTATTCTACTACGATATAGTAACTGTGAAATGCAATAATTGAGAAAGTTATTATACAATAATGATTGTTAAAGTTATTATACGGTGTAATAATTGTAAGAATAATCATACAGTATCGGATATTAAGAGTAATTGTAGTCAACTGAAGAACAGGGTGGCGAGTGGAAAATACGTACTCGTTAACCTGCCTAAACTAAATTCGATGGTGGTAAGGGTGAATGTTACATCGTGAGATACGAGATTGCATTGGCGGTTAGGTAGCTTTGGGAAAACGAACCCCATCCGGAACCTCATGGGCATTTGTACCGCATGTAGCCAGTAGACACATCCGCGGTACAAGATGGGGTTTTACCACAGAGTTCCGATAAATATTATTCGTAATAAAACAATTACAGAGCACGACGATTTCACTGAAACAGAGATCCATATCGTTCCTGTGCGTGCTGTGTTTACTACTTTTGATTATTTGTTATTCTTTCTCTGAACAATATCGAGCGTGCGAAAATTAAATTCTCAATGAATCAATGAATCAAGTTGTCAATGAATCAATAAGATGTATGCCTGTTTTTGCTTACACGGCTATAAGAACGTGATTGAACTACTTAGAACTGCAATCCATTGATTTTGTACTTGTATAAATAACTTGTATTTCATGTTACTGATAACCTTTTGAGTGCTATTGACGTAGTTTTATTTGATGAACATAGAAGTAGATATGATGTGATACTTGTTCAGCACGTCAATGGCAGATTGAGTAATGTGAAGTTTATTAGCATTCAAGCGCAGAACAAGCTCGACCCAGAGCTAAAAAAACACTTGACATCCATTCGATTTTATTAGCACATTCTATTTTTACAAACTGTCTTCGACAGCCTGTCACCGATCAATCATATATCTGTAACTTCCGTACTTTCACATCATCCTTCTCATATCCAATCAATCAATAATCGAGTACCTATAAAAAGTTTCTAATAAAACTAAAATAGAGTGCATGCTAGTAATTTCAGAACATAGTAATATCATTTACCGGGTATGTAAATATGAAACCGGAATTTTTGTATAGAAAATACACGTTTATTGTATGAAAATGATTAAAAATATTTTATTCGAAGTATTGCCCAAGGCTAACTATACATTTTTCCCACCTGTCTGGCAATTGGTGGATGCCACGCCAAAAAGCCATCTATAGGCAAATTCCGGTTTCATACTTACAGACCTGATATACGTTGCTGGCCTTAAGTATTTAGTATTCCTTACATTTACTCTGTATGCCAAAAGATATCTTATTTCCTGTTCGCATAAACAAATGAATAAAAAAAAAAGTTTGTCACGAAAAACAAACATTTTATTTTATTTGCGATTAGTATTTTACATTGTACTGTATGAAATAATTTATTAACCACTTTAGAAAAAAGAAATATATAACATGTTTTAATTCTATGTATTTTAATAATAAAGCGGCTGCTTAATCAAGAATGATTTCAAAATTACTTCGTTAAAACAGCAAAAAGGTATTACTACTTCTGATTTCCATATGGATTTCTGCCTCTTTAAATTACATTAAACAACAAAAATTTTTACCTCCGTCCCATTTTCTTTATCTTATTACCATTCTATTGGTCTCTGCTGTACGGTAGCTGGCTTGAAAAGAAAACCTCATCGGAGGGTTCCTAAATTATTGACAGTACACTTTACCGCGGAGCTCTTAATGCAACCTCGAAGTCGGTTTCCACGGTGCGGCGTCAAGCTGAGTTGCAGCCACTTGTTTTACAAAAATTCCCCGGTTTTTACCGTCTGCCGCTCTTCTTCATCGTTTATTTTCAACGTCAAGGAAGCGTAATAAGTTTAGGAAGTCTCAGGATTCAGGCTGCTTTCGTTGAATCCAGTCGATCCAGACGTTGCGTCGCGTTCATTATAGAATCGTACGTAATTATCATAAGATTGTCTGGTTGCGCTGTGAAAAAAACCTGTGTTAATTACAGACTAAACATAAAAGTCGGTCAATACTACTTCGTGTTTTATATCAACTATTATTTTTTAATTGTGAAATTATTTATTCGTTTGTATAAAATTGTGATATGAAATAATGCATCTATTTATGGATCGATTTTGTGAGAAATTTTTCATGTGAACGTATGTACGTACGTATTGAAGTATATTAGATTTCTCATTAAATATCAATCCTTTTTTTTTGTCCACGAACATTAAATTAATTATTTCATTGTTGATAAAATTTAATTCTTAACTACAAAACTTAATAAATAATTTCACAGATTTCAATTCAATTTCTACGTATCCTATCATCATTGTTTAATTGACTAATTTCTATCTTCTACTTGTTAAATAATACGTATCTCGAAATTCGACGATATATCCATCTTGGACGATGGGAATCTCGTGAAGATTGTGAGGTAAGTGCTGAGGTTTTTCACTCATTGTCAGTTCTGTTGTCAGAGGATTTATCAGCTTGCCAGCGTTCCATGATCAGATCCTTCTAGAAAAATCTTATCCCTCTTCACCGTGAGCCCGAGTGTCCCCAAGTCATCGGCGGCGCGGCGCGTGGAACAACAGAGAGCGTTGATCCTCTTGATCTTCTTGTTGACAGTCGGCACCCCGAAACTATAGCTGTAACATCCACGAATTAGAACCGCAACAGTCCTTCAGAGTATCGCCATTGAAAGCCGCTATCGAGATCGATCCTAAACCACGATGACACATTTATGGTTCCGGCTTGGAGATGGATTCGACACCGCGCGATGCGTCGACCTTGACATCATCTCTATAGAAGAGTCGACGCTAACATATTGTTATTTCCAATCCCTTTTAGTTCTGTTCCTATTATTCATTACAGGCTTCCTCAAATATACTAATAATTTTATAAACGCAAATACCATTCTAAAAACTATAATATGTCATTAGCACAGATATTAAAAATGGCAATATGCTGAAACGCATAACATATTATGGAGCTATATATAAAAATTAATTTTATTGCCTTTATATCGCCCACTAGACGTTTTTTATTTCTCCTCAAAATCGTATAGTGGCAGAGGAATAAAGTTATCGATTATTCTTGCCCTTCCCTTTATATATCGAACATAAAGAGATTTTTCTACTCCAGTTGCTCCATGGAAACTATAAATTCGTTGGATTCAGACACAATGAAATTAAAATTTGCGAAACTTTAAATGATCTCTGGAGTAGAGAATATGTGATATGATATAGTTTTCCGAATTTAAATAAAAATTTAATTTAAAAATAGAAGTATAATCCGGTCCATTACAACTACTACTTTGAATAAAAACAGCACAAAATATGAACATCCTGAACAAAGCAATGGTAATAAAGCCAAACACAAAGACTAAAATAAGAAGAAAATAAAACCCTTTTAAACGCTTTCAAAGAACAATGTCTTTTCATCCTGAATTCCATGAAAATTCTTAAGCCAAGAAAAAAGGCTTGGGATAAATCTACGTACCTTTTAAAAGGAACTCGTCGCAAATGCGTGGCAGTGAAAACTACCGTTCCATTCGAGTCGTTGACGATCACAAAATTGCCAAGCATTCGAGTGTGAAGCCGAAAATCGCGATGGACATTGGCAAAGATGAACTAAAGATGTTTAAGCCGCGCCATTAAGCTCGGTAATAATCGAATTTTACCGCTTTCTCACCGGCTGATTCCACGAAAGAAGAGAGCAGCGGGGCGCCAATTTAATTGCTTTCTCGCTGTAAGGATTTCAAATGCCTCCCTCATTTGTTTGAACGCGTCTTGATCCTAGCTACTAAAACGTTCGTACGTATATGGTGTCCAAGTAATCATGGTACATGAAAAAATAAATAAAAGATGACACAATATTATACGTATCGAACGAAGAACGTAAGAAATAAAAGAATACAATTTCGTAAAAGTGTAAATATCTTCGTTATACTTACATGAATTCACGAAACAAGTAGATTTAATATTAACACGTTGGAAGTCCTAATAAGAATAACAGCCCACGGCCCGCAATATTCTTGACATCGATAAAACCAAAAGTTTCGTTCTTTCCGAGCATGATCTTTGTTCATAAATGCTTTATATTTTTATTCTTTTTAGAAATACCGTAATATATCGAGCAAGATCATTTTGCGTACAACTCTAAATAATGTTGTACAAACTACATTTTTAATTTCTTCTGATAAATCGGATACGTAAAATTCGTCGAGTGTGTGTGTAAATTTTTGCGACCAATGGTACACTTTAAGCTGTTTTTAATTATTTCCATATTTAGTTTAGTTTCATTCTCGTAAGTAACCGGATAATTTTAATGGGTGGTGACCACTTCTTATCTAGCAATCCCGCCATTTACCGTCCGTATTCGCAGTTCGTAGCTTTATTAGTCTTCACGAGGGTGGCGAACAAGTCCTCGAGGCTGTTTGCAAGATTCAAAGTTTCCAACTCCCTCCTCATCTCCCTGCCTCCACTCGGCATGTCTTAGAACACGCTTAAGTCACGTGGTAACAAGCATGTCGAAAGTCCTGTTTCGATTGACAATCTCGAGTCCGGGAATCCGTTACACAGAGAACAGACTACGATGTCATTCGGAAGTACGGCAGTGCCCTTGTTTGGCGAGCAGATTTCGTAACAGTATTCCGTTTAACAGATACGTTTTGTTTAACTCCAGGAACCAGCTTTATTGTCCAATTTCATCGTTCCCGAATACCCGTTTGAGAAATCAAGTCTTTCCTTATTTTTGATCTAATTTCTCTTCGATCAAGATTAGATATCTGAAAATGAATTTAAGCTTTAACTGGCATGATCCGTTAATGTTACCCTAATTGTATTATATAGTAACCTATGAGAGTACTTGAACAATTATCATAGAAAACTTTTACGAACATATTATGTGTGTTATACGAAACTTTTTGAAATATCGTTAACATTGCCATAAGGCACAATTATTATGGTGATATTGCTAAAGTTTGGAACTGATCTCGAAATGTATAAAGAAGTCACAAATTATAAAACAGTTAATAATTAGCCTATTTATCAATCGAATATGAATATATTCTACAAGAATTAAAGAATGTAAAATGTAAAACTGTCCTGACAGAATTTCTCCCGGAGAAGGATTTTCTTTTCGAATTTACACTCGAAGGATATCTTGCAATTTATAAGAACTAATTTCGAAAGTAATTTTTCGTAAATCCATAGAACTAAATGCAGCGTAACGCAGCGCAAGTAAGCAAGGGAGCGAGTTTCTTATTGCAAACTCCGTGTAACTTCCAGGTTACTTGCGAGTTTACATTTATATGCTGCCACCTTTACCTCGATATCGTGGAAAAGAATCTTGAACTTCTGCATCGAACCGCTGTCGAATAACCTGAAACAAAATTGTGAGGTGAATAACGTTATGTGCAAGGCGTTGAACGTAGAAGGAGAAAATTTCCCTCTTCTTCCAATATGAGCCACAAACGCGAAACGACCTGCGTAATTTAATTTTACAAGCTGAGAGGTGTACACGTATAATATCCCTCTCGATATGTTCGCTCGAAGCAGATCTGATAAAAAGATCCTTTCAGATCTATTATTGTATTCGATAGAGAAAATTGGCTCCGATATCAAGCTGCTTTCACGAATGGATATTGCTACATTGCAAGGGTAATCAAGCATGACAAATCTCAATCGCTGGATTATCATAAACGTTAAATGTAAACATAATATTGATTGTGACTCTTCGATTAAGAAAGAAACGATATAAAACCTTCAGATTAGTGAAGTTACCTTAACTAATATCGCTTTTACCACATAATCGTATTATATGTTTATTTGACTTGAAGACCACACGCGAAGAATATGAAGAGTTCGTATCTGTTGATTTTCTCACTTTACTCTTAGTTACTAAAGCAAGATTCATTTTGTTTTATTGCTTTCTTTGAATAAATTCTGAATCATAAAGTCTTTCGAGAAAACAGAATCCTAAATTAACTTTTTTAAAAAAATCTTTAGGTTCTATATGAAACCTGTGATGATGTAGTCGCTGGTGTATCGACTTCAATCTCTATGCTCGTTCTTATTAATTTTTAACGTCGATACATCCAAGGATGTTAATAATTACGCGAGTCGAATTATGCAAGAAAATAATATACAATGATTATAATTGTAATTTGTTCGATGGTATATAATGTATAATAAACATACTGTAAAATAACTTTATATCGAGATTGGAAAAAAGATATTCTAACATTCTCTTTATTGCACGAAGAAATAGGTAGTAAATTTTCAAGCGATGCCATCGTGAAACTAGGACTGCCTGCATTGTAATAGCCCGCCGGAATTATAATTTAGTCGTACACGCGCGCCGAAATAAAGCTTAGAACCGATCGATAGGGAAATAACGAGTGGTTAGTAGCAATAGCGCTCGTAATACTATTCGGCTGATGGAGTGTGCGGCGTACTTTACTATCGAAACTGCTCGAAATAAACCCATGCAGACACTTAACCTCATTGATCGGTATGGATAGTTCGCCGCTTATAAGTAGAAAACATGGCTCTGTCCACTTATTGCTAAAATTCAATCAAATAGAAGTCTTCTCTCAAATGCTTTCATAATCAAGCTGGTCGCGTTTATTGGCCGTTTTTGCCTTTTAATATATCGAGCGATTGGTTATTATCACAAAGGTTTCATGCATTAATTATTCTGTTGCCTCCTTCAGTAATAAATCGATAACTTCAATTAACATTTGAAACTAATAACGTCCTTATAGTCTATATTCCTTTCTTTCAATTTCTTGTGAGCCCACTTATTGCGAATCTTATTGAGTTCTTCTCGACTTTCCAGGTACATATTCTTTTTGTAAAATTCGCTCAATATTCTCTGCGTTATTGATAGATCGTATAATTGTCTCTGAAGTGTATTTTCCTATTCCACTTAAATCGGCAGCTTTTATTTCATAAACATCGAGCAATAATTCAAAATCTCCCTTTAGGAATATTTCCATTAATTGATAGAAATCGGTGAGAAAGGCACATATGGTAACGAAAATTTCTCTCAAACATATAGACAATTAAACGAATCGGAATTTGATTAGAATATTTTGATGCTGGACTATGTATAATAGACTATTTATACAAAGTTATATTTTCATGAACTTATCTAAAGAAATTGAAACTGCGTCCGCTAAATATCACGAGTACTACTTATCTATTAATAAATGTCCAATCAACATCTTTACCACATTACGTTTCACTTTCATCGTCTGAACATCCACTAGTTTATCTCGACGACTGAATACCAAAATTGCAATAAATAAACACATACACCTACAAGAATATCGTTTAACTGATAATATTAACTGATATTTAAGTAATACAATAAACACAATGTCCATGATTCTCGCTTTTCCACCTTATCTTCGCACAATAAATACATAATTCGTTGACCGAATCTCGTTTCAGCGTGGCATCTGGTTCGCTTATTACACGCTATTGCTATGATACCGGGTGTAGAAAAAATTCACGACTAGCTGCGTGCTTGGTGAATAAATCGGGAGATTAATCTTTGAAAATGCAACCGGCGGCGAAAGAGAATCAAGAAGAGAAGAGAAGCGAAGAGAGAGAGAGAGAGAGAGAGAGAGTGGGTGGATGGGTGGCACCCGCAAGAGAGGGTGACGATTGTCAGAGAGACCGATGGGGACGGAAGGGCCGCGAGGCAATATTTTCACTTCGCCCTTGTTCTTTCCTTCTCTTTTTCGTCTCTACGGCGTCGTTGCAGCCTTCTCTCCTCTCTTCCCACGTTTTGTCCTGCTCGCTCCAATCGAAAACGCTCCACGCCAAATGAAAATCTATCGATCGCGTTGCCCTGTAGGCGGATTTAATTTAATTTGCCACACTGTTGTCGCCCGGGACTGTCAAGGAGCCATGCAGAGGAACGAAGAGGGAAGAAAAGACGGAGAAGGGGTATGAATGATCGGGATTGTGGAGAGAACTGTTGCTTGTTCGGCCAGTTTGAATACTTTTGAAAGCTGATGCGTAGAGTAGGTCAGTGAACGAACGTGGTTACTATGAAATATTGCCTCAGCTGTGCTCTTTTGCCTTTCCCTATACATATACGTGTATTAAAGCTGTATTATTCTTACATGTATTATTTTTGGGTTATAAAGAAAATTTAATTTATTCTCCAATATAATTTGCAACATAATTTTTGCCTCTGGAGTTTCCTTCGACAGTCTGTTACCTCTTTCTTCGTTTGGAATGAAAGAAAAGAAATAACAAAAATAATAACATGTAACAAAACTATACAGAAATATTTATAATATTTCTAAAAATGGTGTTTCTGTTAAATACGGTCATTTCTTGGAAAAGTACACATACTTGTACAATATATGTATGTTCTTTTTAAGTATGAATTACTTGTTATCTTATCCTATTATTTTACTGCATGACTCGTTTGTAAAATCGATTATCAGTGAAAATAAATAAATAAATAATAAAAGAACTGACTTTATCAGAATTCGGAAAATATATTGAAAAAAGAAATAAAATACGCAAGTATGAGAAACTTTTAAGACTATTCGAGATCGTATCTAGAAGTATCAATTTCGTAAGGAAACGGATGACGATAAAAATTACGTGTATGAACGAATCTTTGACAGACAATGCATAGTTGTATGGGCTAGCGGTCTGGCACAGGGAAAAGAAAGACTTCATGGCGAGATATATTGTCCCCGTATTCATTTTTATTACTCCAGTGATTTAAACTTTATCTCAGCGTGCCACTTGCTTACGTGTAGTGGACCTTCCAAATAAACGATACGATGCGCGGTAAGGTTTTCAATCCCGCGGTTTCCCTTTTTCTCCGCGTAAGCTGCTTTTCGGGACAGGGATAGCATTTTTATCGATGGATAAAAAAGGGGTCGAGAATAGCCATCGACAATGGAGTATCGAACGGCCACAGGAAGGTATTAATGCCTTATAAATGTCAAAAATATATAATACTTATTTGTATCTCCTTTCTATCGCACTACCAAATTTTTATATATGTAAGGAAAATTAATAGACTTCCTTCTACTGAAAGTTGTTGGTAAAATTTATATTAAGTAATTGTAGAAGACACATTTGCAAAGTATTTCCATCATGTAATTCCTTTATTCTAAAAATATGTGAAACAGGAAAGGCTGTTTATCTTCTACTTAACACGAGTCTGCAAACTTGCAAATATAGATCATTAGTGCATCGGTATTAGCATTAAGCAAATTCAATGTCCAATTCTTCGTTGATATTTCATGAGATGCAGATTTAAGTATCGAACTTGTAAGCAAGATACGCGCGATCTTAGCGAAAAATCGTGATGCGTGGAATTGATATCAACGATCGTGGTGATCGTCGATAAAACGACAGCATAAACTTTCCTATCTCGACGACGACGCCAAGGCAATAAATATCGTTGAATGATTGTACCAGCGAATACACCACGATGAGTCTTGATAATCCAACGGGGCTGCACGAAAAGAATAATACGAAGAGAAGCGACGGGAGTCGGAGAAGCTCATTTACATATCAATTCGTTCATTGACATCTGAGTAAAATTCAAACAATAGCGGCGACCAATTCAATCGTATCGTTCCATTAACTGAGCATTCAATTCAGAGCACCGAATGAAATCCGTATTTCACCTCTGATACCATAAACACGACACGCGCAATACCATTTACTTATCATATTATGTTATGTATGTAGATACTTTTGGATGTACTTTGGATTTAAAAAAATAAATGTAAATTTTTTTATTAAGGTGAAATAAAAAGCACGTCGCATAAAACATGAATTTTCTTATTTTAATAAAATGCCACGAAAGTTGTTGGAAATATAAATTTAGCATTTGGGGAGGTAGTCTTTAGTATAAATGTTTTTAACGAAGTTCAACATCAACTTTTGTTCACATCAAAGTATCTACAATTATAGATTTTTTTTATTAATAATTGCTTGTTTTGCTACATATTAGAAGCTAGTTGCGCCACTGTGAAAGTAATTAGTGTACACTGATCATTTGGTTGTTTCAACAATAGTTCTCGTGCTATTATCTTGTACATCGTTATTGTAATTATAATTATTCGTAAATTGACACGGCTGATCGTAATTACGGGTTTCAATCTCTTCAGGCGGATTCTTTCGGGATTCTACTCGAATGAATCGCACTGCGTGTACGCGTTTGAATGCGGCTGAGTGAGCGTGAGCACACTTGAGAGAGATAATTCACGAGATAAATTCACGTGGGGGAGAAACGGTGCCCATAGCGATATTCAAATTCAAGAAACACCCGAGTGCAAATGCACACCGTAGCAGAAACTTTTCGCGGCTGCGCCTGCCGTGCGGAAACTTTACAGCAAAGAGTTCTCCGCAAGCCCCGAAAGAAGCTTACATTAGTTACGGTTATGGTTGCGCTCCTGTTTTTTTTTTCCTTTTCCACGTTGGAGAAATACTTTAAGATCAATAAAACCGGTCGAACCGACACAAAGTCGATGTAACTCGACGGGTCATGTTCAACATTCTTGTCACGTCATCCCCGGCGCGCCCTCGTGGAAGATAAAACGCGCGGAAGTAAAAGGAGATCCGCTCAAATGTCTGGAAATACTGATTGCGATAAGAGTAAACTTGTTACGCGATAAGGTGTGTTGAGGTCGCGAATAGGAAACGTGATTGAGAACTGCGATATGTTTTGTTTAGTTTCCACTCTGTGGTGTCCTTTAGCGTTTAAGAATTCCAGCTATTAATAATTTAATTAATTGTATAAATAGAGTTTGAATAATTTTTTATTTACTTATGTATGTCTAGACCAGAATGTAAGAAATAAATTTGATGGTTTCTGAAATATCCGATCGTTTATAATATTTTTACATAGAGATTTCTATAATCTGAGCTCTTTATGCAATAATTGAGTTTAGTTAGTTCAGTTAATAGTATTACTAACTTGTTACTAAAATGTTGTCATTGTAGATCACAAGAACAAGAATGTATTTATTAAAAACGCTTAAATCCAAATATTAAAAGAAGTCATATCGAACTATTTTGTTTCCGCCATATACAATTTTCACAACAATAACAAGGACTGTACTTACGAAGTGACACAAAAACTAAAGAAATTCTCATTGGATTTATCCATATTAATCCTGTGCACGATTTTCAACGCAACCTGTTTCGCACAATGTTCGTTCGCAATATTCCGACCCAATGGAAACTGTTATGAAATTTTACCTGATACGCCATCTTAAAGTTTCCCTTCTAACAAAATTGCTCAACTGCTAGGAGTCTCGAAAATTCCGGGATATCGTTGAGCATTCATACAAAAACACTCCATTAGAAATTACAATGAGACTATTAACGCAACCTGCGTAAGTTGCGTTGCATTCTCATAATTTGATCTCAGTAGTTATAACGAAAAGCTGAATGTAATCATTAATATAAATGAAGTCTTTAAAAGAAAAATAGTACATGTGATAACATTTTTAATTCGAGAAAATTAAGTTTAACAGAGGCAATGCAAACATCAATAGGATTCCAAACATTAGAATATATTGTTACACATACTATGAAACATAATTAAAAATTCATTGTATAAATATATATAATAAAAATATGGTAGATGCAAAATCCAAATATATATATATGTATATAATTACGTATATTACTATATTATATATGTAAAATACATATATAACTTATGTAAAATATGACGTATTAAATATACATTTAAATTTAGAAGAATTGCATAAAACAATTTAATTTAAAAGCAGCTGGATGGTGGAACCGTTATGATATCCAATCCAAAGGAACAATTACGGCAAATGCTAGGAAGTCACGATGGTGTAGTTTAAAAGCAGCCATTATGAAAAAGGCTCATCTGCAAAGTGTTGCGTGTGCCAGTGTAATGTAAAACCGATGAGCACACTATAGGAATATAATTGGCTAATTGTATCTTGAGAAGAAGAGATTTTTTAATAAATACTTTATGACGCAACGACGATTAATGATGGATCCGACGAGTCTTCATGGAAATTTGGTAATGTTTAATTTATTTTAACTAAGACAGCTGTACATGAGCAATTCTATTGTCTTTTTATTCGAGCATGGGTAACATTTGATATACAATTTATATTTATTTTGAAATATATTTGATACATATTTCATAATAGATAATTTCGTAATTATTTGGAATACTAAGATGAAAGCAAATACGATTAAATTAATCATTGTTCTATTTCGGATATATGAAATCATTCTCTTATTTCAAAGAAATTTGTAAGGAATTATTTTATTGTTTCAATGTAATTCGCGATATAGAGTTCTTGATAATTTAAAGATAGCTCCATGTAGACAGTTTGAAACATAGAAATTTTAATAACAATAGCTTTAACTTATTTCGATAGGGATCATAACATTCACATATAGAATTCAAATTATTTTACTATATTATGTGAATTCGTCATGTATTGCAACTTCGTAACTTATATCTTTTTCATAGAGGTGGCACGCAAATAGGCTCAAGTACTTCAAAGCATTATAAACGTCAGTAGAATTTAAAATATGAATTAAAATTCATTTTGTTCCGTACAAGAATGTGTGAAATTTTATGTGCAAGAAGAAACTCCAGAAATTCTTAAATATGTATGCCAAAGGCTCAAAAGAATGAGAGAAATATAGGAGGTGAACAAAAGAAAGAAGCTAAATATTAGGAAATAATATTTGGCCTTTATCAATCAGGAAGTAATTATACATATTTTATAGAATTTTACTAACCTTTCGCAGATTGAATTTCTTTCAGAGCCTTTTGTGGCTCATACTCCCTACAATATTCCTTCCCTTTCCCTTTATTCTTGTACATTTAGATTATTACGTGAATAGCGTAAGCAAATATTTAGATTTTTACGTAGGCGTGATTTATAGGAAGTTAGGCTACTTTGAAGTTGTAATCTAAGTAAGTAGGTAAGTTGTAGGTAATAAATATTTGACATAGTAGTAAGAAGTATGGCATCGTAGTATAGTATGGCATCGTAGTATAGCATGGCATCGTAGTATAGCATGGCATCGTAGTGAAAGCATGACATTGTAGAATGTATATATTATGTAACAGTTAATTCTATATGGCACATATTTCATCTTATTCTCTTGCTCTTTTTATTTAACTGTTAATCATAATTATTATAACCGTAATCAATTAGTTTTCACTTCCACGGCAATAAAAGTCGAAAATTTTCATGTAATTTCCATGAGTAAGCAGATTTAATGTATGATAATATAATAATCTACCATTTCTTTTGCAAAACATCGTGAGGGGTCGTTTACGTCTCTGAATATCATGGTTTTCTTCTTTACGATTAAATCTGGGAATCTTCATAGAGTCAACTATCATAACATTACACATTTACGAGCAGAACAGGATACAATTCAACAAGATTAACTGTCAGTATAATAGCGCCGATTAAATTCTAGGAAACTGCTAGGGGGTCTGTGCATCGTAGTGATCGGATACCACGAGTATGTATAGCGTAAATCAGACCATGCTTGGGGCGATGAAATTTGAGTAGCCATTAAAACAATGCCCCCTTAAATAATTTAGAATCAGTTGGTGGATCGAACGAAATTAATTAATGTAATAAACGCCTAAATGTTAGAGTAATTTGAGAGTCTGGCCGTTGATGAAGATTTTATGACATGATTTGCTAAATAACGTGTTAGAAATATGATTTAAAATTGGAATTAATTAACTTTATTACAAACGCTACTTCTCTGTGAAACATATAAAGCAGACATAGATTCTTATTCCCTTAAAGGAAGTATCTTAGCTTTAATTACTTGCGTACATTTATAAACGTTATAGAAGTTATTACAAATTTGTTATAAAATATAATATTTGTAGAAAAATACATATAGCTACTATCTTAGAATATGACGAAAAGAAAACTAGCAGATACAATACTCTTGTTCCAAAACGGAGAAAAAGAGAGTGATAGGAGTTTGATAATTAAAAAGTCAACATTGGAAAAAGAAAACAGAGAGAGACGAAGAGAAAATGGAAAAAATGTATTGAATAAAAAAGGTGAAAAAGCGAGAAGGGAACAAGAATGAAAAGACAAAGAAAATAAATGAGAAGAGGGTTGACACAAAGGATAGAATAAAAAAGTTAACGACAAGCAAAACATCGGAAAAATTTACAAACTGAGAAGGTGTGAAGAACCAAACGGTACAAGGGAGAAAGTTAAAGAAAAAAGAGGCGGATAAAAATAAAACGGATCGCAAAATCGCACGTAAATTCCGCGGTTCCTGGTGCACACACGCGACGTTGACAAGTGTTCGTATGTATCGTCGGAGAAAGGGATGAACGTAACGGGTTAAAACAAAAACTAGCCGGACGAGAAGGGGTGGAGACAGCTCGGGGAAACGCCGCGTCGTTTTTCGTTAAATGCTTGCCTAACGAATCCGCTGGCTCGTCCGGCTTTTGACGCGCTTGTTGTTCGTACCGTGAGCGAACAATTACCCCCGACTCCTCCGTGAAAACTGGCCGAAAACGAAAAAAAAAAAAAAAACGAGGTAGCTCGAGGTTGGGGGAGGCAGCATCGAAAAACAGAATGATTAATCGTAGTGGGCTCGCGCACGTGTACTCTCGTCCCTTTTCCAGGTGTAGAGCGCGAAATTCAACAATGCTGGAAAATGAAGAGCCTCCGGTTACGGGACGTGGAGATATTCTTTCTGGCATTTATACGCTTTCAAGTTATGACAATAAAAGGGATAGTGAAAATTGGCAAATAGCGGTACTGGAGATTCTGTTAGCGGTGAGACGCGGTCAATGATGTGATAGGTTTTAAAAGGATACGATGCTTATACTTAAATTTTTCTGGGAGAACTTCTGAGGAATAGAATGTTGATAGATTTAGTAGTGGGTAATCTGATTATTGGTTTGCTCAGATTTTTGTACTAATTTATTAGGTAAAATTTTTAACGATATTGGCGATTCCAAGACTATATTTTTTTATTTATTCAATTAGAACAATTTATTCACTAGAACAAATTTCTTTAAAATCCACGTTAAATTATTCCATTCATAAGATATGCAATATGTAAAATGAATTTCATTACAATTGAAGATTTTTTTTATACATAAAGATTTAATCGATAATGCATTCTGTAATGTTATCAGTGCCAATGGCGCATTGCTGGTTTCCCTTTGAATCGTATCTTTACTTTAATCATTGACTGTAATATGATTCCAATTTGAAGCAAACGCGAGTGCATGGTAGCAAACTGTAAATGACTGCTTTCTGCTCCACTGTTTCATTAAGCATAAGCGTTTTGAAATCGGAAATCGTAAATCGTAAATCCAATCGCATAATGCATAGTAAACTGCTTTATATTGCTGGTTACGTGTATTACTATTGCACCGAGTCTCTAAAAATTCCAGAGGAGATTAATGCAATTAGTAGAATACTCGATGAATATCTAGAGATTTTTCTTTATTATTTTGAAAAAGATGAAGTTAATTTACCAATGAAAATAGAAGTAGATGTACCATATATTCGTTAATTCTATTATTCAAAACGAAACTATTTAACTATCGACAAATTTAATTAAAGACTGTAAAGAATCATGTGTCGCAACCATAAAATAAGTCATCGATAGGATTATTTATCTAACAACAAAGTAGGCTAGCTCTATTCACAGAATAGTAGATATTATAAATTTATTCTATAACATATCATGATTAACATATGTGGTTCATTGTGTGTTGTCGCTTTAAATTCGGCGAATCTCGAGCAATTTGGCTGTAAAAAGGAAGATTAGAAATATCAAGTTCGAATTCATTTTTAATATCGACTCTCTAATCGAACAAAATCAACTATCATAAAGAACGACATGCACGAATTTAACAAATACATACGAATTTTCATTTGGCATCAGAACTACATGGAATCGAATTCATCTGAAATCTGATTAAAGTCTTACATTCTCTATTAACGCGATACTTGGAGTGAGTAATTTTATCAGGGTATTTACCAGGTTGCAAAGGACTGTAGGGGGTGTGCATCAACGAGGTAAAGCATCCTGAACAGACGGACGTACTCGTACAATGGGCACTCGAATGTTTTTCGAGTGGTCCCTGAATAGGTTCGCCCATCTCGAAGGGAAGAGCCTCGAGTGCACGACAATTTCACTAAAATTTGCACGAGGAAGTGGAAACGGTTAAAGAGGCCGTTACAACCGCTCCTGTTCACGTTCTCCTTGTCCGACCCTGCTACAGTCATTGCAATACTATTTTGTCCTATGTTCGCGGTTCGTGGAACTTAAAGAGCGGTGCAATCGCGTAGTTTCTTTTAGCCCCTTTGGAATCGAGTAGAAAAAAACGTGCGGGCGATTAACAGCCCGCTCGGTTCGTTACGACACCGTTTCAACCCCTCCCTTTTGCTCCCTCTCCCTGCCTGACACCCTTTCTAGTTGGTGAAAGGAACAGAAGTTTGAGCATCGTAACGTTCATTTTGCCGCGAGCGCGCGAAACATCTCGAGCTTTGATCTCTATGGAAACGGAGACGGTGAACGTGGAATTGGACTCGATTACTTCCCTCGTCTTCCCAGCTTTAGGAGCTGCTATATAATGATTCGCTTCTTTTTCCGCTTCGTATTTGTTCAGCCAGTTTTGAAGATAATTGAGAAATTGAAGTTACGAGGGAACGAAGGTAAATGCCAAAGGTGAACATTTCTAATAAAAACAAAAACAGTGTTTCCACATCGATCTTCCTCTTTATCGGTCTTCAAACATAATGAAAGTTTATCTATGCCATTAAAAGTTAAAGGACACGAAGAAGGGGCCAATAGCTGGTCCTATGGATTATTTTGATTTAAAAAAAAATTACATATTTCGTACGTAAAGCTGCGATATCTCGGATCGCGTCGAGGAAATTGAGATCCTAGACGTTTAAGAAAATAGGGACTCCGGGAGGCTGGTTAGAAAATAAAGAGAGGGTGTTGTTTAACGATACGGAAATAGTTATTTCGAAAGTAGATGCGCGATAATAGCGGTACAAGCGGCCAAAATTGCGGGTATCTACTCGACGTGTCGTGAAAATTACGTCGGCGCGAGATCGTGATGAGTTTCGAGAGCCTAATAACAATAACAAGTTTGCCGATGCTTCCGGGCTACGAGAAGGATAGTTTAGGTTACCGCGGCTTGGTAGATAAGCTAGATTTATGCGGCGAATACAGAAGTTCGTCGTCAGATTACGATCGATCTGTCTGTACTCACGATCGCTTCGTAATCTCCAAGTTCGCATTCGACGAGAACGAACAGCATCGTACTGCTGAGGATTAAAATAGCTTAACTTTCGATTGATTATATTGGTACAATGTAATTACGTTTCCGGAGTTTCCAGTTGACCTGTACGTTCTATCGTTTTGGTTTTTTTAAAAAAAGGAATTCAATTGTTTTAACTATAATTTATATTACATAGTTAGTCTTCGATATAATATTCATCGTTACTAATTGCACGCGTATGCACGAATTTTTATGAAATTACAAGAAAAATTCTAAATTGATATTCTAAATTGATATGTGTATTATTGAAACAAATGAAATAGCTTCTGAAGTTTCTGAAATATTCTGAAACGTATATTTCTGATATGAACGATCACAGATAGAACTCAATATGAACGTAGATAAATCATTGCGTGTCAAATATTTTTACAAAGCTTTTGACTCTGGTCCATGTATGTTTCTTATCGTTGCAATTTTTTTTTTTGTCAAACGATTCTGATAGTTAACGCACTAAAGTGAGTTATGAAACACAAGTTTGCGCACCGATTTTATATCAAACAGAAAAAATCATCAGAACATCAGAAATACATCATGAATATTTACAAAGGGAATAATTTATTCCTATCGTGAAACTCCCATCTATCTTATAAATCAAACGAAACTACCACAAAAAGTAATAAGAACGAAAATAAACAAATGAGAAATGAAGGGAAAATATCACAGTGCTTACCGTAATGTAATGTGAACAAATAACAAGTAGCTAATATTTCACATTACGACTGCGACATTTCCTGGTCAACAAGACGTTCTACATGGTGCACGCGACCTGGTCACCTGCTGACTCGAAGCAAGCTCGCGCGACATTTGAATAATCATTCCAGGAATCGGCGTCGGTTCGCTCTGGTTAACGAACACCTTTGTTAATACAGGACTGAATAGCATCAGCGCCTACGTTCGTAGTAATATTTTAACGGGGCGTTATCATGCAACGTACAGGTTCATTCGTTACCCCGGGCTGATCCTGTCACATGGCAGAAATGACATTCACCGATATGAGTACCTTCATTCTCAAAATGGTTTTGTCGGATAACGGAGCTTACGCGGCCAGTGTGCTGCCCGAAACGATAGATACAACGACTATCGAATGCCGGTATTATCGACGCGTTTTCGAAATTGTAAAACGCGATCGTACAGCACGAGTATGTCTGACCATTTTCCCACGCGAAATCCTTAAATGCAATATGCAGATACAGGGATGACGAAGATCGTTGACAATGGGAACACGGTGACTCGAACGAGTGGAACTGGGTGAATTTATTTCACTAGTCCATGCCAGGATCGTACAGGATGAATTTTGTTTAAAGAGAAAGTATGGAGCAAAATTTAAATTTAGTTTACTTGGAATTGGATTAGAAATGGTTCTGGTAGCGATTCGTAAACCTGTTGGAATAGTTAGAAATGCCCGAAATTTCTATTGTATTTGCTAAAATATAATTACAGAAAACGAAATCAACATGATATACTTATCATAGCAAACAGTGCGATACATGTTATAACAAAAAGAGATTTATAAAGAAGAATAAAGTACTAAATTAGGAAAATTTGCGTGAATAACGTGCACTATAAGTGATGATGTATATAATAATCGGAAACAGTGGAACCTAGCAAAACGGGGAATGGATGTGAAAAAGTAACGAAAGAAAAATGAGAGGCACCGTTGAAACGATGCTAATATCTGTCGCTTTGTTTCGCGCGGGGGAACGAACGATCGGTGGGAAGTGCGTTGATGCGGCACAGAGAAAAATGCAGGAAACTATTTCATATGGGAAATCATGTTACGATACGTTCCAATCGATGAGAGGACGGGGCGGTGATTGAAGTGCAACAGCGCAGAGGGCTATTGCCGATGTCAAAGGAAATGGAGGAGTGTCGTCGCTATAGGATCGCTCTGGAGATATTTTGCCTTTCATATTCTATTTATGCGGCGGAATAGTCACCCAATGCTGTCATAAACCACGTTGCTGGTGGTGGTTTTCGACCTCTCCCTGTTGCAGAGACATTGTCAAAGAGCCCTTTCTTTGACCTGGAGACACCGTTTGCTTGATGATTAGACACGCCTAGGCTTTGTCTTCTAATTTGCATCATCTTTGACAACGATGGAACGGGTCTATTGTAGCGAAACCCTTGTTAAACGATCTAGTGAATTTAGTTCACGTTGTACTATCTCGCGAGGAGATTTTATATATGTAAATATATAAATATATTGCAGGTCACAGAAAAAGATAGATAGGGGTTTGTGCGTTTTAAGTGTAGTAGTAGGATGATGTATAAAACGTTGTTATTCCATTTTGCATGAAAAATATCTACAATCTAAAGAAGTTATTGCAGAATTTATAAACTACTCATGCACGGTCTCTTGATTTAACCAGAATATTTTGAAGCTACGAGAGGAAATCAATAAGTTAATAAGAAAAGATTATTTAAAATCGGAAGAATATATTTGGAAAGTAGGGGTCATTGAAGAACACGTTTTAAAGAAAATAAAATTTTCGAAGAAAAATTTTAAAGAAAAGCACATTGGAAAGCAAAGAAGATGTACATATTTAATGTGTATTTCTATAATATTAAAATTAGTAAGGTAGCTTTTAATTAAAAGATTCGTAATTAAAATTACATTATATTCTTTAGTTCCTTCAAGTACTTACATGGTAAAATATAAAAATGTAGAACTATCTTCATTAAAGCACTAACTGGTTGCTGACTTTTATCGAAAGTTAGATGAGAAGTATAAATTACTATGTGTCAATTGAAAACTCTCTTTTCAAGAAATTGCGCGGCGATAACGGTTTTTCGCGGATTTCCTAAAGATAAGAAGCTTTACGTGTTGTCTGCGTGAAACACGTTTAATCCTCAGGCTATCGTTAATCGTTTCCTAGAAAGCACTGGTATTATGCTCTTCAAAGTAGTTGTTATTGAGGAAACGGGCGTGTACTTCACGAATTAATATTGCAATATTACTTCGCTTTTCAGATGTTGCGATGAAAGTGATTAAATTAAATGTAAAACCATTATGTCATAGTTTTAAACCTAAATACAATGTGGAGTATGAATATTCTTAATCCTCAACTGCTATAGTTAGATCACAAGCAGTGATTAAGTAACTGCAAAAGATCTAGTTAAGTTGATTTAGATTATTTAATTTTGGAGTATTTAATCGGAATTTATACCATATTTTATATCTTTGTCGAGCAAAATACAAAATCTATTGTTCAGGAACTATAATAGATTATTTAGATTCAATATATTTATTTGAACTTAATATTGATAAAATATTTTGATTCACCGATCGTCAAAATGGCACATACATATATAAAAACTGTTCTTAGAATTATTTATATTATACGTTATCCAATATGTCAAGCACACTTGTCAATTAACATCCCCATTTTTCCATTACAATTCCCGGTCAACAATGATCGATCACAGTTCACAAAAGAATCATCGTCGCCGCGCATAAAATCAATCAATGTCATTGTTTAACTTACACCAGCACTCGTGGGTTTCAATTAGAGGACCGATCTGTTCAATACGATTCATTTCCAATTAATACCTAACACATGATCGATTTCCGAAGAAATAAAACACCAGCCATCGGGAAATATAATATTCAGGTCGCTCTATAATAGCTTCCGTAGATAGTGGAAATATCTGGAACTGTTTAATTATTATTACCGTTATTAAACAATAACTCGCTCTCGGATAGCTATTTTTTATCTTCCTTTTTTAAACTATCGAATAATAAATGTTATAGAAATTATATTTTAGAGAACCATCTAACATTTCTTTACTCAGGAACTCTTTACGCTACCGTTTAAGAGCTAAATTAATCAGTTGTAACTTAATTATTATTATTTATATAGTAGGTATCATTAGTCTCACTTTTTCTCGCTAGTATCCTTGTATCATTTTAGCAAATGGAATGAATTTTGCATATTCCTCCTTAATTCTCTTTAATATCCAACTAAAAGTGGTATTTATTGAAATAATTCATTGCTTGATGGAAATTCGTAATAAAAACATCAGTCTGTATAATGGTTACAAAATCACGAAAACGAACGACAATGTACATTTAAAACAAAAGAATACTAAGTGCCTGATACTTGAAGCTTTAAGCAGTAACGAATGATACGAACGTAAGCTCTTAAATCAGCCCTTGAACCTGCAACGAGATCTAGGTGCAGTAGCATCAAGGAAGCACGAACTTTCTGTTAAGTTATCCCTCAGGACAGTTTCGTGAGATCGGATGTTCCTATAGTAGGACAGTGAACCGGAGATCCTTTCCTTCGGGGCTCTTCCTGTCGGCCTGTACAGGCGCGGTGGTATCCACTACTCTTCCAGAATTCCGGCTTCGTTTCGTTTACGATCAAGTTACAGGATCGTTTCACGTATGAGCAGCACGTAGCTCCTAGCTCGACTTGATGCTTTCAGTTTTCTTCCCCCTTTTTTCTTTTACTTTCCAATGGTTTCGCGTTGAACATCGCATAATCCATTCTTTGCAAGCAACTGGATACCTTAAAGCGTTTCACATCGTTGATGATATTGTAAACGCGGTGATATTACGTTATGGTTTCCTTGCTTTTCCTTGTTATCTTTTTCTTGGAAATACAATGAAGGAAATGTAAAAGTTGGTCAGTCTTGAGTTTCTTGATTCTTGCACAACAGAACAGTATAATCTTAGCAATGTGATATAACTTCATATTTTATTTACCTTTTCTAAATTACTATGTTATATGTATTTTTTACAGTAAGAAGTAATATATTATGTCTTTTTTACATTTCTTACAATCGGATAAAATTTCTAGACACTAATATTTATCAGACCGAATCTCTCGATCTACGCTTGTTTACTGCGAAACTTCCACGCTCGACCATTCAACCATAAATGTTTTCGTTCAACGTATACACGGATATGTATTTTATGATTATTACGATCTTCTTAAAAATTATGATTATCTCATACTTTTTCAAACTTGACTATACCTATTATTGTTTGTAGTATCATTGTGTTGCTTTTTAAGAGAAAAATGAGTCTCGAAGGGATTAAAAGCCACGGGGATGTCCGTATTCCTAAAACCGGTAGCGTATATAGCTTATTAACGGAACTGACGGTTAACTCTTATGCTCGATATCCAGAAGCTAATGCTGAAATTCTGGAGGAGGGTGATATGGTGAGAATGACGACATTGGTATCCACCTGGTTTATTAACATCCACCCTTTAGCTTCCTATGTCCACGAGTATATTAACTGGTACGGCCCCGCAACGAGGTTTACCAGCCTCTCATGTGGGTACACGCGAGCGCAGGTGTGCGTGTTGAACACGCGTACGGTGTTTCGCAAGCTTTCAGCAGCAACACCTCGTGCTAGCAACTGGATAGACCAACGAGCTCGAATAACTCAATCTAACCCTCGAGATAACGAGTTTTTTCCTCCACGACCGATAGACCTCTTTGTGAATATGTTTTATAAGCGTACAGCAAAACGTTCCACTTCTTGAACATCGTGATCTCTGCTACCGATAATAAGAATGGATCGTGATTTAGATCTAGCGATAAATTAATAGATGCCAATATCTGATAGCGTTCCTGCGATTCTACTTGAGTTTGAGAATTTTTATTATTATCGAGGTAATTTACGAATGTATAATATTTATAGAATATCGTTTAATAAATTTTACACAAAGATCGGGGAATATGATTGCGAAATATATGTACACATATTAGGTTAGTTCATTTGCAGTTATTAAACTATCCTTGACGAATTTAATTTAATCGATTTGATCTCCAAAGTTAGCAGCGATCTATAAAATCTTTGTAATTCATTCATACAAATTCGTTCAAAATTAGTTAAAAATATGATACAAAATTTTAGGAAAATGTCCATAAAACAGGCCGTGATACAGCAGCGACAATCGCCAAGAAAGTTCAGAGTTTGAAAAGTTCAAGGAAATTTCTCTAGATATTAAAGCATAAGGATATTTTAATCAGTAATGGAGAAGACAGGTACTTCCTGAAAGTAAAGAGCGACGAAGAACGTGAATGGGAGTACGTTGATGACCGACTTCGCACTTTCCTGAGATTTTATACCAAACGTAAAATAGAACAAATTCACTTTACGACCTAATACATTTTCCGTCAAACAAATATAAATATACCTGTATACGTATCTGGACAAACTTTCAATTCCCTTTCGATAGATTATCCCTGATCCAAATTTATCTACAATCTAAACGTTTCACGAAATCGAGTCTCTGCTATTCCCTGGAATTTATCCGCAGCCCTGAACATTTATACGAAATGACGTTCGCGGGCCGATTCCACGATCGAGCCCGTGAATTTCTAGCTAGTGGCTGGCTAAAAATCGCCAGGCTATAACGAAATCGACGAATCGATCTCGGTGGCCCGTTCGTTTTGTACTTAGCCACTCTCGTCGATGGTGAGAGAGCGACGCGCGATGCATCATGGATTTTCAACGGAAGAGATAGCATGGCCGTCCGTAAACGTGAAAATCAACGGTCGCAGGGGCAAGAGGCGAAATGAGTTTCCGGAGGACGAGCGGCGAAAAACGACTAATGACGTCAGGCAATCCTGCGGAATGACGTTAGTGGACTGTCGAAAAAAACTCCATCACCCGAACCTTCCGTATTTAATAATGATGTACATCATCCTCCTGGCGTGCCGCGGCGCGAGGTGATGAATGTTCCTGGATGCAACGCGCCCGTCCGTGCTAGATTAACAGACGTCCTGCTAAAAAATTTCCTATTAAAATTTTCCGAGAGGAATTTGAGCGCGCATTTTGGTTCTCGCGTTTTCACTGAAACTACGTGTGACAAGAAATAACAAGGGGAAACTGTTGGATTTGCTACTTTTTACCCTCATGAGTAGACTGTGGGTATTTATGCAAATTTAGATTTTTATAAATACATATGCATTAGTAAATAGGCGACACCTAAATAAAGATTTCTCTAATTCTTTAAACGCTATTTCCAGTAGTTTTCGATACTTTGTAGAATCTTGTATGCAATTTGTACATTTTTACTAAAATACTAAAGTAGAGCGATTCATTACTTCAAATTGTGACATTTTATTTTTATTTCAATTAAAATATACCTAAGCGCGCTGTCTAAGTGAATCAGTATCTATAACAATCTTCCGATGGATGTGTGAAATTTTCATAACTTTCATCAAATGTCCTCTTCTGTTACTTTGGCAAGCAACGTTGTTCAACTGAAACGATTATGATTCTCTGGACAAAGGACCGCATGATTATATAATAGGGTGGATGGCGTGGAGATTCTGACGAACCTTGGAATCGAATGGCTACCTTATAGCTATAACCACAAATAGAATTGATTCACCGTGATTTCACCAAGGCACGTTCTCAGGAAGCGACCAAGAGAATTCTCCTCCTTCCGTGGAACTTCATGGCTGTAACTACGGGAACGTGATGTATTATTTGCGAGGAGTTTATACGCTGGTTAGTCTATGGTTACCTGCCTTTGGCCTCTTGTTGAATGGCCTTTTGCCATGTAGGAATTGTGTTTGCTCTTTGTGCTTCAAAGCTCTGCTTTCCAAATTTAATACAATCGCCTTTCGATGTTAGGGAAAAACAAGCAAGCAAACTTCTTTCTTTGTTTTAATTATTAATGTTGGAAAAGGAACGAGGAATTCAAGAGATGATAATTTAAGTAACCTACAATGTCATTGATAATCTATAAAGTTTCCAAGCATTTCATTACTGAAATTGGAGAGCTTGTATATTAATAAATTTAATTATCTTCGTTGGAACTCGGATAGTCAATTTAATTATTGTCAGTTCTTCGTATTATAGACATCCAGACTGTACAAGACATTCATAATAAAATTAGGAACATGACTGACACGATTAAGCGGTGACATGACAGTGATTCTATTGCTAATATGAAAGTGTCTGCAGACTCGCCAACATATTTTACGAAGTATTTGTGATATTGTGTGACGATAACTCAAAGTTGGAGTTCGTCTGATTCAACTTAGAAATTTAGTTTTGTTAATTTTAAGTCTGCTTTCTGTTATCTATTGCTTATAATACAGATTTTTATTAAAAATTCTCCACTCTGATATTTACGCAATAAGTAGTAGCTATCAGCTTTCTCTTAGATCGCGTATTTCTATTTTAACCACTTATATGTAAATAAAATGTTCATAACTAAAATCAGATCAGCTTTTACTTCCTCTCTTTTTCATTTAATAAATGTGAAATTAAATAAGCGCGGGGAAAGATTGAATCTGAATTTGAGGAATGCATCTGTTTTTAATTATTCATAAAAATGTCTGTTATGAAGGAAGTATATAAACAAACATCCGTATAATTGAATCCGTGTAATTATTTCCTCTTCACGGGTTAGGTGGTTGTCTAAAACACGCGTCGCAGAGAATAATGTTTATCAAGCCTGGAATGACAATTTGATAGCGGGGTATCAAAGATAATGATGTGCAGTTTAGTATAGTTTCACGTCTGATAAAGAGCATTTGAAAAGTGTGCTGCACAAAGAGCTGCTTCGTAATAAATGAGTGAAATTCTTTTTCCATGAAAATAAATCGTCGTATGTGTTCGACGGCCAAGACCAGAAGCTTGAATTAATAGAACGATGCGAAAGGCATGAAAAAAGGCATTGTTTAGAAATTCAATAATATGCACCTCCATATTTGATAAGTTAGAAAATTGCCGTGAAATTAGAACGAAGAATTCTATGTCATATACAGTAATGAATAAAAATATTAGCACAGGATTGATTAGATATTCCTATAAAAGCTTGTATCAAATGATAACAAAATTAAATACAGAGACTGTAGCTATATTACTGTTGGTCATTGTATGTTGGTAATGAATTGAGAAATAAAGATTAATAAGATTATTAAGATGATTAAAGATCAATAATCTTGATGGGTTTTCTACAAATCCTATGAATTATTTGAGTAAAAAAACGTAACGTTAAAAAACATTAAAAAAAATTTAGAACCGCTTCGTCTGCACTGTGAGAAAAAAATCATCGACAGATATAGATGCCTGGCTGCAAAAACCAGTGGGTTGATAACAATTTCAATAAACGACATATATCCGATTGTAATCTACGGTGATTTATCATGAATTTTTTTTTGCGATGAAGTATTACATATACCTAACTAAACCAATGGAATATATAAAAAAGGGAAATTCCAGAGATTGTGATAGTACACTGTAAATGTTATATTTAGTTTATAACTAAAATACGAAAATATAGCCCCTTAGAAAATTAAAATAATTAAAAACAGATTAATGTTATTTTATTGCTGTCGCATAAAAGAATATATTTCAAAGTTGTTGTATCTTCTCTCGGTAACAAGAATGTCAACTTCATTCTGAAAGAATACATTCTAACTCTATTTCAAAGACATTACTGAAGCTTTCACTTGATACTTTGATCCAAACACGAAAGAAAGAATTTTAAGTGCTCCATCCTGTTGAAGCAATTAATCAGAGATATTTATAAACTGAATTGATCTCGAGTGGAAGGCTATAGATCCATTGAGTCCAAGCCAAGCCAAGCTCAGCCAGTCGAAGCTGTGTCACGCTGAATTGCTACAGTTCTTGACACAGACCCTTTGTACAGATCTGTTTGGAAGTGCAAGTCGCCGATTTTACAATATACAGCTGATCGGGAGCGGTGTCTATTCCTTTCTGTTATTCGTCATTCGAATAAACTTTTGTTACTAATCGTAACAAGTTTATAAATTGACGACTGACAACTACAATAGAAACAATGGCGATCAGCCGATTGTGGCATAGACTTATGGGTGCGGAGAGAAATAGCTTGAACTTGGCTTTAGCGGAAATGGTTTCATATATTTGTACAGAGTCGATTTTTCAAATAGCTGGGCCAGTTTATCTTGTCAATGGGAACGGTTCCACATAACTACATTGAAGCAAATACCCTCGAATTGGCATAGCTTGGCAATGGATCTCTAACTTAACTGTCCGTTATAATAGAGGGAGAATATAGAGAGAACATAGTTCAAAATATTTTGCTTGTACTTTAACATTATATTCAACGAATTAATTTTACGTCTAATTAATCACAAGACAACGTTTTCAGTCAAATGTTAAATAATCGCTCGTTCCACAATATTTCTTATACCTTTCTTAAATACCCTAACGCATTCCTTGCACATAAATGTCCTAATTTATTGCAGCCGATACTCGTCGTGTTACGAAATATGGAAACGATAGAGCGGGGAGAAAATCTCATAGAAATCTTTAAGCACTTTGAAAAGAGCGGTGCGGAGCAACCGTACGTCTATTGGAACGGGATCGAGAATTTATTGTAATCCGTCTGGCGTCGAATATTCCAGAAAAATTCTCAAAGTTCAAACAGGCTTTGAAGTATTCGGGGTCCTAGGGAGTTCGGGCAGCACGGAACTCCACGGCAAATCCTGCTTTTCCCTTCGCGGCATCGAAGTTTTGGCGCGGCGTAGCCGCGATATTGTTAGAACTTTCTTACAAGGTGTGCTACAGAGACCTAAACCTTCGTTCCCTCTGAAAAGCCGTACGTTTGAATCCCGTGTATCGGAAAAACCGCGAGCGCGTTTTTAATTAGACGCGGTGAACCATAATTAAAGAACGCTGCAACGGGAAGGGAAAAAATTGTTAGATATTCCGCTCATTGCGGCTCTATTGATCCCACAAACTTCAAACAGTGGAATTTTCTTCCAAGAGGTATTATTTGTTCTAAGGAATCCTTTTTGTTAACGTATTAGCGTTCTTTAATCTTGCTTTAGGAGTATTTTTAGTATTTTTTGTTTTGTATTATGTTTTAAAACATAATTTTTAAAAATTGCTTCAGAGAGATATAAGAATGATGTGGCAATAATGCTCTATACTACTTAAAGCGTTTGTATGTATCATATCAAAATTTCATTTCTTCACAGCAGATATACTTTGTTCTACGATTTGGGAATTGATAACGTTTATTATATTTCATAAATAGTAATACATGTAGCTAAATTTTCTGTTGCAAAATATAAGTGAATCTAATTTGATTTAAAAACATTCAATATTTTTCTCAAATATTTCGAATCATTCTGAAAGAAAAATCTTTAAAATGAATACGATAGAAATAAACTATTGTATAAATTATTATGAACTCTGACTGCACTGATAATACGATACATATTACCTTCTAACTTTCCAAATCACAGAATTTTCACTTTTAGTCATTAATCAAAGATTAAAGAAAATTATTTGAATGTTAATTAAACTGATATGTACAAATTATCTGAGTAATTGTTCCAATTGTAAAACAATAGAGGTAAGAAGATACATAATTGATTAGCTTGGTAATTAAACGGGACGAATATTTTGCCGCTAATTCGCTGAATAGATCCGGCTGAAGGATAGCTGGGGTGTGGCTAGAGAGTTTACCGGATGTTTAGGTCTAATCAGGATGGATATGGCGAGGTGATAATGAGGGGTCGCCACCCTTGGGTGCCACGTGGGACCGAATGAAGACAAATAGCCGAGCTCTACATTCGCAAGCCTGTATAGCACGCTCATCGGTGTTGATGGTCGTTGTTATATTCGATGTCAAGCCCTCGCCATGCCTCATTATACGTGTGACACCAACGAATGCTGAAAACGAGCTTGTGAGAACCGCCATTTCACAATTGAGTCAATTTCGTTTTTCCTGGATACTGTTTGTGACAGTATCATTTTATTTGAAACTTTCCATTCTAACGTAAGTACTAATATTTTTTAAAAGCACAGAGCTAGATTTAGAGTTTAGGTTTAAAATCTTTACTATGTAACTTTTTAACACACCATTTAAATTTTTTATTTTTACTGATTTAGTGCTCAAATGTAATTGTTGGGGACTATGGACGCTAGGGGAGGAACGAAAGGAAAGAAAATTATTTTAATTTAATTCCTGAATATATGTAGCTAGTTCAATATATTAGCTAGCATGGCTTAAGAGAATTTCTAAAAACTGTGATATTTAATATGTCTATGGCATATAATATCTAAAATTTAAGTAGTACTACTTATTTAGCTAAGTAAAAAGGTCAATTTAATTATCAGATAATCTTTAAGAATAGAAAGTGACAGTATCGTCTTCATTCCGGCGCCTTACAAAATGAATGTCGTAACGTTTTAATGTCATTTTATGGAATCGTTAATTGAAACAGTTATCCTGATGTATCTTTTATAAAGATGTACATGGATATCCCATAAAATAAGACGATAAATTTCCGGTAAAACAATGTCCGTTTCGACGTAGTTTGGTTGAAATCCACAGGTCGTTGTACACGACGCACGAAGAACAAGAGTTCCAGGAATTAAGGTCGTGGGGAGCATTCCTCAGTGGTTACGAACTCAATGATGATCCTGACAAGGGCGCATGTAGTAGGAGGGGCCGAAAGCTAGGGCGTGCCGAAGCTTTTCTTTTTGATCCCAGCAAAAACTCGTGGTAAACCCCAATAGTGGAAGTCGATATAACAGAAGGGAGAAATACTTTCCTTTTAATGTTATAAGTTGGTTGACCTCATTCTGTAATCCATTTTCACGTTCTGTATGCTACGTATAAAAACGTTACACGTTATACACGTTAATACTTTGCAAGCTGTGAGAAAAATTCCAAAATATCAAGCATTAGTAATAAAAACTAAAAATATATATTTTCTGGTGTTTTTATAGAAAAAAGACACCATACATTAAAATTACAAATAGTTTTAGTGGAAACAAATACGCTTGTCCTTTAGTTAGTTGATAATTTGTTGATATTGCATATATGTCAGATTGAAGGTGACAGGGCTAGTAATGTCTGCAAACTCAAAATATTTTTATATTTTTGGTATAAAAAATCCATTCAGATACGCGTTATAATATTTATAGCGTAAATACATTATAATATTGAAGTGATAGAAAATAATGAGAAAATGATTTCTTTCGTGGGAGCAATAAAATATTCACCAACGATTTAATATTCCATAAAGATGCATCAACGTTAAAAAGATGTTGAAATTCAAAAAACTCTCAGTCTTTCAATCACTGTCGGCAAATACGCACAGTCTCGTGAATCTAATTTAAATCTACTCGCAGCTTACTACTGAAACTCCTTACTTCGGCCGACAACAAACGATGAGCCATTGTAAACAGTATCGTCGTAATAAAGTAGCTCTCTTCATGTCGACTCAACACAGTTCAGTAAACTAGCAACCGACTGGACGTTAAACGCTTTGTTCATCGAGAACTTCGGGGCTACCATAAACTTCCACGCGGTTGAAGAAGAGCAGTTAAACCGCGCGAAAGAGCGGGCTAACGGTTGCGGTTAATTTTAGAACGTAAGATTTCATCGTTCTGCGAGTCTTTGGCCACAGCCTCGGGCTGCGTGATATACTATTTTGCATTCCATGCCGCTGTACCATGCCAGTGCGATAACAATCCTTAAATCAGTCTTCCTGGAGTGATAGTGCCAATTAAGGCAATTAATAAAATTAATGATTTGCAAAGTGTAACTATAACTGATATATAATAGATGAATCTAAAACATTATTTTTATAATTAATGCGAAAGTAAATAGACCTGAAACTGTTCAAGTCTGGACTTTGGAAGAAATGGACTACAATTTATGGACTATGGAATGTCGGTGCAGGATATAAAATAAAATTTCTCCCGTAAAATCAATAACATGGCTACCTAATTATAATTAACAATTTATTTGAATAAAATGTTCGATGGCGAATAAAGAATATTACGATATTAATAATTTGTTTGATAAATTGTTAATGAATATTATGTGCAATTTCTAGTAGACACGTTTACGACTTCTAGGCTTTACTTTTGACTTTCCTTGTTGAATAAAATTAATATCAGCTGGTGACGTAGACGCTTGTCAGCCTATTCCTTGTGGACACGCAGCACGCTCTTATCCTGAATTACGCCGACACTAAACCGTGCATCGTACGCGAAAGCCAACCTTATCGTTAAGGGCAACATTCCTGATTATAATCCCGAACTACCTTCAACGAGATATTACTCCCGTTATATAGATTTATCGACTTTACTTCAACTCAACCGGCCTCGAAACGAGGTTAAGAGGTCATTCCGTCGGTGTTCCTTTCCCTCTTTTACTCCTTCGTTTCATCGTATCGTGTTCGTCTCTCGACTCTATTGGTTTATCTCTTTGACAGGTAAACAAGAATTTGTGGATTGTGCCCATGTCTCTCTTATTCCAAAAATAAATAACAAGAATTTGCATATTCTCTGTTTTGTCAACGACTGGTTGTGGTGGTTGTTCACGATTCGACGAATTTCAAAGACTGAATTGCGGAGGCGGCTAATGAGCTCGAGAGATGTACATGAAATTATATAATCAACCAGCCATACTAATATCTACTAGGAAATAAAGTAATACGAGGAAATAACTTTGCGATTGTAACTCTGGCCTTGTAACTTGGAATAACTCTGTAAAATAATCTTTTTCTATTATTTTCTTCTATAAATTTCCTGTTATCCAGATTTAATCCAGAGTTACACTAAACGAATTTATACAACATAAAAGTAATTTCATGATTTAACAATTATTGCTAAGACAATGCTATTGATTTGAGCTGAGATAACATTTTCACGATACTGACGAGAAAATACAAAGACAATCATTTTCTACGTTGCCGATATTTAACAATATTCAAACTGTGATGAAAGTTGCAACAGAGTGATCGATATTTAAAGTAAAGTGTACTTGTGCGATGAAATTATAAAGCGTTTTTTTGAACGTTCAATAACCCGACACATCCTGTGTAGACAGCCACGTTGCGGATTAAAGGGAAACTAGAGTAGATCGAAGCTACAAAGTCGAGTTGAAAGTGGATACGGCTTTCAAGTGGTGTTGTCTCGACGACAAAATTCTACTACCGCTTTAATATAACTTTCCACGCTAATGCATCGAATTAGACGTAATCTTGCTCGATACTTTGGAAATTTACCTTGGCAAGATCCAAGCCGTTAGAACTTGATTTTACATCTTTCTGTAAATAAAGCAACCAAAGGTAACCGAATGAAGAGTTGCAGAACGATGAAAATTTGTAAATTTAATTAATATCATATGAAATTATTTTTGATACAATCCTTATTACCATATTATATACAGGGGACAAACATATCTGTGTGTGTATAGCTCTTGAATGAATTATTTTTATTTTACCAATTTTACTTTAATAATTCTTTACATAAAATGAACTAGTACTAGTACTTGAACACCTAGTGCTTGCAATAGAACGTTATTTATCCGAACTTATTTTATTATAGTATATCACATTATCGTTATTTTTGAACTATTTACCTTTTTCCTCTGAAATTTTTTTTAAAGCTACACATTTCTAATTTTCTAATTATACCGAAACAATTGCGTGAACCATTCTATATATTCCATTGAATAAACTATTTTTTGCGTTTTAAAGTAGTTGAATATTTTATTAAAATACTCTGAACAATTCTCAGGTTTCTGTGAAAACAAGATAACCCAAATGTAGTTGTGTTTCGTTCAGAATTATGTAGATTTTATTTGAAATATGTATGCATTTGTAAATTGAGTGGTTTACAAGTAATTACAATTCATGAAATTAAATGACTCGCTGCGCATATTATTATAATAGTCAGTACTAATTCTATACATCAGAAGCATTATAATTTTCCAATAAACAACCGAAAATCACATCGTTGAATAATAAATGCATTCACTGTAGAACAAAATTATTATTACGAATCTAAGAGAAACGATTTAAAAACCGTGTATTTTTTCATTTAAACTATTTGCATTTCCAAAGCAAGATACACAATTTTAACAACGTTGCAAATTATAAAGACACAAGTTACAGTTTCGTGTTTGAGTTATTGTTCAGAGTTTTAATAATAATTATGGTACAATTGATAAAATGATGATCTTACATGAAAAAAGTCAAAAATATATTAGATAATTGAAATAACGCTATGTGTTCATCATAAAACATCAGTAGGAACGGATGTTTTAAGCTTCCGATTTTGAGAAAACAAAGTATGAATATGTTTAGTTAAAAATAATCCGATATATGTGTTTTGAACACATTTTTCTCAAAAACAAGGCCTAAAATGAAAGAAAGTTAACCCTATATTTTCAATTTATTTTTCCACATAGAATTACTTCCTTTTCGATTATACTATAATTACTAGAACTCTCTATATAAGATGTACCACCTAGTATTTATGTCTATTTATTTCGCTGGTACAGAATAAATTACAGAGTTTCGGCAACCAATTCTCGTGCTGTGTTATTCTATTTTCAAACACGACTTGTTCCAACTCGATAGTTCCTTACTTTACTGTAAACGGAAAATTCTTTCGTGTTCTCAACCAAGTTTATCAAATTCCAGCAATGACACGTGCTATGTAATTGCCAGTAGAACCTGGAGAAATGTTTCCAGCAAAGTTTCGAGCGACTTATCGCCGACTTTCAGGAGACACTGCGACGATATCGCGTGTACAGTGCTTCTATCGATGTTGATGCGCTTTAATACCTAGTGCAAGAGAACACTAATAAGATTTCCCAGTGGACTTGTAAATCCTTATAGATCACTCGCAAATATATCGTATTGTTAGGTTCAGCTAATAGCGATTTAAAACGTCGTTTTTATATATTTAGAAAATTAGGAAAATTAATTCTGTTCGATATATCCCATACGAATAACAAAAATTCGCGTCAATTTATAATTCATTTCAATATTTACAAGATGTAGGCGTATTCACTCAAAGAAATCTTCTGCACAGCGTTCTAAACATTTACGAATAGGCCATTCTTGCTTAAGTGAGATATGTAAATATATATAGCGTTATATAATAATAATCGTCTCGTGTAAAGCAATAATAAAACAACACTCACTATCGGCTTAGAAACTTTGATATCTACGTTGAGAGAACAACTAAAGCGCGGATATTTATGTAATTACATATTTTTAGGGATTGAACTAATGAAATAGGAATAAAATAAATAACTAAATAAGCAACCTAAATAGTTTGAATATTTCATATATTTTTCCATATTGTGTACATTTTGTACATTTCTGCGTATATAAATTTTCTATAAGTACTCAAACATCCGCAGTTTAATAATAACAAACATTATCAAACTAGACAATGGAGTTATCAAAACGTTTACAACTTAATTTCCATCGGTGCAAACGGAATTAGCAATATTAGTAGTAGATAAAAATGCGATAGATCTGATGGAAACATTATTCATACTGTGCGCTAATGCTTGCGTGAGAATTCTGTACACAGTACTGCACGATTAAGCAAATACTACGAAACCGCGATAAACGATTTCAATGGAAAGGAAACTGTGGCTCGCGAATGAATGTATAAAACAGATGTTCTGTGTTTCTACGTAATTAGTCAACGGCATTTTCTTGGTGAAAGCGTTAATTACATCGATGACCAGTGGAGTTAGACGATTGAGACGACCAGTCGTTGAAGATCCATTTAAAAAAAAATCAATCTATTCGCGGAGGCATCCGCTGGTGTGCAATCCCGACTATTAACCTCTTAACACCCAGGCCACGTCAATCTTACTTACAATTACTTAAGCTTTCACAATGAAACGCAACACTATTATTATCGATAACGTCCGATGACAAGCGATCAAAGGAACTACAAATGCCATTAACCGCAGTCTAGCTTTGCATCTTTCAGATACTAATTGCTCCTTGGGTCGTTCGTTTTTATAACAGTACATCTTTATAGAAGACACTTGGATTTAAAACGGTTCGAAAATCAATTAGGAAATCAATGGTAATGCAGTTGTATCGACTTTATATTTGTTCTTTAGTTATATTGTCTTTATGTAAAAACGGATTTAAATTTTTGTATTTCTGTTTGGGTTTCAATGTTGCGAAAAATGCAGGTAATTTATTTTGTAGAAGATTATTGCGAATTTTTATCTCAGTAGTATTTTATTTAGGTGGTATTAATAGTTTATTTAGCCTTTCCTTTTATTACGTACACATCGATCCCTCTGACATATTCTGTTGAACACCATTCTGTAAAATCATTTCGTAACAAAAGTAATACAACCAAGCTATATGACGAATATCTTATATTACAAGCGTACGTTATATTTTTTGTATAATTAATTATTTCATATGATCAAATTTATCTTCAACTTGAAAATATTTCGAAGGAATTAAAAAGAACGCGATCTTGAGATTGTTAGCGTTATAAGATATATTAAGATTACAAGTTGGAGAAGAATTCTTTTGTCGTGTAAGACACGAGACGTATGGCGCAACTGTGAAAACATAAAGACTGCTGGTTTGAAAAGATTTCAGTTGGTTGGTGGTTCTTCTGCGAATTCTATTTCGGAGAGATACCACGTGCTGTTCATTCGTGAGCCAACAACCTCTGCTGTGTTGTGATTAAAATTGAACCGCCCACAACCACGGGAAAATATGAAGGGTTCCGTTGAAGCCGTTATAATGATCACAGAGAGGAGATAAACCGTCTGTACTGAACGTTTCCTCGAGAACCATGAGCTTCTAAGGTCAATCATCTTAATTCAACTGCCAGAAAAGCCTGGGCGATCCAATAGTCTCGATTGTATTAAAATTTAACAAGAATTTGTGTTATATACAATTTCACTTTGTTAATTGAAGAAGACGAATTAATCGAGAACTTGGCTTATTAAGTAAGATAAATTAAAAAGGTATCACAGTAATTTAATATATAATGTAGATAGATTCATGTTTAATTAGATATACAATATTCTCCATCATTTAGTTACACATTTTATTCAATATGTTCAACCCTCACCTGCCTCTCAGTTTCTCATCTTAGCGTGTTCCTCGATGTCAATTTAATACAATGGTATCAATGAGATGAGGAGATAAATAATTAATCCTGAAAATTATTTTATTGAGATATCGCGTTCTTCACAAAGAAAGAAAAAAAGTAAAAGACAAAAAATTTCAGAAAGTTGTTTTATAAATGGCCGAATAAGATAATCTTTTAGCAGAAAATCGTGTCAAATTGACACGAACGATCGATGTCCACTACGTATTGCAATGAAAATTAACTAATGTGTACCGTTCAAAATCAAGTTCTGAGAATGCTACACTTGCAACGACGCGATTATAAATAGCAATTAGTCGATTCTAATGTAGATATACGAGGTAATTTAAACCTTTCATGTTCGTGCTAATAATGACCTTGTTAGATCCATGATGGCGTATTTTTTATGTCATGTGTAAATTACTTTGAATCGTATGCGGAGCTTTGCGTCTTAATTAATTAATTTCTCCGTTATTTACACGGTTAAAGTAAAGGAGGCCATTTGCTCATTAATTTAGGTTTGTTTAAATATATAACATGAAAGAATTTAATTTATTAAAAATTCCTCGGCCGCACTAAAAATGACATAAATACAAAGAAAGAAGAAAATTCCACGGGAAAGACAATTGCCAATGATACGATGATCAATTCCAAGATACAACAAAACAGAAACGCAAGGAAGATGCAGCAATCAATTTTGGTGCAGATAGTTTCTCAAGAAAATGCTCCAAAACAATTTCTCGATCGAAGCAGCACAATCATTTGTTTTAATCTTTGGAACAACGCGCTATTCGATTAATTTATACAACCGATATATTCACATCGAAGCACGGCTGAGATTTATACAGACGAAAGAGGAGCCTACAATTGCGAAATTGCAATATTGCCTCTTCCATCGTTTCGTGGAAGCACCTGATGTCAAATTGTACGATGGAAACAATAACTGACGCAGGTACAACTCTCTGAAAAAATTACGAGCAGCTAGTGAATCGAGCGTGGTTCCGAGGACTGGATGAATTGCATCAATTTCTGGATCCGTACGAGTGTACAGGTACATATAAACAACCCTATCCCGTGTCCGCTATAACAAGTTCTCGGGGCGATGGTCGAGGACACGAACGTCAGCATGTAACACAAAGAAAGATGACAAACCGGGGGAAAACGAAAGAGATGGATAGAGGAAACGTCAGAAGCCAAGAAAAGTGCCGCTTTAAAAGCTCCATGGGCGGTATACACGGTGCTGAGCGGCTCGACACGCGAGGTCTCTTTGTGTCGAGCCGCCTGACCGCCGGAAGTCGCCATATTTATCAACAGATCGCGCGTTCGCAGCGGGTGCCACGCGCGAGAACGCTTTCCCGAAAAAACTTGGCTGGGATCGGCCACGATAGAGGAAAAAGCAGACAGAACGGAAAAAAAGAGAAGAGTCGACAAAATGAGGAGACACTGGTGTGCCACCGATGAGGCAGATAAAGATAAGGTTTGCGCGTGGTTGAGAGGCAGAAAGGAAAGACCATGAGAAAAAGAGGAACCATTTGACACGGATAAAGAGGGAAAGTGTGTGTGCGAGAGAGTATGAGGAGGAAAATGAAGAGACGTAGCGTAGGGGTTGGAGATAAAGGTGAGATGAAAGGGCAAAGGAAGAAGATAGGAAACTCATAGGAGGTAACGAAAGAGGAGATGGGAAAACGGAAAATAAAAATAACATTGAAGAGAAGAAGCTAGCACGTTAAAGCGGAGAACCGAGAGAAGAGAAAATGAAGTGAATGAGGCTAAATGAAGGACCAAAACAAAAGAACAAGCGTTACGCTGTGTTGCTAAAATCACGGAATAGTTAGCGAAAAGAAGCAAGTTATCGGATTTAATGTAAAAGGAGAGGAGAAAAGGGAAAAACGATAGTAACACGCGAACGTGACCAGTAGTTTGGTCACGAAGATACTTTTTGCTTCGGGGCGCGTGTTTTCGCGCGATGCTTATCGACTCGGTGATTAACACGTGGAAGTCGCTTGTACGAGAACGATTTTTTTCGTGGCGCGATTTTCCAACAGGAATTTGCTGTGTAAATTTATTTCGTAAGCGGCGACGATCAAGTTTTTTAATTCTACGGGAATAGGGTGGCGCGCGCGCTCCTGCTACAGATAGGAAAATTAAAACGTAGGTACACGAGCCGGAAGTGTAAACGTCGATAAATCAGAAAAGAGCCTTCGACGGTCGTAAAGCAATGAGAAGTTGCGCGAACACGTTATAGTTTATGAACACAGCGATAAATCACGCGGGTCTACGACCTAGGAAAAAGGTCTCGTCGTTTCAGGGAAAAACTATTACCCCTTGGAAGCATGCACTTTATTTTTCCTCGGTAGATGCACCGGACAGCTTACCTCTCGATTGCTTTCAAATCTTTATTTGCCCATATATATGGATAAACAATTTTAAGAACAAAAGATCTGCTTCTTTTTAAATTTATTTCCGTTTCACTACGTTTAGTTATATAGATATGCATACATTTTACATACATCGGTAGATGATTTGTCTACGAAAAAGAAATTTAATTTTATTATTTATGACACAGAATGAAAAATCTTATCACATAAAATATACGAATTCTTCCCAACCCACGATTCCAAAGGAAATAATAATTACAGAGGTTTCGATAAATTCTTATTCATTTTTTACGTTCATTTCATTTTCCACAAATCTTTCAGTTCGATACTTATGGTCGGGAGTGCATAAGATTACCATAGCTATCTAAATACATAACTGACGTATAAATAACCTGAAACATTAGCATATTAATAGAAAAGACAATATAAAGTTCAAATTTATTTCTGTGCCAGAAGAGCAGCCGAAATCGTGACAATTCTCTACAACTCATTCGTATTTTCCAATCTCACCGACCTAATTCCACCCACCTGTTTAACTCAATCTCGATCTTTCATTATCAATCACCTCGCCAATCCCTTCATTTCCCTTTCCTTATCCTCACATTCTCCGAATCTTTTCCTTTCCATACTTACCGTAATTTTCTCACTGTAATCTCCAAAAAGTTAGCAAGCTCGACATAAAACCGCCATAAAAAAGCAACGTGGCATGAAAAAAAAAAGTTGACCATCCTTTACCAACACTTATATGTCCGTGTCGGTTGAACCAACGACTAAAAGCTGGCAATTCCTCTTCCCTTTCATAAAATAGCCGTCGCGAGGGAAAAAGAGGAGGCGCAGAGGATGTACACCTTTTCTCTCCCGACACACACTATCCTTGAGGATATGGGGAGAAGGATAAAAGGGGGGAAGCAGGCAATGGAGACTGGGTAAATGGCGTTGGAGCACGGAGGGTGGTGGGCAAACTAGAAATTTGAGTGGAACGCTATGCGAATACGGGACGCGGAATGCAAATGGACAATAAACCGGCCTCGTCCAGCGTCTACCAACGGTATATCACCGGTGACACCGGTAGTTTTAGTTTATGCTGCATGCATAAGCGGCGCATCGCGTCACAAGTCCAACGTCCGATGCGATTCTCGCTGCGCGGCCCAGCTTCGTTTAGAGTTTAGATACCTTCTTTCCTGTTTCTTTCTCATCCTTTTCTTCCTTTTTATGTGCTTCCTCTCTTAGATTAAAGTGGCATGCTTAACTATATTCATACGATGAAACGGGCATATGGAGAATTTTTCTCTGCCTTCTTTCGGAAACAAAGGAAAAGTGATGCATGTCACGTAGGTTTGCATCGTCGGACATTGTGTTGCACAGTTGGACCACGGTGAAAAATATTCAACTCGATTTACGGGATCTAAATATAGGTCCGGAGAATAAATTCCGGAAATTTTAAACAAAAAACACGGTCTGTTTATCGTACGAGATTAATTAATTGACTCTGATCTATTTAGCGCATTTATTTAATCTAGTATTTCATCCTAACTTTGCATCGTCCCATGAAATCTTCTTGCTTTCACGCTGTGATCCCGTAAGAAACACATTTCTTTTTTCAGATTTAGATATGATCTATATCCTGAAGGAAAATGTCCGAATTTTCAATAATTAATTTAAGATTAAAGATGGATATAGAATATAGAATAATAGATAGTATTTTTCTAGAAAACACATTAGTTAGAAGTAATTTATTTTATTCGTCAAATTATTAATTAATACACGTCTTCGCAATTTCCTATCATAAGAGAAAGTCATTCACCTCGAATACTTGAATTAAAAGGTTCCAGTAGAAGGTTCAGAAAATTTGCATGATGGATCTTAATGCACTAATCGATCATTGTACAATAGGTACAATTTAATCAGAGCGAATATTTCACACTTTCAAGTCCGCTTGCACGAAACGTAGTTAACGTACATAACAAGTCTTTCTTCTCGCAGATATCACGTATGGGAAATTAGCATACGTCTGTCTGTCAAAAGTTTCATACATATATGTGTGCATAATGAATAAACCACAGCTGATACCACATCGTTCTAACGCTTGATTTATATTGTACACATATTACGTGAGTCGCATTCATTCTCATCTTTTCCGCAATAAACAAGATTCTACCAAGTAGATTTAGTGCCTTTTAATTGAAGTACTTGTAGTATTTTTGTGACTGATATTGTTGGCGAGACGCTTTAACTTGTCTTGATGATCTCCGCTGTAAATCATGACGCGACAATTCAACGCGCTTAATAAACTTTCAATCTAACATGGTATCGTTATCGTTGAAGGAACTCGTGAACAACGTTATTTATTACTATTATATTTATGCTTATGACAGGGAAAGGGAGTGTAGGTACAATGAGAACTGTATTCGCGAAATTTCAGGTAATAGGATCATACAGTTCTATAGCGTTATAGAATTACGATATATAAGTTACGATATTATTCAGTAGAATAGCAGAGAAGGTTGGAAACTCTAAATTTTAGGAGTTTAGATGGAGTTGTAGAACCATCGTATAACGATGATAGCAGTATACAACAGCTTTATGACTAGAGTTATAATATGTCATTTTAATAAGTAGTCGAATAAATTAAATAAAATTGTTGAATAGGTTTATTAAGTTTTCAGCTATTTTCCAATGAATTACCTCTTCGATATATGTTATTACTGGATATTAGAAAATTTTCAGTAAAGGACTTCGACGAGAAACAGAGTAATTTATAAAACTAAGATAAACTGCATTTTTAAAACAGTTAAAAATATAGAGAATCCCTTCTTTTTCTCTTCAAAAATGCCAATAAAGATTATGACGATGCATGTATCGATTTTCAATATTACGCTAACATCATTCGCCCTTAACATATTCCTCTTGCTCTTTATGGTTTGCTATACTTTCCCAAAGAGAATGGTAATCGAAGCGCCGGGTCTCGGAAGACAGCAAACGCGAATGTTCCCAACGATTCAAGCAATTTAGCGGTTTTAGTGCCTCAAAGGGATCGCACATTCTCAAGGATCAGCGTTGTAAGGATGCAGGCCGAAACTATCAAGGGGATAAACTACTCTGAAGGCTTAACGTCGACGTGGAACGCCTTAATGGTTTAATCGTCGATAAATATATACGAATTAGTTTAGTTTGACAGAGTTTGGTGAACTGTTTCGATTAAAACGCAGCCTCTTACTTGTCGTCTTTGCAGTAGGCTAATGAATACTAACGGAATCGAGTTAGATAGCTACTTACAATGCCAATATCCAACATAAGGCTCACTTCGTAAGATTCGAATGTTATTTATATATAAATTTGAACTTTGTAAAACTTTGCTAAAACTATAAAAGGTAAGAGAAGACGTAAAATAGCATTTTATGTAGTATGTAGATTTTATGTTTCTTTTTTTTCAACTATGAGTACTTTTATACTTGTATATGTATAGAGAACAAGAAAACGCATCAATTGATACGTATACGAGATATAGGGTCTATTCGAAGAAATATTAATTCCCTTGAAAATGTTATTAAAGAAGAAATATGTTCCATCCTTATAAGATATTCTCCTTTCGATAGATTAATTTCATCCTGAAAATTTTTATTTTTAGATTTAGTGTTTCCATTTGCCACATCCTGTACATAATATAATCAATAATATATCCCATCGTATAAATATATATAGAGAGCGTGCCAGGAATTAACAATCAAATGTTGTGAATATATCCTATGTATATTTTTGTATGGTCGTATTAATTAGTATAATGGCCATAGTGTCGAGTTTCATTCCTCCTTTTTCACCGTTAATGTCATTTTCGTAAAGAATCGCAAGACATTTCGTTTTGTTGACAAATGTATGTATTGCTACACGAGTTATTTGATATTCGTATGCCAGTGACTATTTCAATGCGATTATGGTAACGTATGTTGCGTAGTGATATCAACGGCATGTCGCAGTTTGGTACATGCTATTGCCTTGTCCACAGTTTGAGAGGATTGAATATGTAACGATGGCACTGGGCTCAGAACGTCAAGGAGGAAAATTGGAATCTGTTAGAATCGTCAGGAGCGATATGGACGATGGTTACTACTCTCGTTTTGAAATTCCTTAAAATCATTTTCATCGAGATTTATCCAAAATTACTGAAAGTGTTAAATATAAAATTACCGTCGTTATTCTTGTCATATTATTATCAGGCGTGACATTTAATATTTGATTTTATGTTCAATGAATAAACATCTCACTACGATCCGATATTCCCTATAATTTGGCTGTAGATATTTATGCATTTTTGAGAAATTTAACAACGCAAGAGCCTACAGAATGTCTTAAAAATATATCAAATATCTAAAGTACAATACTTACTACAATATTTAATACACGAAACAAATTTCTATTCAAATTCTATTTCTTTAGTTATGTTTACAAAAATCTACAATTGCGTAAACATCCACGGTCGACTTATAACCATATTTCTACTTTAACGAAAGATATCTGCCAGTATCTTTTTCTTGCTCGCATCACGATGACAGTTTCCCGACAGATGCTATCCAGAAATGTCCTAATCGCAAACGAATGTTTATAAATACCGACTTTGCGATTAATCTTTCGTGAAGACCGACACACGGCAAGAACCGTGAAGAACATTCGCGAAATCGGCCGATGTCTGTGCATACGTATTCCGGCCGCTGGCTTCTACGTCGCTTGGAAGTATGCGTACTTGCATGCAAATATTTAATTAAAGCAGCACTAGTGGCAGTGGCATATGTGGTCGTGCCCGCTGTGTCCGCGCGTCTACACCCGACGGGGTGGCTCGAAGCTGGCAAGGGGATCGCTCGGGCGGCTACTGTAAATATATGATTATGCATGAGGTTCGCTGGTGCTGAGTGCACTTTGACAGTCGCCGTGCTGACATGCCGCCGTATTAACCCAGCCACGTGCTCCGCGAACGATGAATTATGACATTTTATCGAAACGACATCTGCGACGCGCTGATTCGGCAGGAACCAAGAGTATATTAGGCGCAGGGGATTCGATTCGGTGCTCGAATGGTAGCGATGTTAGAAGTGGTGAGACGGTCGACTAGCTGATGAGATCAAAGGATCACTGACTGTGAGATAGCCATCTCTATCCGATATCATCGGTAGGATGAAAAAGTGATATTGCAAGAGATCAACAAATCTATTTACGATGAGCTTGACAATGTAATCCAATTACTTACATACCTACAGTAACATGTATCCTCAGCTACGTAATTTTAAAGTTCTTTTAAAGACGTGATTTTATGGAATCACAGGATTTTCGCAAGATACACAGTCAGATGTTGCATTTCCGCCAATGGCGTTGAAATTCCTCTTTATGTTCGGATAAGAACGCTTGCCAGGTAATTGTTCTACTGGCAGTTTAAACTTTTGTTCAAACAGCGAAACAGAACGCAAATAACAAGGAAATTTAGAAGAGGGCGTCTCACCAATAAAGAGAACTGATTCGTAAAATATGAGAATACATTCTGGCATTCAGAATGTATGGCGTGGTAGACGTGGAAGAATTTTTGTCGGTGAAACAAGACTGATGTAGACGTGGAAAGTACTGTATTGACTTGTAGAAAGACACGTATGATATTGTACGTTATGTCATCTCTGATATCTTCTATGTTAGCAAAAATATTATATAGAAAGCTAAAATGGTTTTATACACGACAAGAAATAGATCGCATCCTTATGATTAGTATTAAATTCTAGAATTAATCATCATGAAAAATATGCCACTAAATATAGAATTTAGAAAATAGGGGTTATAATTTAATATAAGTATTATTAGAACGCTGTGTTGTTAGAACCACTTCTTTCCTCGAATCGATTATTTCCATTACTTCCTATACCATCGCTTCTTTGTTTATAAACAAATAAATCGGCATAAAGGCGGCATGTAAAATTAAATAATCATCAATATGAAATTGCACAATTATAAAACAGAAGTCTATAATGTATAACTTGTAACTCGTCAATCTACTAATATCGTTCGTTGGCTTTTGGGTTTTGTCATGTTATTGTGCAAGAGGGTTTAGCTGTCCTTATGCGTATAAACCATGGTGGATGAGATGGACTACGTATATAATGGAGTAACATACATATTATGGTAACATAAATTTGCGAACGTGAAAGATATTCCAACAAGTTAAAGAACTCCGCGATTCGTTATGTCTGGAAGCGATTACATCCTCCATTTAACTTTGAAAGAATATTTTCTGGTCACGAGCGACATTGAGCGAATAAAGTATAAAGCGTGCTTGGGAAACTGGAAAATTAATAAGGCAGAAACTTGTAATTTAGAAATAAAGATACCTTAAAATTCTTTAAAAATGGTTATTACGTTAAATGCCTTAGTAAATTTATGAATTTGTGTTGGAAATATGTCCATAAGCAAATACTCTCTGTTACTTAATTGAAAATTTTATACACCATCATATTTTGAGAAATAACATTTTTTAAATGTTGCAAATAAAGATATGGAACATAAATAGTATTGAAAAATTCACTTATTAAAAAGGATTTTTAAATTGATTCAAACAAAATGACAAATACTATATGGAATCCATCCAAATAACGTGTACAAAGCGGGCATAGAATGTTTTCTCATAAAAAAAATTGGGAGAAAATATGGAACAAAATTTTGTTGACCCAGGCTTAGTTTTAGAGAAAATCGAGTTTGAAAATCTACTACGTACGTATGCAATCGTTGCTAAGGAACGATTCATAGTGCGACGTATAACGCACGGTTAAAATGAGAAAAGAGAAAACGAATTAGAAACACGACTAAGATGCACGTAGTAAGCAGATAATCAATACTTTTTATCCAATGGTAGAGATACCTTATTCCAAAAGATACAAGACTCAAGTAGATTTATGCGTTTAATAAGAAGAACAGCAAGATGGGTACAGAATAAGGAAAATTCTTTCTCTCCAAATATGCTTCAGCCGTTAAGCTCTTATACCCTATCTTCATCTCCTAGTTAAAAAATTCTTTTTATTCTTGAAATATTTTCACCATGCCATGCACACGCATGAATGTCTGCTTAGCTGCCACTCAACGTTTTGGTACGTAATGTGCGGACATATTCGTAAAGTCCTCGCGAATTTCGTATTATACGTATGCATTTAAAAATTACGTTCACTTTTCCAACATACGCTTTCAAGCCAGATCCATATATTCGTAATTCATTCACAAAGCGAGATATTTTAGTTGAAAAGTTTGCCTGGATGATAATTATCATCTGATAAATTAGCTGCATGCAAATCTCAATAAAGAGAACCGATCATACGCGTTTCCTATTCTGTATTTGCTCCATGTAATTTCAGTATTTGTTCGAAAACAAAGGATGACAATGACGTAGTAAAATGAAACTTTACAATCACTGAGCGCGATACTCACATTCACTCTTTAGTTATTACTATTTTTAGTATCAAAAGTTACTATACTAGTCCCTACAATACAAGCTACATACTAATCTACAATCTGTAAATTATCTGTGGATTATACAAAGACGATACTTTATTTTGCATGTTAGTCTTTGTGTATCCATATAATACATACAACCAATCTCTAGGATTTTGATATCAGATTAAGATTCGATACATCTTTTTATCATATTTGGAATAAATGGAACCGCGACCCCGTGCGTATCGTTGGTAATACCAATCGATTAATTTTATATTTTAAGATTTCCAACAGTTACGATAAATTTGGTATTTGAACTCCTTCATCTGCTCATTATGTTTCGAAAGAATTATATTACTTGCAATGTTAGTCTGCGTAGTATTCGACGACTTTTTTGTACTTAGATAGTCTAAAACTTCTAAGTTCTAAGACACTGTGCGACGCCACGTTGCCTCACCATCTTTTTTCTTTTATTTTCACTATCTTCAGAGCAACATCGGCCGCAGGTGCTCCGGTAACTTTCATTTCGACATTATCGTCCCTACATGTTCACATGCACACGCAGCAATCGCACATGCGGCATACATCTCGCGGGGTCGACTCGTGTTTATCACGCAGTCAAGGGAAAGTGGAATTATAACAGAATACAGGATTGGACCGTGCGCTCATAACTCGGTTTTATTAACAGTCTCTGCGAGTTTCAGTGTCACCCGACCTGTTGGAAGTTTGAACTTTCCTTCCTCGAGGACGGAATCGCCAGGATCGCTTGGAATTTCAACTTGGATGCTTTGCCAGCCGTCGCTGGCTCGCTGAAATTCAACGAGAGAAGCGACGGTGTTAAAGGAAGGTGTTAAGTGAAGTATTAGAGAAACTTGAGAATGAATAAAGGTGTCAAATTTTAGTCGAATAATTTTAAGATTGTTCGGGATTGATATGGTATATTACTTTACCGCTTTGTTCTTTAGATTTTAGGACGAAAGCAACGCGAAGATGTTACATTTCTGTTATGCACGTGCTTCATGTTGAGAATATTCTTCCCGGGAACTTTTTGAAAAAAAATATGAAGTAGTTTCTACTATTTTATGTCAAAAGTAGCTAGTTAATTTTCTTCCTTTTTTTTTATTCTGCTCATAAAAATACGAATTTGCATAAGTATTCACATTTTAACAGGACTTACATTTTGTATTTGCAATTCATCTTCCTATACATATTTTCAATCACTACCCATGCGGTTTGTCTACAACTTTTGCACAGTTCAGTTTTTGCTAATACAATTGAAAATCAACGAAATGGAAGAGTAGAAGCTGAGTAGAACGAAGCTAGTCCCCCCGTTCCACTGACTTTTCGTACTTTTCCTTTGAGCCGGAATTCTTGGTTAAGCCTTTCGCGCGTAACGAGATTCAACCTTTGACTTTGAGTACCGACCAGCGGATACCGAATCAAAGGGAATCTATGTATAATTACGTTAATACTTCTACGCTGCTTTTCCGAAGAGATTAAATATTTCATCCTTTCAAGTGTTTTCGACATTTGGCACTTTGAATATTCATTTCTTTAGGATTGTCTTTGGTTCTTGTTTCTTCTACATATACTCGGCCGTTCTAAGCTTGTCGATATTTCATCCATCGAATGTTAAATGCTAATATTTTTAAAAAATAGCCAAGCATTTAAGTTCACCAGCAATTATTATCGAAATTTAGATATTCATTAGTTAACTCGATCAGTTATTACTTTTAGGCGTTTAAGATTGTTAAAATTTGTTTTTACAGATTCAAAGATGCATTTAATAGTTTTAGAATTAAATAATTAAAGGTAATTGAATAGTATAAAAAAACTTATAAGCTAACTTAATAAAGTAAGTGACTTAAGAATATATGAATAGGTAATTAGGTATTTTGATATAATGGAAATGTATATTGAAGCAGAATATTTATAAACTTTTGACATCGATGATGTTTTCTTCTGATTAATTGGGTAACGACAGGAGTAATTCACGAAATTTCATAAGCTTGCAAATCGTGTGACATGCTCATTTCTGGCGCGTCAACCGTGATGAATAGTTCAAAGAGTGACTCGTCTGCAGCCCATCTGGTGACGTCAAACAACACAAGAAGGAGCTAATAGCACATTTCATTGAATATTCAAGTATCCAATAGTGTACATACCACTTCATAATTGTTTCATCATGTTTCCGCCAAACAATGATCGGATGCCACAGGACAACCGTTGTCTATGTACCTAATTACTGTAATTAGCGATACCTTTCCATAGGGTTATTTAACATTCTCTCAATAAACACGCCAGCGTGACATAAAACATTTACATAGCAACTAAACACAATTCGAGGTTTCCCTTATCTTTCTATAGAAATGTACAATTTCATATAACGTTTTTTAATACTTTAGGGCATTATCTTAACCGATATTTTGTGACATTGCAATGATAAAAAATAGAATTTTGATTTAGATTAAAATTTTGATTATTTAGAGTGAGTAAATTTTGATTAAATACACCCACTTTCCCGATTTTAGATTCGGTAGATTTTTGATTATTTAGATTCCTTGTGCAATTGAATTAATACTGCTAGCGAAGTTCTAAGAATCGTAAATTGCAAATTACCAATGCTACGATGTTAGGTAATAAAAAAAAAGAATTTCTAAATTACAAGAAAATGATTGTCGTGTTTGACGTTATATCGTGAAATTATAAGAATTTTATAGAATAAATAATACCATAGCAGAAGTAAAAATCGACTTTCTATAGGCTTCCTTATCGAATGCCTGGAAACAGAAGAAATTTCTTGTCCCGTATCTCACTTTAGAAGCCTCCACTTCAGTGTCGTTTGTCTAATCTGTGTCATAATCTATTAACAGCACCCTAGCCCAAAATCGCCCACTACCTGCTGGCAGAATACGCTTATATACAGCGCCCTGCGGTGTACAGCAAAGTCGTTACGTTGTCAAAAATGGTGCCGATATTTCCCTACTCGGAAGATACCACGAGATGTAAAATCACATCCGTACTCGAACAACGTTTTCCATGCAAATGGCGGCCTTACGTTGCACAGCCCGTTCGCGTCTTTCTTCGATCGCCTTATACCGATTCAGGCGGTGTACGCCCCATGCAACCAGCCTGCACCGCGATTCGAGGAGGACAGCTCCTATTCAGCTGCAATGGATTCATGCAAATTCGATAACGTCGATGATTCGTCCGATGGATAAGTTCTCGCCAAATGTGGAAGCGTCTTCGAGCTTGTTGAGATTCGAAACTCGAACGCAAAGATTACGTAGTTCTTAGAACTTATCGCAAGGACTTTCGTCGACTTGTTCGCCAAAGTTAGGCTAAAGGTGCGGGTGGAAGCGGCACGAAGCGATGGATCACGCGAAAGATGGACAATTAAATACGCAAAGTTGCATCCAAATCGTGAGCACGAGTATGCTTCTCAGTAGCGCGGATTTTCCGCAGAGTCTAAAAGATACACGAGCGAGCTAGGAGGCCGTTTCACGCGAGATAAAACGGTCCGCTTAGTTTAAGTTGATTTGCGGCTAGCAGTTACGCAGTCGCTGCTTCCTTGGCCCCGAGTTTCACGACTGATGCCGGAAACTATGCCAGCCTAAGCCGTACTTGTGGCTTTTACATTTTTACGGCCGACAATAAACATCAAGCTCTTTTGGTCTCATCCTTGGCCGAGCGTGGACAAGCCGGCTTATCGCGTTACAGCGGCTGCTACGAGTCGGAATAATTTCGCCCATAATCACGGGGAAATGTTAGATGTTGAACAACGTGAGACGAGACACGGTGAATATGTTAAGAAGCATCAGGATTTTCTGCAGATGGTGTAATTGTAGCACTAACGAATATTCAAAATAACACAATATTAAAATACACCTGTTTGTTAAATTAGAATCACTTAAAATTTTTCTATGTTTTTGATCTTTCAGTGATAAAAACTTATTAATTGTTCCAAGGTTATACAGACATCGTTCGTGATTAAAAAGTTATCTAGAGAAAGGAATGTCGGTCTGCCTTATAAAGCATTACATTTTTTAAACATTATATATAATTTTAAAAATTGATTTAGAAGATGGGATTAAAATATCTAACTATAAAGAGAGAACTCTGCATATTCCTTAAATTTTTAGCTTTTTTCCCCCCTCTTCTTTTATTTCGAAATTAAATCCGTATTATATCGTCGTCTTTTCAATTCAAGTCTTCTTTATGAAGTTTCCTTATTTACCCTCTCGCACCTCGCAATGAAAATATAGCCGGTTAAAGTGGGGTCCGATTAAAGCGAGACCGGATAAGAGAGCGTTTACTGTATTATAAAAGAAGATAAAACCTGTTCCTTGCGTGAAACGTTGCATATGATTCTCTAACAAAAATATCGTACTCGTAGATGAAAATTTAAAAAAGCTCCTTTTTAAAGAGGCAAGGAATATATTTGAAAAATGCAAATATATCATTCCTTTACCGTGAGATAGGATTCCATATATCGAGAGACATAATTAATTTGAACGGATTAATAAAATGCATAAAATTCTATCGAGAAAATAATCTTTTCGATACATCAAATTCGTCGGTACTTTACAACTCCTTTGCAGCGATTTATTGCCAATTTAATCTCAAAGAATCCCTCCGCCAATTTCTTCTCTAAAATCGTAAAAGGTGTGGCAAGACAATGAAAAAATTCTGCGAAAATTATTTATCAATCAAGAAGCTCGTTAGAGCACTGATGTCTCTCGTACGGATGATAATCAGTCACTAAAGGTGGCAGAGATTCGTCCAAGCATCGGTGGTGTGAGAAAAGTTAGACTTTATGAATCACGAAGCACACCCTTGGTGTCTCTGGTTGAGAGGACCCCGAGCTCACCCTCGGCGCTTCTTCTCGTGGCTTAAAGAGACGGCCGGACCGTCTGCTGGTGCGCGCCGATTATATGAATCATTAGTCACTGTCCTCCGCAGGGGTGACTTACTCGGATTTAAAATTAATGGCGCGGGTTTTGCGATACTCGCGAGCCGAATTTTTGCTGCACTTACATCGGTGCGCGTTCGGGACCGCTGTGAATGGAGGATGAAAAGGGGGGATAGTGGCTTTAGGTGAGATCGTGAGGGGGGCAATAAGGGACACAGGACGGACGTTGGGATGAAAATCACAGGGACGGGAGGGAGAGAGAGAGAGAGCTGGAAAGAGAGGATGATCAAAGGAAGGAAAACGTGGAAGATGGAATCTGAACAAAGAGGAAAAAGAGACATAAACCGAGGCGAAAGCGGGTTGGTGGGTTGGAATTGTATAGAAAAGATGAAGAAGAAAGAGAGGCTGGTTGAATAAAGGGGTGAAAGAAGAAAGGCAAGGACGAAAGTAGGTGGGGAGGGGGAGAGGGGAGAATGGTGGTCATAAAGAGACAACGGAAAAGGAAAGGCCGGAGGTGGAGCTAGCTCGCCATGAGTCGTCGGTTTACGAGAGATGGTCTAGAAAGAATAAAACGAGGAAAATTTTTATTAATAATCCGACGACCGACCACCGCCGCCATCGTCGCCGCCCGGAACCAACGGCATCCGTAAGAATAAAATTAACATGGAGAAAAGATCTTAGCATGCCTGACATTGTCATAGATATATGATGCTGCTGATACTAAATATGCGACCGCGTATAAATATTTATGCTGCCCTGTAATATATATTCTTACATTTGGGGTTCGTGCGTATATCAGTAGCGTATTATGGGATATTCCCCCTTCTATTTCGAGGGGACCATATATAGACGTGTTTCGTTTCATATAGAACAAACTCAGCTTCCGGGAACGATATTTCTGATGCGAAGAAGTCACATGAAAATGTAAATTGTAGTATTTCGACGAGATCGCGATGCACACGTAAAGCGTGTCGGATAAATGCGATAAGTCGGTCTTCGAGATGACGATTGTGAATTTTCACCGTAATTTGTTAATGTAAGTTAACATAAGAAATTTCTTTATGGTTATTTTAGTATTTCGCAGAACATTCTTTCATTCTTTCATTCTGAAAGATCTTTTCGTGCTCTACGAATAATTGGTACGATTAATTCCATGATAATTAGCTGAAATATATAAATATTTTGTAATAGAATATGTATAAGGAAGATTTTAAAATCACGTTGTATAGAATTATGTCTATGTTATTAAATTTTCGTTGTTATCAAATTACGGAGTTAATTTTAGCATCGGACAAGTTATACACAGGATAAAAAATAGGATACGAAGAGAGACACGTACTAAAGCTGGCTTAATAGCCACGTGAAATTTCTATGTAGAGCCTCTGCATAATTAATTACGTGTTACCCTCCTTAAAAACAGCTCCTCTTGACTAATATTCAATTTTTGATATCGTTTTAAGAAAATTTCAAAATTAATTACTCTTAAGATAGTTGACATGATAAATGACATCTCATACAGCAGTTGGAATGTTCTTTATTCGTGCAAAATTAATTTTTTGAAAATAACTACGGTTTAACAATTACATCAAATTGATTTATTCGAATGAGACAGCTGTTCGTTATAATTATACAAACAATTGATACACCATAAGCATCACTTTTTCGCAAAACATGTTTAAAACGCAAGAAATGTATTTTTTAATCTCCGATATCTCTGGATGTAAGATCTTTTCTCTTATCTTCTTTCGCGTTTTCCTTTTTAACCAGCATACGTCGGAAAATCTATTACACGTTTAATTCATTTCATGAAAACAAGCACGAATTACGTTACAGGTATATACGATCTAAGTTTTCTCTCTCTCATCTTCGACGTCAAGAGGAACAATAATAGTTCTCTTCAGGAAAGCATTCTACCGTGGGAAACAAGGTATATAGAAAATGGAGACGAAAAACGAGCGAAGATAGTTATTCTTTAACCGACTGACTATTTCACGTCCGAGATTTCCAATGTTATTTTCGTTTCTTATTGTTCTGCAAAACGGTGGCTTCGTTGGCCGCGAATCGCGACTACGGCCAACGCTTAAACGCCACGCTGATAAAAAATAATTTAAAATTAACCACCACGGTTTTTATTATGGGCACATGAGTAAAATGTCGAAATAAATCAACCACGAAACAAGGAACAGCTCACGAGGAATTTATTAATGAAACACGGTCACCGCTTTTATTCCCGAATTGGATATTAACCATTTACGAGGTGCAAATACGTCAATTTTTCCACGGTTTTCGCGTATTCGATCCAATTTCGTATCCTTCGTTACGGATCGTTATTGTCGAATTTGATCTCATCATTTTCTGTATAATCGGAAATGTATCGAACGACGTCAGAATTTTATTTTAAAAGTTTATTCTCATAATTGACAGTATGTCTGCAGATGAGAAATTTCATATAGCTTTGTTATTATTGATAGAAAACGACGTATTTCAAGTGTTTATTTTGAAATAAAAGTAGAATATTTGTTTATTACTATTGTTACTACAAATTACATATTATCACTATATTTCGTTACTCGAGTGTGTAGTAAAAAGGTTTAACTCAAGAATGAAAAAATGACTAAGCTACTAGAAGAAGTAATATGGTAGAATTACGATATTAGAATCATATCAATATGCAATATATTCAAGTAATATTCAAATGCATACAAAAACTAAAAAATTAGAGTTTGTAGGGTTTATCAATGTTGTTTCTGACTGGTGCATATATTAGTTTTCTAAAACAAGTCGAGTTTAGGTGTACATTTTCACTTACAGTCATTTTAGTTTATTTAAATTCAACGTGTCAGATTTCTTGATTTGAAATCAAATATCTTGACGTTACTTGTATGATTTTAAATGCATGTATGAATATAATTTTAAACCGCCTGAATTCAAGTCACTTGACCGAGGTTACCTATCGAACGAACTGGCAGAGCTTAATTTAAACGGAGCAGAACCGGAAGAACGTTTCCGATGTTCATTAAACTGAATGACCTAACTTCGTCAGCGTTCTTTGCTGAAAGGTCTTGCGGCTATTCGCATCCCATATAAATATTAAAGTATCTGTATTTTTTTAAGATTAATCTCTTTTAATCGTAGGTATTTATCGATTGATCGAATTAAAAATTTTATTCGTTTGATGATTTCCAATACCGATACTATGACATAAAGATCATACATCATTAAGAGATAACTAAAAAAATACGTTTGTAGATGGTCGAGTAATCTTAAACCCGATTACCCTGCTCAAAGAGCCCGTAGTATACACAATGCATAAAAAGCAGTTTCCAGCTAGTATCAGAGTTTAATCGACTGGATGCGGCCCATTATCAGCGACTGTTGCCTATCGAAAGCACTATCCCGATAAGCTGCCAAGTAAAAGGAGTTTAATAACTGGAAAACGAGTAAACGTGCATTCCATGGCAGTAGACGCAGAACGATTGAAATGCAAGAGAAACTGTGTAATGGATGTGGTTGTAACTGAAATCCGTTAATCTTTACGAATAATCTAATAATATTATGTGTAATAATCGATGACTGCAGAAACGTAAGGAAATAAAGGAAACTACAAAATTCAGGAAAGCAGAGATAATTTACACGATCTTTCAATATTTAATTTTTTTAATGGGTAGATTTCCTATTTTAATAAAAAGAAGTAAAAATAATGTTCGATGTTTTAAATATGAGACAGACGTTACATATAGAGGAACAAATTTATTAATTACAAGCTGCAGTGACGATTATATAAATAGGGACGGTCCTTGTCCAAAATTCAACGAGTTTGTGATTATTACTCAAAACGCGAAGGGTTCTTCAAAAATGTTCTAAAATACGAGATATGAATTTTTAAATCTTATATTCTGCAAAGCGAATAAAAGTAACGCTTTCCATAATAAAATTAATACAATTTACAAATGGACATTTCCCTACTTATACTCTTGTCACTGTAGCTTGAAATTTTCTTTTTTTTACAAAATCCCATCAATGTAACTATTTACTTCCTTCTGTATTCATTGCTGTGTAACATGCATTTCACATCTTAGCCTGGATATTAGCAAATTCTGTGTTACATGAAATTCAACAAGGTAACAAAATAAAGCAAGATAAAAGAAAAATACTTTGTTATCTAGATCTACTTATATCTATCAAATTCCTTTCTTCTCTCTCTCTCTCTCACTTTTATATATTTTAATAACCAATCAAATTTTGACGAACAGTTTGGCGTAACCTATATACATATGTATACGAATATGCTGTAATTCCAGAGGTTCGTACAATTTCAACTATGTGGCAATTCGCAATAACGAGCCGCTTCTAATCTCGGACCATTCTGTCCGTACGTGGCTGGCTGCGTGTTTAAAGTTCCATGGAAACGTTGTCGCGGCGTGTAAGTACGGAGAAAGGTATGTCACGGACGTGCTGATAAGTACGTACACACGAAGTTGTGTGCACGGCCGCGATCCCACGGACCGCAACAGCTTCAATGAATGCTCAATGCAAGGCAACTTTTGTCGATGCCTGGCTTTGGCTACGTGTGCACGACAACGCTGTCGGAAATTCTGGTGGCTTGGATATGCGACACGATCGCTGGCTATGGGCATTTTCGTGCTGGAAGATTTTGGTTTCCGTGGTTGGTGTAACCGTTACCAAATACAAGCGACATCCTGTCTGGGGAGAGATTAGAGTTTGTTATTTTCAGCGATGAAAATGTTTGGACATTTTTACCTTATTCCGTAAACAATTGCAACGATTTTAAACACTCTTTAGTAGAAGAGATATAGTTAACATTTTTGAGAATTTCTTGCAGAGATGTTTCTGGAATCTTTAGGTTAAACGGCGGATTCGGAAGTTCGAAGAAAGTTTTGCCCCCAGTCGAGTGGAGAAGAGTTGACGTTGCTTGGGTAAAAGTTTGTTGATCGAGAATAGTTTTCGGTAGACAAATCAGCAAAATACAAAACGAGCTGTAAGATATAGTTAGACATTCCGCGCTGGTTGATTCGTATTTACTTCGATCAAATAATTAAGGCTTTAATTATTTATCGGAGTGTTCGTTGAAATCATGTTTGTGACCTCATTAAATTGGCGGGTACTTCTTAAATCTTTTTTAAAATACGCTGGAATAAACGAATGTTGCAAATGCGATATAATTTGAAAAATATGTTTTCATTAAAAAAAATATTCGATGAGAAATTTTTTAACAAAACAATGTTATATTTTATTTTGAGTTGTATCAGTTTTTTAATAGTTTATTATTTACAAAAAACCTTTTTATACTTCAATCTTCTTCAAACTGGCCAAAGAATTAGGTCAAGAATCTCACACTCTAGAGGTCCTCAGGTGCGTTGTCACGCAGTTGATACAGATTCGACAAAGAGAGTCGTGACCAAAGCAGAAGCTGCATGGCGTAGGCTGGGGTTAATAAACACCGAGGCCGATGCCGCGGTTTCGTGGAAGGGTCGCTTCAGCTCGGAGCTATTCAGTGCCGCGATATAGTTTGCACCGAGTTTCCTCCGGCCGGTCGAGCTAGCTGCTGACACGTATGTAAGTGCCATCGTGCGAGGGTTGGCACGCTTGATGAGAATACCTACATGGAAAAGGGGAGGCTTGGTCGTCGTGCTGCGAGTAATTCAGCGTTTTGACACTGATTAAAGGTGCAAGAGTAAGATAAAAGGCTGCAAAAGTAGCACGGTACTAGCGTTTAACAAATGATGAAAAAATCACTGAAAGAAAATTCAATAAAACACTGGTTCCATAAAAATACATTGGCTTACAAATTTCCTCAAATTGCACTACACATTTTTTAGACAAATCGGTACAAACATATACATTCACGTCTAAAAGTCATTATACGAAGAAACCATTCGATCATCCTCGCAAGATTATAATCATCTCGTAAGCCAAAAATTGCCAGATTTCGGGTGAAAATTTCACCTAAAATTCGTCGCAGATTTGCTTCAAAATCTTGTACTCCCTACGCCACGCTTTTTCCGATTGTTCAAGACTCGCACAAAAGCGTATGCTCGTTGAAACGAGTGTATGTTGAATTTGTGTTGCACAAGTGAGTTCGTTCTTTGGAAACGTCATACGTTCGTGAATCATCGACAAAGGACGCACACAAGGGAAGCAACAAGCACGTTGCTTCACCATACACAGGCGGGGTCATGGCAAAGAGATCGCGTGCTCGTCGCCTGTGAGGTTCGCACGGTACTTTCCTCGAGACGTTTACTTTTATCGCCGTTGAGCAGCTTGCACTTCCGTCGTTAATGCCTCGATATGGAAATTCGCCTCAGACGCGGACCGGAAAATAAAGGAACGTCTGACGTATTCGTCGGCACTGAACATTAATAAAAGGAAACCGTTTGTCGTGGCACGGAACTTTCGCGTGAGAACGCCGGCGGAGGCCAGTGAGGAGCTCCAAGGAGCGACAAGGAAGTTATATAAGACTGAGGAAATTGCACGCAACGAAGCTCGTGGAAAATGCGATGGGAAAGCAAGAGGGAAATAAAATCGAACCTCGATGCGGTTTGAGGCTTGCTTTCGATACCATTATCGTGCCATTCAGCTACGAACAATCCGCAGGTTCTCCTGAACTTGCTGTTCTGATTTCGATCTACAGCCGATGATAATCCTTCGAGCCTGACGTTTGCTTGCTCTGTCACTGATGCGTTCCGTAGAATACTTCGGATTAGCTTGTATTCTGCATTCTGAAGGCAAGCATGTGACGCACGAGACATCTGTAGAAATTTTCTTCAGGATAAGCGAAAGGATTCAGTGAATGGAAGTAGCGAAATTGATTAAAAGCATTCTTTGTATTTCGATTCACGGATGCAAATGGTTTCTTTAGGAATATGCTGTGCATGATGTCCTGAAAGAACAGCTAACATTTTATCTCAATAAACGACGTTTCATATGCACCGATCTAATAACGCTCTATTTACGTTCAAGTCAGAGAAAGTTCAGTTATACTATCACAATAAATTTAGTACACATACACGTTTCATTTCTGACACTTTCTTAATTCCATATGCTTCGATTTGAAATAGAAGCGAGCACACGCAATTGCAGTTACTCGGGTGATCAGCCCAGTTCAAGTACATAATAGTTAAATCGATAGTGAAACTATGTAGTTACCGTGGGATCGCGAAAATTTTAATGCAACTGGCCGAATCATCGAGTTCAACAAGAAATTTTTCAAGGTTCGATTGGGTGTTGTATGTGGAACGAACGAAAAACAAGTCTGTGTAGCACGGTTGATCGGCCCTGACCGTCGAGAGCATGCTATTCCGCTCGATCTCCGGTCGGTACCATCAGCATTGATGCCTCCAAACTGGATTTACATGCCAAGGGTTTTGGACGGCGGCCAAATTGGCTGCACCTGATTCCGATCGACGTACCTCGGGCATTACGCTATTTTATACGGCACTGGGGCTGATCTCGTGCTACCTCGGACGACCAAGTTTGACCGTTTGATTTTATGAGACCAAGTTTCTACGGCGTCCGCAAATGACGGACCTAAGACGATGATCTAGACGACGACGGTGATCGTGAACAACCATTAGGTGAGTTCCCTCCGTGCATCTCGAATCTTGTCAAGGATTTCACGGCTGATCCTATTAAATCCCATGGGAAACTGATCCGTGTAATTCAAACCATCGTCAAATTATTGCAAAATGGAGATCGTAAGAGAATAATGAAAGTAGTGTATTTGTGTCGAAGATAGAGATATTTGGATCTTGGAAAATTTGGTGGTGTTCAAATTAGGATAATATAGGAAATATTATAGAAGGTATAATATAAAAGAAACGAATAAGAATATGTCTATAGATTTTTAAATATCACGTGGTGATAAATGCATGGTGAAAATAGAGCTCGGATTAATGAAAAATTTGTCATCATTGAAATTAGCATGGTATATCGTAAATGTAAGAGAACACAAAATTGTCAAAGTATTGTGCATCGTTATCGATTAATTCAAAGTGCAACTTTTAACTTAACAACCTTTTAACGCATTAAGACATTAGCAATTGAAGTAAGAACAGTTCAGGAACAATGGAGACCGCAACAATTTCCGTAAACCATGACTAAAACTCCGTTTCACAGTTGACTGTACCTCGCTCTTGAAATTCAGCCGGTACACGTATTTACACCTCGCCACCATGTTTACCGCTTTCAAACAAATCCAGGCTCTTTTCGTTACGGTCAGGTGGCACCAGCGATGGGAAGTATATTCAATTTCAATGAATCCCCGTGGCCAGTATCGAGTAGCCCGACTTTGAACACCGTTACTGCACCGCGAGTTTGTGACCCGACATATCCATTAACTGGTAATGCTTTGTAAACGGGATTAAACGTCTCTCAGATACCGCAGTAATTACGCGAAATGGCTAGCCAAAATCCTTCCCCTGTGGCAAATCACGTCGTTGGCTACAATCTAATATCCCATTGTCTTCGCCGCCACGCCAAGGACGTGTCTCACAGCTTATGGAGGAGGCCTCCTTCCGGTTTCCACCTTCGCGAATGGCTGCATCGATCGCTCTCAGTCAAATCCAAGTGAATAGATTGATTTTTCCGACTATTCAAACTATAGGGAAGCGAATAACGATATAAAACACTCTTCCAATCTTTAAAGGATTCCGGTAATCGAATAGTTTTTATATCTTTTATTGATTTAATTATCGACGAAGTTTTTCTGTATGAAGTCTGACTATATGTTGGTTTTTGTTATGAATAGTAGTAAGTTTGAATAGTGTGAATAGCATCGATAGTATGGTATGAATAGTAGACAATTCTAAGTCATAAATAATAGTAATTGTGTATGTTTTGCGTTGGCTGGATATCTTGTTAGTTGTTAAGTAGTAACGTGTGCGAATAGCAGGAAATTGAGAAATACGACTGCAAGTAAGTAAGTGGATTAGTGAAAATGAAGCAACGTATGTAGTCTGAACTAAAAAGAGCTAAACTATTTTGTACCAGTTAGGTGAGGATATAGCATATGATACGACATATCGTCCTATTCCTTATGCTTTTCGTCTGTGAAATTGCTAAAACAAAGGAAGATACAAAGGAGTAAAATTTATGAATCTAATGTATCTAATATGATTCCAGTATTTATATTTGAAGTGTTCTAGATATTGCTTTCAAACAAATTTCAAAAAGACATTTATCATGCCACAGATATATAGTATTCAAGCAACAGGTTTAAAGTAATCAAAATATCAACTTCATTTAACGCTTAATATTGACCTGGAGGAAGAATTCACACTATCAATTTGCCTTCGTTGTCAAATTATAATTCAATATGGCTAGGATGTGGTTCTATCAAAATTTCTGATTGAAACGAAAGATTTCGACTATAGAATCGACAAAGAAATGGCGAAGAGACGGAGGAAGGAAGAATCTCCCCGCGAACATTAACTAACCTCTTGTAGTCGGGGACGGGGCTGGTGTTTTGATAGGGGGGTGCCTACTGATTTCGCTTCTACCATCGCAAAACACGACAAACCGTGGTAGGAAAAGAGAGAAGGAAAATGAAGAGTGTCGAGTAGCCTGCACCTACAAAAGAAACGAAGGAACTTTGCATGAAAGAAGAGGAAAAGGAGAGGAAGAACAGAGAAGTATATACACGAAGAGAAAACCGGTTAGAAAGGAAAAGCTGGAAAACGTGCGAGGATATGCTGAGAGAAATAAGAAAAAAGAAGATGGATTGAATAGGGTGAGAGAAAGACGGTGTGACGGTGTGAGAATGGAAAAGAAGAGATGAAGAAAAAGATAGGGTGCAGATATTGAGACAGATAGAAGGAGAAGGGATAGAGAGTAGGAGAGAAGGGTGGTGGAGGGGGTGAGCCATTGCCGCATTGCACCCTCGCCAACACGATTTCACCTCTATCGATTTGCGATTCTCCGTGTGTTTTGTGCCGTTGCACTCGGATAACTAGACACTCTCCCTTTGATCACACGTTATTGTACTCGGGACCCTATTATCCTTACGGCCCTTTCTACTGCTCGTTTCTCGCGAACCACTGGAGCGTCTCGTGTTTCTCCTCCCAACGGTGCCGTGTGCTTCACGGAAAAACCGAGAGACAGAGAGAAAATCATTTGTTGATTAACCTACGAAGCCGTTCGAGCGTGCATCATTATTTTCGTTCATAAATCAACCGCAGCGGAAACCCATCGCCTCTCTTTGCCCGCTCTTATCCGCGTTTCTTCCCCCTTTTCTTTTCTAGGCGAACGTTTATTACGCACCCGCGCCGCGATACGTTCAACGCCGATGAATTTCACCTTTAATTAATCCTCCCTATTTAATCCCGCGAAGAAGCGGAACCAAGAGGCTGATGGTTTGCGTTCAGAACAAAATTCCACCCTTTAACCGACTGAAATACGCTTGGCGAAATAACGAGAAAAGTTTTTTCTTATACGAAATTTCGTCGAATCGTTTGCGAAATACTATTATAATTGCTAAACGCCTGATAAACAGGAAATCGTACCTTTCGTACCGAGCGTCGTTTAAGACAAGCCGTAAGCTGATTTTCTTTGTATGGATTTTTCCACGGATCCAGCGTAAGTTCGTAACACGTTCGTTTATACGTTCCAGCGATCGATTAGCGTAATTTCTCGAGATCCATAATTAAATGGAAGCAAATGTTTACATTGCTGAGATAATTAACAGCCGATTCGCTGATCCTTGAGAAAGCTGTCGCAAGTGGTAGCATTAACCGTGTCAATCCATGGGATACTTGGTGATGTTACGCTGCCACTAGCTTGTTGCGCGTCTATAATGCTTGACGTGATACACTACGTAGGATCGTATGCGTAACATAATTAATTTAGCGCAAGTTACCGAAACTTCTTAGACGTAAGTGGTACTCGAAAGTTTATTGCCCTCCTCGAATCTATGTGCTGGAAATTCTACGAGCCAAATCATTAGAGGAATTGCATAGAATTGTTGATCTCTGTATCGCTCCTTTGCTCCAGTGTTTTCAGGAAAATCAAACGTGTAAATTTCAATCGAAACTTGATTTCTCTGCAGTAGGAAACAGATATAATGCATGTTTGATTGGTAAGATTGATTGGTAAGACGGAGATGTCTGATTTGAAGTGATGTTATATTTCCTTAAATGAAAAGAGTTTTTATTCGTTTAATATGCAATATATGGTTCTTTTAAATTTCGGAAATATTTTTATATTTAAAAATTTCTAGATTTTATTTAATCGTATTATAGTAAAAATATACAAAAGAAAATATAGAAGGTATATGGAATTTCCCCTTTTCAGTTTTCAAGCATTTGTATACACCGAAGTTTTTATTTCGATAGATATTTATTTATATCTCGATGCCACCATGTTTCAATGCGTGTATAAATATAGAAAAATATAAAATGTAAATACATGAAAACATAAATAATTTACATATTTTTAAGAATTTTTTAAATTATTATTAATATGAGACTGAATGAAGCGTCGATATACAAATATTTCTTAAATATTGAGTGTGGTAGAGGCTCGTAGAGAATAAAATCCTAACCCGTATTTTTGTATATGTAGGGATCAAAGAATTATTGAGTGCGACCAGTATATTGTGAAAATAGAACGTAGTGAGTACAACGAACAGAAAATTCTATGATAGATTTTTTCAAGCGAATGCTCGAAAAAAAGAGTGTCAAAAAATACCACTACCAGGTAATATCTCTATATGCAGGAGCATTATTCGTTCATTTATTATTAGTAGATCGCGGATTTTTATACAAGCGCGTATTTTTCATATTACATAGATTTTGCGTATTTTATATAAACGACATACGTAATTGAATATATTACATATGTTTTTCTGATTGCAGTTTTATTTCTAGCAATGTATGATTAATGAATTATGATTCACGTTACGGTAATTCTGGTCTTTCTTTGAATCTGGAAACCGCGTGTTGTGCCATGTCGAGCCGTTGCTCAACGAGGGTCACTTTTACAACCATTGTTTAAGAACAAACGGCCTCGAGCCGGATGTACCTGTTACAACCCGTAGACGAGACGGAGACCAGAGACACCCCCGGCAACGTCAGCCTTTTAACCTCTTCTATTTTTTCCCACTCCACGGAATTCCACGGAAACTCCTTCAAACATTCCTTAACCAGCTTTCGAAGCAACAAGCCAACCTTCTCTTTCGGAAAATTTTCCGCGAGCCGTAAACAGAATAGAAACAAGAGGAATCGCGTATTATATTACAACTTAGATATATATGTTAGCATCAAAACTATTGCCAGATCCTTTAAGCAAAATCTCAATGTCGAATCGCCTGCCATCGATCTATCTCTGTATCGATTTATTTTTCGTCAAACTGTTTCATGTATCCTCCGAATAGACGTGTCATCGACATCTTATAGCTCGGCAAATTCGAGTCTGCGGCTTACTGATCCCTTGGCCCAGTCATAAATTATCGGTAAAGTTAAATAACGACGGGCTATCTAGCATTATATTGGCAAGAAGGAACGCTAACATGTATTATACGTATCATACATTTAGTACGGTTATAGTTGCAATTTTGGTTTCAACTTTGAACTAGTATTTTATTAACAATACTTGTAACTAAAGTACCGTCTCTATTTTTAAATAGTATTTCATTATTATCAGGTCAAAGCAGCGAGCCATCTATAGAAAATTGCTTTCACGTTTGCCGACACGTGATGTCTCCCGATACTGCTGAGGTTTGCATCTAGCAGGAAATCTTACATAACCGTGAAGTACCTTGGTCCGGCATATCATCCTCATATTTTACGTGTTCGACATTTTACACGTTACGATCTCCCACTTTCAACCTTGTACTCTCATATCACAAAGCAATATTTTTCACTGTTGGGATACACTAAACAAAAATTGAAATAATGCTTTAGATTCTGAACAAAGGATTAAATAATCAGTATTAGTGTTGCAAATAGAATATTCACGAAAGAAAAGAGTGGGAGATAAATAATAGAAATATTAAGTTAATTATTATTTGAGGTGAAAATTGTAATACGCACTACTGTCCAAAAATATTCGGACCCTTATTTTTGACAAAATATATTTTAATTAAGAGATTACCGGTATATTGAACTGCAATGATTTCACTCTTTATAATCATCACTGCAATACGGGACAGCGTCTGTATGTGTCAAATCTGATGGAACTACTTTGTTAATTGATTAGCTCTTCGTCTTTGGATTCTTCAATTTCTGCATCATAAGTCAGATTAGGAAGATTTTTCTCGATTGATAAAAGGACTTCTAACCTTAATGCAAGCAGTCTTATGAATAATGAATGTAATGAATGTAAATAGCATTGCGTATAATTTATATCTTTCTCATTAGAATATTGTACACAAGTTTCGTTCAACGTTGAATCAACAACGAAATGAATTACGCTGTTCCCGTTAAGAAAAATTGTCGCGCTGCTACAATACTTTCCATTCGTAAGAGTGTTTCGTGGTTCTTCTTAGTCATTTAAGATAACTCTCAGCACCTGTATATTCTTCTCTACTACTTCGTCAGGAAGAATTTTGCGCCTTTCGACCCATGGGATTTAGAAAATGCGGTACTTTGCAGCTGTGCAATGTGGTCCAATCTCATGCCAAGCCTGAGCTTGCGCCTAGAGAGCCTCGATGTACAGTCCGAAATACGAAGAGGGCGAATATTGCATGCTTCCACGACGCAACGCGACGCGGCGGTCGTAAATAAGACTCCACTTCGTCGTAATTTTCACCTAACTGTCCTATTTAATATCAAGTTGCAGAAAAACAATGGGAGAAACGATGGGACGTAATTTTTGGAGGAGACGAAATTTAACTTTTCATATAAATGGAATTTTAAAACATCGTATATATCGTCGTATATAAAATGAATATTTTGAAGATACATGTTCATTGAAAGGAAAATATTTATAGTGTGAATAAAATAGGATTGTGTTTTTTTTTTCTTTGTAACAATAAATGACAAGTATAAGCGCTTGGACGGAAATTTTATCCAAGACTGTACACCACTTTAGATACTACGCGGACATTTTCTCTCATGCAAATGTCTTGTTCGTCTTCGTGTGTAAATTCGTAGAACTTCTATACGTAAATGCACTTCGTTCAATGACAAGATCCAATATTTGACAATTGAGAGCAAACTAGCCGACTAACAATGTGTCATTCTATTACATGTCTTATACAACGATTTTCTACTTTATATAACGTAACATGAAATTAGCATGCGGACAAATGAACTAGAAACGCACATTAAGGAATTTTACAGAACGCGACGCGAGCCATTTTTTTATTTGCACGCATGTGAATTCTCAACGACGACAAAACTATCCAAACTAAATAGATATCGTAATTAAAAAAATAAAAAGATATCCCTCGGAAGCAATCGTATTTAATCTATGAAATTTGTATTATCGAAATACATTGTTCCTGCAGTCTGCAGCTAAGCGTATAAATAACGCAGAAGTGTATTAAATTTAGACGCAGAATACGATCACGTTCGCATATTCGCCAGAACAACTCTCTGACTGCTGCATGAGAAAACTTTTATATGTCATCGTGTGCACTCGAATAAAACTTCGTATGCTTTCTTGTCATTGCGCTGCCTGCGAGTTTTCTACCTCGAAACGATGGCCCCACCTTTGTGATAAGAAATCCACGACACATCGACTATAAAAGAAAATGAAAGGAAGGACGTGTACATGAAAAAAGATTTCGCGAAGCAGCAAATTTTTTACAGCGCTATCACTCGTTTAATTGAGCCTGTACCGTGGGATCCATTCGATCTAAGTGGCCGTAAATAGAGGCAAGAACTCGAGTCCGAAATAAGGAGCACGATAGAATCTACTTTCGAAGATAAAGGTCCTTTGAATAATATATCGTCAGCGTTCCCCGCTTTATCGAACATTCAACGAATACGCTTCGTTTCGTCCTTGGTAACTGTGCCTCTCCTTCCACCCTTGCTAAATTTATTCTGTTACAGTAACGACGTTTGCATTATTATTCCACGTGTTTTAAAATGGTGCAGATAATTCCTTCAACTTTCCAACTACTTTTTCCTGCTGATTCTACTCAAATCGATTCGGTTTTCAATAAAATAGTTATAAAATTGATAGATCGTTTGCTTCCAAATTGCAAATAACATTTGAAGATATTATTGAGAGATCAGATATAAAACTAGGAGAAGTTTTGAACGAATGACGTGTAAAATATTATTTTTCTATCGCTCGATACAAAAACTATGTATAATAGTTCCAGCTTTCATCGATAATTTTTGATAATTACGTGTAATTTAAGATCGAAACGTCGAAGATTTAAAATGTAAAAAATTCACATTACAGAATGATAGATCCTGATGAGTAAAATTTTTTTGCACGATCTTTCTCTAATTTGAAACACATATAAAGCCAAGCATAATTACTAGAATCATACTGTATGCGTGTGTGCAATAAAAGGATTGGCTTCGTGGGATTAGTATGTCGTCCAGCATAGATCAAACGAATTGCTGAAATTCGAATTTTCATTATTAAGTAATTAAAGGTATAAAAGATATTCTTGCGTTGCGAACTTGCGTTCGTGTCGCCATATCTCACAGTAATTGCATTTTACTCGTATTTTATTAAACGCCGACATTACATTTTCAGAGAGTCAGAGAGACGAAGTTGTTGAATTAAATCTGGAAGGGAGTATCTAACTGGTATTCGTTTTCCGAAAGAATAGCTTTCTGAATTCAACATGAGAAAACTTTCACGGGGCAGTACACACCGGAGTTGGCAAATCCTCTAGCGGTTTTCGTTGGTTACGTTGTCTCGAGAATCCGGGACTTGGAAAAAGAACCACGAATACTTCTTCGTAGAACAATTATTTTTCTAGCAATAATGTTTATCGAAATTAAACTCGGAATCTATCTCGAAAATATGAGCAACTATTTTTTCTTTGTTTTCGCTCATTTCTTTGGAAAAATTCTTTAGAAACATTCTTTAAGAATTGCGAAGAAAAATGATATTTCATTTCCTTCCATTATTTTAATTTCCTTCGTTATAAGTTGTGCTGCGCTTATTTAATGGAAAGAAGGAATATACGTCTTATTCAAATCGTTTCCATTTGAAACTTCGTAAAACATCATTCGCCTGGAGTATTTGTACATTATGTAAAATGTATTATTTAGTATATACAGTTGTCTATTGATTAAAGAAAGACTCGGATACGTTGAAAAAATTGATCTTCCACGAAATTACATCTCTAACATACGAAACTCTTTAGTTATTTATCTTTAATTAACATTTTTAGATCCAGCGATTTATTCGATTCAATTTTCTTCGAGGAACGTGTTCTCGTATACGTGTACTTTACACGAACTGAGTTCTGCTTTTTAAAATCTGATGATTTTTAATTCTTCGTATAAGACACACCACGCATATCATAAAATTCAACAAAAATACGTGCCGACTGGTATCGCGTTAAACAAAGTTGGCAGAACTGCTGCCAGCAGGTATCGTTTCTCCCGTAAACGACTTCCGGCACGTTACACCCCACTCGGCAAACAGTTTCACTCGCCACCCCTCTACTACGACCGGTTTTCACATTACCAAGCTTTAAAATCGCGGGAGTCCTCGGTTGCTGCAGCAGACAGTTCGCGACGCGATGGAGCACACGAAGATACCGCGGTAGTGGCGTCGTGTGTTCAACTAACGGCGTGCTTGTACCCTCGCGGAAAATTCGTTGAAGGCGTCGAGGTTTACCCACGTAAACGTCTTCATTCCGCTCGCGGTGTACGGTCGGATGACCCGCGGAAGCGCGCTCCACTCTAGAGTGGAATCAAGCGGCTTCAACCGGGTCTAACCGACCTCGAGGCAAGCTCCAGCGTTGGCCCCAGACTCTGGCTCGACGTGAAATGGGTGCGACGTCGCCATTGCGACGTCGACGACGACGACGACGACAACGACGAGCATTTCGTAAGCTTGGTTATGATGCCATAAGCAGTTGCCTCGTTGAACTCGCTCGAACGTGCACTAGCTCGGCTGTGGAGAAGAGAGGATGAGTGTGTAGCCGAGTAGGTAGACACCCTCGGTGTACTCGAGTCACCTTCCTCCGCTGCTGCTTCCACCTGTGTACTCGCCTACCGGCGATGCTTATCCTCGTCTTCTCCATGGCTTGTTCCTTACCACCAAAACGGAGTACAATGCCGGAGACTAATCCATGATAAACTTTTGGCAAACCTATTTATGCACCGATCAAGGCAGAAGCTCTGACTTCGTGGCGCATGTGCGGGGTGAGCAGCACGGAAGAGGTTGGCTGAGGGCGAAGCGTAGTTGGTAGAAAACGTGCAATGTTGAAGGCTTATTACGCGGAGAAGGCGAGCGAAAGTAGGTAACGAGTCAGGAACGGTGTGGGTGGAGAACGGGACAGGTTTATTGTGTTGTTATACTTTCATGCTTTAAAGCAACGGAGAAGCATGTGGATGCTCTGCTGTATAAGTCTCAGTCAACCAGCCGAGTGGATCGCCGCCGAGGCGAGTTGTAAAGTCAGCGGGTTATAGGGATCGTTAAAATGTTTGGCTGACTCGCGGCGTCTGTTACTACTTGCAACAATCGTGACCGTTTGAGTTGCTCCGCGTTCCTTCGCCAATCGTGCTCTTTTGTTTTCTGCTGAATTCGCGGTTTAGCAACTGCCCGCTCTTTTTGTGCTACGTTCTTGCCGTAATCGATATATATATTATGATAAGCACGTAGTAAAGAGGCGAAGTTTTGTTGTTAACTGTACTCACCGTTTAAGTAGAAGGCAACATTACTGCCTATGCTACATTATACGATTCTTCTTCCATCATTTAACGCAATTTTAAATGAAATAGCGCGGCTATATATTTTGTCGCGAGATACTAAACTTTATAAAAAAATGTTGAACGTAAAGTATAGTTGAAAATATAAACGCAATTGGTGGCATAATCAGACAAATATAATCGTATTTATAAAAGTATTGAAAATCTCAATAAAAGAGTTCATGAATCTTAAATCTTTAAATGCTATTAAATAAAAATTTTGTAATAAATTCCAATAATTCTTTCCTCGTCGTCAATTTGACAATGAAGTCGAGTAATGCTATTATAATACGCTATAATTATTCAGTACAGAATCCAACCACCAAACCTAAAATTACAACCGATACAAACGCATCCTGTTATGCAATGCAACACAGCGAATAATTTAATCTTGGAAAAGACGCGTTTTCGAATAGCTGTGGCCACCGTTTACATCAACAATTGTGCTCAATGAAATTGCAGTTCTAACAAAGGACAAGAGCTAACAGCGACGTGGTCACAGAAGAATTTAGGTATTAAATGTACGTCCAATAACACAGCTATGAGTTGACATTGCGCCGAAATAATAGACCCTGCTCTCGTAATTAACTTGCTACAAAATAGGAGGGACAAACGCTATTTGTGGCTATGCTGTTTGATCGCAACAATTACTACAACGATTACCATTCATTGGACTAGTTGACAAGATCATCTGTTTACTTTGCTAAAAAATATTCTCCAATAAACAGGCATTTATTGCATAGAAAATTACGATCGCATCTCCACTGATCTTCTCATCAACGATGATCCGCGCAGACGATTTAATTACTTGTGTGTACGTATATGTGTGTCAGATTGCGTGATCAAAATTGCCTTCGCTCTACGCTAAAAGTAATTGACCGATTTGTAATAAAAGACAGTGAGTTTTATTTGGAAACACGAGCACGTGTCATTTACATTGATGGTAAATGTTGTGTAACAACCATATTACGGCTGAAATCCTTTACAAACTGCATTTACATGGCAGAGGTTAAAAACTACACAAATTTTATGATTAGCACGATGTACAATTAATCGTTTGATGATTTTCAACTATGAAATGTGATTATAGTCTTTAAGCCTCTCTTGCTTATATCTCTTGTCTTTATGCCCTCCGTAAGCCTACATAAATATTCAATACTTTCAAGTTTTGTGTAGGTTAAAGTTTTAACGAAATTATACTTATCAATGTAAAGTATATAGTCGAAAAAATACAGGAAGAGACTATCTCTTAAAATGCTTTATGCACTGAAATCTTTCAAAAGAAATCTTCCATAGTTTTATACAAGTATGCATAATACTGTATATTTTACCATACAACAAAACGCTAAAGACATTCTTGGCTGAATAAAACATAACGTGAAACTTTCTTTTCTCTAAATATGTGGTGCAGAATTTGTGTCTTGAGGAACTTCAACGTTATACATAATATGTATAACATAATACAGGTTTCTTCTACCGATCAACGCTCGACAACGTTGAATATTATTACAAGATAGAAGAATTCGAAAAGACTACTATAAGAAAGAAGAAGAAAAAGAACAAAAAAAGAAACATTGAACGAGCCTCGAAAAGAGTTCAATTGATTTTACGGTAATTAATCTTACAGTAAATAACAAGACAAAACGATCTACACGATCAGTGATCTACAAAGACAATTTAGTCGTTCAATTCGAATCAGACACCCTATATAGGCTTTCAGCATAGACAATTGAATACTTCCTCGCTTGTAATAGCACAACTGCCCAAGATTTAATTACATTCCAGCAAACGTAGATTTAAGCATCTAAAATTCCCAGATATTTAGCCCTTAGCCCTTTCGCTACGGACGGCTTCTCCGCCGCGCCAAAACAGTGCACGGTGCGCGAGGAAGATCGTCAGCGGCCGCGTTTATGTTTCACTGCAAACCGAGCTGCTCTGACGGTGTTTTTCGAAGAAAAATACTTTCCTCAAAATAGAGTATTTATAACTTCTTAATACAGTCACTTTTAATTACAATTTGAAAACAAACAGATCACAGGGTATAATAATATGATATAATAGAATTAATTGTACGATACTAATAGCTTTTAATAATGGTATTGCGTGTGGTATTTTTCGAAACATGGTGTTACACATAGGCTAACATCAAATCTGACACTGGTATCGCGATTCGCTCCACAGTTTCCATCGATCGATTATAATCGACAACACACTTCGGTTTTTTCATTTGTTGCGTGCGATACTGGCGTTTCGTGTCAAGAAATTCTTCATTGTGGAAGAAAACAACATATATACTGCCCTCTTGTCACACCATTTTATTTTTAATAAAAGATTTAAGGATGTACAATACTCGTCGTATGTGCAAAACGCGGCATCTTACGTAGAGCGCCTATAGCCGCCCGTAATAATACGTCAGTGGCATTTTACGGAGAGCGATTGTAGTCGACGGTAGTAGCGAAAGGGTTAATCAATCACATTCCTCTGATACGAGGGAATGAAAACCAATATCGAACTTGAATGATTCGTTAGAGTCATTCAATCTGTCATAATCTGATAAAGCAACGGGTTCCGGCGCATTAGCGTATGAAACCACGATTCGCGAATGGGATGGTCAGAACAGAGGAATTCCTCCATGGAAAAGGGACAGAGACACGCGTAGAGAGAGAGGGTAAGGGAGGGATATAGATAGCCTGAAGGCTGAAACAGGACGAACCTACATTTCCGCGTGCAACTGGACCCTGCTTCTGCACGACATCCCGACAAACTACGCCACCAAGCCGAACCAACGTTCTGTTCGCTCGACTGTGCATTTATGCATCTACGGCTTAGCCAAACCAGCAGCCGGTTCTGCGCTACCTTCCGCCCGTCATCAGTTTCATCGGTCATCCGCTTCGAACTCCTCTTCCACGCCATAAATGCACACCGTTACAACCACAACGCAAGGAGACTACTATTGGGAAAAGTGTTTCGCCTGGGGTTCCGTGTAGCACGTCTGATTTACGTGTGATCTCGTGTTTCCCAGTGATAAACGTCCTTTTAGAACGCGACCAGTTGGGATTGTTAGGAAAGTTTTGAGAGTTACGATTTGGTAATGTTAGGGTGAAATAAAATTGTTTCTTGGTGCAGATTGTGTATAATTGATTTGTTAGGATTATGATTTATTATATTAGCGCATCAAATTGTATTAGAGAGAATATACCCGAATCTACATCAGGTCCTCTTTACAGTTGCGACAGGAAGATATATTTCGAAATAACTTATGCTCCATCTTAATGTTGATTTCAAGGTGTAGGCCGGCTCAGTGTATACGCACTCAAAATACGACGATTCTTTAAGCAGTTAGTTGATCGAAACACGCGCTTCACGAGTAATAAAATTGAAGATGAGAGAACATGTCCGCGTGTTTATTACATCTGCTTAGTAGGTATTAGAATGGCTGTGTCCCTTTTTCGCGAGCTTCGCGTCGGCTTACCGAGGCGTGCTTGTTGCCAGTCTGAATTAATTTCGCGCATAGCTTGTTGTCGCATTCCCCGGAGACCGGACCGCCGTGGCGCGCTGTACGGAAAGTAATATCGTTACTTGAAGCACCGGCGGAAGTGACGGTACGAAGGGTGACGGCAAGATGGCGACAGAAGAGAAGTAAAAAGGAAAAATGGACAAAGCGAGTCGTCAGCCGAAGGACGAAGAGGGAACGAGCGTCGAAATCGTTTCGAACGAGATACTTGGTCGCTGAGAATATCCCGGAAAATGGGAAAACGGACGCTGCAGGAACGAAAGACAATCGACACAAAGCTGGCGCCAGATACGGATTGGAAGACAACACGGGACGATAGAAGAACGAAGATGAAGAGGAATCGCAAAGAGCAAAGGCAAGAGCGACAAAAAGGGCAGGAATGAGAGGATCAAGGAAAATATAGGGTGCTTCTTCATTTTCATTAATAAAACATCTCGTTGGGTAAGAAGTTCCATGGAAAAAGGGATGGCAGGGATAGAGAAGAGGCGAGAAACGAGAAAAGATAGTAGAAAGACAACAGGTTCGCTAGACGGCGCGGTTTGCGACTGTTTCTGAATAACAACGAAATGCAAAATAGTTGATAGCGGTAGAAGATCTGGTAAGAGCGAGTTGTACACCGGCTATTCCTCAACCACAGTGCTCTTCTCTACCACACCGCCACCATCTTTACCCTCTCAAGACCGCAAGTTCTTCTTACGTGTATCTACCACTGGTAAGAGTCTCTTCCTTAAGATCCCCTCTTCGTCTTTCTTCCGTCCCTCGTGGTTCTCTACTACGCTGACGCTTCTCCATGGACTATTCCTTGTCCGTGAGGGGTTAATCCCTCTCCGGGGAAAATTAGCCTCCTGTTCGCAGCTCGTCTCGTCTACCCCTTTCGGAGCTGTGTCTCTCGACTTTCGCCGATTTTCCTGTCTGCCGAGACTGAATTGATATTGTTCGTTGCACAATCATTACGTGTACGAGATTCGTGTGATTACTTCGAGGATGAGTGGAGCGGCTCTGAAAATCGACTGGAAAACTTCGTCTCTATTTCCCTTACCTTTCCTTTGCTTCGTCTCTTGTTGCGATATAAACGACACAAGGGGTTAAGAGAGTAATGTGAATGTTGTTCAGAAAATTGAAAGGAGTTAGGAAAGATGTTTACGTAACATATTCGCTGCTATCGATGCATGCAAGTTATGAAACAACTATATTTTAATGACAGTGAATGTATTAGGTTGATATAATATATCCAGTAAATTCTTGAAATTTATTCTCATAATCGTAATTGAATAGAGTCGCTACGATGTACATTGAAAAAAAAAACAGAACAAAATTACAAATGAAACGTTGCGTTAATGTAACTTTGATCCTTTTAATGCCGCAATGTTGAAATTCATATACCGTTACGAGCGATAATGTACATATTTGTACAGAATTATATTAACAAGAATATGAACACCAAAAGCGAATAAGGTCAGAACAGAATTATACAAATCCAACACAAAATATTAATTTTCGACTATTTTCATTTTGTTCCTATTAAAAAATTGATCAACCATTACGTAAAGATATTTTTAATGCTAATTGCACATAAATAAACTCTCTGCAGCAGATTTAATAATTTCGCTTCGAACAAACTCACGATTAACTTGTTCGCCTCACTAAATAGTTGCTTGGACCGTGAAATTCATATTCGAATCCTGTATATCGTGCCTTTTTTTGGGACAGCGTTAATTCCGCGAATTCTGTCAATGTAAACAAGATTGTACGCGGAATTTAGAACAATAGGGCTCGCAGTCGATTTAAACGCGATATACGAAAACTACAATTGTCTGTTGAAATTTCCTACCTACAATCGGGACTTTATGTATCGTTTACAATTACTAAGCAAAGAGCTCCTTGAATTATGGATTTAGAGTGCAACGTAATGGTATAGCCCGTCTTACAATTTATAGGTCAGCCTTCTACGCCCTTTAAACTCTCAGCTTTTCACGGAACGTCAAATACCAATGCTTGTGAATGATGTACTAGCTTGTCAAGCTAACAGGTTACACGTTGTGTTTTTAGGCTGTTCCTTCCGCTCGTCTTTTCCCTGTGTCGTTGAAAATATTTGTCATAAAACGTAATATCGTCCAATAAGCAGACTTTTCCTTTAATTTGTTTTATTAGAGAGAAGCCTCTGGAAAATTTTCTGGTTATGTTCTTTAAACTTGAACTTATTTTTGTCATAGAAGGTTAAGAGGTTACAAGGTTTTGAGACATGCGATTATCCGCCTACGTACTCTTCTTAAATAATAATCTTAAGTAATAATCTCTAAGGGTTCGGATGATTTCTTAATCATTTTTCAGATTTAATGGATCTCGCGTAAGTGTTCTAGTACTTATGAACGGGAGTATATATGTATATACGTGTAAATACGTACAACATTGGTTGTACGTAGAACGTATGGTTCTACATGTATATATACGGTTTATTTGTGCACATTGGCGAGAACAAGGTGGTATGTCACAGTTAAAGTAGTCTGAAAGTCATAAACGTCCGTGACACAAGACGCGACGGCCAAACGCTACGACGATTTTCTCACAGTAAGCTCCGTATGTTAGCGGATTTACGAGACCTCCAGATGCGTGAAAGATGCCTCCGTGTGGAGCAGCCCTCTTCACGTTTATGACACAGACGTTGTTGAATAATTGGATTTGTCGGTTATTAGTGTAAGTATTACACATGTAAGTAATGCCTCAGAGGTAATGATTTCATACAGCGTGTACGTAACGATGTGCACACTTGTTCATAAGTGTTAGCAAGCTTATGGGAAAATGTTGAAAGAGCGTTGTGAAATTATTGACGTGGATATTGTTCGTCGTTGATTATCTACGATAGTTTCAGTTGGTTTACTTAATTCTATAGTAGTTCCTTTTGTAAAGAGAATCTTCTACCGTAATCAGTATTCCGATACGAAGGAAATGCTTTAATAGTTTTACTTCGTATAATTGTAGAGGTAAAGTGTTTTGCATAATCTTGTACTGATAAGATAATAGAAACTGTAGATACAATAATGGAACGACTCTGAAACTTTAACAATTATTAGCTGAACTTAATACGTATCTATGTTTCACTATCTAGGTCTAAGACGAAAGCTGTCGTTAAAAGTTAATGTTCTTGGATAATTCGCGATAAATGTACCTTGTTGAGTCTACTTCTCCGTGCGTTTAACTTTAAATGTTATAATTTTTTAGTTTCACTTAAACAACGCAATGGAAGGTTTTACGGCCACTGATATCAATAATTAAAATAAATGTTTAAAGTAAAACTATTCAGGACACCGATCTTATTATCTTTTACCTTCATGTAACTTCGACTGGTTGGTAAAGAAAAACCAATTTACATAATCATTTTATAATCTCAAAAATAACAATGCTTTATTTTGTGTATTTCATAAAAGTGGGACTTAAAATATGAACTTCAGATGGTAGCTACTGCTTTGCATCAAACATCAATTTAAAAATGATGCTGGTAGAATCCCAGTGTGATGTTATTCAAATTGAGAAATCCCTTTGATTTAGTTGATTATACAAGTCGGCGCTTTTAGAAAATATTTTTAAAGTCCCTTATATCATTTGACGATATATTGCATATGCATATGAAAACTAAAGAGGAAAAAGGTGATAAGTCACGTTTTCTTTTTTACCAAATTCAGAATATTATTAATTAATCGTCATCCAAGACACAATATAATACACGCGATACATGTATACGTGCGTAGAAATTTTCTATGGTAAGCGTTCGAACATTTTCTTCGGCTACTTTAAAAACGATGCACATTAGATTTTCTTCCCTTCGTGTACTACTTCGAAGCGTAAAGTGCAACTCGAAGAAAAGCCGTAGTACTTGAAACTTTTACTTTTTACCACGATGTCTGGTCTCAATTTTTAAAGAAGGCGTAATTTATGATTCGGGGGGCCACCGAAATGATGCACAGACGGGCACGTAAAAAGTTTGAGCAGAAGAGAAAGAGAAGAAACCATTTAAAAAGCGAAATTCCGCGAGCAGTATTAAACATCGCTGCGATACTATATACCGCATCGTTATCTCTTAAACGAAAAGTCGGTGATGCTGCAAAAACGATAAAGTCAGACTCTGACGACGTCTGGCTGCTGAAAGGATTTCCAGCTGGATACGTTCATTCGACGTCGGTATAATTCTTTTTCGAAATACGAGAGAATAAACGTTTGAATGGGTATGTCATCAGAAAGCAGAGATTAGCGCGCATCGAATTTCCAAATTTCTAATTATAGTTGATCGTGGAAATATTCGAACGTCAAAGTAATTTTGATCTTATAATTTCGATCTTTGGTATAAATACGAAAAATAAAAAAAAAGCTATTAATTTATTACGTAGGATTATTTTAATGTTAAAGAAAACTGAAAAAGAGAGATTTATAAGCGGAAAAAGATGATTAATTATTAGAAGAATAAGACCCATTGCTAGCATTTTCCTGAAAACTTATAATACTAAAATTTCGAAAATTATATCATTCAGGAATCGTAAAACGCAAAACCAGAATGAACCGCGTAATTCTCGGCGTCGACTAATAACATTTTACTTCAAAATAAAATTGCGTGTGTCGGTGAGACAAATTTCTATCGCATAATCCTCTTCGGCGCGTCTGTCGATGCATGTGTAACTTACATAAGCCACTGCAACGTGTATCCGAACTCGATTCTAACCCCAAGTTAAACTACATAAAAAGAATAAACGCGAAGGGGTAATAGTCGTAGAAGAATTATGAAGGAAATATTCCAAAGTTCTCGGAGAACACTCGGAACTAGGTAAAGTCACTTAACGTTGCCTTGAAATGGTTAACGCACTTGGAATATTGTATACAAATCTGCTAGGAAAACGACACATATCGCGAAATTTTTGTGCATCCCGTCGGTATTTTGTTACCTAAGCAAATATTTTTATTATTTAAAATGTTGCAAATTGTTTTCTAGTCTTACAAATATCTGAGATAGATTTCAGTTTTATATCGTTAAAATCTACCTTATTTGTACGTATCTGATCCAATATTCAAAGAATAAAAAAATACTTGAGAAACAAAAAATGTTGATTGCAATTATTCGCGCTAATTTCGAAGACAGAATCGATGTTCATAAAACTTGTTTAAGCCTCTCGTCGATAGTTTCACACAGACAAAATAAGTAGTGTTAATTACCGAGCATCGTAGAAGTATTATTGAACTGAAACAACGGTAGCAAGCATCGCATCGAACTTTGAGATTCTGTTTAATCACGGCGGGATCGCGAACGAAACTCCGGTTCGCGAAAGAAATCGCTCGGAAAGTTTCCAGCGTTCTGCATTGCTAAACGAGCAGAGGAGAATTCAGTAAAGCTGACGACCTAGAAGTATGGTCTCTCGAAGATCGTTAAACGAACAGCTGCCTAGGATAATAGACTGTGAAAATACCAGTAGCAAATGAGAGACTTTTGTTGCATTAAAATATTATCTGTAGTCGCGAACATTGGTCGATTCTTTATCGTAAAAATGATCAGCAATTGTATTAATGATATTTTTCTAACTTAGTTCTAATATAATCCATCTATGTTTCTGATATCTATCTTATTTTCTAATCAAACTTGAAGAAATTTTACTCGAAATAAAAATAAACAGTAACATCTTGAAATAATAAATTATGTGTTAATTAATCTGAAGCTTCGTTCATTTTCATTCCAGTCAGTTTAATTAAATTTTTTATTTTAGTCCCATAGTGGTAATCGTAATACTGGACATGAAATTGTATAAATATAATATATTCATAACAAAATGTTTACAAGTGTTCAAACACTTCTGTGAACCCGTGTACTAATAATTATGAAAAGCAAAATTCGCGGAATCTCGCAAATTCCAGTCATAATTCAATGTATATGGCAATAAAAGCCTGTGCTCATATTCCTAATAAAATATCCTCGCTACTATAATAAGCCGAGACAAAGGCGCATGATACACGCATGGTGAACGAACAATTTAAAGTTGCTGAGTTAAAGGGAAACAATTACACGAACTTATCTTCGTAAAGCCGCATCTTAGAATTCCATCGCTAATGAAACGTTATTAAAACCTCAAATAAGCTATTGCCTAAGCAACCCCTTGTTGAAACCTCTTCTACAACGTTCATGCATTCTTGCGTTGCGTTACCACCTGTCGTGCTTTTTAATTCACTAGGATGACATGATAAAACAAAAAAAAAAAAAAAAAAACACAAAAAAGAAAAAGACGTAGAATAGAGAGGTATTAGGTTTTAAAGCTCGTTTGATATTTGATAAAGTATTGTATTACTGGCGCAGTGGTAGGTGATTTTCAAAAAACCATTTCGTGTTGTTTGTAATTTCAGATTCTGTTCAATATCGTACTCGAAACGTTTAAATACTATGTTTTATGTTTTCGATGCTGTAACAGAGATATCGTGAAATGATAATTAAATAACGGAAAATTAAATTTTTAAGCTGCAATTCTTTTTTAAAATCGTAAGTGGGTATACGAGCAAGTCAATATATGCATATTACATAGCAAGTAGATTGTAATCTTTTATTTTGGCTTATTTCTTCTGTGTTTCATATTTTTAAGATTTTTACCTTGTATACGATCCTTATAAAATTGAGGTATTTTTATAAATAATTAGAAGCATAGAATCATCAGAGTATAGAAAGATCAGAGTATACGATTATCCCTGGCATTTGTTTGAATTTATAACATTTAAACTGTATGTAATAATTTACGGATATAATTTATAAGTACATATAGAGTTTGGCGTATATTTAGCCGCAACAATTTACCATACTATGACAATGAGACCGTGGCGAGTGCTTCTATTGGAGTATCGATAGCAGGTGAGAAGCGATTCGAAGAATGTACAAGTAGACCAGTAGAATGCATGATACTATGTGAACATTTTGTTGCATGTGGCAAGAATGCGTGTTGCACACGTGAGATTTATAAAAAGAAGCGAGAGAATTTTGTGTAAATAGTTGAAGGAAGGTTGAGAATCATTAGAGAGTCAAAGGAGATGTTAAGAGAATTTTGAGAGAATTGAGACTACTATTCTGAGACGCAACGTCGTTTTTTTTTTTTATTACTACATATACATTTCATTATTTTATACGGCATTATTGAGTAGAAGCCTGTCTGCAATGCAACATTCCTACGAAAAATTTATCTCGAAAATATTTCAACCTTAGCTGTAATATGAAAAATTTTTCTGAATCAAATTTAAATGATACAATCCTTTCTGTAATTTAAGCGATTTCCAATAAATACCTTGATATGGAGTAAATATAAAATTGCGAATAAAACAGAAACATGAAAGGGATTTGGACGGAATGATTCGAAAAATATTGAATGGAAAACATGTATAAAATTTATTCTCCGTTGATTGTACAAACCGAATAAATGCATATTATTCTCCAAAATTCCCAGTACGACAGTGTCAATTGGTTAGGTATATGTTGTTTGCAGTACCGCCAATAAACTACGTTTCTTTTTTTATTATTAAACAAGGTCCACGGTCGAATGAAATAAATCTTCGAAAATATTTTTCATCTGTTTGAAATAGCACTTCGAAATTGTATCTGCTTTTCATAATACGGCTGCGGAAACACAATTTCTTTTTGCGTATTTATCAAACCGAAACATTAATGCACGCATACAGATCATGCGCCGTAGTTGCATTTTTATTATTTATCGTAATCGCGCAGTTAGCGGCTATCGTACTATAATATCTGAGATTGTGGATGTAAATAATAGATTATTATTTAATGTAACTCCTTTATTTGTAAAAATATGCAAGCATTTTTACATATAATAGTATATTTCACGCAAACGTAGAAAAGCGAGTTTCGAATTGAATTTTTCGAATTTGTTTTGCATATTCTACCCTTGTTATAACATGTTATTAAAACATGTTAAAACAAAAGTTAATTGCCACACGTTGATCGAAACTTGAGTCCATGCATGTAGCGATGTTACAATATTTCATATCTATATCTATATATATATATATATATATAATGAATAAGATGTCTGGCAAGACGTTTTGATTAGATAAAGGAATTGATAAATTTTCTTTACAATCTCCAAATGAATCTTCGGGGCAATTTCTCGCGAGTTCGAAAGAAACACTCGCTGCAGAAAAGAAGTACGATAAGTTACAGTCGATGGTAGCGAAGAAGGCTTCCCTTAATTAAAATTAATACGAGAGCCACGCCTTTATCAATCGTTCGTTGCGCAAGCGAGTCTTGGAGAGGCAACAAAGAATTTAATGAAATTACAGGCTACAACTCTTCTTTACATACCCATCGTAAAAACAACAATCGATCGTGCCCTTAAATTAAAAGCGGCATCGATCATTCGAGAAAAATACTTCTGACGATAAATAATCCTCCCGTTAGCTATTTTTATCCACGATGAGTACATTATGCTACTTGCGAACCATTTTCCAGAGTGGATATATATTATAATATAGTATACAGTAGAATATACAGCATGTACATAGCATTTTTAATATTTATAGATCTTAGCTATCGTATTACATCGTATTTCAAAACTCTATAGCTTTACAGGTTTAATTTACCGCCAAATGCGAAATAAACACGTAAATGGAATAATAAAAAGTTTATCAAACCATCGTTCTTGCGAATAAAAATCTCATGTATTCGAATTACGGTTCAATTATCATTTCAAAAAAACATATTTCGAGATCATAGGTGAATAAGAAAAGATAGCTTCAGGCAGAAGTATGTACAGTACACAGGCATTCGTCATTTCAGGGAGAAGCATCGAGCTTGCAGAAACATGTCCTGTTTCTTTCGATGTTCTGGAAATAATACGAGGTTACGTCATACGAACTACGTCCGTGAAATGTTTAACTTCAAACATAATTTTAAATTTCCTTTCTGGTCGAAAATACGAATGTGTGTAAGAACTCGTATAGGAAAAGACGGTCAATATTTTAGCGATCCCGAAAGAAAGCTAGGCCAAGCTGCACAAGTGGCCCGTATTTTCTTTTCTCTCAAAAGGGCTGCATATAGCTGTCTCTTTTTAGAATCAAACCGTTGCTCGCCATACTTTTCTTCAAACCCGAGAACTATACGTATGAATATGTACACTATAAAAGAATATTTGTATTCCTGTTATAACATTTTGTTTCTTTTGTGCACGCAAATATATCGGGACTTTCTTAACTCGATATTTTTCTCGATACTTTTCTTAATATCAATGGATAATGTTAAATCGTAAATGAAAGCTGCCTGGGAAAATGATCCTATTTCGTAAAAATATCTCAATGCAACCTGAACATATCTGCTATAAAAATTTCCATTGCTTAAGAACAAAAGCATCAACGGTACGTGATACTTGAAAATCAACTTACCACACTTGGCAGCAATCCCCCAATCTCTTGATCCGATGAGCGACTTTTTTCTTCTGCAGGCAGTTAAAAGTTGAATAGTCAGGAGCGTAATTCGCAGGGGACGGCTGTCCCCAAACTCGTGTAATATCCACGTACTTATCGACCCACCTATCCTTGTGTCCTACGCTTTCAAATTCTTCCCCAGCAGACGCTCAAAATGGTCGCAAGTCGACGAAAACTAGTCGCGCGAAGGATGTTTTATGAAAGTTTTTCCTCTCATAATCTCGAGCTATCTTCCTACCTCCCTTTTTTATGCCCGATGTCCAACACTTGTCAACTTCGCGATTTTTCCTTCGTAAAATATTCCTTCGTTTGAGCTACTTCCTTTCACTATAGAAACCCTCTTCCTTACGTTTCACCAATAATCGGCGGCGATTCGACGCTTGCTGGATAGAGACCGGATCGTTCTTGACACCTAGGCTTTGCACACTTTAATCGTTGAGTTTATTCAAACTGTTGAGTCGGATTAAACGGAAACCTCGATGAAGGATTTCAGACACACTTGGTATATTTTAGGGAAAAGGTATATTTTAGGTCTATTTCAAGTTAGACTGTTCCACGAGTTTCAAACACGGCAAAGAAAGAAGATTGTGTCCATAGAGAGTGCAAAGTTTGGAACATTTCACGAGTTTCATCATCACGAGAAATCATTGAACAATTTGAAGACCATCAAAATAAAAGCGTTTTTAAAAATTCTTCTCATAGTAGGAAAAACATAGTACGTACAATATATAGGTTCGTGTAGTGCCGAACAAAGTAAATGAGATACAATTCGCAATAACAGCTGTTACAAGCTTTCAGATATTTGCGTATCTTACTATAAAAAGGCATTACACAGAAATGATTTGTATATTATATATGAAATAACATTTCACGACGGAAACAGACACTATAAATACATTCCCTGTATTCCTGACTTTCTACGATCCAAGTACGAGAAAATATTAAAAAGATAAAGAGAAAGATTCTTTGTTCGAATAAAGTTCTGGGAACCTCTCTTGACCGCTTCTCTGTTTCATTTCAAAAATATTACCGGCATAAAAGTTTCCCGATAAAAAGGATCCACGCAAGGGCTGTTTGATCAACTTAAAACGAATGAAATTTTTATTGTAAAGAAAGTTTGCCGAAGATCGAAATAAATGTCGAGGGAATATAGTTGCCAAAGTCTCGTATCCCTGTTCCTTTTATTCCCTGTTCGATGTTGATTGCAGCAGAATATCGCAAGAACCGCAGAAACATGGAATCGAAAGGACGAGAAGATCAAAGAAGAGAAAACTTACACTCTTTTACGGCATGAATAACTCGAAAAATATTTTTCACTTGGTGAAAGTGCCGTACAATTTCCCAAGCCGGATTAAGGAAAGTCGACACGCGTTTACTCGAAGTCGAATCCGATTCAAACAGAATATTCGTGGTCCGTGAAACGAGAGTGGCTCGAATCGCAATTCCGAGCGCAAATTCAACCGCTTTCCCGAAACGTGCGAATACGAAATAGCCACGTACATCGAATTTGTCATTTTCGATTTCCTGAAATCTTTATGATGTATATAGATATCGTGTACATCCCTCAGGCTGCCGGTTGGTGCACGATTTTCGGTGGATTTCGATTGGCGCGAAGATTGATCGCAAAATGTCAAGGATTTCAACTGGCAAAGATATTCAGTTCGGTGAAAATGTCCAGATCCAATTTATTGGAATACGCTGAAATTAGATTGTAATTTTGCGAGTCAATCTTAATCTATCTGACTGACACCACCAAGTTCTGTAATCGCTTTGAATAATCCGCGGAAATGGAAAATTCTTACGAAGTCTGTTCCGATTTGCGCGAATCGAGTGTAAAACATATCGATTCGTGATCCTCTTAGCGAATATGGAGAGTTTTTGAATTGAAAATATGATATGTTCGCTTTTTAAAACAAAACATTAAAAATTTGTTTGTTGGTTGGAGAAAGTTACGTGCCCCGAAGAAATCATAAATCGGAATAACACGTTTTAAAGTGGAAATTCGCGTTAGATATGAACAAATCACACGGAGTTTAGAATATCACTGACCATAATATCTCGTTCGTCTTCGAACACGACTGGCTGCCAATTTGTTCCCTCCGCTGCAAAGGCCTAACTGGCGCATAAATATTCCATAAGGTGGATCGGTTGTAGCACGAACAGGTTAAAAACAGGCTGTACATACGGAGGACGGAACGAAACAAATTGCACCTCGCCCGCCACTGAGCGAGATATTCCGGGTCGAATGTAAATTTTCAGCTGTGCTCTGGAACCGCGTGTCGCGAGAATCAAGGAAGAAAAAGACGTACCGAGATCCTAGCCGAAAGAGGAAATACAGAGAATAGAAAGAGAAAGAGAGAGAGAAACGGTGAAAAGCGGGAGGAGATTCGAGAAAGACAAACACTTGCGACAACGCGGAGGACGCAAGTTAGACGAGGAAAAAGACGAGGCAGAGTTAGAGGGTTGAAGTTAAGGCAACAGCCGTGTGAGGTATAAGGTATCCGGAGAGTTATGTGGCGACAAGCCGACAACCCCTTAGCACCGAGTGACAAATACGAGGCGCGCCGTGCCTTTTCTGCCTTTTCGCGACACTACGCTCGCTTGTCCATGGTAAGAGGGTGGAAAAGGAAAGAAAAGGCGATAGGACGTTCACTTTTTTCCACGCGCGGTGAGTCACTCAGCCAACGAGTTAGAGCTGCGACTGACAGACCCTCCTCTAACTTGTCTATAACCGATCCACGAATATTTTTTCGTAGCCTGCCCGCTTTCGAGGCTGCTTATTCTTTTTCCCTCGTAACTCTTGCCATTTGCATTTCTTTGTAAGCATTTCGCAGGGTAGGCATAATACGAGCTATAATTCAGCCTGAGAGAAGTTTGCGAAGTTGCGCTCTCTTTCGTTTCGAACGAAACGAATTCGTAGACGTTATTCTTATTATTTATCTGGACGATTTTTCCAGCAGAAGACGTACAGCTGGTTATTACGCTCAGACGCGGATATTCGTGACTTTGAAACTGAATAAGCACGGATCGAAGAGAATGTCGGAATATTTCGTGGCGAACAAAGGTGAAAATTTGAGGGAAACAGGACAGAGATATCTAGTAACGCTACTGCTGCTGCTGCTGCTGCTGCTGCTGCTGCTACGGTTTATGAGGCTGAAAGATTTTAGAAGGGTTCTTTGGGATCGCCCAAGCAGATGCATAATAAAGGAAAATCAGGATATACATGGCACGGTGCCTGGGTTAGGTTCCAAGTTATAGCGATATTGTAGCATTCTACATTCTACCTAGCCACTTGCCAAGAGGTTTCCTTACTTCACGTTCGAGAAAAATAAACCTAATAGTTGTGAGGGCGTATGTTGGCATTGAGACAGTTGAATCAAATCAGGTTATGATAGGTGTATAACATATCGAGTTATTTGTGAAAATTTCGAGATTCGAAGATGTAATTGACTGCAAACTATATTCTTTCGGATGATACAAAAATCACTCATGCTCGACTTCCAAATCCAATGAACAGGGAGCAAATAACGTGGAAATTATTCATCCCTAAAGTCACGCTCGATTTCAAAAGCTCCGTCTCTCCTCTGTCGTATTTAATATTTAAAAAGCGAGCGTACGTGATGCATATACATACGTAGGTTCTTACAAAAGTAAACACGATGGAAGAGGAACGAGAAACGGCCCTACTTCTCGAAAAATAAACCCAAAAAGGATGTATTAAGAACCAAGGGGCGACGGAGGTAGCATTACGATCGAGTATTCGCCGCTATAATTTCGACGAACGAAAGAAAGAGGAGGTGGCGTGGTTGAAACCGCAGCTCTTGTCGAACCAAGCGTTTGTCCATTTATTTGCGCGATGATTTTGACAAGGAACGTGCATCTTTTCTGTCCGTAAACAATTTAATTGTCGTGTAAGATTAATTGCTGACGCCGGAATTAATAAGAGGAATACGTTTATTTCTGGTAGGAAGCGGAGCACGTAATTAATGAGAAGGACGGGGGCTTAACGTGTTCTGACAAACCGTGCCTGTCCACCACACTTATGACGACCACGGCCACGACCACGACCACGACCACGATCACGCGCATGGGAATCCTAGGGGCAGGGACAAAGGAAACTCCGTAGTCAGCCAGAGACAACGTTAGGGGTGATTACGCAAAATGCTTAATAATAGTGCGACTAAGCCGTTTTCTCCGCGTTGCGTCACCGCCATTACTTCTACCCTGATTCTTCTGGTATGCGATAAAATTCGTACCAGGATGATAGCTTGTTTCACGAAAATGCCGTGTCATTACTGGAATGTATTATACATAGGTGCAATGTGGTTCACGCTGTCTTGTCAGCTTATTGTCAGATGTCTCTAATTTAGTAATATCGTAAAATTGTATAGGAGGTTTGTTTGTTATCCTCCGAGGTAAATGCAGCTGTTAATGTATTTATTACAAGCGCGATAGCTTAACTTGTCAATTTCAGTGACGGTAGGCTGTGAAATTTATGCGTCTCTAATAATATTATCAATCAGTAACGATATACATGCTCGCATACGCGTTTTCAGATAATATATGAAATTTCAGTTGCAGACATTTCAGATTTGTCACTTACTGATTGCATTGTGTCTAAAAATATATCGTCTGTTTGCAATATGCTTTGTATAAAATTGAACGCCGATTTATGCTCTTTTGTTTCATGTTGTCCTTCTTTTGTTAGGAACGAGGATTATCAAAATATTGATTCAAGTGTTACGCGTTAGAGTTAAAGCAAAACAGACAAATACCAATTGTACAGGATTATACGCATCTGAGTTATGAAATTTAAAAAAACACAAATAACGTACACAAATATTCGTGCACGATATTCTAGCTGAAGTATCGCCAGCCATTTTTTCCCAGATAGCGGTAAAACTTTTATTTATTTATGGTCTGTTGCACTTTTTCATACTACTGATAGAGTATTACTCTTAAATCCTATTAATGTGAACGATTGTATACGAAAGTGAACCCTTCATCCTTTTTAGGGTGAAATGATGAACGTAAACTATCACAATTTCGAGTGATTGATATAATATTGATAAGGATATTCCTGACGAAATAATGAAAGTTGACATTTTAGATTGCAACATAATTTGATGAAGATAATATAGTAGTTATAGCTAATTTTTTTTTTTTTTTTTTTTTTTTTTTTTTAACGTGGAGGAAATCCGCACGGACACCAGGCCGCTGCTACCCGCTCCCCGCATGGATTCTCTCCCCGTGCGGGGACGCACCGGAGGCCGAGCGGCCACCTCCGCGAAAGTCCTTACCTTTGGTCCGCCACTGGCGGCCGCCGTCCCGTGTGCCGAGACTCCTGTTGGCAGCGTCGACGACGGCAAAGACGACGATACCCGTCCCTTGGTTCTCGCGCCCTCGGTCGGCGCATGGACCGTTGGAAGAGGTTGCGCCGCTGGTTTCCTGTTCTTTCGCCTCGCTCTCCCTCTTCATCTTCCTATGACGGTGGTGAATCCTACCTCGTCAGCCGACGACTCCACGGTCAACCGCGAGGTGTCTCTCGCCGCCCGCGACCTTGCTTGCACGGTTCTTGCGGCGGCAGAGTCCGCTGACGGGGGGGTTCGCTCCCCCTGGCTTTATTCCTCGCCACCACTCCTCCAACTTACAGATGAACAGGATCTTGAGATCCTCTAGCGAATCTCGAGGTCCTGGACCACCGAATCTGTCCGTTTCCTTGTTTACCTATTAGACTTATTTACCTATTTAGCTAGCTAACCCCTCTCGATACAGATAATATAATAAAATGGATATTAATCCACTTCAATGGTTCGAAATAAAATAAGTTAAGCATAATTTTCAGAATAGAATTCATAATTTCATTTATCATGGGATCATACATTTCGATAGGTCTCGGTAATATTAGAAAAATTGTAACTATCCAGCAGACGTTTTAAAAGTTCTTTGGCAACGTACTATTTTAGAACGTACTATTCCATTAGTTTGGATAGCGTTAAAAAGAAACGCGAAAAGAGCCAGCTTAGTAAAGTATAATTCGTAAAATGTGAACCTAATAGATATAAGAAAATGGTGTACTAAAAGTTGCTGCTAACAATCAATCTTGATTAAAAATATCTCTCTACGAAAAGAAAACTTAATTGAAAGTATACGGCATCGCGATCACAGCACGTCTGATATACAGACAATTATACTAAAAGCACCGATGCATTGTCATCATCTTCTTTTCTTTCGTTTGAAAAAACTAGATATTATCAAGAATGCTTCTTACGGGTGACGGTAACATCGAGATTCAAGCGAAGATTAATCGAATGACAATGGAACAAAAACGCGAAAGGGATCGTTGAGAAAGAGATACAATTGAATTAACGCATTCTCATTGCGAAGATTTCTCGTGTTGAAAACGACGGACGGTCTTGAGAGTCCGTAACATTTTCTGTAACGATCGTTGAAAAGAATTTAATCCCGTTTCTTCGGTTGTCGTCCACTTCGACGAGCGACGAACGAGCAAGAAATTAGGGCAGAGCTTTCGGCATCGATCTCTTTCTCATTTTTTGTCTTTCTCCGTGTCAACTCCGTAAAGACAATTTACCGGTCGACAAGATGGCGGCCAGGACTTGGCCGATCGACACTCAACGAAAGGTCAAGTGAATACAGTTAATACTTTTCACTAGGAGCACAAGCTATTCGCATTTACCTCTTTTCGAGTATGTTTACGTGGGTAATCTTAATCGGTGGAAGAAGGAAGCCGGCTCAACTGGAGAGGTCGAAAGCAGGTTGAGTGCGAGACAAAGCAGGGACAGAAGGGGGAAAACTTAGCGGCAGGTTGAAAAGCACTAGACCAGCTATTGGCCACTCGAGCTTGATTCGTCGCATGCTGTACAATCAATTTTTTAAGCGAATAAACGTCGATGGCAGAGATGTTTCGGTGTCCACGCTGAAAAACGGATAGCTCGTTCTCGTTTCAGTAAAACAGGGAGCGTTTTAATATTTTGAGAGAAACTTCAGCACGAGATTAGAATTTGAAATGTTTCTTCTGTTCTCTCTAAGACATTCGAATATAAATGCAAACAATTCGTTTATTACGAACTCACGTTTTATTCGTTAAAATACGCACAACGGATATCTGCTGAAAAATGACATATATGTATATGCCTAGTGTAATCGATCGGCGCAAAACACGAAGAACATAACTTTAATGTTTTTAAAAAATTAATTTCACACGAGAAGTTGATAGAACATAGCTAACAGTACTCGGTTGTGACGCGTCACTGTATCATCACTATCAAACTCACTGCCGTTTGGTCCTATGGCACAGTATTCAGAGAGCAAACCTGACCTATAATATCGATCAGTGACCACCTCGTGTATGAACGCTGCGCGATAACTTTTCTCGTCCACTATTTATCATTTTAACGGTGGTGGAAAGGGTGGGTACAGAGCGAACAGCGACATACAAGCGCTGGAAATCAAGCTGAAATAACGAGAATAGTTTTTCGTGCGCCACCACATAGAAACAGTTCTGTAACTACAGACAATTATATAATACGTATTTTGAACGGTGTTATGTATCGTTGCATGTCTAACAATAAATATTGTCTGAATTAAATTCCAGGTGGAAGATGTTCCATGAAATAAATTGACAATCGCTCAGGATATTGTAAGTGTGAAAGTGTTTTTGAAAGTGATTTTTCGTTCGTGTAACAATTCACGTTTAGATAAATGGTTTTAATCTGTAAATATTCCTTGAATCGAGCAGCAACTAAAACTCTATAAATAAGAAACGGAGTTGAGATAAGTGGAATTACATCGTAAGGTAACAATTAACCAATGTCAATACACAAAAGATGTTGTACGATATTGACAATGCAAAATCTTCTTTATAATAAGTCACCTAACGTGTTGTGGAAAACCATTAAAATAAATACGAGAAGAGGACAAACGATGAATTAAACAAAGCTTTCTCGTCATTGTTACGACGTGAAAAAATGGATGACAACTTGAAAGGCGTGGTGAATAGTTTGCACGCAAATAGAACGTGAAATATTTAAATACGCCCTGAGAACAGACGATATATCGATGGTTGGCAGAAAGAAATATTCAACCGTCACGATTTATAACTCAGCGCTCGAACTCGCTCGCATCCGATTAGCCGCGGAACAGTTGCCTAGCTGTTTCAGCTGGTTCTTTTTATTCTGCCTGTCGTCGATCAAACGTATGCAAATGATCGAGCGTTATCGAATAAACGATGTTTAATTTGGGTTAATTGTGTCATTTAATGCGACACTTTATGCGATCGTGTGTCTTGGAATAAAGGATAACACGAGCATAATCGATATAATCTCGAATTAGCATGAGCTCCACAATGGTATCGCGCGTATCTGTTACTGAATATTCGAATCCCCGTGCGCGATTGTTGCGGTACTAAAACATGAATAACATATTAAAATAATCCGATTCAGTCAACAGAACAGTTCGACGTTATCGGTGGTAATAACGTGGAACTTGTGATTACAAATTTAACGGAGCCGACAAAGTGTAATTACCCGGTATGTCGCTCGGCTGATACATTGTTCAACGGTTTCGGTCATTATTATTAATGCATTGGAGTCGAAATACATAGAAACGATAAAAGTGATCCGTAATCGATCGTAGTCCATTTTACGATAGAGGACGCATTCGCAAGATTATAAATGATAGATGAAGTTACGATGAAATTAAAGATCTCTAAAATTCATGACTCTTATTCATAGCGCATTTATGTAGAAACTTGTATAAAATAATAATCGAACAGAGTTGCTATGAAATTTCTTTATGCCTTGAAAGTAAATGAATAATAACATTGATATTAATATTTATTCAACAATAAATTACTCGTCTGTTTTTTCGTAGTTTATTTTTAGGAAAATTTCAAAATCTGCAATAATAAATATGATTTAGAAAACTATGTTTCTTTAAAAAATTAACTAATACTAACTGATATCGATACAGATATTCATAGAAAAATTAATGTTCAGCTATTTTATTAATACACATTGTCTAAATAATAATGATAATAAAATTATTTGTCTTAGAATAACAAAATTTCTTGACGAAATTTTTCTATTTATTTCGATGGAAGGTTAATACTGCCTGCTTGTGCATAGTATACCAAATCTCTCAAATTCGACTGTTTTATGGTCCCAATTATAGTTAAGAAAGTGCGTTGTACACCATAAAGTGGTCGAAAATGTATTTTTCCTTTTTAACGTTACAATTTTAATTATTATCCGAATTAAATCGTCAACATTGTATTATGTGAATATTCTAAATTGATCAGCCATTGTCATTTGACTGTTCCACGGTCTTAGTCGCCATCAGAAAATTGCACTGCGCTCGATAAAATCATTAAAGGTTTTGCTACATTGCCACGAAAACCAATTGTCATTTCAGAATTATATTTATGCTTTGATCTATTATAGTACATTAACTTTGAACAACTTCACTATGGTTGAACATTTCTTCGCTTCTCTTCCATAAACGTTTCACGAAAGTAACGAATCATAACTAACAACAAATTTCACGCGTGGACTGTTATTTCGAGCAAGGAAAGAAAAATAACAGAGAACGAAGATGACAATAAATGTTAAGCACATGGACGTGCATTATTGTCGATATAACTGTTGATTTTCATTGATAATTATACAGGAAGATGCGAACATGGATACTTGCGCGTGCAATTACTCGTTGCGGGCGCATTTTCGCTGATTTTATCGTTTGCACAGCGGGCAGGGACAGTGGACCCACATTATTAGCTCGACAAATAATCCCTGTGGATTTCGCAGTGACAAATTATCTAGGACGAGAAGCAGTTTATTCGAATAGGTACACCGTGTCCGTTGGTATTTGCAAACGCGTTATCCCCAGCATTCCCATAACGATCACGAACTCGAATGGACTATTGAGATCTTTCTGTTTGCGGTGAATCGATAATCGGTGTCTCTCTGACTTTTCCAACTTTTTTTCTGTCGCCCTTCTATTTTTTCATACACCAAATACCCGATAAAACCGTACAGAAGCCCTTTATTTCTCTCGCCCCTTCTTTCTCTCTGTTACACGTGTTTTGCGCTCACACGGATTACGCTTCATTTTATTTGCGATAAATAAAGTAAAATCCAATACAGATTATTTGCATCGAAAGGCACAATAGAAAATAATGTCTCTTTGATCTGTTTGGGATAGGCTTTAGTGGATATCTGCTGGAATATTTCGAAATATCGAATACCATGGTACGTGTATGCGCATATGCATGAAAACGTGTAATGGTAACATAATTCTCGCAATGATCGTAAAATAGAAAGATTTCAAAAGCATACAATCCTTCAATATGACCAAAGCAAAAAGGGGAACCAATTACACAGAGGAATATGAGAGAGATTAAAAATATCCCACGTGATAAGGACACCATACCGTAAAACTGGCCATTTAATAAACAAATTAAAAACATATTTGTTAACATTAAATATATTTAACAAACATAACAAAAATAATGAAAGGGATTACGTGAAGAATTGCGAGCATTGTTTGATGCTGTTCGTTGTCGTGCAAGGACAGATCATTTTCAATAAACCATGACGAAAACCACATTAACTAGATTCTTTGGCGCGTAGCCACATCGTGCGAGTCGAGGCAAAAATTTAGGCCACGGGCATGCTGACATAAACGTAAACCAAATCATGTACGGGCGAACGAACCGAATGGAAAGTGGACACCGCTATTTCCAGGTGTATTCTTCATTGTCTCGGTCGATAAATCCGATTATCTGTGCGCGCGTTCATCGACTCGGAATAATTCTCGCCATGGATTAAGAAAAAAAGTAGAAGCCAATAGGAAAACGACAAATGAGAGAAAGGAGAAAAATAGGAAAAGGCCATGAACGACAAAGAATGAACGAAAAAGAGAGAGAAATCAGTAGAAACGAGATAGAATGACTCGCGAGAGAATTAACTCGCAACGTTTATTTTCCATGACCGGTCCCGCATCGCATTAATTAAACAGATGAACATTTTAGGACATGTATGATAGAAACTCGTCGCTACTCGAGAGCTTTCTTGTCTCTTCATCTTAAAGCTAATTTTTCAACCATTTTCTATCTTTCTTACATCAACGATTAGGTTCTCGCCTCGTAAAAACACGTGACTCTTTGGAGAAAATCGTTCTTGACAGAGTTAGTCCACGCAACAACGCTCGCAAAGAAATTGCGAACACTATATGGCTGAGCGCTAGCTTAAACGACGAAGAAATTTCATGAAATTTGTGCTCCTGTCGCGAGGTACGACTCGAGGATTTTTCTTCTCCTCTAGCATGATATACAATGAAAGCAGTTAGTTCGTGGCTTCTCAGTTTCTACTATTAATAAATATCGTTCATATTTTGTATTAATTTTTTACAAATATAAATATTTGTATAATAAAATGTTTCGTTTCCTAAATAATTTTCTTTCTGCAGAATTTTATGGAGATTAGTATTCTATCTAACCTGGAGACTCGAGAAAACAGTAAATTGGCTGAAAGAACTAGAAAAGAAAAAGAAAGACAAAGAAAACCGAAGGTAGGGTTAGTTAGTAATAAAATAGTAACGAAATGGAAGAAATTAAGTAAATAAGCAATTAGTTAAGGAGAAGAGGCAATCAGACAGGTAGTATAAGTACGGAAGGATGAATGGAAAGTATTGTGAGCCATATCCATTACTAGGTAAATGAGACAGAAATTGAATAAGATAATGATAATATTCTACCCAACTTTAGTCCATAACACACACGCACACACGAATATTTGCACATTCAGGAGATATTTCAAAACAAACCCAAAAATCGGTCTGTTGAAAAAGTAAAAAATAATCTAATGTTGTTTCGTAAACGCCGTCACCATGTAACACAGTTTGTTACGTTTAATTCACTTTTTACTATATTTTTACCAATTTTTGTCGATGGAGTTGAATGTACTGCAATCCGATGACCCACTTCCCGTCGAACCAAACTCGCTACGATTTCCCGGTAGCGAAAAAAAGGCGAAGAGCGAGACAAAAGGAAAAAAGGGAAAAACCGATGGCATGTGACTTGCGCGCATGTACCTATGTCAAAAAATTGCCGGTGCTTTTTCAGGAAGGATTATCGTCGATTTTTCAACGCGACTTCGATACAAACGCGCTTACAACGAACGGACTCGTTAGCAGAGATGATATATACACACGAGAGAGACCGTTTCCCGCGAAAGGAACTCATAATTACGCGGTGGTACGATCACTTTGAAAGAAGCTGGTTCCCCATACAAAGGGGAAACTATAACGAGAACCGAGAAATGGATTGACACACGTGCACGAAGTCCGGTTAGAAGAAGATAATCTTGGAAACTCGTTAAGCCCTTTGAACCTCACCACGATAAGAATTGTGTTTCCTTGCACTTGAAGTAGCACCGACGATTCTTCTATCTTTGCGGAAAAATCATTTTCGAACGTCTTCCAGCAAGCGTTATCTTGAAAGTTATTTATTTCGCAGGTTCGATTACTTTTTATTGGAAATCACGTTTCTCTGCTTTTACTCTTCCATAATTTTATCATCGTGAAATAGATAATAGAATCTTTCGTTGCACGCGTTTCGATCATTCTCTAAACTTACCTATGTTGTTACCCAATTAATTGCTATTCATGTCGTTCGAATCTAATCACTGTGCCTGAAAAAGAGGCTCATTATCCGAACAGCGTATCCCTGAATTACTTCCAACAATCGAGACCCCGCAGCGCTTCGCTGAATCCGTCGGCCGCTCCTAAACAATCGCCAGCGTGAAATCTGATTTGTACGCGTTCGAAAATTTATGCAGATATAAACGATCGTTAATCGGATACAAACGACGGATTAACGAGCGATCGCGTGCGCGTTCTCACGGTTCGATCGCGCTGCCCAAAAATCCACCGATAATTACAACCTACTCGACCCGAATGCCTTAGCCCTGTCAGCGATTTTTCTATCGCTGAGCTGAAACACGGACAGAATTAAGTAATCGTCTACTATTTTCCACTATTAGTAAAATTACTATTAAATACCAAATATTTATAAATTTATTGGATTCTTGGAATAAATATAAACTTTTCTAACATTCGATAAGAAAAGGTTCATATTTTATGAAAACGTGGTTTCTATATCTTTGCGAACATTCCAAGAGAATACACAGTAGTTTGAAAATGAAATTACAACCTGTACAGAGATATATAGCCGCCAATAGAAGCCATCGAACGAATCGAAATGTGCGAAAAAAGAAAATAGAACGAACCCACAAAAATTATGTATGTCATATATACGTATCTACAATACGTACATAAAAGTTTTCTATGGTTGTAAGTAAATATTTTTGTGAGGCAGTGTATATTACTCCGTTTCAGTTTCCACTCGCTGCAGAAAATTCCATCGCTCCTACGATATTGCTTGTTGTTCGAATTTTAATTTCCAAAGCAACTTTTCACTGTGGCCTCCGACACCCTTAACAATACCTGTCTCTCTCTCTCTCTCTCCCTCCCTCTCTCTCTCTCCCTCCCTCTCTCTCTCTCTGTTCTACCGCCAACTACAGACACCGTTTTGGCTTACTGTTGTCACCTGCCACCTCGGTCGCGAGGTCAGCTACCTCCACCCATTTGAAACTTCCGTTTTGCTCTCCTCCTTCGACAATTGCCACTAACTCCGTCCCTCTCATAGCGCAACCCTGCTTGCGTTTCCGTTTATGTTTATACTTTATGGAAGTTCCATATTAAATTTATGACGTCGCTCCGAGTTTTATGATTCCGCGGTTGTAAACACCCTTACAGATTTACGTCCGAAATTGGAATTAAAATCCGCCGACTGACATCGAACAGCCCTCTGCGTTGTTTATCGTCGATACAGGCCAGGGGTGAGACTGGAGAGTCGAAAGGTTTTCCGTAGGGTGAGATGGAATAAGGCCGAAACGGAAGGACCAGGCTCTGATCGAACCCGAGGACCATTGTCCAACTAGAAATTAGATCGCCGTTGGTCCAATCGAAATAATGCCGCTTTTAAACAATCCCGCCCGATAGATCTTCTGCGAGTCGATGGTAGAATGGAAAACGATAGCTTTGAACAGTGAATTGGAACTGCGATGTCACGTAGAACCTTTTATAAATCAATGTGCCTGTTTAATAAAAATTTATACGTGTTTCGTACGAGTGAAATAGTAAAATACAAGTTCGCTTGTGAACTTGTATAGTATTCTTAAAGGCTATGAACATTAAAATTAAATTAGAAATTAAGGTATTGTATATAAATATATATCTTTTATCTTCTTTTATACGACTAGTGTCTTGATACTGTCAGAGCTTCTACTTCATAATTTATAAGTAGCTTAGAAGGTACTAAATATATTCTAAAGAAATAAAAAGGATTAAAAATTAAATTTTTGAGAAGTTGAGTGAAATGAAACTCACTAAATTTTATTTTATTTTACTCTTATTGAACATATACACAAAAAATGTTTATTAAAATTTAAACAAATTATTGAAAATTCTACATATTGTTGATGTTTAATAATCACACATAAGCCTCAGCAAATTAAAGAATTCTGTCGACAAATATTAGAAATAAGAGGATACTATTTTCCAATTGCAAGTAGCTTTATTTATAATTCCCAACGCCTAACACATAAATCCTTGTTTCTTCTGTTAACTCTATATCTCTTAAAGTTTTGCGATTGTCGTCACGAATTCAACGTAAGACAAGTTTATAGCCTCATAAAATTTTCCGAGATCATAGTGTATTTTCCATGATAGAATTTGCGAATCACAAACAGGAAGCAAACAGAAACGGATGGATGGTGATATTAATTTAACCAAAAATATGATAAGTACTTAATATTAGATGAATGCAAACATCCTGTTATGAGTTATCTATCAATAGAATTGCTTTCTCATTCACGTTACGATGGACTTAAATACGAAATTAATTTAAAGGAAAGAATAAAACTAATAAAAAATAAAGAACATATCAACGATGGTTTATTCGTTTTCGTCCTGATATAGTTCGCTTAAACATCCACCACCATCAATCTCCGAATCAAGTCAAACTTGAACTATCGATGACTTTACATAGACTTCAAGAATCGTTGCGGGAGATGTTAATCAATTAAGAAATAAACGGAGCAGTGTTATAGAATCAAACTGTCCATACGTAGACGCATGAAAATATTTAAAATATTATACTTATATTACGTAACAAATTCTACGTGACAGTTCTCTCTTATTCTCGTCTTAACAAAAAACTTCTAAGAGGAAGGGACTTCCAAGAAAAGATGAGAAAACGAGAATGAGAAATATTCGTGTTAGAAAAAATTGGGAAAGTTTGTACCGAAATTTAATCCAAATCGTCGGAACACGCATGCTTTTCAATGAAAGCCATTGGAACGTTAACACTGTTATTGTTCGCGTGAACACGAATTGTTCCATGGATTGAACGAATACTAATTGGGCAGTATCGAAACATTTGAAAAAAAAAAAAAGAGAAAGAGAAAAACACTATGCGTGAAATGGGCGAAAACGCGATTGTTCCAAAACCACCTGACCTTTTTGCGTCGTCACATGTCGACCGGAGCTTGTTAACATTGTTGTTTTGAGCCCTAGCCGAGCGAAAGCCGCGGCTATCAGGTATTTAAAACGAATTTAACCGGGATCCGAGTCGTTCATTAGTACGAACGTTCCGGATAAAACGAACAAGCTACGGCCACAATGGACGAGCTGCAGGAAATGATGGTGATGAGTTTTAAAATGCTCCAATTACCATTCATTTTCGCGGCCGTTCCTCTCTCTGTCTACCAAACCCATTTCCCACAGTTTCAGTCCAAACGATTTAACTCTACAAGAACAGGCGATAAGTCTCCTGCATCTTTATTGTATTTCACTTATCTCGATACGAGATATTCACGCTTGATGCTTAATTACGTTAAATGATTCGGCGAGAACACGTTGCATCTGCAATATGTGTAATTCCGAAATTTAATATAAATACATGGCAGTCCGTTTTGTAAATTTACTTTTCGGTTTATGTTTCCGTTTTAAAATAGAATCCAATGGGGATTTGATTTTTGTTACGTTGAGAAAGTTGTTATCGAACAAATTTACGTTTGCAACATGACGTATTGTAACATATACAGTTGTTGTGTTTTTTAACGTAGTATAAAATTAATTTCTTTCTCTAGATTCTCATTTTTGTGCCTATGTACGTATATGGTAATTTTTACAAAACTTTTCAAACTTAAAACGCATCACAATCTTTTTCCTTATCCTTACCCTTCAATATCAATTCTTTACAAACGACCATCTGGAAGCATCCGTTATCTCCTCTTTAGTCATTTGTTTAACGTTCGTCGCTAAAGACTGGCTAAAGTTACAAGAAGTTTAAGGAAGTAGAATGAGAAAGGACGTTGTTAGATTGATAGAGCAATATCCGACATTGTTTGCCTTGATTACACCAGACAGCTTAAAACAGCCTCGTTCGAGTTTGTCATAATGAGCTGATGTTGCTCATTATAAAAACAAAAGCTGCTGTGCTTCTCAATTTCGCGATCTTTCAATAATTAAAGCTAATAGAATTGTCGCAAATAAAAATGTTGTCGTTGATTTTCTTTTCTTCGGAATCGATCGAACGAAATTATGGTAGGGCAACGAGTTTAAATTTGACGTGTTCTCTTAATCGGTCAGCGTGGTTGCGCACGGTGATACACGAACGTTCGCGTTGGAAATTACGGTAATGCAACCAGCCTTATGGGAATTTGAATATTTAATTACGGAGTTATTACGAAGCCAATCCTTATCGGATAAATTGGCACTTTATAGAACGATTTCGTTATTCCTATAGAATAATTCTTTATGTCTGTTAAGAGCACTTTTTAGACTTTGATAGGATAAAGGTCTCGAATCATACTAATTTTCAATTGATAAAGCAAGCTTCAAATAAAAGCATTTTATCGTATTGCGTTTAATCAATTTTTCTATGTGAAATCAGCTTCTATCCATTCATACGATACTTTCAATCGCTGAAGCTATTCAACTGATCTTATGTCAAACTTCTTACGTATCGATATTCAGCAACATTGTGTTACGAATATCTTCATTGTATAATAATTCCACGTTTAATATGCGCATTGCCCAACTAAACATTTGCCGTGTACTTTATGCAATTTACCGCGGTGACGCGACGAAGAAGAAAGGGAGAGGATGACGCAGGTAAAAGGAGAGGAAGTCTAAACTGCTGGGACTTTACATGACCCCGTGTGCACCAGTATCCATGTGCACCTGTATCCATGTGCACGTACATCGAGTGACTTTGTAGCCGAACCGAGAAAGTGCTTGCATCCGTACTAAAGAGCACCAACAGCAGCCACGGCTGTTGGAACAGTTTAGTTATGCAAATAGTAAACTTGGACCGGGGATATGGTAGGATGAAATGAGGTAGTGGCAAGAAGCAGTTTGATTCCCCTGTGTGTTCATCCTAAGGATCGAACGTTTACTCCCACGCGTCATGATTCCTCCTGATCAAAGTTTCAGGTATCAGATACCGAAATATTGAATTAAGTGTATTGAGCAAAGTTTACAAACTATTCAAAAATTTTCTGTAGTTGTGAAAGATTTGTTGTGTCTAAGAAGTATGTACGTGTAAGTATATTCTTTTTAACGTAGCAAGCTATTTATGGTTTAGAAGTTACCGAATAAAAAGAAATTAGTACTTCCCATCAAACTATTATACTTGCAAATAGAGAAACTCGAATATATATATACATTTTCTCTTCTAAATACATTGTTCCCTTCTTACGATGAATCATAGCAGTGACTCACCAACTCAGATATTGTTTACCCAAATAAACTATGTTTCCACTGAACGAAGTGGGCGTTTCGCTTGGCTCTTGATAGCGACCCTTGTTCAGAGGGAGGTTCTTCAATCTCTAAGGACTAACCCCTGTGAGAAGCTTCCCTGTCGGTACTATTTTCGCTAGGACGCTGCTACGAATTCCATCTGTTTGTTAAATCGAACAACCCTCAGGATGTTTCGTGTCGTCTTTCGTAACTGGACTTGAAGAATTGTCGAACGTTTATCGTGCACCCTATATAGAAACTGTTAGGATTCTGCCTAGAACTGCATTCCCGTATCGTACCGAAGAAACTTCGACGATGTCTATTTGTCTGTTTATGCCTATCTATTGGGTAGTTTTTTTTTATTTGTAATACATGTGTAAGAGTGTTCATGGGGTGGAAATAAAATTATAATGTTAGCGTGTTATGTGTAAGAAATGTAATGAATATTGCTCGAGAATCTTACAGCGCCCAAAACTTTCTTTAATTATCCGTTTCAGCATTGAGCCAAAATATGCAGAAGCATTTACGGTATAATACGTGGGCGTTATTTGTTATAGACTTGCAATACTGATTTGTATATCAATGACAGCGGAACAAGAAAGTGATCGAGACCTAGCCGACAAAAACTGAAAATAATTTAAGCTACGAAGGAAACCATGGTAAATTATAAAAGATAATAGAAATGAGATGAAACGGGGTGGGGGGGAGAAAAGGGAGAAAGATAGGCGGACTCTAGAAAAAACCAAAGAATAGAATGATAGAAGACAGAACGAAAAGCAGTGGGTGCTGGCTCATAGCCGACTGTAGTTTACTTTAAATCTCCTAAATGGTTCCTCGTACGCCTTCCCAGTTTAAGATAAGCTACAGGGTCCGCCCGGAAAACGGAAGTAATGGTTTACCAGATATTATCAACTGCTACACGGTGCATCGTAAAGGGGTGGCGCTGCACATTGGAGAACCACTCCCTATATCCTACGTTACTTTTAAGGCACTGCTGTACCGAAACTAGCAGACACCGTAAACTTTTCCGCGTGGCTTACCGCATTACGTGCCGGAATAAGCGGCTTATTGAATTCCGGGGCGCTGAACCAAAAGGGGTGGCCTCGGTGGCCCTGCTGAAAGCTTCCTCCTGTTTAACTGTATCGACCTCCTTTTGTATACTACACGTTGGTTTTACATGTTTCCAGTTGGTCACTGGTCAACGTTAAGGGGTCATAGGAAATTACGTGTCTCAGATTCTTAGGGAGATCGATCTTTTGGTATTGTAATAAAGCGACCATTGATCATTGAAACCATTCCGTTTAATAATTCTTGTACTACTTACTTAAATTGGGTCAACAAATATTGGTCATTCGGCTTACTTCAAAATGTACAGTTTAAAAATTTCATCGAAGAGGATTGGAGCATTCAATTTCGTTAAAAAGCGTAGACACGGTAATGGACCGTGTGCTTTACACAAGAATGTAATAATTCGTCGGTACATTCGGGTTTTCCATTTATTGTATTCTCCGATCTTCATCCCAGAAAGAATCCGATTCGATTACGTTATATAGAGCTGTAAAAAAGTGAGGGATATTTGGTAATGGCGTAATGAAATTACATACATGAAGACAATGAAACAGTCATAGTATTTTTCATGTAGCAGACAATGTAATTTTACGCTAGTAGTGCAAATTAATAAATCAGATGACAGATCTTTATTGTATTCACGTTTCATGTTCTTCACCCTGAGAATGCCTACGAAAACAAATAACACTAGAAATTTGGTAATAAAATTTAATCGCCTTATGTCTTTTTGCACATTATCGACCCAATTAAACTTTGCTAACGTTAAAAAATATCTTCAGCTTAGACGCAATATGAAAGACACCTTATGGGTATGCCTGATTTCATTATTTCAAATTACATTTTATAAACATCGCCTGCTGTTTCTTTAACACCTTATATAGCCAGAAGCATAACAAATCCCTTTTGTATAAATTAATATTACGAAAGCTTCAAACGAAACCTGTCTGACGTTTCGTACAAACGAAAAGAATCGATATAAATCTTGAGTATCTAGAGATTTATTGAAACAGCTAGATTAGATCCAATAATTGATTCTTTTGCTATAGAAAAAATGGAAACTTGATATTTGAGTTATTAATCGACGGTCGAGGGATGGTTTTTTTTTATTAAGAGCCATGGATTGTCGTTAAGCGCGTCAAACACAGGCGAAGGTAGATGAAAGATTAGAAAAGGGTGAAGAAGAAGGTTCACTTAATGAGCAAGAGCAAACTGCGGTACAACTTTAATGGTTTGTTAACAAAGATGAAGATATCAGAGACCGTTTGCCTGCCGGAAGCAGACTCGGATGAGAAGTCATAGAAACTCTTGGGAACGCAGACATTTCCTGTTTGCCGAATAGCTTCCCATCTTTATTCCATCTGCAAAGGGGGTGCTTCTTCGACTTCATCTGAGGCTGGGAATTATGATTTGAGATAGAGCGCAGTTATACAACGTTTAAAGGAAGCTGCATCATCTGATAAGAGAAGGAATATTCGACGGAGAGGGGAGTATTTACCGATGGCTTTGACTTGAGTGTACTACTTGCCTCTGAGCACCGCGCCTCAATCGTTGCGACGGCGTCATTGTTTGATATATTGGATTTTTTTAAACCTTCCTTAAGAATATTTAGTTTATTCGAGATGCACCAAGCAAAGAAAAGAAATGAATGAATTTATTAGCTTATACGGGATTGGATTACGAATTATATTATAATTGTAATATATGACTAGGTAGGTTTATTAATCCCAATAGCACGAAATATTGGATAACTAGAATAGATCAATAAATTGTTGTCTGTACTCAGTGAAAGGCTGAGGAGAAAGATGAACAAATATCGCAACTTATTTAAAAATATAAAAATTACAAAATCACGGAGAATTAGAATTAAACCATCCACTAATACAATTCGACTACTCTCAAGAACACGTACGAAAGTTCGTATCAAATGATAAATATGTTTATTTAACTCTGTGGTTATTTATTTAAATCTGTGTAATACGGATGGAAAAAATCTGTATAATCATCTTGTCACAGATTTTATTTCTCACGATTCTGTCATAAAGCATTTTTTTTTCAATAAGGCAAACAAATTTCCACGTATTACTACTTTTCACAGTTGTCGAAATGTGATTTCATGTTGCGAACCAAGCTGAGATATATTCGCGTCATGGGTGGCTCGAATTTTAGAGAGAATTCAGGTGGATCCAGCCTTTAAATCTCTGTGGAATGGAACAAACTTTGTATCTTGCTGTTTTGTCTCAAATCACTCAAAAACAGATCGAATTTCCACGGTAGATTTCGTTAGCTCAGCAACAAGCCGACAGTGAATTTTGTCTCGTTTCGCGGGAAATATCGCAATTTAGATTGGACGGTCGCTTTCCAGGCCGCGATATTCCAAACTGAATCATTTTCAGTTTTCACGATGTTCTTTGTCAACGACGACATCTCGAACGTTGTTAACTTTATAATAGCATTGCCAAATACTTAATTAGCGGTTATTAACACGTTATATAACTGTCGTGAGATACCTTGAACGGACTAATTGCCCTGAAAATGTTATTAACGGCCTGGAATGCCGATAATATAATTCTACTGGGTTAGCAGTTTGACTTAAGCGAGATAACAATGCCTTTGTGCGTGTTTACCTGAATTGGAATTGTATTTTACGAATGGAATAAACGATTGAAAAATTACTTCATTTATAATAAACTAATATAACTCTATAATTATATCATTTTAAGAATTTGTAAGAGTTGCTTACATTTTATTCAATACACTATATCTATAAAACAGCGAAAAAAGGAAACAGAAAATCGAAGTAAACTTACAGTGAAATTGTTTCTTTTTTCTAAAATTACTGTAAACATTAATTTCAATTTTTTTTTTCATTCTAGATAAAGGAAATTTTTTCTGACTGATGTAGATATTTTTAGCAAAATTAAGATTGCCTCAACTAGTTTATTTACACATCGTAATTTTTATATAGCGTAAATATTTCGATACAAGTCAGAAATTGATTATTCCAAACGTTAAGCAGCTAATCTTTCTTTGAATCATGAAAATCGATAATAATATAATATTTGATGTATAATTAGAAGATCTCGAAACATAATTCTATAATTTCTGCAACTGGTCACTGGTGTATAGTTAGTCGGACAAAGTATCGTCAACTTTGAACGAAACTCAGGTCAAACCGAACTTCCCTAAGAGTTACAGGCACGATCGTTAATCATGATTCTTAATTGCCTCACGGCCACCCACATCAAGCTGAACGAACAATTTAGGAACCACCTCATTGATTTATCAAATAAATCGCGATATCGACCATCGCCGAGATTATGGAGTGGATTCTTCGTCGTCGTCGTCGTTGTCGTCGTCGTCGTCGTCGTCGTCGTCGTCGTCGTCGTGAAAACGATTTAATCCTCCTTAACGATCCCGATTCCGTTGAATTAATTCCATTCAGTTCTCCGTTGGCGAAAAGCTCCGGTCGGGTTGTTCGTACAACGCAATCACAACGGAGTTTTCAGCTCGTTGTGGAATGAGTTATTTGACTCTGCATTTGCGGCAGCACCGCTATTAAATTTATCCATTCGAGGAAGTTTTTCCGCATCCTGATCTCATCTATCATGCAGGAATTCCACGTTCGGGGATTTCTAACTGGTTACACTTATATGGACAGTATCCAGTTTAGTTTGATCATGATTAATATATTTAGCTTTAAATAAATCAAACAATATGACAAACAAAATTTATCATAAACTTGTAATAAAATTATGGGAAATTCATTAAAGTAGTCTGATACATATGGAAGATAGTGAACAACATTCATCGGTTATCGATAAATATGATATACTCCGATATAAAGATCCAAGAAATCTCAGAACTCTTTCAAACTGGCCTCGTACACGTTTCCGTTCAGAGAATTCTTTCACCTGTATGAAACGAAAAGTAATCACTTCGAAACGCTTTAAGCGAACCTTCGTGGAACATGTACTCCGTACTCCATCGATCTTGTGTTCGAATCGGCAAGAGCCAGGGGAGGCAGAAAAAGGCAACGATCTCTCAGAGGGACACGGCTTTCGAATCAAAGTTGAAGCATCCATGTGCGATTTCTCTTCGGTTGGCATACATACACTCTTTCTCTTTCTAAAGATATCCGAGAATTCGCATTAATCATTAACGGTGCACAGGCGGAAAAGCATTCGGAGGGCACACGAGAAGACACGTGAATACGAAGCGTTGGTTCGGTTGGTCGGTCGGTCGTATAGAGAGGAAGGGCGTGCATTTAAGACGCGGTGAAAGACTCGGAGGAAATGGTATGGCGCGAGAAGCAAAGAAAAAGAGAGACGAGCAGGATGAAGAAGAGGAGACGCAAGCGATTCACGCGATTCCGCGCGTCCGTTTATGAAAACGAGGCATTTGAAGGTTAGGAGAGGGTTTCTGGAAAAAGAAGGATATCAGCGAATCTATTTGCCGGTCTCTCGCGAGCTACTCTCCCTGGCAGTGGTGTCTCATTAAAATGCTAGCCTCGTTTTCTTTGAAACGAGCCCGGCTCCTGTACCCGTTCCGTTGGTCCAGCCTGTAGTGTGCCTCCTCGGAGCGTTCAGCTTCGCTCTAGCTTTGCTCATCGTCTTCGTAGTTCAACAAAGTGGGAAATGAAGCGAAGCAAACGTCACAAAGAGAGATGGCAAATACGACAAGCTCCATTCCAGCCGGCCAGGTGAGCAGAGAGGGGCCCCTGTCTTCCCAGCCGAGCAAACTAAATGACGGACAAACGTCCCCGCGTTGAATCGTCCGCGGGCCCTGCAATTACACATTCTATGAATAACCAGACGAGCTTGAACATCCAGCTAACTAGCAGCTATCTCCAGCTGGGAAGATGATTGGTTGGTTGGACGTTGGTCGAGGCCTCGTGCTTCCATTCGTTCGTAGCCTAGAGGCTAGGGTTGGAAAACAGGCAAATGAATTACTATCAGACTCTGGCTACGATTCAGTGTTCTCAGACAACGAGTCAGTAGCCGACGAAAGGTCTCGATATAATATGATCGAGGTTGAACAGCCAGATTGAATAATAATCGACGACAACGCGTTTGCAAAAGCTATGACGTAGATACGTGCGTTCTGATATAAGCACCATTTTATGACAGGATTGGGGCATTTCCTTGAACAAAATGAAATATGAAAGATATTTCGTAGCCTGGGTATATTTAGCTTCGGGGTAAAGCGATGTTTTTTAAAATATGATATCTTAGAATGTAATAAAATGTGAAAGCATTTCTATGTTATTAGATAAGGTACGTATTATGTATTCGAGATATGGTAAGATTTGAGACAACAATTTAAGTACTGTGAATAATTATAATTCAATTAATTAACGATATTTGTACATTTTCTATAATGTTAAATTAAATGGAAGATAATTATCCTATTCTGGGTAATGAAAACTGGTATATAATTTTAATAAATAGCGAGCTTTATATTATTAATACATTAATTTCTAGCACGTATCTTTTCCTCGATGTAATTTAGAACTTAATTAATCTTCTTTTTAATTCAAACTGAAAACATGTGTCATATAAAATACATTAATAGCGAGACATAAAATAATTTATAATTTTCGATATAAGAAAAATATTCTTTCGTGCAATGTGAAGTAAAAAGGGAATGAAAGGGAAGAACGAGTAATTAATGGAAGAACCACGAGGAACCAGAACGGAGTGCAAAGAATATAACACGTTCTGTTTCCTATTTGCATACAGATCCTTCTGGAACTGGGCGCATCTCGGTAATAGAAAAGAAATGAAAAATTCGAGCGAGGAACGCTCAGAAAAGGAACATTAACAAGATACTTACGGTTTCTATTTCGCGTGGCTGAGCTAAACTTTAATTTCTCTCTCAGTTCACGTAATTTTAGCAAGCAATTCGCAATTACAACGGACCTTTAAACTTTTGTCTAAATGGCGCACGTTCTTTGAAATTATTTATCATTAATACCTTATAAAATTATTCATTTAATGAGATCATATAATCTTAGGAACGATATAAAAGAATCTTCCATTCAAACATCATCATTATTTTCGTTACTAACAGATATTGTAGAAGAATTTTGTTCTTTAGCAGCTTTGACCAGTTTCAAACAAAATATTAGATTGTTCAAAAAGTTTTCAGCATTCGCGACAATCGATACAAACGTCTGATTTGCATTTAACGAGATTCGACGAAATAAGTAGATTTTTAAAGAAAAATTCATTAAATTTCTTGATAAATACGATCTTGAATCGTTGGTGCAGTGCAACCATAAAGATAGCCACTTTTAACTTACCGCATCGTCCGGTTGTTGGGATATTTACTTTCGAGAAGTCAAATCGCTTGTCACAGGGGACTGGGAACAGAGATAGTCTAAGAACACTTGCCAGCGAATCGTTCAGACTCACAGAGCTTACTACGAGTTCTTCGGTTGCTCATCCCTTGTCTAAAAGCATACAACTTGATAAAACACTTCGCATCGCTGTACAAGCGTGTTTTCCGCCTACTTCTTTTTCCCATTTATGCGAACATTAATCTTGCAGCCCGTAAATTTTTCAACGCCTCCGCGTCGGTTCGAGGTATTCCTAACCATAACGAGTTACCTACGTGTTCAAATAATTATTCAGACCGTGTAATTTATCCATACATACCTTTGTTGTGATATTTCCGACGTTCTTGATACATTATACGAGCTTCACATAAATTATTGTATAAATCGTACTCGTTAGAACTATTTATTATATTCAAGTACATTTATACAACACTATGATATCGATACAACACTAGTCCTACTTCTATTTACTTCTGTCACTCCTTTCTCTATTTCTAATTTTACTTTTATTTCTGCTTCTCGTGTACTCAAATACTTTCGCGAGCATATGGCATGTAACAAAAATAGAAGGCATAAAACTGTAAATTTGACGCAACCTAAAGGCGTAAAGGCTTAATACGCTTACTGAAAATTTATGCTGAGCGAAGGCATGCGGCGGTTCGTTGAAAAAAATATCCCGGCAAAAAAGCTTCGTCTGTGCAACGATGATGGCTCGGCATTGGACGATAGGCGCGGTAGGATGAAGAAAAGGAGATTGCAAGAGTAGGATGACGTAAAGGAGAGTATGAGGCTCGTGAAGGGGACCGTTATAGGAGCACTTCCGGCGTGTTGACACTGCAACCAGTTGACCCGGTTGGTTCAAAGAGAAACAAGCAACCCTGATCGCCGCTCCTGATAGTAGCAATAGAGTCTAGATTACCTCAGCGGTGCTCACGCGTACCCGCCATTGTTAAGGCGAATTGAAGCCACAGAAAATGTCGCCCATCATGGATGAAGATGAGTCATGGAAGCACCTCTGTGCCGACGATCGCTGGCAGCGTTGCAGCGGAGTGCATAATCTGAAATGCATGCATCTAGACGGACTCAAAATGACGCGGTAGCCCCATTCGTTTGATCTACTCTCCTCGCGGATTCGACGTGGTTCAGCGAGCGCGTGAACGAGCCGCCCCGTGCGTTGAATCGCGCCACAATTAGCGTCGTTGACAATTTTTTGACGACAACGAGGGTTCATCGAACAGTTTCAGTGAAAAGAGTTTGTCAGGGAATTTTAGTCGAGGCAGACTCATCTTAAAGCATGTACATGATGTTATAAATGGAAAATGAGTAGATACTCTAAAGTTCGTAAATATACGATAGAAGTTTGTTTAATTTTAGTAAGATGTCGTTTAGTTAGAAAATTGCGAATAAAAAGATCGACAGAGAGTATTCTTTTTATTATCGTTAAAGTTTGTTCTTCAAAGCCATCGTGCAATCACGTAAGAGATAAACTTTGGTGGAATCGTTTTATTTTAGAAATATTGGCTTAATATTGGCTTTTGTAATTTTTAGGAAACTCTTTCCAAATATGTAAGGGAACTATCGTAATTAATTCTAGTAATAATATTTAATGGACGAGCACATCAACGAGTCGAATATTCAATTTCAATGCACTATTAACAAGTTTCTTCGAGTTTTTCCTATTAATGACTTGCTTTAGATAATAATATTTAAAGTGATCTTTTAACTTCGACACAGAGAAAAGTAAAATTTCGTTCTGGTAAAGTGGAAAACGTATGTTATATATTTTTACCTTGTAGGACAGGGAAACTCTGTTGGGGCGATCCTGCTTCATAAACTTGTTGAAAGCGGCACGTTAATCTTCAAACAACCGGTGTTGCATACAGTATGAAATCTTCCCCAACGTTTAAATTTCATTTGCCGTATGTAAGTAATTTTAGAATTACAAATAGAGAAAATGGTAGCTAGTGGCGATAAAAGGACTGACAAAATTTTAGTGAATATTTATTATCCTAACTATAATTATAATATTTCGTTGGAGTTTACGATATTTGATATTATCTGATGACAAATACTTACTGTACTATTCATATTGGGATATCAATTATTTCAGTATTTAGAAAATTTTGTCCGCAAATAATCGTTATGTAATTTAAAGAATTTAAAAATATATGTATGCATATTGGATTTTTCATCTAATAAAAAAATCAAACTTTTGGAAGCGATGGAATAAAAAGTTACTCAGTCCATTTGCAAAGGATAGTAGAACAAAATAATGTATACATCGTTGATTGAATAAATCATACGAATGTGACGCTCTTTTAAAGAAATACGAATAAGATCCTTACACCTAATATAATATAAAAGAAATTATAAAAAATATACTAGTATTTTTATTATGTGAATTCCATCTATTTATCATTTCGTAATTCATATTTTCTGCGACACTAACTAATTCCACATCTAGAATTTCGAAGCTTCCTGTATACTAAAACCACAGCCGAGACGAGAATTCGTTGCGAATAAAAGTAAAACCAAAACGCTTCTTCGTTGGTTCACGTTGCTCGTACATTTCGCATCTATCAAATTCCTGAACGAATATCTTGCTCGTGGTGCATTTTGTCGACAGAGGGAAGAAGGAATTTCGTATCAGAGGAAAATGAATCGTGCACAGGCCGCGGCAGCATGGAGAAATCGTGTTGAAAAACAAATGAAATCTGAATGCGATTCTTTATACTTTCCTTTCCAGACCCGCTTGCCATTCCTTTAATTTGTTCTCGATGGTAATGTACATCATTCTTCTACGCATACTGATCGCAATCAGTAAATAGATGCACAACAATCGCAAAATAGCCGTTTTCGTGTACGATAACCTGTTTGACACGCAGAGTGTAAAGAAGAGATATTTTTAGAAAAAATCAAGTAGTTGGATCTTCTTACGATACCTTGTCGTTGTTCATAATTTAGTGGAGGAATTTTGGTAAATTACGCGCGACTGTTCCTTTATAGAGTATGACTTACCGTTTAAATGAAAGTTGATACAATGGACTTAAAGAAAGAAGTATCATTTAGAAGTACTGTAATGAGGAATGAAATCAATTGTATGGCGTAATCGTCGTATCGATTGTCGTGATTTCTAAAAATACATCAGAACTTTTTATTTTCCACTTTTTATTAAGAATATACGATATAGCGCGTATTCTTATGATATAACGGAGAAAATCAGATTGTAAATGGGCGAAATAAATCGGAATAATCATTTATTTAAATTTAGTAACCACCATTATTCAACAGTTACACTTCATTTACATTAATCGTCTCTCATTTAAGCTCCACTTCTAATTATCATATCAAAGAGAAAGGAAGACACAAAAACACAATAGCTATCGTTAAGATCAAGTGACTTTAACAATCTTTGACTTCCTCTCGACGAAAGAAATTCCGACGAAAAATAGTCGATGGTCCCAAGGAGAGGCTATTCAGCCAACAACTGTGCGAGGAATGATTTCTTCGATGAACTCGCACGATGCTCGAATCGAGAAAGGAAAACTCAAGAGAAACATGTTGCGAGTTCGTTCCGTCGCTCGAGCCAACTGGCATAAATCTTTGCTCAACCTCGAAACTTCGTCTTATGAGTTAGCAGCGGAAAGATGATGTATCGTATGATGGCGCGTAGGTATGGCTCTGTCCGATAAAGATGTAATTGGAGACTCCGGAGTGAGCGACGGTTGCTCAACAACGCATGATAATCGATCATTTCATCCAGCCTGGTCTTCCTTCAATTATATCTCTTCCGTGCACGTTCTGGACACGTGTATTTCGTAATTGAAAAACTTGACCAAGAGTCGGTCGTCGTGTTTGAAATATCTTTCGTCCTACCAGACGCTACGTGGAATAATTTTCCATGATCTCGACCTCGGAACACCGTACGACCTTTTGTTTCTACTTAGGATCGATTATTCCCCCGAGATAAGTTTCGTTCTGTAATGCTCACCCTGCTGTATCGTTTAACTTGAACTAGAGTTTCATTTTTTTCATCCTATAAAAATATAAAAAATTAAGGATCGCAATGTAAGATGGAATATGTGAAAATATAGAATTAAAATGATAATTTCTTCGTCGAACCCAGTGACCTGCAAATATTCGTTGCAAGCAATATATAACTGATATAATTGTGGAAAATGCGTTGTTGAAATTTTCATTACAAGTCCATATAACAAAAGTTGAAAATGCTATTTTTACTTTTTTCTTCGCGTTTCCGATCAATTGTAATTTTTAGTACATTGTCATATACATCGTCCAGTAAATTAATGCTTCTAACTTCTCAAAAAAAGACCGAAGTCACGCGGTTCAATTTTTAAGAAGCTGTTCGGTCTCAAACGATGTTGCAACAATTTTGAAAGTCACTGCATACGATGGCTACGAACATCATCTATGATAGAGTTGATTCCTTCTATTTTTACTTAATGCAATGTTTTCTTGAATTTAATGTAATCATTATTCAAGGAGTTTTATTGGGCACTCAAATCATTTATAAAGAAAGATGTGCGAAGATATCCTCGAATTGTCGGACTAATTGAATTTCATTGAAAAATTCCCTCCTTTGTCAGCGTTTCTTAGGTTTTTCAATAGTCCGACTTCGACGATCATTCGTCTTCCACGTCTAGCAAGATCAATTATTCTCGCGGCAAAAGTTTCTTCTCAGTCGTACTGAAGTTCCTCTATCCCATACAGTTCTTACAGGCGTATCTGTGAAATCTCTTGTCGTAATTAATTGAATCAAAGCAAACGTAGATTTTCTAAACTTTCCGATTATACGGAAAATAATAAAGGTATCATCAGTATAATAATAATAATAATAATAAAAGACCTTGTATCATACTTGACTTTAATATTTTTCTTTTAATTAACGAAATATTGATCTTCTTGCGATCTTTTATTTATGAAAACGAAACTATACGAATTCTAATATTGAATTGTCTACTAACATCGACAAGATTCGACTTCCATTCGTTTATGTTAAGATCAGAGTAAATAGATCGCTGACAAAGCTCCGTTTCCCTGACGTTTCTCGTTACCCTACCGGTAAAGTTCAGGTATGCATTAGTGGAAGGCTAAGACCTTTGGGAATCACACCAACTTGACGCGTTTGCTTTGTACGCACAATAAAAGTGTGTTCACGTTTACGATCACTTTGTCAAACGAACGACAGTGCGTGTATTCGACATGGGAACAGACACGGTGGGAATGTTCCTACCTTCGGTTACTTTATCGCGTGGAACGCGTGTATTTTCAAAACAGCACACGATACGTACGTTCGAAACAATTAAGGTGGAAAAAGCTTTGCGTGAAACGAATCGACCTTTGGGAATACATTTTTCCACGTGTTCTAACATGAACACTGCACTGCAGAATAACCTTATTTCACAGCGGTATTAACTGTTAACTATTCGAAGCCTGTAATTGTAAGTGGAAGCGGTGTAGCCAATATATATCACAGTCATGAATTAACGTGTTAAACGGCAACAGCCATTGATATAGTCGCGCTTATGATTACGGCAGTACGCTTAAAAGCCATTTGAATCGTAGGTTGCAACAATCGTTCGCTAAAATTGCTACAGTCTTTCATTAAAGTTCTATGGCATTAAATCTTTGCCATACCTGACATATTAAAATCAATGTCCTTGTACTTTTATGTGTACTACGTGTATACTAAATTCTAATATTATATTATTATATTATTTATATTTCGTGGTACGAAAATAAATCGGATGAAAAAAAATAAAATTTGCTGATAAGTATAAAAATGTATCGACTATACGCTATATGTTTACTAATTACCTGCTATAAGCGAAAGCAATTATAAGATTTGTTGGTTCCATGATAAATCAATGGCTCGGAAACCTTAACAAGGTAAGCACTTGTGTTTACATTTTGAGCAAACTTCAGTACAATACAATTTAGTTAAGGCTATCTTCCTCGAAACAAATCATGTAAATTGATTGACCTACTGGCGAAATTGGATTGTTCAGGGAACTATTCAGTAAGATACATACGCCAGTTGGACGAATTGGGTAATAAATCTTGAAACAAACTCTTATATCGTGCAATGGTAATTGAGCGATTAGATAATAGAATTATTGTTTATTTTTATTGTTATTATCTGAATAAAGTAAAGCTTTCCTCGATGGCAATACGGAGAAAGCTTATAAAAACTCAAAATATTGATTTCGACAAAAGTTTTAAGAGGCAAAATAGGAATAAGGAAATTACAATGACGCGAATAAGACACCTGTATGGTTTTTGTTAAATCAAAAAATATTTTCCTCCTAGACGATATAGTTTGAGAGAATCTTCAAGGTGATGTGATTAGATTTCTTCCATGTCTGCTTTTAAAATAAATTTTCAAAATTATTTTCGTTTCTTCTAAAAGATTTAAGATATATTACTAAATCGATCTGTTCTCGATATCTGAATTAATAACGATAGAAAATATTACCAGCCTTGGATCAATCCGAAGTAGCCAACTACTTAAATCTTTCGACCCGTGCCGGTAGCTATTCCGACAACATTATTAGCCTGCTCGACGGAATAGAAGCGACTTGCCCCGAAATTCTTTCATGGCCAGGCCATTGCTCGTTGTTCCGATATGGCGACTCTTTAAAAAGACAATTGCGCGATTTATCGTGATAATCGGGCTTGCCGACATCTGGTATCACGAATTGCGTGGCATTTCGAAGGTTTACCAGAGGAATCTGCCATTTATGCGAAGACAATATGAAGACGAAGACCACGATTAAGCGGCAAAGTGGCGGTATTCAGCAGCGGTAGCCTCGAAACAAGAACATCAGCTGGATTCGCGGTCTTTGGTTCCGTTTGGGCTAGTCGTGTCAAGCTGCTCGTACGACGACCCTATATCTCAGTCTATTGGTCCTGCCATCCGAGGAATGGGACACAATGGGACTGGGCAAAGCCAACGGAAACAGCGGGATGGAAGGACGATGGCTGCAAGCGGAGTCGGAGATCCACGAGTTCGCGGAGTTTCGAGCTGTTGGAACAATGGCAACTTGTCCGCTTCTCTCGTGTTCCCTGCTGGATTACGCAGAGGACGCCTGTCCCGGTATACGTGCCTGATAAATAGTTCCTCCTTCTTCGTATAATTCCGGGGATCCACGGTATTGGACTGCACTGCGGAATAGCCGAGCCGAACCCGTCGAGAGAGGCGCCGGTCCCTCAACCGCGTAAATCGGTGTAAAGCCCTGCCTGAAATTGTTTCGTCGACAAGAGAGAAAAAAAAAGGAATACGGTCGCTACTACACCGTCTTGAAGAGAGTAGCGCAATGAAAGGACAAAATTGCACCCGCAGACTAACAAATTGCGGGCTTATGTGCGATGAATGAAACCGCAGAAGACAGCCAGATGAAAACGGTGGCGTGCTTTTTATTGCGTGATGCAATGTGGTTCAATCGTACACAGAGGTAGAGCAGTATTCGAAACTGCCTGGACACTTACTTAATTTTGTCCAGATGTATTTCTATCGTAACAAAAATACTGCAGTACAACGATTTATTATTTATCTATAATTTCTGATATACTTAAACATTTTAAATACAAAAGTAATGATTAAACTGCGGATTTTTATACATTTATGAGAAATTTAAATGTACGGAATATACAAAGTGTACGTGATACACATAACACATAAAAATTTCCAATGCTCTCATTATGATATTCAACGAGTGAAAGAAATCTCGATTTAGGCTCCGTTTGAATTCTATTCGCGGCTATATTTTAATATAAATGATACTGCGAAGCATACTGTGGGTATATAGAGACATAAAACAGACCTCATTATAATTAATTACCTTATCATAATTAATTACCTCATCATAACGCAAAGACTGACAAAACATTGTTATCAGAATCTGGCGTATTTATGTTTGAACAGAGAATTAAAAATCCCATGTAGTTTCATACCGACGGCCATAATTTACGTTCTTTCTTTTTTAACTCGTTCGTCGAGTTATTTAGCTCCGGCGACCGAATAGCGGAAGACAATATCGAATCAAAAGATAAAGGCCGATAAATAGTCGAACCAGGGCAAAGTAATATTTTTCCCAACATCAATAACGAAGAATCGGTGGAAAAAATGACTACATTTCGAGGGACACGGTATCTTATCGTAAGAAGATCAACGTTCGTCAGGCCTCTATAAATTCTGAAAAGGCAGACTAGCCAATACCGAGAGCTCGAGTCGCAAGCTCTGAGCTTGCGAAATGCCGTTTGCGACCTGATTAATGGACCAGGCTTATGTACCGCAGGCCTTCATCCACTTCAACATCGAGGGCCATCGACTCGAACATTCATCCTCTCGAGCATCTTCGTAATGCGCGTTGCTAGAAGACGATAAGTTAAAAGAAGTGGAAAAAGACCGATAACGATGCTATTGCCTGATCCTCTGTCGATGTATTAAAAAATAAACGAACGCTGTGTTTGAACTTGTGGGAAAGCTCGCCTCTCCCATTATAAAATACAGATCTACTTGCATGGATTGCAAAATATTAATTCAACAAAGCAATGTATAGTAGAGGCATTCGTTACAGTATTGCTGGTTTAAGATTGATTAAGATCAAGTATATTTTCTTGAAAGGAAAGTTTGGTACTTTATTAGTAATTAAAGCAAAAAGTAAAAAAACGAAGAGAAAGAAAATTTTATTAATGGAAGGCTCATGACACGTGTAACAACATTATGAAACAAAATTTCTTAGAAGAAAATATTGGATTGAAATAAAATGTATATTATACGATAGAACAACATCTATTGTTTGATCAAATACGATATATTCCATATATATATATATATATATCGTATCATTGAACATAAAATTAATGCTCTCCGATACAATTATAATTAAGAACAACAACAGCTTCTTAAATGATGTTATCACCTAACGTCTGACCAAACACGATACGTTCTACTTTCAGCATCCACGCAAAATATACGTGTTACTAATTTAATAATAAAGTGTTCAGAATAAATATAGTTATAATTAAAAATATCTCTGGCAATATTATAAGACATTAAATTCTAATCCGACATGCCCGTGTTACTTATCCAAATTAATATCAATTTCCCTTTCTCGTTGGAAAATCTCAAACATACGATGCGTTAAATATAGTCTGACTAACCGTGGGGCGTTTTCACTTGGGCCATAATCCGACACGACAACGAAACGATCAAGGGAAAGAACGAAAAATGAAATTTCGGATTATCGTCTGTTCTTGGATGTACTGTGGAGTGGCCGTGAGCGAAACAATTTCCTCACTCTCGCGACTGGCGCAAAAAGAGACGATAGTGGCGCTCGACGTCGGCAGGACATCCGGACATAACTCGGGCGTAATCGTACCCTGGATAACTGGCTATCCGCTAGAAACCAGATAATTCCACGCTCTTCCTGCATTTCGTCCCAGACCACTTTCTCGTTCGAGAGGCGAATTGGCTGGTTTAAAAGGGGCGTAAGGGATGGGAACAAAGTGGAAGATAAAAACTACGCGAGAATGATCCTCTTACGTGAGGACAGTGACGAGATGCGGAGGAAAAAATAAAAAAGAAAAAAGGGGAAAAGGTAAAGAGGAAGGAGATAGGGTTTACAGAGGAAGGGAAATGAGGGAAATGCAAAGGGAAGAACATTTGTTGCCAACAATAAAGATTTAATGTTGTGTGTCCGGATCGAGTGAAGAAACAGCTATGATCCTGCTTCTTGGCTCCTCTCTCTGTTACAAGCAAATCCGGATACGACGAAACGAATCCTAAAAACGTTTACGTGACACATGGAATGCAGTTTATTGTGGTTTATTCGCTCATTTTTTAAATTCCTTTTATAAAAAAAATGGCACAAGAAAATAAAACATTTATGACACAGCATACATCCACAAAAGTATCTAGACACTTATGTAGAAAATTTTATATCGCAATTTTCTGCGTACGTGTCTACTTTAATTAATTGTCACATTATCGTAAGAAATTAATTAACATTTACTTCAAATTTAAGACAAATCAGTGTAATTATCTAAAGTGAAGTTGTATCCGTTTAAACAAACATAGCCTTATTGGACGGTTTCCTATTCAATAAATAATGTTGTCACTGAAATATTGAAATAGGACATTTTTTAAGGAAAAGGACCGGTTCGCGTGACATCAAGAAGCTGGTAAAGGACCAAGGTCAAACAAGATCAGTGGGAAAAGATGCTACAACCGCTGGCACGATCGACGGAGCCAGCAACGCCAGAGGGTCAGTAATTGGCTGTTACATTTTAAACAGCCTGCCACCTGTACTTTAATTTACCTTTATTTCCGTCCGGGGAATTTTCGTTTCCGTTTTTACAGAGGTTCATAACTAGCCACCACTCCTGACCGGAAAAATGGTCTTTCGCAGATCCGCTACTCGACTATCCGTTGTTTTATTCTCAATGTCGCAGCAAGCAACGCAATCGTCCGCGCCGTCACACTTATAAAATACAAAGCGTACCGAGTCAATCAATAAAAAAAAAAAGTGATAAAAGAAAACCGAATTTTATAGGTAGTTCCAAGAACATTACGAAAGTGTCAGAAAAAAGGAGGGTGGAGGGAACGAAATTTCAATTTAGTAAATCTAATAGTTTTTCGGAGAATATCTAACAACTAGAGCTATCAAAGCTCTTCTTGGAATTACCAAAGAACTGTTTTCAAATGTGAAGTGATCCTATAATTAAATAATTGCGGTAATTTATTATAATAATGGAGAAATGAATTAATATACAAAATTATATTTATTGACTATATATAAGATGATATTTAGGTATATAATTTCATTTGGTGACTTTTCCGATACAGTTAAATTTTCTTGAATAATTCTCCTGTTTCCCCCCTTTGGAATTTTTAAATTTACAGCCTGGCTTGCAAAACAACCCTCGACTTCTTTAAAAATTCATAGACATCATTTTATGACAGCTTCTAAAAATTTCATTGAACAAGACAGTGTTAGCTTTAAGCGGATAGAGGGGGTCATAAACAAAAGCCTTTCCTCCGGCTTTTATTTCACGTTTCAACAGTGTCTCTTTTTATTGCTCGTTGGTCAGCGCGCGGCTCGTTTACGTCGCTGAACGATTCAATTCATAAAATGGCGGAGAGCCGTGCAAAGATGAGCGAAAATAGACGGCGAAAGCGCGACTTAACCGGATTTGGAGTATCCTCGACGAGGATCTCATCAAAACATAGTTGAACAAACTATGCTCATCTCCGTGTAAACTTTCGCTTCTTTTACGGCAGGGGTTGTGATGAACTCATGCTCTACTATCGAAGAAGGGCAGCATAAATATTACTTAGACCATAAATAACTCTTGCTTGTCTAGACGCGAGAAGCTTAAGGAAGAGGAGATATGATACGAAACAAAGTACTATCATGAACGTTCATTTCAAGATCTGAAAATTAAGAATTTATTCAAATCATAAGAAGTCGTGTTTCGACTTCTAAAACAGTCTGATCTTCTTAGGTTCATAATTATAATAATTATTTATTTTATTATCTGATCAAATACAATGGAATTTTTATGACAATACCCTTTCATGGAAACCAATACTGCATTGACTTACATTTCTATGGTTCTCAGCCTTCCAATTAAGCCTTATTATGTGAATTGAAATTGTATAGCACATATTCGGATCTGCTGGCTTCAAGAATTAAAAATTTTCCTGTTTTCGCTTCAACAGATATTTTTCTCGATTTAATGTGTCTTCATTTCTGTATGAGAAACCATTGAAGTGTTATCAAAATGTGAGAATATAAACAAATCTACTTCTCCGTAATAATTATAATAAACTAAACATTGTACTATAAATTCAATAGAAAATCGCAGAATTTTATTTCGTCACAAGTTCATGGAATATACAAAGTGTGAAAATTCTCTAACAAGGTATCTTTCAAATATTTCCACTTAAACTTAGGTTATTGTAACTAAAACAAAGAAATCTAATGGTTTGGCTGTTCTTCGAACTTCTACAGTTTCATCCAAATCGGAGCCCCGTGATCTTCTTTTATCAGTTGAAAGGCCAGTTCCGTAAGGATCTCGGTTTAAATCGATGTTAAACGTGCAGCTGATCGGAAAAACGATATTCCTTTTTGTCCCACGGAGCTTAACCGACGTCGTATGACCCAAAGGAATAGCGAGAGAGATGAAATCGAGGCATCTCCATAAATATTAATTGAGTCTCCATTGGTGTCGTCGTACGAAGGCGCGGAATTTCCAACAACGATCGTGCGGTATTCGGTAGAAAACGAAAATCCGCAAGCCACAGGGCCATAAATTCTCAAGTTTCTGCGGCTGTCTCTGGCAACCCATGGAATGACGAAGAGGGAGTAGAGAAACTGGATGGCCGCTTCCTACCTTCAACTCCCCTCTGTTCGCTTCAGTTGCTTCAACTCGCCGCTTCCTTCCGTTTTCTATTATGTTACGTATATGTATCGTCCTGAACCGTTCAAAGCGAGCTGTCTTGCGTCTAGAAAGAACCCGTTATCCAACTATACCAGCTAGTTTCGTTGGTTGTTTAACTGAATAATCGAGAATTATCGATTGTTCCGATGTTCGTGTGACATTCAATTTCTTTGGTTCATCAATGGTGGATAAATGTAAATGAAAGGATCGAAAAATTGAATAGGAAAGATTCAACGTAGATGGTGTAATTTGATAAATTATTATAACGTGAAGTTTATAGCTAAAAACATAAAGTAGGAGAAAGGACGAGATTAACAATTGTATTTTTATTGTATCTACGTATTACTTATATATCATGTATCGTATGTATTTTAAACCATAATATCACATGAATACCAAATTCTGATCGATCGATCGTTTTGTTGAGACGATTTCGATTAATCGAGAAAATAACGATCATAGATATCCTTAATGATCAATTTCTACGTAGGGTAAAATTCTCGAAATTCTAAAATTAATACGATATAATTTTCCAATATATATAAAACATCAAACATTGTCCAACATATAAAAAATGATTGACTATAGTAGTAAGGAATTACCGTCAAGCTCGATGTATCTGACCATGAATGACCGGATTACGAAAGTGAATAAAAATTTCAAACAAACGTGGAAGGTTGCTTTAAAAGGTCTCGGTTGCTTAAATCGGGCTGCGGAACGCTCGGACAATTTTTCTTCTGCCGTATGACGGGAAAAGTTGCTTTCCCACGGCCCTGAGAACGATTGATCGGGGCACACGTGAACTCACAATCGCCGATCGTTGTGCCGCATTTTCTGATCGCGCGTCGCATGGAGAATTTTTCCCAGAAGATTACCGGCCCGGCAAATAGCTGAAGCTTTCAAGAATAGCGTAACACCTTGACCGACTATTTCACCTCCTTGGACAGAAGTATTAAATTTAACGATTGCTATAGAGAATGACGTCCCGCGTATATTCCTCACAAGCCGTATTCCGTGCGACGTTAAATGAGGAATAGACTAGCTCAATTTCCCAAGTGCATTCTTTTGTGGCTGATAACTAAACTGGCTTGGCACACCATTCCTTTCAAATGCAATTGGAAAACAGAACGGAAAAGTAAATAACACGAAATAAGGTAAAGCGTTCGTCGACATGGGAGAATTAATCTTTCGCGTATACGGAATTGTTTTCAATCGATTGAATTACAGTTATCAAATTACAGTATAAAGTTTTCTATGATAAGTGTTCAAATATCGTGATTCTTCGTATATACGAACTTTACACGACTTACTTGCCATTAAAACAATTTTCTTCCTTTATATTTTTATTTCTTTATATTTTATATCTATTATCCTTAAATAAAATACAAATTCTCGATCATGCCACTGTAAATATACAGTGAAATACAATAAAACATACAGAATATACAATGAAATTTTAAGCAAATAACTTTCCATTCGAATGAATAGCGTACGCAGTGGAAACAAACCGAAATAAGTCAGACATCGTATATTCCGTATATTGTTGGACGAACAGCCGGATGGATTTCCACGTTATCATAAACGACATACTCCAGAAAATCTATAGGCTTAAAATCATAAAGCTATCGCGAGCAGACAAAAAATCTACAGGAACGCAAACATTCCGAATGATTTTTCTTCTTTCTTTGGAAAAGTGGGAGAGAATTTACGAGAAGGAGGTTATAGGCTTTGGAAATTTTTCATCGCAAAACGCAGAAACAAATCATCGGGTTAGAATGCAACGAGAGAGCGTACCGTTCCCAACAGCGTTTCCATAGTCACACACACTCGACGCATGCATATTCATCCAAAGAATTTCCGTTGCAAGCGACTCTCGACTATTCTTTCACACTCTAGTCATTACTGTCGTTATTACTCCGGTTTTATTAAACGAAACGTGTCGCTTACTTAATGAGTAGCAAGGCGCATAGACTTTGTATTTTTTCTGAGAAAACAAATATTTTTTATCCTTCTAGAAAAATAGTGAAATAATTTTTTTAGATACTAATCGATCGATGCTGACTATAATTTATAGTGTTATAGATATATAATATTAAGATAGTAATATTATAATAATACAATTTATATTATTATTATTATTATAAATATATTAATATTTACAAGATTGGATAATCAAATATTGGATATAAATAGAACTTGCGTTGTATTCATAATAATAATAAATTGTTGAAATGAGAAGATATGCTGCAGTCTTTTTAGTTTTACAAAATAACGATTATTATCATGAAAACCTGGTAATGCAACATTTGTTTAATCGGTGTTACTAAGAAACTTGCGGTTCGAGAATCTATCTTGGTTCGAGTAAAGAAAGATGAAAAGAGGACGTGGCGTGTACGGGCGACAAAAGAATAAGTGGCTATGGTCTAGCAGAGGCAAAGGAAAACGATGTTGGTGCAAAGAAGAGCACGGTTGGCTGATGACAATAAAGCGCTATCTGACTTCCACTCCGAGTCACTTAACGTCTGTGAGGACATTTAAAATCCTTAAGCGTGCGGACCATTTGACTTATAAAACACTACCATACCATCTACGGCGCAACTACTTATTATAACGACATTATCCTGGCTGTTCTTCATTAGCTACCCCATCAGCGACACTTCCTTCCACCTCTTTTCCCATTTTGATGCCAGTCGCCCGTTACAAACAACGAACAGCGCCGCGGATAAGACGAGAATCTTTCTTCTTTTCCCTTCCGCTATCGACCTTCTTCCTTCTTCTTACGGCCAATTCCAACGCGCTTTTGCTCTTACTTTCTCCTCGACGTCGCGTCATGGCTATAAGCGAATTAATTTCGGTTCGATGCACGCAGGCGCGTGTAATTCGTTTATCGTGCGCACAAGTTGTTACGTTATAATTCGACTGCTGGAGAAACCACGATGATCATGCAATGATTGAAATACAATGGGACAACTTTATCATACAGCGAAGCGTCGTGTATTTTTAATTCGTCAATCGACAAATTTCCTTGGCAAGCCGGTCTACAGCCTACAAATTCGTTGGTTACAGGTCAGTCCATGCTAGCGAACCATCATAAAGTCATATAGCAAAGGATCTTCTGAAATCTAGATAAGGACCAAGGGGTACCGAGCCTAGCGGTTTTCGATGCTTTGTAATATCCAGTCTTGTCCTGTCGGGATCATCCTGTTGCCGAGCCGTCGTCCACCAGCGCCCAGCTCCTTTATCCTTTTATTAGTGGGAGGGGTCGACTGCGAGTTGCAATAACCTAATAGTTAGTTGTAATCCTTAGTTGTTACTCATCGTTTTGTCGTTACTTGTCATCTCCAGTTGGCTCTCGTCATCGATAGTTTACTTTATCATTTTTAGTCCTTAGCAACCGTTCCATTATACGTATTTCCCACAGTTGTGGGTGGTCTTTCGAGCCAGTCAATTTTTCTTAATTGGCTAGTTATTTTTTATTAATATTAATAATAACCACATACAAACTCTAACCAACCCCGAACGAACACAACATTTGACCAACCAATCTCAGTAGTCGAATAACCAATCAGCTTGTTATTAATGTTTGTTCGCCATATTTTTATATTCATCTGAAAGTACGAACTTATCTTTAGTCGAATGAAATTATCAAAAGTTTTCATCTTACGCACAACATTCCTAATTTTGTATCCGATCTATCTACCTCGAAGCGATATCGGGTATGTTCTCTGACAAAGTAAAAAGCTATTCGTTTGTCAGAGGTACCGGTAACAATGTTACCTTATCAAAGTTTATCCGAAGCTCCAGTCCAGACCAAAACTTTGAACTGAAAGAGAGAACACCCTAACGAAGTCGGTCGTCCACTTCTTGTAGATTGAACTTTCTCATCGTACTTTACTGATGAATATTCAGGGTTCTGTGTGTAAAAGTCGACGCGAAAAAATGTGAGGAAGTTCGCCTAACCGAATGATGTTTTATTCCGTGGCATATTAAAAGGACAATGTGTCTGTTTCTAACCACGAGAGGAAACGACCAGGCTGCTGCATGAAAGAATTAATTCCATGTTTGTGTTCGTTAGAATTACAAAACCGTTCTGTATAAATTGTACACAATCTGCATAAGAAACTAAAGAATCTTCCCTCTTTGCGTTCTAGGAAATTTAACTTGGAATTTTCTACCTCTCGAGTGACTCTTTAGGATTCTCGACTCAATTTCCTTAAACCTAACTTTTCTTAAATAAATGCTTATCATTTTCGAGAAAGCGTACCTTGTAAAGGTAGAATATGGAATTGTTAATATCTTTTTATATAGATCGTGTGTTTCTTATTGCAACAATTCGATAAATCGTTTTCAATTTTATTTTTTTACTTTCATATTCGTTCAAGTCTATTGATCGTCCAAAGCAATTTCTAGGGGAATAATTTAGTAACCGGTTGTATTTCTCATTTGAGGAATCGTTTGATAAATAGTAATATCATAGAGAATTCATGTTTTTACTTGAGTTTTCTAATTCACGTAAGAAAACCTACGATAATTTACTTACGTTTCTCCTTTCGAAATTTAATTTAAACTTCCGTTATCCAGTTTCAGCGTTTCCTTCGCAAAAAATAGTCCTCGGTGAGATTTTTCTAGCCGCACGCGCTCACCTCGAACATTCGTTCTCTCGCTCTTTCTCGTTCCTCCCTCACCTTAAAACGTGCTGGAATTTCATCGATATTCGCTAATAAATTTTAAAGGTTGCCCCCTTGAATGTCGGAACGCGCCCTATCTGTAAATATTCAAAGTTTTCCTTGGCATCGGTTCTCCGCTTCCTTCTTTTCCGCGGACGAGCAATCACACGGAGGAACGCGCGCAAGAGGGAAGAACAAAACTGAAAGTTTTCCACGAGATGAATTCCTCCGCGTGGAAAATGGGAGGAGCCTGAGTGGAGCCGGGAAAAACGAGGAAAAAGTTCTTTCGAGAGGGTCTTCGATATCCCAACGAGCTAAGTGGAACGAACGAGATACGAATCGTTTCTGGAAATTCACGCGGGGACGTAGCACACCTCGACACAGCCTTCGCGAGAAATGATTTACATCCTAAGTAAATCATTCGAGGTTAGACGCGCTTCAAACTTTCCTTTGGCCCACCTTCGATGTTTCGAAATATAAAATCGAACAGTGAAATGTATTGTGAAGCTTTATAGGGGCAATTTGTTCGTAGAAAACAATTTTTCTGTATCGAATGATTGTTATGTTGTTGACTACGATTAATTCTGCAAATTTATGGTCGCAATTAGATTACAATTAGAGAATGGAATTTAAACAGAAATTTATCTCATTCGTTAAATATCATAACGGTTATAATTTGGATATTTTATATATTCTGACGATTTTATATATTCTTTACATGTTTAAATTTTCCATAAATGCACGAACATTCGCGTTCTAGCGATAATTTTTAACGCTTCTCTTGTTAGACCATCGTTGCGGACAGACGTAATATTTAAGAAAAGTTTGTCCATAGAATTCCGATAGTTTTATCCATAATCGATATTTTTCTCAACAATTTCTCGGTAATATTTCAATCGTGGAAATCCACGATCGTCTAAATTTATCGATACTGGATTCAGAATAGTTGGAATTTAAATGTTTACAATCCTTATTACACAGCCTCTTTCCTCGAACTTCACCAGCAAGCAATTACATTCTGAAACTTAAGGAAGAGTAATTGCAGTTGCAGGAAGGGATTTTATTGTTCGCGGATGCTGGAAAGTTTAAATTTTCTGTAAATCGCTGTCTAGAAGAATAATACGATAGAATTATAGATGACAAACTACAAGAGACGCTTCTTGGATAAATAATTCCAGCTACATTTATAATAAAAATGAAGCAGATCTTTTTTCTTTCTAATATCATATATAATGGATGCTATCTTAAATGTTTGAGAGAAGAGGAAAACAAACAAACAACAAGCACACTCCGAGGAAATCAATTTTACTGGTCGTGTATTTCAAAAGCATTAATTTTAAAATAACTGTTTCATGATTTCGTGAGACATAAATTCGAAAAATAGCCTTAAACAAAACGACGAACTAAAAAGATAAAATTACATGATTATACAAATTTTACAAAATCGATTTTTTTTCTATAAATGTCCATCGATATTAATGCCTATAGTTTTCTATGTTCGATAATGCCTCTATTCGTTCAAAAGATTTTCAAAGACGAGAAAAGACACACGTGTCTATGTGCAGAACGGAAGAGGTCAGACGAGGGCGTGAGGAAAATTAAATTAAATTTAAATTAAGCTCAATTAATTAAGCCGCTTCCCCCATGGGAACACGGCTTCTGTACCCGGTTGCTGGCCCCTGAAATTCACCCCAGGACGAAAGCAGGGGGTCGGCTGAGAGAGTAGTGATCCTTGTCTAGAGCCGGATACGGAACTAATCTCTTTTAAATTAGTATTAAATTCTAAACGGATTCAAGTCGGTGCTTGGTGGTTATTAAATTTCAGTATGCTATCGCGAAGCATGCTTTTGTTCGAAGTAATCTATGGTTTCGCATCCTGTCCTAAATGTCACCATCTACTCTATTACCTTTCGCTTATAACTATAACCATCGAAAATCCGCGTTCCTATGACCGATACTATATTCCGAAACTGTAGTAAATGTCTTGTAGCGAAACTTGTGTACAGGATTTACAAATTATAAGACAGGATCGCACAAAAGTATCCCAACGTCTGTGGACATATTTCATGAATACATTAGCTGCGTTATAGGAAATATTTTGAAATTTCACTAGTACTATAATTCCGCTCGACTGTGCTATGATCGTGCTATTTTTTATATTAACTTTTAAAGATACATTTTGTCCGGGTAAAAATATTTATATCAAATGTTATCGAGCTAAATTTAACGTCATATTTCACGACGACGCTGATGCAGAATAAAACCGTCCCGAATCTTCCTGTTTGTAATCTTGCAAGTAGATTATCTTCTGTGAAAATTAAGCAAATATTCATATACTTTTGCGCGGTACTGTACTTCTAAATTCTATACGGTAGAGTAACCGCCGTGCGAAAGAAACAGCGCTATAAACAACAAAGGAATATATTATATTTAATATATTCTTTCCTTGACAACGAAAGCCTGTTTCATGAGGTGTGCCATAATTATCCAAGAGTGGAAGTGGCGGCCTGGCACGGTAAGAGATATACGATTACGGCGGGCGATTCGAACGAGCTTTCGAATCGTCGTATCGTGCCAAAGGGCCGGAAGTTGGCCGCGCTCTGACTCGTTGTATCCGCCAGACGTATGTATGCGTTTGGTCGGTATTTAAGCAAGCAGTAACGTCGCACAGTGTGGCCCCGCAATATGGTAGCGGCACACTGTCTTATAAATTTCGCGATATTGGCGCCGCTGCAAAAGAATCACGACCACGCGCGTTCCGCCAGTAATGAGAGTCCGAAAAGAAAATTAAAATTTTCGAACGATAAAAAATGACACCGTTTCTAGGCTGCGCGATGCAATTGCACGGCAGCTGGTCTCATGGCTGGATGATTTATATTCTGTGAAAAATGGAAGTGAAAAACGATGATGCTTATGGTAATGATAGTTTTAACGAAAGAACGGCTAATCGATGATACGAAGATTTCACGCGAACGTGAAATATTTCTGGAATCTAAAGCTTGCAAAATCGTGTTTTTCCGTGATACATTCTCGGTTTTATAAAACAAAGGGGAAAACTATTAAATTATAAAGTATAACCTGCACTGCTCACTTGACGTAGAAGAACTTAGAAATTTGTAATATTTCTAAAAATATACTGCATCTCATGCATAAAGTGCATAGCAGATGCGAATGCCTGAAAAGAAGTGGAGGTCACTTGGGTGGGTGACGTCACACCCAGAAAATAAATGGCATATTACTTATTTCAGCCATATATGTATATACATACATAAGTTTGTAACTGCAGGAACGAGCAACACCTGCGAACTAAAATATGTAGCGTGTCCGTAAAAACGAATAGATATCAATTTTATAAAATACGAAGATTGGTTATCATTTTCTAAAATAGTATGGATGAGGATCGAGAAGATTATTTTTTGATAAGAAACGTAAAAGAAGTTTACATAATCGTGTATCCCTGTAAATTCTATACTTTATTTTTTATTCTATACATTTTAGAGGATTTAAATGATTTTTTGCAAAATATATACGTCGATAAAGATTTATTTTCCCCTTGCATTATATATTTTTTCATCTATGTATATACTTATCTTTCGTTTTAACTTAGTACAAGTTCCATGTAGTGGCTATTGATAGTTTTAACGATGGAACAATTTTAAATATTTAAATTTGAAACATTTTCTAAAAAACATGGTCCACCTTTTTCGATATTACAAATTGTATAACAACAGTTTGCCATCACCAACATTAAACTTTTACTATAAATATACATTTATGTATAATATATATTTGTGTATAAATGTTATACATTACGAGGAAAAATCTCTAAGCTGAATTTTTTAATTTGAAACGAAAATTTCTACTAGTTCGTCGTTTCTCGTATAATCACGGTGATTTTTAAATATTAAAATGGCACAGAAATTACACGACGCAAACAGCTAACTGACATTAAACTAGCAAGATCCTGTTTCCAAATGAAAAAACACCGTAATGATCGAGAGACTGGGCTGAAGCAACAATGAGTAGGTCTACCCAGATTTTGTGTTTAGTTTTTTGGAAAATGAGAACCGTGCAGATTTTCCGTCGTCATTCAAACGCAATAAAAATGAAGCTTTTGAAAACGGTTAAAAGCATATCAAAAAGAGGAACAGATACTTTCAGTCATAATGAATAACAAAATGGGGAACTTCCTGAATAAATATAATACAAAATTTTGTCAATCTTCCATATATTTGTAAAAGATTTACGTCTTTGAATCCAACGGATTGTTTTCATTTCCAATTATGTTAGATAAAAATTCTCCTCTCGTTTAATCATACGATTACATTAAATTCAGAAAATCAACAAAGATATGCTCATCGTGTTTTTCTTCTCTGATGTTCATATTCGTGCGAATATTAAGATACACAGAATGTCTTATACTTATGCGCTGAGCATTTATAACAAAAGTTCAAAAATTGCTTGAAATTATAAAACTATTTCTCGACGTCAGCTCGCTATACGGAAGTCGCCAATATTTTCCGTAGAAAAGAGGGTGGTTCCTGTGACTGCTTGAAATTTGCAAATCGCAGAAGTTGTGGCACGACAAAAGCTTTACAGTGTCGGACATGAACAAACCTCACGAGGTCTAAAAAATAAATTCATGGAGTAAAGGCGAGGTAGCTGGTTGTACGGTCACACATTTCAGACGAAAGGATTTGCCCCTTTCTCTTTTATAGTTATAAGTATTGCATGCCAACACGAAGGACTCTCGCACCCGCGTTTAATACTTCACAGCAAAAGTAATGCGTTCGCGGCTCTTTGATATTATTAATTCAGTAAAAGGAATAGCGATTCTCTGTTAAAGCATTACAATAGAATGAAAAAAAAAGAACATAATTCTGCTTATGCTGTATGACATCGCTCTTTCTGCTTTTAAAGCAATTCATTCAACTAGTTTCCTAGAGAAATTATTTAATTTAGCATTTTCCATTTAATATAACTTTGTTGAAAATTTCGAAATATTGTGCAGTTCTATTTCTGTAAAAGATTCTAATGGCCGGTATATTTGGAGTTTTATTAAAAAGCTAGGAAAAAAAAATAGAAAATATGAAAAGAATAATACTCGAACTTTTTGCTAGACCTACAATATCGCCCGATTTCATACTACATTGAACGTTTACGTATGGCTAAAAACAAATGCACGAAATAGATTACTAATGCATGTTATAAATGAATACGAATAGTTGATTCATTTTTATGCAGATAGAAACAAGTCTTTATGGGATTCAATTTTTATTGCCGTCAACTTTCTATCTATTATTCTCTATCAAAGAAATTGTTGATCGAAATAGTCCATCGCCTTTAATAAATTTGATTTTTATAATCGTTTCTAACACGGGACACTGAATCAGCTTAGCCTAAATCTGCTGAGAGAAAGTCGAGGGTAGGATATAGGGTTTCCGGCCGGTCAAAATTGCAAGATAAACACAGCCGGCGTTAATAAACTCTTATCGGCGTGCAACCATGCGTGTCGACTTTAAGCCACAGACGCGCTAATCCTCTATGCTAATTTTGGTCGAACAGGAAAACGACGGCTGTAATACCATCCCCTTAAACACGCGTGTCCATCAGAGGGAACGCAGCCATATACGAGAGCGATGCGTATAACTACGTACGAAAACAGATATACAGGGTGATAGAATAAGAATCGGCACTTGAATATCTACGTTGTTTTTGGAGATATGAAAGAGATTGTATCGATAAAAATTGTTCGGTATAGAGGGGATTATAATATGGCAATAATAATATTTTCACATCTGCAGGAATTTCGGAGATTTTAAGGTCATCTTCACTTTTTTAATTGAAATCATACGTTCAATTAATTAGCGAAAAACAAGTTTGAAAAATATAATTATTGGAAATATATTACATAGTCTTATATCTATATTATTTCTTATTTATTACTAATAAATTGCCATTATCAAAATATTATACTGTCAATCTATTTGTTAATATATTTAGAGATAATTAATATTAACTTTTAAAGACTGTTGTTAAAGGAAATCACGTTTATGCTATCATGAACGAAATTTCACTCCAGTACAGTTTTTTAATCGTAAAAACCAATAAAATCAATAAATGCAAGTGTTTCGTTATTATTCAATATTAAACGAAATAGTAAAGAGAGGTATTATTTCTGATAATTACAAATAACATCGATTTCAATTTTCACATACGATTACGAAAGTTGCTTATTAAAAGTTGATTGATAACACTGCGTTAGTAGTACTGGGCCATTCATTAAACTTTCTAGTGGCATGGAGAAGTAGTTGAATTACTGCAAGGGATAAAGAAAAGTTTCTATTTCCCGAAGGAATGAATTAAAAGTTATTTGAGCAATTTACATGATATTGTTTCCGAGAAATTTTATATTTTCTTATTAAGTTAAGTAACTTTTAATCGAAACATGCGTTCAACTCGTTAGACTTGTTAAAACTTCAGAAGTTATAGCTCTCGTTATTTGATTACAGGTTACGTCTGACAATTGGTAGTCTGTCCCTACTTGCTCATCTACGTCGTATCTTCGTTTTACACTTTAATATCAGTTGATGGAAACGTCCTGTACATTGATCAATTTTTTGGCGTGTCTGTTCGTTTAAAAATAACGTCAAATAATTAAGCTTTAATTAATCGGAACATCCATAAGTATTTTTATTTCTAACAAAACCGAGCAACGTCGTTTATATCAATCTCTTTATACCCAACAATATTATAAACACAAATCTTTCCTTACACTTTCTGTATTTAATTTGTTGTTTTTGAAAACGAAGAATGTAATTAAAAATCTGTGTATATGCTTGAATCATACGTTTAACAACTAGTTAGAAAATTTACTTTTCGACGTGTCCACTTGCTCGCCCATTATCGAGTGGGGAAAAAAATTAAGTGTTTAGATATCGTTTTTTTTTTTATTGAAAAACTGCATACTACTAATAAAATCCATCTATGTTTGACTAATTATAACAATTAACATAAGTGATTATTAAAAATTTTGTATATTTTAAATTCTTTATGTCTACGTATTTCATTACATTACACTTCTTCAAAAAAATTCGATATATCGAAGGATTCATTTAAAATACGTACGAGTGTATTAATTTTGACGATAATTAATCATTTTCGCAGTAAGCAGTATACATATTTGTAAAGCAACATTTAAGAGAAAGAATTTTGATCTTATATCGTATCCTATGCTAATATATTCTGTCTAATACGTTCCACCAGTGCGGTATATCAAACGTAATCGCCCGTGATTGTTCCATTTTAATTTTCCATGAAATTATGTTTATGTTGAGACGTCTCTTCGATGATGGACTCTACGATTTTGAAGGAAGCATTCGAACAGCGTGTAATCCGAAATCACCTGCCGGCATAAAAGGTAGCTATTCAAATGAAATGGTCATTATGGTACATGAATGGCGTATGAATTTATTGTGGCGATTAATTGATATCAAATTGATACTCTAGTAAAATTAAAACACCGTAATCGATACATTGGTGGTAATGAAATAATTGTAAGAATTACGCGGTAATCGATATATGGAGTAATAATTGGCAAATTTGGTGAAAATTTATTGCCATAATAACGATTGGAATATCATTTTCGAATAATTATAATTCTATGCTTAATTGAGTCGTAATACAGGCACGTGAAACAAAGGCTGAATAATGTAAATATGTTTCTGGTTGACTAAGAATATTCGACTGAAATGGTATTCCTGTATAATTACTGAAACAATCCTATTAAAACTAATTATTTTCAGCAATGAATCCAATTCTCTAAAATATATTGTTGTATTAAGATAAATATGTAAAATTTGTAAATGATACAATTTGAGAAATTTATGTAAATGCTTGATAGTTTATTGATCCAAAAAATTTTAATGGAGGAATAATTCTGTTTAGAAAGAAAAATGAAATACGTATTATACAATATATTGTAACTTACCCCAACTTTCGCGTCACTCTAAATCTCTATTGCGTCTTTTTTCGGAGATATGATTTCTTGTAATAATCGCAAAACATGCAAAACATTACAAGAATCTGCGACATGTAGATATATGCTATTGGTTTCCGGTTTGGCTCACAAGTAGGTAACAATGTTTGGAACATATGACATATCATGATTATGAACTGGAACTGAAATCATAAAAGAAAACGTTCTTTACTTTTGACATAATACATATAATTAAGAATTATATACTGGCTGCGACTGAGGCCGAATAACATGTACAAACGGGCACGAGGTGATTCCTTATGAAAAAATAAGAAGAAAATGTGGAATAAAATTTGTTCATTTAACGTTTAGTTTTCGAGAAAAATCGAGTTTGAAATTTTATCAAGTATACTTTAACATGACTAGTGTACTTATTGTAATATTTAATAGATGAAACATATCTCTTTATTTTTGTAGTCTACTGCAGCCTACTTGTCACTGCGTTCGTAAACTATATTAGATATATAAATTAGACGTATAAGCTATATGAAGATATCACGTATATGTATTAGCATTATGACACGAATGTGTAGGACGATCTAATATTGAAGATTTTTGCTAAAAGTCTTCTATTCAAGTAAAATATAAAATTTGGAATGTAAAGGGCGAGAAAGGTAGAAAAGAAGGAATCCTACGCCGCTTCGAAGTAGTAGCGTGAAACAAAAACAACGTTGTTCATGCAGGACAAAGCTTAATAAGGCCTCTCATCGTGTTGTAAGTAAAACTACTCATTATTCGTAGCTTCAGTTCCACTCGTCGCAGCATGAAACGTTTTCAACTCGAAATTAAATGACCGCGTAACCCGATAAATCGTCGCGTAGATATCTCGCGGAGAAATAAAAGTTGCTCACCAACGGATTATTTAATTAAAAAGCCCCAACAGTCGCCCCTTTTCCCGTGCGCCTAACCCGTTGTTTCCTGCCGGGACTCGAAACGCAAATCGAATCACCGCCAGTACACGTGTAATTCCACATTGGGCACTTACAACCCTTTCAACTCCCAGTGCAAAAACCCGGTTATCGAGTTAGGCAAGCCAAATGCGAGCCAATATACGAACTAAACGCGAAACATACATACAGGGTACGTCAAAAACGTTGGACAGAAATGTTTAACGCTAGAACTATATAAGAACGATCAAGATCTCATTAAGATCAATTTGTAATTTTTCATGACGATTGTATAATCTTGCTACGATACTTTTTAAGGGATCTGAATGGTCTTCTTGCAAAATATATTGGTAAAAGCATATTTCATTGTTCATATAAGCATTGTTTATTTTTTCGTATACCTGTCATTCTGACAGGACATTGTCACTCTTATAGGAATTTTATGAGTACTTTACTATCGACTATTTATAGAAATATTAAATTAGTTTTCGAATTCTGACATTCTTCTTGCCGAATATTATAATTTTTGCGGATATCTCAAAATTATCGATGTTAGAATCGATAATGTAAAAATTTCTTATTTTCTTCCCGTCTAACATTCCGTATTCTAATTTCTGCTTAACTATTTTGATACACCCTATACATGTGTATACCTAGTTCGACAACCTGTTCGTAACGAATACCTGCGTTTTTTTCTTTTTCGTTCTCGTCCACGAAAACATATTGCATCTCTTAACAATGGAGATTCGGTGGTCGAAGGCGTGGCCGCGTTTTATTGTTTGCCAAAGTACTCGAACGAGCTTCGAACAGCTTTTTATCCATTTTTCCACGATTTCTGGTTTAATCGGTGACTCTAATGAAATTTTCAATTGCACGATCACTTTAGCTAAGAGCACGCCGATAACAGATAACAACGCGGTATTTGACTATCGGTATTGTTCGACTAAGGTGTCTAGGAATTTTTCTTTTTACAACTTCGTCGAAAATAATAATGTTATCAATGAAAGATCTGACAGCTGTCGTCTCTTTTTCTTCGACAAGTATTATCACTGACAATAAATGAGAATTAAATCAGTTTTCGAATTTTAAAATATTATAATTATATTATAAATTCCTGTACAATTAAACTAACATAATACCGTTAACAAAATTTGATAATTCATAAGTTACAAGTTATTAATAAATTCCCTTGAATCATAGTGACTTTATTAATCAAGCACGTGAAATTGTACAAGCTGCAAATTAAGAAGTAAAATTATTGTAGAATAGAATACTGTGACAAATAATTTGTATTATAACTCTTCAATTTACTAATATTATTGCTTAATAAATTACTGTGAAAGAGGACCCTGAAAATAGTTTAACCTTTTACAATTTAACGGTACCGTATAGATAGCACCACTATTAAAATTCTATAGTAAAAGATATATGCTTAGAACCTATCCAACATTTATAAATGTTACTTTTTTCAGTATTTAAAATAAATTGGTGTAAAATATTTAAAAGCGCAAAGATATTTCATTTTTCTAAAACAGTTCGTACGGTTTGCCAATGTATTACGAAAGTATATGACCAAAATTATGGAGCACGGAATTTAATGGATGGAAATAGAAATCGCTGGAAATATCGACGACTAGAAAACCAACTTGATGCATTATTACAAGGTCTTTAGAAATAGACTCACGTGCTGACGAAACTGATGCCTTACCAGGAAACCGCAGGAGGATGAAACTTCGTGAACGAACATGATAAATTTGGAATAAAATTTGTTGAATAAATCGACCCAATGGGTTAAGAAAATCTTCAAATGTAAGTGCGAACGAACCTGATGTGAAACTAGAAAATTGCAGAAAATTAGAGCTCGTAATTATTTATTTAGTTATTTGTAACTCGTAATCATGAAAGTTGATGTAATTGAAAAAAATTACTAAAAGGATTATTAGATAAAATTATGCATTTCCATAATACTTCATTCGATCTCAAACGGATATTAATTTAATTGAAATGTCAATTTATCAAATTCATTTTTAAATATCGCTCGATAACTAAGAAACGAAACAATCGATAATCTCAATCATGTCGAACGATGACTTGTGGCTGATTTTCCAGACTTTAATAAAAAAAGAAAACAGTCATTTTAATCACATTATTTTCGCGTATATTCCATTAAAAAAAAACTGATTTAGTGAACGAGCAAACGAAGAGGAATTTTTGCAAAGAGAGTTGGTCGTTACGAAATGATCCTGCCCTTTTTATTTAAAAATCAAAATCTGTGATATGAAACGTTAGAACTATTATACAAAATTGCTTTCGTCAAACTCATGCAACGTGATATTCAGATGAATTCGAGATAAAACAGAAAGGTTTGCATAGAAACGTGATTTATTTCCGATACTTCCTTACTCTGCAAGCGTTGTATACCTTTTTTGACATTTATATTTTACGACTATATGCATTTCGTCTATGATTCTTGACACGTCAATGAAAATATAAAGAATAATTTCAGTGTAACTATAACGATTGGTTTGGGTAGAGCATATTGAATTCTTTACCATTCAACCGGTTGATCAATCTTTTTTTAAGGCTGAGATACATCTCTGAACGAATATATCGTTCCTCGCATAAATATTATAGTGAAAGTAATTGTTTTTGCGTTATACCGACGCGACGTGAATAATAATTTTATGCGTTAAATAATTAAGCAGTGTTTAGAGATGTGTATAACACGTAGAATACGTGACGATAGCAACGTTAAATATTCATTAAAATTTTAATCAAAGTTTACTTCAAAAGAATGAAATATTGTATTATAATAGAATTTATAATAATAAGAATATATAGAGAAGAAATATAGGAAGTCGAATAAAAATTCGTTAAAAAATATCAAAGGCATGAGTTAAGCTACAACTACGATTAATACGTACGTCTTTGTCTTTATAAATGACGATAACAAGGTGGATAACAAATAGCAAAAGATTAGAACATGATTTCTGACAAGATAATGGCGTGATAATCGGGTAAAGTATAAAAAGTACAGAAAAATGTAAGGAAAGAAAGGCGAAATAAATGTAACATTCGTAAATAAGTAAAATAGAGAATCGTTTGCAGCTTCGATATAAGCGAAATATAAATTGGAATTTCAAATAAGCTCGAGATACAACGCGCTGTTTCGTGAAAACTATTCCGAATCATAAAATTCTAACTAACGTCGAATCCCTCAAATGACACGGATTCGCAGCTTCTCGACGCATCATAAATTCCACCCCCTGCTCTCACTGACTCACCGTCACACCGACGCCAACTCTATACTATTACCATTATCCAATCGACCAGTTTCGCAAACAGTTTCACCAATCGATCAACGAATTGTCCACGGTGGATCGGGATTTTCTACACCGCGTTATTCGCTTATATAGATTAATTTACTTAGCCAGTTGCGTATAACCGGTCGCGACGGTCGAACGTCAATAGCAATTTCACGTTTAAAAAATTCGCTGCAGGACAGCGAATGTAATTTTGCGATTACGCGATACGCGACGGTGCACGGTGAAATGAGCGAATAACGCTTCCAGCAGGGCAATTCAGCGAGCGCAACGAAACACAGCCGACGATATATGCATCGCGGGCCATGTGTACGTAGCATGGCAGATAGCGGAGTCAGATAGAAAATGGGAACGTACCATTTGCAACCCCGTAATATATTGTTTCCAAGGCGCGATCCTCTTTTGCACTTGTGGGCCCAAGCAGGCGAGCAGATAATAGGTGTACATAATCACGTGCACGATGCAGTTTGGCATAATCGTGAACGTCCACATGCCACCTGTAAATAACAAGGAGCGTTTAACACGTTCGGAAGAAAGGGATGGAAAATAGTTGGAAGCCTGTAACAAAGTTACATGGTCGCGCAATGAATTTTTTGCAAGAGGAGAATTTTATTTACGACTGTTGGAAATTCGCTCGTACATGTTCCTCTGTGTTTTATACCATGGCCATTTTGCATCGGCTTAATAGGTAAATTTGATACGTCGCGGCGCAATTTAATTTCCACTCATACGAGTCTTTTTCGGGTAGCTCGGTGTGCTGTAATAGTTGAAATGAAATTGTTTGCGCGAACCATTTACAAAGCTACGAGGGATAACTACGGGAATCGTAATTTTTGCAGATATAATGAGATCTTCTGAGATTGGCTATTATACAGTAGTAACAATAATAAAGAAATTACGATGACTAGAAGTAATATTTGTTAGCTCTTTTTACAATCGACAAATAATATATAGGTAGAGGTATTAAGATACGTTTGCGTAGTAATTTCTCACCTAACGATATTAATGGACTGACGAGTTGCAAATTGCAGATTATAGATTTCTTGTTTACGATTTTATAATGTTGAACCAAATAGACTAGTCAGATGACTCGAAATTTATACAATTTACTTATAATACTTCGTCTGCTTTATTACTAATTTTCTTACTGTTACGAGATTCGAGGAAAAGCCAACATTGACAGGATCGCTTTTGTTGCGAACCCTTCAATTGTTATACGTATATTTAAACATATTGAAATCATCGATTCGCGCGATACGAAACCATAGTGAAACGAGATAAAGAAATCGTCGACTGTAAAAGTATTAAGCGCTATAATATATTTAAGGAGCATAATCGTTTGTATGAAATTGAAGTTACAGGCAAATTGACGCGTATGTCTAGAGATTTACCTGGGACAAATTTGCAGGCTATCCACGAAAGGAAAGCGGTGGACGTGTGATGATAAACGTGAAGAAAAGACGCCTGATTGTATTTTTTTCTGAGAATGAAGATAACGGTGTCGCTCAACTCGAGGACTTTCAACATTAAGAGCCTCCACACCCATCGAGCCGTCTATTAAATACGACATAACTTTCGTAATATCGAAATTCGCGTTTGTTTAATGACTATGGTACTTACGCGATAAGAGTCAGGGTCGTTTGAAATGACATGAGTCTCGCATCCCAGAGAGAATTTAGTGGTGAAGCCCGAGGTAAGTAGCTTTAAATATAAAAATATATTAATCGTTTCGAAGAATAGTAATGGTAACATAACGATGGTGAGGAGTAAGTTATTTTTTCAAATTATATGAAAATTATTAATTAACAACAATTAACCATTACATTAGACTATTTCGGATGAATAGAACGTGATATAGTAAGTTATTTCGGATAAACTCACCCCGTAAAATACAGTTGCGCTCGCGATGGCCATAGAGATGTTGTAACAAATCATAAACTTATTTAGATTGTATGGTTTTCGATTTTTCATAAATAAAGGGCCAAAACGAAGAACGAAGAGCAGATAAAGAAATATAATTCCTAGCAATGGAAATGGACTGCCCATTAAGAACCAATCTGCTACTCTGGAATCTAAAATGGAGGATTCAAAAAGGCTATAAAATATAATATACAGTGCTATTTAATTATAGAATGTATATATTATAAAATACAGATTTAACAAATTTAAAATATCAACTTGAGATTTCTCCGATTCTACATTCGCTATTCAGCTACATTTAATAACAAGTTAGAAATAATTACAAACTAAAAGGAGCCTCGATTGAGCGGAGGTCACATAATTATTTAAATAATTATTCAGGCAATTATCCATTGCGTTAGTAATACTCGATATTTAATGGAGCCATTTTTTAACATTAGCTATATATTTAAAATACTTATTCATATCGTATATACTAATTTTTTGCCAAGTACATGTCTGAAATAAATGCCTTGTGAGTTTTATATATAAATTTTGTCATTATAATCACGACAACCGTGTTTTATCATAGTGCTAGTGAAATTTCATAAAATGAAGAACATTTATGGCAATTTTCTAGCATATCCAGGCAATATCCAGGTTACTTTGGTCTCAAGTCAAGCCAAGTCGGTCAAACGAGGTCCCACGGTATTTAAAATATTCTACGTTTTCAATTAAATCGAAGGAAGCTAACCTGCTGCATCTTCCATGATGTAACGATACGTTTCTAGGAATCCCACATTCTGCAAATAACAAAGAAAGTGTCCCAGACGATGTTACAAATAATCAGAAAAATCAAACATTAGAAGAACAATCAACAACATCAGAGAAATAAGAAAAGTACGAGCTAAGAGACATTAAGTAGAGTAATGACTTTGCATTGTATGATGATATATTTGTACGTATATGATTGTACTTGATGTAGTTATACGTCAGTGATCGAATAACCTACTATCACTACTGTTATCACCATATTAAATTAATCATGTCGAATTATACTTACCTTTAAAGTCAAAATACATTCGAAAGTCACAGTAATAAATGCAAAACTAAATACGTTGTTTTCCCAACAACGATAATTAAATTCGCCACGATTCGCAACTTGTTACTTATAATCCGAATAATAACACTTGGTTTGAGCGATTGATTTCTTAAAAATCGGCACACAACTTTTATCCAAAATTATGCGATATTATTTCACTCGAAATAAATTTGAAATTTTCCACGACTGCTACTTTTGACAAGTGTAACTGGCTTCGAAAAATTTTTATTGTCGATTAAACTTCAGAAATAGAAGAAAAAAAACAATACCTGTGGCACATGAATTGGGAGAGCCTTCCCATCTTGGCCGTCGAGTTTGAAAATATCGACTGACATTCGGGTTACTGAACGATTCGAATAGTGACTGACTATCGACGTTAACACCGTCTTTCGTGGCGGCAACCTACTGTCTAAGTTCATCCGCAGGGCAAGCACCCCTAGCAGTGACTCGGGAACAGGAACGTAACACACAAGCACAGTTCCCTGCAAAGGGTTTCTCGCACACCCTATTTTAATACGATAAAGAAACGCATTCAAGACTAGTAGAACAGGAAATATTGCTTACAAATAGATGGTGAATTGAATGTAAGACTTGCCGGAAGATCATTAAAATAAAATGTGGAAACTACGATAGAAGTAAATTTAAACAAACATTTAGTAAGTTATATGGAATTTATAGTTCTAAGAAATCTTTCTGATATTTTTTCTTTCTTTGTTAGAATTATAATAACATAAGGATAGTTTTATGTTTTGTAGCTAATGTAAAATTAAAGAATGTAAATCTAAAGCGAGATGAATATGTGAAATAAATGATTTAAAAATGCATTCCTAATGAATACTTTAATAACGATATTAAGTTAATAACGTTAGTAGTATTTGTAATGTAAAAGGATAAAGATGGATTACGATTATACGTATATTAGGTAAATTTATTTCTGTTATTTCATATGGTTCCTTGAAAATGAGATGATAAATTAAAGAATGAACCAGCGTTGATGTGTTTAATAGGCTTTTGTCAGTATTATGTTAACACAAGTTCGTTTAATCTTACAATTTATAAGTTACCGCGGTATTGCAAAATTTCATGACCATTAATCGTTGCACATGCTTTTATAATTAATTATGCATACAGATATTTTATACTGTTTGCTAAAATTGCCCAGTATGATTCAATGATACTGGTAATTAAACATTATTTCATTAACACGGCTTATTGCGAATCAAACGTAAATATGAACAATGAAAACGCATTTGAAATAAATGTTATACACCAAGGAATTAATGAAATTACCGGTCCATTTCTTTCCCTGGCATGACATAGTAAAGCATTTACACGAACGACGTTACATGAAAATATCATTAGAAAAGTTTTGCAGTACTAATAAGCGTTCCATTTCGACAAGATTAAGCGTCAAAGGATTCTGTTTCTTTCAAAGGAAAAACTGTGCTACGATGGTTGCAAACAGTAGTTCGTATGCTCCACATAGTACAAACTTAGTATTATAGATACGCATAGGGCTTCTCGATATGCTGTCACTTGAATCAGGATTAGTCGGTGCGTCGCGGCTCTACGATCTACAACGAAGGCAGTCGCCAATTAACTTCGTATCTTGATATTAGAAATTTAGTAGCAGTCCCTTCCTTAATCAGATCGACCGGCTACTAGGTTTCGCCTATTTAACCAAGACGAATTGATTTTCGTGGCTGGAATTCATTAGTTCTTTCGGAGGCAACTTGATAAAGATCTGTCGTCGGAATATTTGTCAAACACAATACAACATTTTTAATTACAGCGTACAAAGAATTACAAAGAATCAATTTTTTAGCGCTATAGTGAACCGTATTATATAAATGTAAATTGAAGGGTGAAATGGAAATAAAAATATGACGGCACAATCTTTTGTCTGAATTGCGATATAATTAAATAAGAACTATATATAAACCATTTAGATGGTCGTAACATTGAGTTATGCATATACCGTAAATTATCACATAGATTCTCCAAGGTTTTCCATTTCGTCAAAGACGTAGAGAATATCCTCTATATTTACGCCTGAATTCTGGATAACAAAACGGAAGAAATTCGGTTTTTTGTGCAGTGGTTGATAATTGATCATCAAACTACCCCTTTTGATCATTTTTTCTTTTAACTTTGGTGCAACCTGTTAAAATAAATAAATTTTTATTAAATATATTTTCGTGATATATCATCCTTGTAATATTTTAAGCTTTATACATTGATTTATCTTCAAGAACAAACATTGTTCGATAGGAATGGTAATCAACATTAGATACATACATATCTTTAAGTTGTCAGTTACTAACTGCTAGTAGAAGCGAAATGATTGTTATAAAATGAAATTTTTATCTCTTATCTGATAAGGATAAGACTGCTTATCTACCATAGAAGGTACAGATTTCTGTTGTACCTACCATCGATGTCATAATTTTTAATTAAATTATAAAAATACGAAATATGTACTTAATGATCTCATACAACATAATTGCAATTTATCTGTTCTTATAAATATATTACTAATAAAATATACATAAAAAAAAGATGTATTAATTCCATTTTGTAGAAAGTGATTTGCAAATTGTATGTAAAATTAAAAAATTCATTTTACGAATTTATACAATTGAAGTTTGTTAACATTATTTATTGCCGACGACTTAATTTATAGATTATAAAAAAAGGTTTAGAATTTAGATGAAATGCACATTTAAAGTAATTCTAAACATTCTTAAAACGCCAAGTATATTTTAAAAAACTGTTTAAATGTATTACAAATATGTGTATAATATGTATAACTATTTTCTATACATTATATTTGAATATTTCATCGTTCTAAAACATCCCATTTTTTAGTATTTAAATACTACGATGAAAATATCAAAAATTTAATCAACTTACTTCGTTTAATCGTTTCTTATAATCGTAAACTGAATTCTGAATTCTTAGATATGGTGGAATAAACCAGAAACATACATTTATAAAACACGGTTCCGTCACTAATTTAAAGCCATCTCTTTTCTCAACTTCTTCTTTGAAGAGAGCTGAAAGTTTCATTAAATGATCGACATGCTTTTCAAATCCTGAAGTACCCTGAAACAAATTTGCTATTAGTTCTGTAAGTAATATATTCGATTCTCAAGAAATAAATAAATGATGACAGAAATTATTTCGATTTTATATAATATAAAAAAATATCAAGAAAGTCAGAATTACTGAGTTATTAAACTTTTCTTCTTTGATTATATTAGAAAATGTTTCTTATGCATGGTACTTTTAAACCATGATGGTAGTAGCATTAAATTGTGACTTCCCATGCACTAAAAGAATAGAATATAAAAATTTGGATATCCTTATTATCCAATCTAAAGTAACTACTATTAGTAACAAATTCGTATTGTTACTGATAAATTTCTGATGATTAGATAGATGTATTGATGAATCACAATTCATTTAATTCTTGTGGCGTGTCAAAAGAAGGAACTATACACATATCTCAAAATAACTAACGAAATAAAATATATATTTTCCAGTAATGTTTTTCATTTTTCTAGTAATTATCATTAATAATATTCTATTAACAAATAAAGAGTAATAATAAAACTTTTACGTGTTTCCAACACAGAAGAAATAAGAGTACAGATACACGTTAGTTTTTCTATTGACATGTATGTTGGTGAATGTCATAGGAGTCAGTAAAACAACTTCATTTGTGAATAAACACAAAATACTAGTACTCAAAACTCTGTTACACTAAGCTATAGTAACATTCTGTCTTAGTCTTATCTGTGATTCAATTTTAAGACATGTTAAATTTGACAGAATCACTGAGAATAAAATCTGAATTACAAACAGATTGGAATGCTACTTGTTAAGCATTTATCAAACCTCAGTATTATGATTTAAGAATTTATTATACAAATCTTTAATATATATATATATTAAGAATATTTTAATATGTATATGTGTGAGTGAGGGATGAAAACTTTGAAAGTTACTCGTCTAAATCCACTGCTATCGTCAGATTCTCTTGAGAATTTCAGGAGATTCTTTTATGATCTTGAAAATGCACTGAGATAGATGCAGTATGAACATTCTTCATTCCTAACAGGGGAAGTTAATATATGCACAAGTATACTGGTAAACACTTGAAACATAGCATACAGACCCTTATCTCATACGGAGTGCATCGTACCACTTGCTTAAACCACAAAGTACAAGATGCACAATTATAGGAAGATCGGGGGAAAAAGTGCTACCAAGGCTAGTTTTTCACATATTTGCATAAGTGGTTAACACTTAAAGATTAATAAGGGAAGAACAGGTACCTATGTATTGTACAAGTAGGACTTATGTTGTGTTCGGTACATGTGAAACCTTGCATGGAGTTGGAAGAAAGAGTATCTCTGAACAGAAATTATCTACTAGATATAAACTAGATGATTTTATAAAAACAAAGATAAGTTAAATCAGATATTTCATTCCTGAATTACCTTAGCCTGCCACATGAACCAAAATTTCAACACATCTGGTCTGCGTCCACACTGCAAATACTTATCCCCAACATCTAGATCTCTAGAATAAAATTTATCTTTTTGAAAAAGATAAGGAGCCTCTTTAGAGTGAGCTTCCTTAAAAATGCTTTTGTGTTTACACAAAAGTAAGGAGCATTGTTGAGGAACGGCCAACAGTTTGTGCGGATTAAATAGAATAGAATCTGCTCTTTGTATTCCTCTTAAAAGTACACTGTGCTTTTTGCTAAATACCAAACCGCCTCCCCAGGCTGCATCTACATGCAACCACATACCGAATTCCTGGCAAGTATCTGCAATCTCGATCAATGGATCGAACGCGCCCAAAACCGTCGTTCCTAAAAATAAACATACCTATTAGCGATTGAACCCGTGTATTTATATGACATATCGCTATTACATTATCGTTCAACGAACCTGCAGTAGCAGTAACACAAAATGGATAATTTTTCTTTTTTTGTTCCTCCAATATATTAAATCTCAAATCGCTGACATCCATTCTGCCATAATCATCAGTCTTTATGAGAACAACTTCTACATCGCAAACATTTCCCCACTTTGAAATCGAGTAATGCGCGTCTTCGGATGTAAAAAGCACTAGCCTCATAGATGGTATATTTTTGTTCTAAAACATACAAAAAGATAATGAATATTAGTTATTACAGAGTATAGATATTAAATCCGAAATGTTAGTTACAAAGCTTCATAAATACGTAAAACAATTTCAGAATATATACTTTATGTTATTTTTTATTGCATTAAAAACATTAATTGTAATTATTAAACGTCGTTATAGCTTACATGTATCGAAGATAAAAATTCTAAATTATATAAAATAAATGAAATGTCGAAGATAAAAATACATATACAGGGTGTCTCGTAAAAAGGGTTACCTGTGCCTGAAATGCTTACCACAAAAGTTACTTTAGTCCTAATTTCACCAAATTTGAAAGACAGCAGGACATAATAAACTATTCGGTATCTTCCCTTGTCTCTCACATGCAAAACTTTATAAGATTAAAGTATTTGTTAAATTAAGCATTTGCAGACATAAATACATAATACCTAATGAAGAATATGATCATGAAAAAGAATGTCTCGCATCAGCTAATTAATTTCTCGTTACAATTAACGGAGATATGGTTTTGTAGCAGAATTATTGAGACACTCTGTACATCTTTCACTCTGTACAAAAAAATTATCATTTTTACGAACTATTATTACAAAATAAGTGACTATCACGGACGTGAAAAAACCTGTTCCATTTATTCCGTCTTATCATACAATCTTATGAGCAATAATCTGCATCTCCAATGTATACCACGGTTATTATCAAGCAATACTGTTAAATAATTTAGAATATGGTTTTATTGCTACATTAATCAAACGATGCGATATCAGCGCTGTTTATTAAGGTAATAATTACTCACGTATTGAATTTTCTTCTTGAACCAAAATCGAGCTAAGTTAATGGCGGTACCGTTAGCGAAGGAACCTCCTGGACAAAAAAGACCGTCTCCGATAGTAGTACCATTTTCTTCCTTGTAAAACATGCTTAATAATTTTGTAATCACGGTACTTTCCATTAATGTCAAGACCGGTGCCACCTCGTAAGTATACACCGAACAGTTCAACACGTCTGTCAGCCATTGTCCGGCTAAACCGTATGGATCCAATCTAAATCAATTTTTATCCAATAACGCGTATATATTACATTTCCTAATTTCAACAGCAAGTAACAAAGTTACGTTCAAAATTTTTTAATTATTCGTGCTAATAATCAAACCTTAGCGAAATATGTCATTTGAAGTCTTAATCATATTTTATAGGAAATAAAACAAATCGTAATATTAATGTTGAGATATATAAAATTATTTTACACGTCGATTTGTCACGTGCTTTTGCGAATATTAAAAATAAAATTCAAAGTATCGTTAACATACATGCAATATGGAAGCAGTATACTTAAAAATCATTGACCATAACTTTCTGTTTCTCTAGTATACAATCTTAATATACAAAAGGCACAGATTTTAATTAATACTAAAATTTAATTTATTATTTGCACCTGAACTTTCATTAGGAAAAAAGAAAACTTCATAAATGTAATATAATTTAACACTTTATAAAAGATGATAATAGATTTTGTTTATTCAGATCTGACTCATAAATTTTTCAGATCTAAAATAATACAAATAATAATATGTACTATTAATGAATTTCAGACGTTAGAATATATGCTTCATAAGCACTTGGTCAAATAATCCAATTCTTTGCAAATTATAAATAATTTTTAAAATGATTTCTATTCGAAACGAGACTTATGCTCTTATCGATATCTCACCCAGAAAATAACTGATTCATAAAATAAGGATGGCCTGTCTTAACGCTATACTTAAAAACCTTAGTCGCGACATCCAGAAGGCAATCTTGATTACGGGGCTCTTCCTGCAGATTAAGATTTATAATATCCTGCAGATGACCCGGTTCTCTCCATCTCAACACAGGATTTTCACGGGACACACTTTCGAAGATGGAATCGATCAAGGTTGTGATAAGATTCTCGAGAAATTCTTTGTGCCTTTCGACGCATGGTGTGCTCCGCCAATCAGACATTAAAATGAACGCTTCACGCCGAAAAAACGTAGTGAAATGAGAAAACAAAGTTGAAGCGAAAAACGTACTGATTCGCTCGCGATTGGCCCCTATCATATATAAGCGAGGCACAAGGTCCTCGCAAATTTACGCAATTGCGCTTAACAAGGAAACAAAAGAGTGGTATTCGGGGTACGAAGTTGATGGGACATAGCGAACGATTTGCATTGAATTAAATGCGCGAATACGTTATGCAAACTAGCCTCGCTGTGATTGACTAACGTCATCGATCTTGGAAATGAAGAGTTTCAAAAAATAAAATAAGCGTTTCAATGTCGTTTGACATTTATTTAAAACTTCAATATGTATAAAAATTAGTAAAGAAATATGTATACATGAAAGATTATAAAATTACACAGGCAAAATATGCTTTGTACTTAGTCATCAAACCCTTGCAATTCTCTAATGCCTAGGAGAATTAGTTTGATATGAGCATTTGTATTGGCTATCTCTTTACGAAAATGTTTAATTTGCTGTTCCAGTAGCTTAATTCGAACATTGATAACAGCCAGAGCATCGTGTAAAGAAAATTCCATATAATGCCCTAAACCAATATCCAATAGAATTGTAGAAGCATCGGGAATGTGTGCTTCAATAAAGAAACTTTGTCCAATATCTACTTGAGTTTTAAAGCCACTTTTATCAAAGCCATTGTTTTGGAGGGTAGTTATCATACCCTTTAACTGAAGAAACTCTGCAATTTCTCCATTCTTAGTATCAAGTTTCTGCTCTAATTTAGCAAGATCCTCCTTCAACACATCATTGACAAAAGTTTCAAACTTGAAAATCTTTTCCTGAATATCAGGATTCATAATTGAGCAGCCTGGACGACATAAAAATTATAAAAATGTTCCATTTTCATCCTATATTATTATAAACTTCATAATATCAAGAAAACTAAATAGCGTAAGTATATAGAATATAGGTTATGATAATTTCATGGAATATTTTTATGCACAAAAAGTACAATTTATTATCAGATGCACTTACTACAAATAAATCTAAATAATAGATCCTTTCAAAACACTCACTTTATGCTATTTATGACCAATTAATCGCATACAGAAATAAAATATCGACGACTGTTGAGGTTAATATACGCATAATAATCAACTAGCAGCTTTCATTCCAACATTTTAAACAATTGTGAATTATATTACGCGCACACAATGCAGCATTTTATACCAAAAATTCCGGAGACACAAAAATCATATAAATACACATTATTCGAATAGAATACACTATTATATTATTTGCAAAGCACATCTAATTATACGCTCGTGAAAGTGCGCCAAATGTGCTTCTAGCGGAAGATGTCGGGAACTCTTAGAGTCTCAATGGTAAGACAGGTCCCTACCACAAAATAAGAAAATTATATTTAAAAAAATTATACAAAATACTTCTTATAACTTTTACAGAAAAGATTAAGACAAATTAAAGTAGAAAATGGTTATTTTTAATAACATTAGAATTATTCACGTTCGACATCGTATTAACCCTGTTATTCATAATTAAATTTGTAGTTAGAATCATCCATATAGGAATTATTTCGCAGTACATTAAATTACGAATATTTACAAATTAGACGATTTCAATTTTTCCAATAATTAAATTTGTTAAATATAATATTTATCAGAATTCTGCATGCCACACTTGTCGTCGAATTAGGAAATAGAAAAATCACCAGGAAATCCTCGATGCGTATTATCGTGCCGTTAAAGACACTATCATTGTCAAATAAAAGCGCAAGTAGACGTTATAGTGCGCGCATATCTGGGTTGCATTAAAATGTATGAATCGACCGGGACGAAGGTTTAATAATTCGGATTCGACCTCCAAAGAGAATCTGCCACCATTACACCATATTAGTATTTTATTAATTGACTCGATAATTCGATAATCTGGGAGTGCCATGGCCGTTTGGTGTCATTGCGCGATAGCACGTGATGTAAATTAACATAGTTGCCGGTGATCGCGCTGCGATCACGCTTACCTTTGCCCATCTGATCGTACTGTAAATTCAGTCACGCGCAGATAATTCCTACAATCAGCAATTTAGAAAACACTATGGAGGAGCGGTGAAAGAAGCTGTTCATTTCCATATTCCGTGTACTGATACTGTTAAAACTAGTCTGATTTATGTATATTGTTCTTAGACTCATTTTCATCGGGAGAATCTTAGCAACTTTAAAATAAAATGAACATTCGCGTAGAATGTTATTAGTAATTATTTAGAAAGCTGTCGCCACCTTCTGGCAGCTTCTTAAATAATTACAGCAAGCCTACACGTATCTACAGTACTTGTTATGATATTTAATGTGTTAAATAAATATTTGCGTAATTTCTATTTCTCCAGTTGTATCCATCAGCATATAAAATTGCATAAATTCGCAACGGTCTTGGCGACCAAACTTATTAGTAGGGAAATAGAGCACGAGCAGAGATATATTTCACTTATTAAATATCAGAACGAATATTCTACATTGAATATTTAATATCGTACAATATATTTGTATCATACGTGCACTCTGTACATTTCTGTACCTTTAGATTGTCCATAAATGCATAAAACTACACAGTCTATTCATCACGCAAAATATTTCTTTTAGTTGGTTCTTTAAAGCTTCAAACGACAGAAGAATGGTCTCTCCCCTTCTGCAACAATCTTGATAGCGGAAGAATCATAATAAATAATAAACCGCATTCCGCAACGATGATTGATACGAAGAATTGCATGCTATAATATTTCTGAGATTCTTCGAGGCTATCGAGATTCGAAACAGTCAAATTAATCTTATAGCAGTATCAGTATAAGATTGGTAAGCGTTGGTGCGTATCCACAGCCACGGATTTCACCTAGGAATCCTATACGAATGTATGTTGCAACAGTTGTTCCACGTGTTGGTTATCCATAATCCAGTGATTTCGGCTAATATCGGCTCGAGAACAGAGATACTGCGATATAATAGAGTAAAAACATTTCTTAATTTCGAAGATGCACATTATAAAATGCTTTGTTTGATCTTGTTTAATCTTAAACGGTATTCCTACATTACTTAGCCTTCATCGAGGCGAACAAGCATCGATTCTCGAGAAATTCCATCAACTTAATAGCGTGCTAAGCTGAACCAACTTGCATGGATCTTGATCACCTTCGGGTGAAATAAGGACCATTTATGCATATTGATAACTTTACCCCTTGTTCACTTTTTGTATCGGGATATGTATCCATTTTTTTCGACAAGTCAAGCGGTAATTCACCGGGGTCGGAGTTTTCGAAAATTCAGACCAAGGATATATGATCGCAATATACGTTTTATTATTTAAGCTATGCACAGGACGAACGTGCGAGTCTAAATTGTAGACGAACAGGATTTTGAATTGTAAAATTGAGGACTTGCGGAATTTTTAATTATACAATTACATACTCGAAAAATTCTGAATGCTAATGCTATAGAATTACAGAATTACATTTTGAATTATACGTAGAATTAGATTCGAGCATAATCGTGTATTGACAAAAAGGACGAAGTAGCGTAATATATATTTAAAGATAATAATTCGGCATTCACGATAAAAGGTCTGTTGTGAGTTCTGGTTTGAAGGCCAATCAAGCAGCTTCAAGTAAATTAATTAATTCACGAAGCAATTTGCTAGCATGACAAATAAATTTTAAACGAAGTCTCCGTTATATCGTGGTGAGATTGCTGTTTCCTTTTTAAATAAGCGATGCGCATATTGTGTTGAATTTGACCGTGACTATAAGATACTCACAATGGTAAAAGAATGAATCGTTTTATTGACAATGTCGAGGATGAGGGTCGGTTAAATAGCAAGCTATAGAGGAGTTTCAAAACATCGCGTTCGGCGTACTATAGGGTGAATCATAATACGTAATAAGAAAACCGAATTTGGAATGTACAATTTTTTTAAATATGCCATGTAATTTTATCGTATTGCGCATAAGACTAATTTTGTTATTTAATCTTGGATTAATCGAAGTGTACGGAGTACCGTTAAATTCATTAATGAATGGATTTGTCTGCTTTCGTATATTTAATAACGTTACTACTTTCGATATTTAATTTATATTTAAATAGCTGTAAGTGCAGGTGTACACTGCACACGCGTTACAAGCAAAGTATACGCTGTAAAATCGCATCCGGTATATCAAAGGATGAATTAGCAATATGTACTGGTCTCCATGGTACATTTTACAGGCAGTGTACTTTTGACAGCTAATTTAATGGGAATGAGCATCGAGCGACGTAATTATAAGGCGATAGAAACGGAAAGGAAATTGAGATAATAACCAAGTTGAAGGGCTACTTTCCTTAGAGATGACATTATCGTTTAGGGATATGAAATCGTAGACAAGGAAGATTGATCTTATTGGTAACTAACTATTTAGAGCAATCGATAACAGCCATTGAATATTTTTCTCTCGTTCCTTACGTAGGATATACTGACATGTATTTGTTAATTGTAACTTGTCACTTGCCAATTCGCTGGCATTATTAATTAGTAAGTTATTGTACAAATTAGAAGTTATGTACCGTAATGATCAGTAATGTCGTTAATTACGATAACCAGATCGCGGATATTTACTCGTTTATGGAACATTTAAATCTTCAGAAATCTACAAGATATAGGTAATATAAAAAGATGTACGAAATATTCTTAAAAAATGTAATTTCAGAGCTTTTAGCATCTCTGTTATAATGGCTACATTGTATAGTATACTATACTATACTATATTATATCACGTAGTTTATATAATAGTTACATTATACTATACTAAACAGGAACAACATGAAAAATGAAGCAACGAAAAGTGCTTCTCGTAAATGTAACACTCACAGTCAGATCTTAAGACAATTCTTATTCGTGATTCAAGACAATATGCATATAGCATTCAGATACGCGAGTCACCGATTCTAGTAAAATATCATAATATATTATGCATAGAAACTTGATAAAATCTATATTTATAACTACGGATACGGAAATCAATTAATTATCATAAAGTATACCATGACGGATGATGTAGATGGTAGATAGCAGCGGTTCTGGCCACTATAGTGGATGAACTGGAAAAAAGAAAATCTGTTAATACATTTCGCATACATTTATTACAACACGAGAAACCATTAATTCGGATAAAATATGAAATGACATTCTGAAAGATGGAATAATGCGAATTGTTCGAAAAATCGACCTGTAGATATTTAAACAACTATAGATAATTACTAGGAACGCTATTTTCTGCGTAGATGTATTCATTTCCTAAAGGAGTTGGAGAACGAATACCAGGCATTCAATTTTTGATAAAACTTTAATATTTTATAGTCGGAGGGGAACGGAGATATTACGCGATACTGAAAATCAAATGACTCTTTATCAAGATAACAACGTGGGAATCCGAGGTTTGGTCGTCATAAAAAATATATGCTACCGGTGAAGGGTTAACACTTCGTTATCCGACACCGAGCAATCACCTATCTCACAGCGAATACGTTTCCCATCGAAGCTGACAAGAAACGACGACACAAGGACGCACGTGTATAAATGTGTATATCTGCGTTGAAGAGGAAACACGCCAGGCGTTGTAACCGGTATATGCACGAGAATATTCACGTATAGGCCTATAAAAGTCTTCGCAACGTTTAACTGCGGCGTCCCAGGTATAAACTAAGGACTATATTGCTTATATAATGCAGAAATATACTGCGGCTAAGGCGATGCAACGCTTTCATACGTCTCGTACCGATCGACCAACGCTCATGGTTTTCCTGCACTGAAATTTCCTAGCTTCTCCATTTGCTTTTTGTCTCTCCTTCTACTATCAACATTTTCTTTGCTCGCTCTCCTTGTCCAAGGTACAGAGTTTCTTGCGTTTAACTTTTTTTATCTTCGTGTTGATATTATCAATTGATATAACGCGATATAGCGAGTTGAGTACAAATAGATAAATAAATATAGCTTAGGTAAGAACAATGTACAGTTTGTTAATGATGATCTCTGTGCAAAAACGATTTGCTGAAAATTTCAACACTCCCTCTCGGAATGAATTAACATTCATACTGTTATTTCGTTAATTTTACTTTTTTTTAAAGTTGTAATATGTACACCTTTCTGTATCATGACATTTAAGTTATCTTTCACTGCAAGTATGGAACGTCGTAATATCACGATTGTCTCAAATACGTACGCATACTTGACAAATATTAATGAGATATGTATACGTGTAGATTACGTGATGTAATAGGTTGAATGTAGTCGGATCAAAATTAGACACCTATTACAATTAGTATAATTAGTATCGAGACATCTCGCGTTTCTTATTATATCGCTGCAGCTATTCACTAGATATATGTCGTTTTTTGCATTCTATCGTTACAGATCGTTGAAGGGATATTTCATATTTTATATTATCGATCAGAAACAATAATTATAACTTTACATTCATTTTCTAGAGCACTTGGGTGAATAGTGATAAAATAATTAATTGTGAGATGTTTTAGAAACTTTCTTTTTTTTATTGGCCGTTTTCAATTCATTATTGAAAATTTTAAATAAATAATTATATGTAAGACATCTTGCTGATGATATTCAACCGTAAGAAACAAGCGACTATACTTGGTAAACTGCAACGGGTTTACCTTTCACCATGACAATGCTTAACCGCGCCTTATTTTGTAAAAAAAGTAAAGCAACCTTGAGTGAGAAGCTGCATCCAGATATTATATCAACATATTTTTATCTCTTCATGCACCGAAAAGTTTGAAAGCATTTAATTTAAAAAAAGTGAACACTGCTGGATAAATTAATTCTCTTATCATAAAAAAGAAGCAAAGTCTTATAATAAAGATACGAGGACTTTGTTTACGAAATATAAGATACATATTTACATACTGATTGATGTTATTTCGAATTCTAAATCCAATTAATAAAATAATGGATTTCTAAAATCCATAGTAGTTTTAATGTAGAAATTGATAGTAACAATTCTAAATCAAAAGTGATAAAAATGTAAAAATAGTTGAGAGACTCGCGAGATTTTGTAAAAATATTATACTCGATATATTTTTTTTTTTTTTTTTTTTTTTAAGTATTAAGGACGGTAGAACAAGAGAAGCCAAATAAAACGCGTATTTTTCATTTTAAAATTGTTTCATCGTATGTCATTCGTTTCTTGATATATAAAATTGTACACTGTACCGCAAAGTAATCTCTTCGTGCAGATTCCAATTGCTTCGATAAAAATAAAATATTGTTATTATCCTAAATTTCTTTATGTAAGAAATTTTAGATATTCTCGTGCAATCGAAAATTGTATTTTCCTTTTTAACGAAATAATTGTGTTAAAAGAAGATTTTTTGTTATTTAACATTCATTTAAAACTCCCGTTCAAGCCATTCATGTCCAATATCTTTTTTACAGTGTCGGTTTCTGTTAGGATAGAAAATATGTAAAATGTATGGTCTTACCTTACTATCGCTATAATTAAAATACTATGGTATATGCGAATAAATTACAGCTAGTGTATAATTTAAATTTCCATAATAATTTAACGTGCGTAACGCCCTGATAATGTATAACTGTATATATAAATCGTAAGTAGTTAAGTACAAAATAAAGTGTACAAAAATATGTACGTTTCACGTGTCTGATTAACATGATATAGATACTATAGATTTTTCAGAATAAAGCGATACCATGTACCTAAAAATTGAAATTTCGAACGGATTAGTCCATTACTGGTAAATATGAATATCCCAATCACCTAATACATTATTTCTTCAAGATATGGAAGATGTATTAGTGCAATATACAGACACGAATTAGATGTACAAAACAGAGATTTGCGCAATCTCAAAAAGAGAATAACTGTTATTAGGCTACAGATTGTTACGCAGAGATTCATCGTATTCGCTAAATATCATAAGCAGTACTATAGTTCGCGTATTTTATATACTTTTTCGTATTATAAGTATACATTCTATGCATTTTTATATCTTTAATTTTGTTCATAAACGCGTAAAAGTCCACAATTTAGATAAACGAATTATTAGAAATTTTAGAAATTATTAGAAATTATTAGAAAATAACGCTATAAATACTTCAGTTGCTTCAAACTTTTGGAAACCATGGGATTTACGCGGAGAAAGAAAGAGGAAAAAAAGAAAAGAACTAAACAAATTCTTGAAATTGCCTTTCGCAACTGTAACCTAAAAACGGAGTTCGGTGACGTAAATTGCATTCACGCAACGTTGGGATAATGCTAACTCTCTTAATGGGTTAATAGCAAGGAACAACGAACCATCCTTTCTCGAACGTCAAAAAAGGACGATCGACGTTCGAAGCTTTTATTCCGAAGGGCCGACAGATCTTTTCCTTCGTGTTATTATCATCGCTCTAGCTTTAGCTACAGATTAGTTACATTTAAATAAATTACAGCGCACGGAAGTCTCCATGCACGCTATTACTCACAAATGACATTCGTGCACGCGAAAGCTAGAGTCTAATTGACGAAAAATGATCGTTCATCTTCGAAGAAACGAATTAGGAAAAATTGATCGCGTGTAAGGAAGAAACCGAAAAATGTGAAATCGAAGAATGTAATAATAACGAGCTCGATCTTAAAACGAGCAACAAGTCGGACTTGTTTCTAGCACGACGCGAGAACAATGTTCGTAGAAACAATCATCTACGCTACAAACAACTGTACCTTCTGTCGAAGAATAAGCGGAACACCTTGTTAATTAATGTAGAGGATTGGTGGGGAATGATACTGTTACGCTGGTGAGATAATGCAACGCGCGATGAGTTATTAGAAGAAGATCCGACTCTAAAATAGAAAGTGTAAAAGTGCGATTAAATGAAACAATTAACAGAAAATTATGGATTATTAACGCAGGTAAATCAATTAGTAGGAAATTAAAAGTAAAGGAAACTGCATGGAAATATGTACGTACTGATATAATAATCCTGGAAGGATGATGATAGAGTTTATTAGATGGTTTGAAGATACCACAATTTTTATTTCAACTGATAATTCATCACGACTCTATTAAATGTATAGCCAGTGTTAATTTTACACGACTAACGAAGAAGTAGAGTGTTATTATATTTTTATTTTATTTACTGTTTGAAATACTTAGATTATTAGCAGATAATTTCTTATATGTCTTATGTTATCGAATAATTGATATTTATAGTATAGTATAATATAGCATACCTGTAGTATAATTACATTGTCCGATACAGGCCTAAATTATTGTTTATTTTAATATATACGTTTATTCAAATATTTACAATACAACGATACAATATTTATATCGCGATGCTTCTCTTTTAAGCAACCGAATTGTACTACACAAAGTTCCCGTAAATAATCTCCAAGATAATGAAGTACTTTGTAATCATTAAAGACGCATTAATTAAAAACTCTATGTAAACGTTATCTCTATGTAGATTAATGCGAGAAGACACGAGGAGAGAATATGTGCAGGTAAAATGACTAATTTTCAATGAGGCCCTAGCTTAACAAGTCATGATGCAACGACAAACATATACGTAACTATGAAGCAATCGGGAGAAAGATAAGACGAGTTTTTCGACTTATTTCAAACATTATTCAGACCGGTGAGTCTCGTGTAATCTGCATAAATCGTACTATCAGTCAGTTCTTCAGCTTTCGCCATCTTCTTCGCATCTTCTTCGTCGATCTACATTGCGAAATGAAACCGGTACACATACGTTACTCTGTATGCGTACACTCTGTACATTATGTATGTGTATACGCTTCTGTTCAATGCGTTTGTTCATCCTTCCTCTTCAATCGCGTCCAAAGTAATGCGACAAAAGTATTTACGAAACGTACTCGACACATCTATGCAAATGATTTTAACACTTTGTCGGCCTAACGATTGTATCTTTTAAATTTATCAAAATTTTGAAATATATTAAGAAAGCTTTAATTGACATACTGAACTACACGATATTTTCCTGAATATGAATTAAAATTTCGTTAAGCACGTTTTAAATTTTAGCATATCGTCAGTAGGATTGTTACAGACAAAATGATGTGAATTTTCCTAATCGTCTGTCCAGTTTTAAGCTACTGTATACGACGTATTGATAAATCCAAGTTTTGAAAAGAAGAAAGATATGATGAAGGTACTTCCTATGTTTCTCAATAAGTTGTAGCACAGTGACTGGATAAAAGAAGGATGCGGACTCGGGTCTTGGCCGATCAGAATTTAATCGATCTGGCCTTTCGTCTCTTAACCGCTTTTTATAATATTTTTAAGTTTTTGTATCCTACCCCGGCTGACCTATATGTACATTGCGCGTCAGATTGAACCAGTTCCTTATTGCTAAATTTTTTTACGAGAGAAATTTTTTCCCTGCACTCTGCTGACTTTTATAAATTACGGTAAAATGACTAGACTGAAATGAAAATGAATATGGTAATACGCAATATCGAATAGTTCTAGACTTCAACGAGTCTAAAGCGCGATATTTCACTAATTATGTTTTTATCAGACGAACTATCTTGTAATTCTCTATGAGAAACTGGACAGATATTGGTGTTGCATTTGGTGAATCTGTTACATCTACATCTGTTGCATTTACGAACATAAATAGGAGACTGTAATATCGTAGTTGAAGCGAAATTTTAATATACGATAAAGACAACGGGGCATACCGATTCATGTTCCGATTAAATCTTTCCTCGTTAACGTGAAACTTCGATTAATATTCTACATGAAATGAACATGAAATATTTCGAAGTATCATTTGTGAAAATTCTAATGTAAATTTTCTTAATGGAATCACGCGTTTTATTATATATTTCAAGATCATTTCACCGACGTGTATAATTTGATCAAAAATTTATCCAATACTTTTGAATGGCTTGCAAATATCAACGAATCCTGTATAAGTAACAGTTTGAAAAAAAAGATCTAAATATTTTATTTAGCTTCTTTTATATAAAATATTTCTTTACATTTTTAGTAATTAGCGAGATGATACTGTGTATATATTTAAACCGCATATACCGTCTATAACACAACAGGAGGACGAGGATAGGAGTAGAAAGTTCACGTACCCTGAGTAACGCCATGAATCGTATCAGCATTTATTTAACGTATTTATGGTATAACAATTAAATACGCCGAATACACTGGGTTCACGAATAACGATACGTGCATGCTTCGGAGATTTCGTTGTTTATCGAAAATTGCGCTCGCGATGTCCCACCTCGGGTACTTGTAGTTCCACCATACCTCGTTTGTCCCTTTTCTCGATCTATCGAAAGCAAATCGTAAAAATTTGAATTTCACGATGCACGCGCAACACTCGTTTCATTTATACATCGTTAGATAAATAACTACAATGGTCAGATTGATCGATACGAGTAGATAAATCCCGATAAACTGGATACAATACGGTCTCTGGCTATCGTCTCTCTTCCTCTCTTCCTTCTTCTCGTGTGTTGTTTCATTCCACGCTACTCCTGGTGGCCATCGTTCCGGGCACTTTTACACGATACCTTACAAGCTGTAAAAACAAAAGTGTCACCGGCCACGATGTTATAAAATTCTCGTTATGTTCATCCACTCGTACACGCTGTCGTTTACATCCACGTAAACGTTATGAAGGAAAGAGGGAGAAAGGATGGACAAGGAAAAATGTGGATGACATTATGCTTTGAAATTGGTACTCGGTCGCCACATTACGCCCCGTTATAATCTCCGCTTCCGCGATGATTTAATACATAGTATACGACCGTGATAGTGAGCCATGTTATTTGCTTTTCCTTATTTAGCTTCTTGTATGTTTTTCACACTAGAACTGTGAATACAGCCATTTTCACTGCTCTCGCAGTTTTCTTCTTTTAGTATTTTCCTTAGTAGATACTTAATTATCGAACTGTGAATTTGTATGGAAATTCATGCTTTCGAGAATGTAATTCAAAAATGACGTATTACTATTATTGCGTAAGCTGTTAAGCAATTAGGACCTCGATGGAGAATCGTTTCACCTATCAAATATTATAAAAAGCAGTATATTTTGTATATTTCATGTATTCTCTCATATTATGTGCATTGTGTGAAATTTTGCATTTACAATTATATTAAATTATTATCACTTTGTAACTGTATTAAAGGTATACATTGTCGCTAACCCTTTCGCTACGGAAATAATTATATACCTAGTCGATGCAAAATCTTCGTATGTACACGCGATAAAACACTAATTAATAGGTTGTCGATACCAATATTCGACTCGACTCGATTTGTTAAAGAAAATACGTGATTTACCTCATAATCTTTTATTTATAGTTACATGCTACTTACAAAGATAACCAGTCAGTGTATTAAAAATAAATATTATAGATCATAAAACATGGTAAATTTCGTCGAACGCACCAGCGACGAATGACTATATAGTCATCGTCAGTAACGAAAGGGTTACAGACTAACAGCATTTTCTTTTTCTAAATATGAAATATTAAACATTGGCAAAGTTATTACCGACATATAAAAGTTGAAAGTAAAATTTGAGACTTAATTAATGAATAACATTAAAAATATAAATATTTACAAAGATAAATAACATTTCAATAATAATGCGCTGCTTGAACCATTCTAGATTCGTATTTGTAGAATATGATTATTCTAAACGCAATACAAATAAAGATCACAGGAGAAAATTTTATGAGTCAACCTCTATTGATTTGTCTGACATTAATGCCATTTTATATCCAAATGTAAATACTTTAATGCGACGTAATTATAAAGAGAAAATCACATCTAATACAAAGAAAACGACCTTCTAAAAATATTCGATACGCCTATAGTGACCAAAAAACTAAATTTAGCATAAAAATTAAATAAAAAACTTTTGGTAACATAGAATTAGTTGAACAAGTATTAAATATGAAAGTCACTCTCTTATAAAATAAAAAAAAGATACGATTTATGTCGATCTTCTTTTGCATTCTTCAAACGTATATTTTCGTCAATTTAGTAACATTCGTTTGATACAATTGCGCGACTGGGAACATTAATGTGTGGTCGAAATCGTCGAGCCGAATTTGTTCGAATTGTCGAATTTAATTGCCCTTTAATTTCAAGTTCAAAGCGAACGATCCATTGTTGATTCATCGTACATCGTTAAAACACGGTACAATAAAAATAAGTATGATCAAGATTAAAAAGAAAACAAGGATATGGTGGCAATAGACACGCCACGAGGTCAACGTACTTACGTACGTAGAAAAACGTACCTATATCACTTTGTGCAAATTATCAGCACTTTTCGGGAAAAATAGAAATTTATTTAATAACTCTCATAATTGAAGTGACGTAGAGCGTATCTAGATTTAGTTGAACCTTGCAAAAATAATGTGTGTCTGAGATACACGTGTATTTCGAGGGGAAAATGTACGGGAAAATGATCATTGCAACGGACTCACATTTCACAAGAGAAATTAATGTAAGCAGGCGCACTGCATGCTCCTTTATGACGACTATTAAACGGAACCTTTGAAATTTGTTCTATAAACAGTACTCAGGCAATTAGGAATTAAATACGATGCGGAACATCTGGGAATTTGTCTAGTATTTGTTTCAAGAAATAATATTTCAGTAAAAATGATTGTTACCACCTCCGAATAACGGCGATTGTTTTTAAAATCGCGCATCAAATGTAAGTGTAAACTGTTTTCTTATACATATAGGGAAAGTTGTTCGCGATAACGTGAAAGATAATCGAACACTTTATAACAAATAAATACGTTGATCTTATAATGATGATTGCGAGAAAAGATAGGTTGACCTGCTCCTCGATAAAGAAATCTTAGAAATTCGCTTTTCTGGTCTTGGATCAAGATTATGAAAATCGAGTAGCTGATATATTCGCTCACTATCTTTACAGCGTAAAATCATTAAGAATGTATGTAACTGATTTTTCGAAGGAGAGTAACACGTCGATTTATTTGCGGCTTTAGATATCGAATCAGACTTTGAAAATTCAGCAATCGTCAAAATTTTGGACAATGATGACAATTATATGAATTCTGATCATTTAAACCACGACCTAATATAATGAATTTGCTAGAAGTAACATTGCTTTTAAGAAAAATCAAGCTGACTTATATTTATACTTCAAGAATTGAATTATAATAAAATATGAAGATTGAGCTATTTTAATGGAAGAATAACTAAAAATCGTCGATGAAACGAATTACAGAAATAAAGTAAACACAGAAACAAAAAGATATGTATTAAGGGATCTTGGTCACTTTAATTAAATAGCCTATTTACAAAAAAACTGAAACAATCCACCTTACTTGACAAAAGAAAAATTAAAGGAAAGCACGCTTTACATATTAAAACGAAACTCAAGTCAATGTTCGCTGAGTTTTCTCTTATCCTGTATAACGAGGTCAAGTGTATTCCTTAATAAACTAAATATTTCCGAAGAGAAACTTTTTTACACTCTCATTATATATATTATATATAATGTATTTCTTATAGTAGTATAGTATTAAATAGTATTCTATATAGTATTAAATAATATTCCTTTGTAACGTATATTTTTTCCATTAGATCATCGTATCTTCATATTGAGTCTGCAGCTCCTGCCTTTCCCTCGCGCTATAATATACGTAACACTATCTGGATGCTTTTCCGTGCATACCATGGTAATTTTTGCTCATCGATAACACGTAAAATTTTATTACCGAAAGCGTGAACGTAAGGCATATTTCCGTTTGAACGAGCGCGCTGCAGCGAATTTCTTTCTCTCTTCGATATCTTTCACTTTTCTTTCAACACCTGGAACCGCGCCGATGTCAAAAGTTTTCCATCGAAGTTGACGGTTTTAGGCAACGAGCTGTCGGAAGTACGAAATTACAGGGCATTCGTTCGTTTCCCCTCGTGTTCCGATCGTTTATGCTAAACGTTACTGGGCTCGGATGTGCATGAAACATCTGACATATCATTAGATACAAGAAGCATTAAGACAGCAAAACAGCAGGATGTATGAATCGTGAGGTGTATCGTGTCGTACCTGCGACACCACCTTTATTCAGAAACCAATACGAATGCCTCGAGGTGGTATTTTCAATGATACATGCCAAATCAAATTGACACTTATAACGTTCACTTATAACATAGCTCATCGTATAACTTTCCATATGACGGTAACTACTCGAACAGAATGGATTTGGAAACGTGTGTTATATATGCATATTTTCTTGATTAAACTGCAGAGTGAATATATTATAACGCCAACCTGCATCTTGCGTTGTTTCTGTAATTTCTACTTGCAAACATTTTTTGCGATAGAATTAATTTATGTCGACGACTGAGGAAACCATACTAATTAATTATTTTATTCGTAAATCATGAGAATGGTATTTTTAACAGTTTCATTAACGCAGAAACAATGTCACGAAAAATCGTAACAAGTAAATATAAATAATCACAATTATTAAACATAAAGAAATGCCTAAGAATTTTGAAAGTTTTTAAATGTTACATTTTAACATTTACATTTACATTTACATTTTAACAGTTTAAACATTTCACATAAATGTATACCAGATGTAAAAATTTAAGCTTCGTATTAAAAATCCTTTTTAAAACAAGTGCGCATTAAATAAAAAACAGGAAATATTACCTACAGGGAAAACTTAAAAAATTCAATGTAAAAATAATTTTACTAGAATACAAGCTCAACCACCTCTGTAACATTCGTAACGATACAAACATTTTCATGCTTTATCTATAGAATTCAATGTTGTCGCAATAATTTACAGATTAATAGAATGTGTGGATTAGATAATTATTTCAAGGATTTCAAATCGGATGAGATTTATTGTAGTCTCTAAATTCAATCTTCTAAACAATCCTCTTTCTTACTGGACTATCCTGTCAAACAGAACCCGACGTTTGTTAAATTTAAATCATTCAGAATTCTCGCAAAAGCCGAATTAACACAAACAAATAATAAACGATGCTTACAAACCGACCACAAAATTCCCTGAATACATTTTGCACCTCAGCGACTTTCATGTATGGATTCCTTTCTTTGAAAAAAAAAGAACAAACAGAAAAAGAAAGAAAGAAAAAATTGCGAAATTAAGATATTTCCTCCGATATCGACCACCTTCGTAGCTTTTTGTCAGATCCATCAAGGTATTTTAACCGCAATCGTTCTTCCCCACAATTCATTCGCAAGAGAAGGCTGGATTTATCCGTTCGTTTTACTTTGAGCGTACGACCGTGTCATTTCCGGTATACCAGTCACGAAACACGCCATTTTCTTAATTTCATGGCGTAATTTTATACATGCACACGCATTCGAAACGTGACCAATGCTCGTACATCCATGATCAATCCTCGTAACATCATTAATACGCTTTGATTATTCTCGTTTTCTATATTCTCGATCTGTATTTCTTTTGCTCGATATACATATTCAATTGCCGATTACGAACAAATTCCGCATATCTGTTCAATAATAATTCAACTAGATCGAATGCAATCTATCGGTAGACCGTCTCTTTGATCGAATTTTCTGTCCGTGGGTGCAATTACATTTCGTGGAAGTAAATAGAAAAATATGTGTAGGCGTTGGCGTGTAAATGAAATGCACAGGCCGATGATGCGCATTGATTCTGAAGTGGTAAGCGTCAATGGCACGCATACTCGTTATAGGAGCGCAAATTCGTTTAAATGCGAGTCATTTCGGAGCAAGTCATTAAGCTCTGTACGGATAACAACCAATTAGGTTTCGACATCAGATTTTTGCTCGGAACGTGTTCTCCGCGGTATGGATATGAAAAAAAGAAGGTAAAGCAAGAGAAGCAAAAATAGAAAGAAGGAACGAAGGTACGGAGGAAGGGGTGAAAGAAGGATCACGGTGTGTCTCTCACAAGGAAAGAAGAGGAGGATACCAACCGACGCGAGGCGGAGTGCGGAGGAAAAAAGGGAGGTAAGAATGAAACAGCATATCGAAGAGACAGCTCTCGGTGTTCTTATTTGAAAATTAATTTGCCGAGAAATGGAACGACCAGTTTTTCAGCCAACGTTTTGTCACATCACGTCCGTGCAACTAAAATATCCACCTATTTCTTGATTGCGCGTCCGTGTATCTTTTTACTCGTAGCTTTAGGACACGAACATTCGCGTTAGTATAATCTATCGCTTCATAGAAAACGTGCTGCTCTATTCCGCGTAATACAAACACGTTTATGATCGATCTTCGCATATAATAGCACGCTTAGCAACAACGGAAAGCTCTGTGGCTAAACACAACTGAACCGCATACTTCGAAACTTGCCCGATTCGAATAAACACAGAGAATTCGTATATTATACCGAATCGAGCAAAGGAATTACTGGAATCGCACGATGCAATTAAACCATAACATGTCAGATATCTGTCGGCAGTTCTAAAGCAATTCTCAACGCTCTGTCAGCATTTCTCATCGGAATCGGTTTTCTTTAAGATCCGACTCCAACCAAGCGTGTGACTAGCTGAAATTCGTCGACGATCGTTGCTCTTTGATGGAACGAAAATCACGCGACAAGATCGCAAGATTCGCCCGCAAAATGAGACCTTACTGCTTACATATGTACGTGGTTAAGTCACGGAAACATGCACGCACGCATTTAATTAATCGCGCGATCTCCTTTCAATCCACTCGTTTTATCAAATACACCATTTTCTAGCTTGTTTTTAATTACGTTGTTCATTCGCACATCTGTACAACAGTGCTCGCTTAGATTCCAATAGAATTGTTTCGCCTAAATTCAAATCAGCCAGTTTCGCTACTGCCCGTTACTCGAACTATTCCTTTTTCTAGCTGAGGGATTCGAGGTTATTGAAATAGGAACGAATATTCGTAGGATAAAATCGTTATCCATACTTTGAAAGCTACAATCCGCACTCGCGATTTATTGAAATTTAAGCGAGCACGTATGTATTATCATTCGCTACGAATCTTCCAACGCGTCACTTGCCTCACCTTCTTTTCTCATTGTTCGCTTGTCTTCCGTTCGATTGGTACCATAGTAGTTCATATTAAGCATCCAAGATTGACATGATTATCAAAGGAACATAATCGGAGATATCACGTTACAAATTTGTCGAGGTAAAGATTGTAGCGAACGTGAGAAGATAGTATGTTTTTTGGAATCACGTTGTCGTGTGTGTGTCAAGGGCCGGCAAGAACCGTGATCATCGACACTTGTCATCCACCGCGAACAGAACGAAAGCACTTTCCTGTGAAAATGAGGGAAACTACGAGGCGGAACCGAGCACGACGAAGAGTTTCAAAATATGTAGCCCAAGCCAGAGGAACTCGGCCGGCCGTACATGCGAGTTTTATAGCACACGATGACACTTGATCATCGAAAAGACTGTCGAGCGATCTCGTTCACGGGCGACTGAGCTTTAGCAACCGGTCGGCGATGGTCGTCTCTCGTAATCTTATGAACATGCTCCAACATGCGTTTCTCGTTTCCTGTCTTGACAACATGTTGCGCTCTGTTATTCTGCGCCGAGAGCAAGAGAGAAGAGTATAACTCGAAGGGAAACTATTTAATGAAAGAAACAAATTGAAAGTGGGAAGGAAAAGGAAAACGTAAAGAGAGAAGAAAATGAAATATAACAAGAGAAAGAAGGAGCGAGCAAGATTCGATTAACGAACCGAAGGACGTGCAAGGACGAGGGGTGCCCGAGGTATAGGTTGTCCATGAACCTCGGCATCCCACTATCCACTCACAAAAACCTTTATGATTTTCTTGTTCTCTCGGTCAGTGTAGAAAAAAACAACAACGGGAAGAACCCTGCGGAACATAACGTATTCTCTTGCGTTCCATTCTCTCTCTCTCCCTCTCTCTCTCTCTCCCTCTTCCTCTCTTTTTCTCGCTCTCTTGCTCTATGGATTTTGTTTGCAACTGAATATCTTTCGTATTCGGAACACGGCACTCGAATCGCAACGCTGTTGTTCGAACGGGGGAAGGACCATGGAGCATTATTTTCCTTTATCGATCGTCCGTGAACGATACGCATCCTTTTCTATCGTTCGGAGGCTCTCGTATTTCCTCCCTTTTTTCCGAAACAGTAAGAAAATTTAATTCTCTTAATCCTAATTTCGCCTTACCGTCGGCGAGACTTTCTCGTGTCGATCCATTCGTGGTATCGAACAACTAAATTTCTCGCGTATTATACTACGGATAAATATCGACAAGAGAGAACCAAACAACATAGCCGGAGGCTATTCCCAAAAAGTATGAAGGTTCCACTTAATAGTGAACTCGGCATTCGAGCGGTGGATTGGCGAATCCGACTGTTCAGAGAATGCACATTAGAATAAAATGGAGAACATTCTCCATTGAGAAGAGATGGAGGAGAGACTCCACTCGCTCGTTGTTTCCCTCCTCAAAGATCCTTTACGTACGCTTATTCCCCTTCTTCTTCTTCTTCTTCTTCTTCTCTTCTCCTTCGCCATATTCGTTTCTCTTTGGGTTCGATCTGTTCTTCCAAACGTTTTACTTCACTGGTTGTTTATCGATCTAGAATCAGAAAAATAAAATTCACCCGAGATTAGCGATGTGTTACATTTCAACGTAAACAGAAGGAATACTCGACGCCTATCTTCAATAGGATCTTACCTTTGTGTATTACCGCTAATTTTAGATTGTGTAGTAAGTAGATGGTTGATGTTTATGCAGATTCATATTTTTGCGAACATATAGCGATTACAAAAAGTATTTACACGTACACTCATTTTTCAATGAAGCGTTATTTATCAGGTTCTACGCTTGACTTTCACAGTATCAAATTTTTGCGGCGACGTGGAAGCATGTACTTACTCTAAATGATAGCAAATTTAATATATACTTTTTCGTAGCCACTCTGAGTAAAGAAATGGAAGAAGTAATTGTTTGTACTTAGTAAATAAATAAATAGAGATTTTATTCTTATTTATTCTAACATTTTCCGTTTCCAAATGCCAGATTAAATTGTTCAACAACGATAAAAGTTTACAGGAATAAAACAGTATAAAGTGATATTCCATTGTGTAGAATCCAGATTCAAGATTGCTACATCCCAAGAAGAATTATTAGAATTATATTGTAATTAGGAATGTGCAGTAATCCTGGATTAGTCGTAAAAGTAACGATAACGAGCGAAGGGTAACCAAGGAATAAGGAATAAACAAAGCTAGAAATAAATTAATGCATGTATAAGTGTCTCGGCCAAATACGCGGACATTAAACGTCTGTATGGGGCCAGGAACGAACGATAATGGCGTCTGGTAACCGAAGAAAAGGTAACAAAATGCCGTAAGGTCCTTAACCGCTACCGAAACAGAACAGGAAATGAATTCGAAGTTAAATTTAATGACCAACATGCCGTCTTATCCAGCGGATATTAAATCCGTCGGCGAGACATTTCTCATGCGAAAACTTTCCGCCGAGCAGGGCGGAAACACACCGCGAAGCATGACTTTTAAAGATTCGACTGGTCGAATACACGGGGCCGGTGTGGATGAGACAGGGATGAGAGGTGAAGAGAAAGAAAATGTAAAAGGTACCGACAAGAAGAGGGCAGAAAAGAAAAAGGGAGAAAAGAGTCACGTTGGAACGACAACGAAAGGGACGTGCGTCCTGACGAGGAAAGAAGAAAACGAACAAGAGAAAGGGGAAAGAGAAAGAGAAGAGGAATAGCGACGAAAGAGGAAGAACTGGAGGAGAAGGAGAAGAAAGGCATGGGGGCTATATTATGTTCGCTAAAGCAATGTTACCAACTTGAGAACTGGCGAACTAGCCGACAGTAAAATCCATTTTATGTCTCCCTCGTAAAGCCAGTCAAATGAAACCCGGACTTAGTTTTCATACGTGCACCCACCCGCCATTCACCCGGCCAGACCAGACTCGGTTTCTTGCTCGGCACACCAGCGGCAAAGGATCGTAGCTGACTTTTTCGAAAGTCTAGACACGCTGGTTCCTCTTCAGGATGCATCATGCCAATTTAAGATTTTTCGTCTTTTCCTCTCTTTTATCCGATGCGCGATAAATGGACGAACTTCGATATGTTTGGTTGATAGTAGGCACAGGGAATGATTGACTGGTTAGATGCATATCGAGAATTTAAACGACGAGGGTAGATACATTTTTCATGCAGCTTGTAGATATAATGCGATGATGCAGAGTTTTGTTTGACGTTTAAGTTTCGGTTAGCTGACGGAAATAATTAAATAATTTTAACCGAATACCGTCAGTTGTTTCGCGATTACTATTTTAACTGTTATATAGTAGATAGAAATATAATACGACGACAATGTAGTTATAAGTCGGCGCAAAGTAGAGCGTAGAGAGAATTTTAAGTATGCCTTTTATATGTGGAAGATAAATGTCTTTTGTAAACTGAATGATTTACTTTACCTTAGTGAATTAAGACCAGTCGCGTTCATAATATAAGTAATTGCGATTTCCACATGAAGTTTACATAAAAATGAACCGAGTACGTCAAATAATTTTGCGCTTCGATGGGACTCTTTTATGTACAACCAAATTAATTACATACATCCAGTGTTTTCTACGCTTAATTAATATCAAAGTTTCTGTTTTGTATTTAAAACGATTTAATATTGTAATACGAAGCTCGAAGAATCTTTTATAATTTCTTTTACTATAACTACCGTTACTAATTGTATGTTATCTACCACATATCTGGCTTCCTTCGAAGCTTATAATATATAGCTACACTTCTTTCACTCCATGCAAGTATAAACAAAGACTTTTAACATGGGATAATAATAAAGAAAGCACATTAAAAATACAATTTTTAGTATATAATCTAATACTTACGTTTCTATAAAACGATGTCTAAAATATTTTCTGACAATTTCAGAATATCACATACCTAGCTTTCTGTAAAATAGCGTATCAAACAGTATCTAAAATACTTTATAAAAATAATTACAAGCGAACATAATATCAACGAGATCCAGAAAACATTTTACAACCATTTTAGAGCTCGTATCTCCAATTGGTTTCCATCGCAATATTCCGTACATTCGTCATAGCAAAAATCCATCCGCCTTTAAATATTTCTATACCTTGAGAAAGATTACAATCATACAATGATATTGTAAATTGGGATTCGTGCCAGTATTCGCGAAAATACCATGGCGAAGGAATAAACTAAAAGGCGAAAGTCAGAAAATGCTAGAGAAGCGGAACCTCGTTCGGCACTAAAACTTGGCCGCATCGTAAAACGAATCTCGTCGACGTATAACGTCTGGAAAAGCATCACACCGATAAAGACCGCCTTCTACCGGATAGACGCTTGAAGGATTTTCGTAGACGCTCCTTATCCCTTTTTTAAAGAAGTCATTTTAATCGTCGTTCGTGTCCGTTCGATAACAACCGTGTCCAACGTGTGGTCTTTAAGACCAATCCGTGATCGTGCATAAAGACGCCGAAAATGAATATGCGAAGCAAAATACGTGTTAACTACCGTCTCCCATTTAATAATTTCCACGATCCTTCCTGGAACATTCTAACACCAAAATCTCGCGCCGCGTTCTTGGGAACCGGGTCGGCCGTTACCGCACGTAAAAAACTCAAAATTCATGTTTAGGTTATTTACTGAAATTTGTTCTCTGCGTCTTTCGTGAGTTTTACGCAGCGATTAAAAGATACGGACTGGTTTTAGAAGTTGAACAAAGTACAGATGATATCCTACTTTTTGTCGTAGAAAGATATTGGCATATTCTGTTTATTGTTTGTCGTCTTATACATAGGTGTATATATATATACATATATTACATTTATCTGTTATAAGGCAAGATAATAAAAAGGAAGATTATGCAACAGGAAATGCACTCGCTAAAATTAAAAGAAACCAACAAGAAACGTACAATTCAATGAATTCAATCCTTGAAAGGAACAAGGAGAGATCATTCAAATCTAGAATATAAACCAACACAATCTGCAGTATTTATCGGAAGTTGGTAGAGAATTGTTCGGAAGAGTGAATAAATGAGCAGATAAAGACCACGGGTTGAACGGAAAAAGTAAAATGGCAGTCAACGGAAGAATGAAGAACGATAGAAGGAAAACAAGAACCGGTTAATGGAACTCGTACTGCTTATGTAATACGAACATATCAATTGTTGCACGTTTTTAACACACCTATGTAGCTCAAAATTTGATTTCTACTTGTAGAAACTATTGAATGTTTTTTGACGGAGGATTAGATATCAAATGTTGTAGTATCCGACTCCTTCTGGCTATCTAAATCTACATGAGATAAGACGGTCTATAAAAGAATAGCTGTCTTACTAGAATATTTGTAAAAGAATATATAAACCCTAATTTTTATGCTAACGAATTATTGAGATTATTGTTTTCTCTCGTTGTCATTTCTGAAGTGGTACTATAATTTCCGAAAATCTTTCTTTTCGTAATAATTTACGAAAATGATATACAAATATATCTTATAATTCCGTAGAGAATTAAATTTTGATTAAGAACTAACAATCGGTGATGTTAAGCATTATTATCTTTGAATAAAATTTCGCATAGAATTATTTGACATCTTAGTTGTGCATTATTTTGCGACAGGATGTGTACAATCATCAATTTTGATGAGCTTTGTTTTCAATCTAGAACGCGAAGATTGTGAATAGTGCCTGATGTTTAGAAATATATTTAGTAACCTGGTCTGTGTAATGTGCACCATTCAATTACAATTTCTTTCAAGTCACGTTTCTTGTCTTATTGATATCTGTTTTAAACGTAACAATGTCTAATATTTTATACGTGTGCGTGTTTGCATTTGACTCTTTTTTCTTATTTATTATAAATATCCACGTTAAAATTAGTGGAATTAGTGTCACTTTGACTTTCCGATATAATTTAATTTCAATTTTCTACATTATAGACTAGAATTTATAATTTAACCGAGTGATATATGATTTTAATTGAAATACAATTAAAATTTATAAATAATTTGATTAGACCAATTCGTTCTAAAATATCTCCGACTATGTGCGTCATCGAACAACGTCACTAAAGAAAATGACTCTTTCTCTCTTTTAATGAATCCTTGACGTTTAACTTCTTTACAAACATCAATCAACAGAATCATTTACATACGTACTCCTTGTCTTTCTATGTTCATCAACGAAGAAATACGACACTGTCTCGTTAGTATTAAACACTGTGACGTTCTTTTTAAACAACGCCTCCAACGACACGTCGTTAAAGAAAAAGAAATTATATAGCCCATTGCCCGTGTCTTTCTCCGCGGAACGCGTGCCTTAATAAAACTGCTTCAAAAATATGGGGAATGGAAGAGAGGGGAGAGAGAGAGAGAGAGAGAGAGAGAGAGAGCAAAGAGGAAAAAGGAGGGAAGGGGGGTAAAACAGAAAGGAAAGAAAGAAAGAGTAAAACTGAAAAAGTCATAAAAGAAAATCAACTATAGTATCTCTAGCGTTTCGCAGCTGTGAAGAGAAGAAAAGAGAGGAAAGATGGAACGGAAGAAGGGTTTCGCTAACTCATTGCACTGAAAAGTCATGAAAACGAATCGTAAAGCCACGGGACAAGTCTGAGCGCTAAAACGGAGCGCGAGATGTGCGGTGAATGTATTAGACGTGTAAATTAATTCGATGTGTTTTTAAATAAAATTCAAATCTTATTTACGGATTATACGATATAAATATGTACAATTATGAAAATAGTTTCTAGAATTTCAGAAATAGAATTGAATGTATTATAGATTAATTTCTACGTTTAATTGTCTAACAAACACAAAAAAACAATTTTTTTACGTATGCTAATTTACATTCCATTGATATAAATCTGTTGTAACAAAGATTAATTAGCTAATTAAAAAATTGTTTATTCGTTGGGATTAATTTCCAAATCCCTTTAATTATCAAACATATTCTTTGGTTACCGTCAAAGAGAAAATCACGCGACAGCATTGCCATTATCGAAATTATTTAAAAAAATCCTAATTCGTAGATATCTTTATCTTGGTTTCTATGAATAAATAAGTAAAAAGATACAGAATCCTACCTAATTACAGTTTCATGATATCATCATTCGTAATAGCATAAATATTAAATAATTTCCGTTTCCCTAGCGTACTTGACTATCGTTGGATTAACCGATTTATCGAGCAGAAAAAGATCTCTCAATTAAACGAGTAAATGATAGATCCGCAAAAGAGACGAATCATCTTGGCATCGATTTAAAGAAAGAAAAGAAAGGGTTCTTCTCAGTTATGGTATTTTAACTTCAAACCCTGCTCGTAATTACAAAGTCATAAAAGCTCCATCGATGTTTGCGGGTTAAGATGAAACAGTTAAGCCACGAGAACATCGAAAAATGATCGGAAGAAGACAGAACTATTGAAAGAGTGGCAGAGAAACCGAGATACCTGCGATTATATCTCGCTTCACAGTTCATGTTCCATTCATTTGTAGAGTGGCCTTCTTCTCCCAACTGGCCATGGAGTGCCTCATAAAACTTTGATTTATAACTGTACTCCTAATTTTCTTACCCAATGCGATATCTCAGATGCGACCCATCTCATTTTAATATTAGCAAAATTTTAAGAAATTATAGTAGAGTATTTAACAACAATTTAACATACAGTGGCAAGGAGATAAGACATTACATGTAAAGACATTACATCAAATTCAACTTGACTTGATTCTTTTTTTTTTTTAATATTAAAAAGCAAGTTGAAACTACTTATAAAGATGAAATTTAAAAAATAAAAATAGAATTTGATATGCATTATGTTTCAGCAAAAATGTGAGAAACTCGTTAAGCATCAAAGTTTTGAGACTGAGGACCAAAATATTGAGCGCCGAGAAAAGTAACAGCAGTCAAAATATCTGCATCCGGAGTTCTAGTACTAATGACACCATGAGAGCGCAATAACCTGCAAATTGACGAAGCATGTTTTTCTTTTTACCACTCAAATTACTTAAATAATTGCATATTTGGTTCACTACGTTCTTTGCATTACTCTCCAGCGAATTTTTTCACTTTTTTATTATTATAAAATAATATAATATAATAGTACAGACTATAGTAGACTCACTTTCAAAGACATATAACCTAATCACAATTTTTTTGATGGATCATGTAGTTCCATTCATAATGGTATCTTATATCCTAAAAGGTCTCGATAATATTATAAATTGTAACTATCTACCCATTTCGCCAGATCCCATTTCAAAACATATTGCCCCATCAAAGTTGAAAATATAAAAGAATCGTTGTTAATAAGCATGATCTCTTGTTTCAATTTTACACTAAAGATTTCCTCAAAGCATTAAAAGTCCTTCTCGTAATTGACACGAAAAGTCATTCGAGTTGAATCATAGAGAAGTCAAGAAACTCACAGCAAAGTATTACTCAGCCAGCTAACATTTCCACCATCATAATACCTTTATAACCATATGAACACCCTATCTATGCTTAATCATCAAGTTATATTCAAGTTATTCGCAGCATCCACCATGTCACGATCTTGCCTTTCACTACTTAGAAAAAAGGATTCAACTGGCAGTTACTTCGCCTTTTACATTTTGTTTCGATAATTCAGTAGCGGATGCTTAAATCCAATCACCGCTGGCCTGTCCTCTGATAGCGAGTAATTAAAGAAGAGACAAGAATCGCGTCTGCATTTTCCACTGGAATCAACCGGTCGCAATAACACTGCGGTGTATGAGTATGTAATTAGACATACACCATCGGGAGGGATTTCTTATCTCCATAGCAACACTAAAAGTCGCATAAAAATAAATTGCTTTCGGGTGTTATGTGCCGTGTGTCAACGTACCACATAGTTTTAAAAGGAGTTTAGCTCAGAAATGAAAAGGAATAATCGTGATGATCCGTAAGCTGTGAACGTACCGAACGGTTGAATGGTTCCTGGACAAAGACTTTCATCCGACGATTGATCTAGGCAGATTTCAGGACCAGAGGAGGCTGGTCGTAAAGGAGATCTAAGGAGAAGAAGACACATCCAGGCACGTAGCTAAAATGGAAACGGTTACGGCGGTTGTGGAGTCGGTGGCTGGAAGTTTATCGTCTGCTGGTAAGTGCTTCGCGAATTCTCACTTCTACCCCGTTCGCGTCCTCCATAAGGGGCAGGAAGACCATAAAATCAGCACGAATGCTTCAAATAATACCTATCCTAGCGAATCGCCGGTCACTTCGGCTACAGATTCAACCTTCTTCGTGACGTTCTTAGTTTCTTTTTCTAATAAATATACTACGGATATTTACACGTTTATGACAAATGTAAAGATGCAAATGTGCATAGGATACATGCAAGTTGCAAAACTATACGAAATGTCTACGATAATATTTACAAAAATAAATCAAACCTCTATTTAGGTTATTACTTTATTACTAGGTTATTATTGCTCTAGTTACGTTCGTAATAATATGAATTTTCATAAAGATCCTTAATCTAGTAATAAATAATGCGCGTTATCAACAGATGCGATATCTTACATGTACGTATTCGCACATTTGTAACGAGGATGCGTACGTTTGTAATTATCACGATCAAATTCTCGTTTTACTCCAATTTGTAGAATAAGAGTTATTGCGAAACAGCGAGATCTATCATTTCGATTTGTCTTTTACTATTCTTATTTACGTGCTCTTATTATGTATCGCCTTCTCGATCATGCCTATTTAATTCTAAAAAGCACATTTAGAACACCAACCTCTTAATTCACAACAAATGCTGGGTCATGTTTCCTGTCCGATATCTTTATGGCGGAATGAACGATTACTCGTTGAGGAGAACATTGAAATTCTATATACATATGTATCTTGTTTCGAACATTATTACTACTTTAAACATTTTTAAACTTTGACAGATAAGCTATATAAGATAAGGTATATAATTTATACAGACTAAAAAATTCTTTCCAATAATTACGAGTATCGAAAAAATATTCTTTCGGATGATTTTGTAAAAATGACAATACGCTAACAAAAACCGATAAAAGATCAACTAATACCAATTTATTCCTATCTATGGCAGTCCTCAGCCTCTTGGAAGAGCCACAGGCGCGTCCAATTTTCTATACGGTCTCCTTCGAAATCCTAACAACGAAGTAAAGAGGTGGCCTCGAGGAAGCGATCAACTACTCGCTTCGCTCCAATACCCTTTGGTTTTACGTTTCCCTTGACGTACAGACGCGATCACAGTTCTTGCATTCTCCTCGCCGTGCCTGACTTCAAAAACCGAGCACAGAATTTCTTCACGTTGACAACGAAAGTTGTAACGATCTCTTGATCGCGGGTGGCCACTCGATTTCGTTGGGTCATAGGACTCGATTATCGTCCATGAGAGGATCGGTAGGAGGCGGTGTTCTTTTCATTAACGAGACGCGTATCCTGGGTGGACCTCGGTTGACTGTTGCTGGCCAAAGGTAGGCGCTCAACAGACGTCGTATTTCATAGAAGCCCGGTTGTATTTTCGCGCGTATGACTTTAACTGTCGATGCGGACTTCGCTTGTATTTCTTCTTAAGTTTTACTGACGTTAGGTCGACCGCTCCGGGCCGTAAACGTCAGTCCCCGCTAAACCCCGCACGGCTGCTTGTCAGGTTCCTTCTTTAACCTTCTTCTTCGCCTTTTTACACGTCCCCTGCCCGCCCACCGCCAGCTCCCACGTCGAGCCACTGCGTGCACGCTGTCTGCTTCAAGATCCCGAGAAATTGGCCGGTTTCGAAGTTCTCCACAGCCGGCTTAGCCATAGTCTTAAAGAACAGCCCCTCTTCTCTTCTACTTTGCGTCCTCTCTTGCGAGGGCTAATTTCGTGGCGAGCGTCTCGTGGCTCTACATCCCGCGATTCCTCTCTTATCTACGTTCATTTAAGCGTGCAATGTGTCGACGAATCACGTGGCGATCGAACGATTCCCGCTGCAAATGACCGCATGATGAAAATCGTACGAAGCGATCGAACGTTTAGCACCAGGCTTCTAACCGCGGACGAAAAGACAGGTTTTGTTTCGAAAAAAATATGCTTTACGGAATGTTTTGTTGCGTTTCCTACTGTGAATATATCCTGGAATAGCCGAACCTCGATAACTCGAATCTCGAGAGAAGAAGTAAAATGTTCGAGTTATGGAAATTTTGTCAAATAAAGGATTTGACGAACGTGAACGATTTAAGGTGGCTTTGTACAAAGATCAATACTTTACGCATTGTTCAAACTTAAAGGAAGGCATATGCGATAATTACAGGTGAATTATTTATTTTCTAAGGATACTAAGGATGCTGATGCGAGGACCAGGAATATGGTTGATTCCGATTTTTCGTTATAAGGTGTATATCTGCATATATGTATACGTATTACATATTTCGAATTGTAGAAGCAGCACTGACTTTGGACTCGCAACGATCGAACTTCTTCTAATTCGATTTATGAAGGTAAAGTAACAATAACCTAAATTCGTGGAAAATAATTCGAGATAGAGTGAGCTTATATTACCTGTAAAAGTTTTCAGAGCGGAGCGAGACGAAATGAATAAAATTGTAGCCTTTTAAAGGTTTATGGCGTGATAAAAGTTCGATTATCGACATTCGATTCTATTTAGCAGAATCGCAAGGGGGTTATTTATCAAGAATTTCTGTCAAATATCTCTTCAAAAGGGAAGGTTTAAGCCAACGCGACATTAGACAACAGCCGGAATGTTCAATCCTCCGCTCATTGAATCTAGCACAGTAGCGCAATCTTATATTCCTGTTTTGGACTCGCTATAAAGTCCAAGCTCCTGAAATTTAAGGTTTTCGTAAAATTCGGACTTTACCGGGGGAGGAAAGGCCGAGACAAAGCAACGCAACGCTGCAACATGGCGGTTTTGGGTTGACCGGAAGACGTCGATACCCATAACGTCTCGAGGCTTCATTAAGGATGCAATATAGCGTGGTTTTTGCCCAGCAAACGAAGGGAGCTTGGATACGCGCGAGAGAATGGTCGGTCGCTTTTAAAAAAGTTACGACGAGGTTTTATGGGGGTTTAATTGTAGCCCGCGACTGTGGTTAGAAAGTAGTAAAACTCCTTTTGCCAGCAGAGTCAGGCCTGTTACATTGCTTAACGCTCCCTGATTCTTGGCGCATGTACGTGGAAGACACGACGATGATGAGGATGAAGAAGAGCCGGCGTCGGCTCACGCACTTAGCTGCTGTTAATTATTGCTTTGTCTTGGGAATTGCGCCTCCATTCGTAGAGAATAGGGCCGACGATCGCCGTCAAGGTCTCACAACGTTTATCTCCGTTCTTCTTTCTTTCTTTCTTTCCCTTTCTCTCACGACCCTCACATTAATTACTTTGTACGAGTTGAATTCAATTTTCAGATTTGCTTTTTATTATATACCCGTCCCAATCTTTCTCTTAATTTGTTGCAGAATTTAAATAATCTATTTTTAGTTCGACCAGGGTTCCCTTGAGTTGATGAAGGAGCTAACTCTTTCAGATACGACGACCAAGAAATGGTTCATTGTCTTTTGACGGTATAATAAGATGACGAGAAGTTTAGAATCGACAATTTAGAAAATATAATAACATATAATAATTAATTACAGGTGATTTACAATATCAATCTTTTATCGCTACCAACTATTTAGCGCAGAACAACTGGCTCGATCATTTCCATTTCTTCTTAGGAATATAGGTAATTCAACACGCGTAATTTGAAACTAATTTTTATTGCACCTATAAATTATATTTCAATAATCCACGGCAAGGAACGCAATCAGGATTTTTGTTTTTCTTACAAGTTGTACAATCAAGTAGTTTCCCCTTTCATAGCTCGTTAAAGTGTTGAAATATTTCGAAAGTTTAATATTTTTAGCCGAAGAAATATTATGGAACATAATTTCAGCAATAAATTTTCGTGAAAAAAAGCTATATTTCATAAACGTGCGACGTCTGGCATTAATCGCTCTTTGTGCTTTTCAGGAAGAAAAATGTTACAGGAAGATCATTCCTATATCCTATGTTTATTTAACTTAATATTTTTATAAATGTAATGAAATACAGCTTTAATAGGGATTTGCTTCATCCATTAATATTAAATGTTATAGAGCATATTTTACTTCGAATACGTAATATATTTTTATATGCCATGTACGTGTATTCCGCATATCCCAGCATCTTAAAATTTTTTATAACCGTGGAAGCATTTACAAGCCTGTCGTTGACAAACATGAAAAATGTTAACTGTTCAAGTCCAAATTATTTTTACATCTTCAAAAAGTCATATTTTTCTTATCAGCTATCAGTCCTTATTCGTTAGTTATCAGATCTTTACCGAACATTCGCAGCATGATATTTAATGCTTTTGCAATTCTTTGATTCAAAGATTTTCACTTCTGACGGCGATTCAACCCAACAAAAGACAAAAAGATTTAACGCACAATCGTATATCAAATTAAAAAGCGATCCCAAGGCATTCAACGATCGTAATGAATATTTTGTAACATCGAAGGTATTCGTCAATGAACGGGGCATAAATCTGTGCGTTTTTACTACCCGTGTACGAAAAAGATATGCGCTCATAGTCAGCGGTTTTGTCTTGTAATGCGCACACAAAGATTAGATCTTTATTGTCGCACACTTATATCAGATAAAATATATAAGCCGTTTCGTCGGCTATAGCGCCGCGCGTCGATAACCCTTTAACGCGTTTACAGGATATTTTCTACACGTCCAGTTGTAAATCTTGAGCACGCTTATTTAAATTATAAGAGAGAATTTATGCGAGCAATAAAGTTTTCCCTCGCCGAGATCCATGTTATCGTACAGTTTTCAGATACCGTATACTAGTTTTCATTCTTATCGAAAATTTATCGAATTTGTTGGTTTTGAAACAATTTTCAGCGTCATGAAATTACTAACTGATCGAGTTTAGAAATGTAAGAAGCATTCGATATCTGTTAGATCTAAGGGAAGATTCAAATATTCATTTCACGAGAGAAAGAGAATTTTAATAAATAAACAGCTAATTTAAACGTTACATCACAATTAATGATTAAACATATCAATTGTAACCTTCAGTTATTAATTGATTAACTATTGTACATTATCTATAATCACCTATTACTGAAATTGATGTAAAAGTATAGCTTTCATCTGTTTTTAATTCTTAAAAAAATTCAGATATCGTAACGATTACTTCGAACTAGATATTGACAATATAACGATAACGACTAATTTTCATTTCACATTCGTTTAAATATTTATAAAATTTGCATAGCATCGACGTTATATCACGCTAAAACGTAACATTAAAATATCCAATTCATAAGACGTGTATATTTTAATATACGTATGAAGAAATATAAAAGTCTTAAAAAAAAAGGCAGTAAAAGCTCATCGATCATGGTACTCGATCAGAATTTCAAGCATATCGCGGCAGAGAGGGTTACTTCTGTTTTCTGCAGCTGGCAGCGTCAATGTTATCGGACAGGTCTCTCAGAACGAATTTAACGACGGTCGTAAACGCGGTTTGCTTTACAACTCGCGGTATTTTTTCCTCTCCTTTTCCCCTTGCTTCGCTTCCTCTGTCTGTCCTCCCGTTCTTTCCTCTCTATCCGTCACCGCGAAGTCGTAAGCGAGGCGCACCCCTGACTCCAACTTATTTTACTTCGGCTGCAGTAAACTAGCAGAGTTTATGTGACAGACACTAGCAAAGTCGAAATCGTCTCGCGAATCACGAAACAAACACGATCCTCGCGAGGATACGCCAGGGTTCGCGGTCCCCGTGTCTTTGGCCCGCTCGTAAACGCCTCGGACGATTCGAATCAGCAATGGAAAGAATTGTCCCTGTGGACATATGTTACGAACATATTGTTCATTGATCTGTTCTGCGTGCAAAAGGTACAATGGTGATTCAACCCTGTCGTAGAATTCTTCCTTTTTTCAAATATTTTTTGATAATAATAAAAGAGTACGTTCTCCTAGCCAGGAGATTTGTTTCATCTACCAAAGTATCGTATCGATACTTTGCTCTAAGTATTTTTACGTATCGTCTACATGCACTGTATGCATTTTTGCATCTTCAAATTCCCCATAAATGCAGTCTATACGTATGCACATACATGTATCCATAACTGCAGTAATGATTTCATAACGACAGCACGATCATAAACATAAAATGGATTTTGCAGAAGTGAATTTTTGGATAATCTTCTTTCTGGTCCTTTATGGTTCATGGTTGTTTGTAGTTGTATTTGCTTTTGATTAGACGAGAAGAAAAGGGAACGTAAATATATTTTTTGAAATACCAAAGAAGGAATACGTCAGACGGTAGCAGATGAAAATATTGAAAAATTGTTTGACAAGATTTCCCGAAAAAACTCTTGTTGCCAAGGAAATTAAAATAATATCGAGTGTCTTTATCTTTCTTTATAAAGGTCTGACATATCGGCACAGTACCGTAGGTACATACATTTACAACACAAAACATTCGTTCGGTAGAAGTTCTGCATCCTATGACATTTACATACAACTTATTCTTGCATTCGCAAAATGTTAATAAGTCCAAACAAACTGCTTCATAAATACAATTGCCATAGAAGAATAGATAAAAGCTTGCTCTGAATTCGGTATTATCAAGAGAAACGCGAAAAGAAATTTGCTTTCGTTTCTTAGTTACGATACCCAGATCGTCGCCTTTATATCATCCCTGGCGGTGAAAAATGCCAGTCCGGATATATCCTTTATAGTGCTGAATTTATTGACTCTGTTCCCTCTTTAAAACAAAGCATCAATGTCATGTATAAACGAGATAAGATTGACCTATCGTATCTGTTCGCGAAATCTTTCAGTGAAGTAGCTCTGTTAAAGATTTAAGCTTGGCCACCGTCCAACGGTACTCTCGTCTGACGCACATGATTCACCGTTCCTATGGCGGACGCAACATCACCCTGACCTCTCTTGTTAGGTTTCTTTTACCATCGTACGATCTAAATCACGGTAAATTATCGCAAGTATTAAAAATTTTGAAGCATTCTATAGATCGTATTTCTGTAATATAACAGATATATGTAATGATGTATCCACCTGTGTATATGAAACATGTTAGATTGCAGATTTAACTTGTTAGACTTTAGTGGTTTAGTAGTTTGTAATAAAACATCCATTGCTTGGACAAGTGCAGCGACTACAAGAAATATTTACGCATATTCTTATCTTCCAACGAAACCTTTTCATATCAGATTCTACGTTTCACTTGCATAGTATCAAATTTTTGTAGTCACGTTACTAAATGATATTCCAGATGTACGAATTGGAGTTACATAGGAAAAACTGGAAGAAATCACTAAACTGCATAATTACTTAAGTAGCATACATACATATAAGAACAATAACGTATATGAAAAATCATCAACAACTGACACGTTTTCACCTCATCGTGGAACACGAATATTCCTCCGGGATGCACTAAGACTAAGGAAATAGAAGGACTTAACTAAGAATCCCGGTAAAGTGGGGATGATCACCCAAAGAAGGGTAGTCAAGAGTACTCGTAAATTTGATTCTTTATGGTGTTGTCATCGTTAAAACTGAGTCCGCGCCTTTAAGTTGCCGCGTTAGCAGGTTCATTTGGAGCGGCCGCTTTGATGAAATTGGTCAGATGCATTCATCGTCCCGGTTCGAAAATTTCTCGCTATAAACGGTGCATATATGTATACATACACATTTCCTTGCAGTTTGGTCTCGTTTCGTTCCGCAGTAGAAACTTATCTTCACGATCGCTTCGCTGCTGGTCTCGATAAAATCCAATTACGAGACGCTATTTCATTGAGTTTAAACAAAAAATTGTATCGAAATATCCGCGAATATATGTATCATTGGTTTGGGAAAGGAGTTAAAAGACTACGATGTTAACGCGACTCTAAACCCTGCCATTAAAAAGAAATATTTTAATTTCAATAAATTTAACATTTCTTAAAATAATATAGTTTCCTTAACAAATTTTGAAGAAAAAAATACGTAATTCCGTTCTGAAGCGAATGACGTCGAGTGGTTTTCTCTCTTAAACTAGAGGGGCAAGATTTATTGCCTTATGGGAATATCTACCTAAAATTAAGATTGATGAATTTCTTTTATTTCTGTTATGAAGAAGTTCATGATTTTTGCCTGATACAAAGTCAGTCAAATATATTAAAGTAAATAAATTCGAAATACGAGTATATGCTCTGTACTCCTTGTCATTTCGAATTGTTCGAGCCAAAAGAAAATTTAACAGAAGAAACCAGAATATTACAAAACTTTTCAACTAATTCTACATCAGAAGCTTGATAGAAGACACGTTACGTTAGACACGCTACATCCGACAGAATTTGTCTAAATTCAGAAGGTGTAATAAAACAATGTTGAAGAAATACGCGAGTTTGAACGACGATGGTGGAAATTGTCAAGGAAATAAGCTCAATAGACAGTGAACGTAAAATGAAGAAGAAAGAGAAAGGAACGGAAGAAGAAAACATAAAGGAACCGAGAAATACTTCGCTGGTCTAAGCGATGCGGTCTGACTCGCTCTCGAATGAAAGGGCATTTTATAGGTTAGAATCAGTTTTATGTGTGCCGGATTTGCGATTACGACTTCGGCTTCGAACGATCTAGACGAAATAAGGGTGCGAGAGGAAAGCAGGGAATAGAGCATAGAAAACGTTTTATGTTCTAAAACGAAAACTTATCCCACTCCGAGTTTCCGCCGGAAATTCGTACTAGTTTCGTTCTTCACAATTTTGTCGCTCTTTGATAACTATTTTAATACTGATCTCATTTCTACAAGTACAACTGATTTTTTTTAGTAAGCAAATACCAAACGTACGTTCGAATTACGATCGTTTTCTACAAATAAACGAATTTTGCGAGATTAATCATATTTCTTTGCAATTAAAAAGATTTACTTTACATCCTTTTAGATTTCTGCATATTTGTTAAATATCTTTCTCTTGATCTAACAGATTACATTACATCATACTAATGCAGTACAATTCAACACAAATTAGAAACTCTTCAAATATATACTTATTGATATCAAGAACTGATAACGATGAACGCTAAAGGAGACTTACCGAGGCTACGTTGAATGTTCTGGAGGACCATCCGGGCTCGATGGTATTCTCGTGCCTGGTATATGAGCATTCTCAGGCCGCAAAAACGGTCTGTAGTGGACAGGATTCGGAGGTGGCACAACCCCAATGTAAGGCACGTGGCCCTCGTAAGTTGGCGGTCCTGTCGGAGGTGCCGTAGGCGCAGTGCATGCTGCGGTGCAACGGAACGATCGACTAGGCTGTGTCATCCTGACTGCTTTCCAGAAGTGCATATTTCGAATTTCGTTGCTGGCTATTAAAGAAAACAAACGAATTAAAAATTGGATACCCGCGGTACTCGTTACATAGAATCGTCTAATCCTGCTACTTCCTTCGGGTCATTATCCACGTAATCGTCATTTTCTAACGTACTTCGAAAAGATTGTTATTGATACTTGCGACTTTACGTTTCAATTTTATGGCAAAGATTTTGTTAAAATATTAAATGTTCTTTTATTTCTTGGAACGAGGATATCCAGGACGCAATGATTTTAAAACCGTAGCAGGATTAAAGCTAAGTGAAATTTATGAGATACCAAATTTTATTATATCGGACTTGATGTTTGCTTATTCGACGAGAATGATATTCGATCAGCGGTAAATAATCGTTGCAGACCGACCGTTGCTGATAGTTTCAAAAAGCTTTCATTGTTTTTAAAATAGTCAATAACTTTATTTTATTTTCGTGTAACTTTGTACTTAATTTTTTATTTTTTCTAATAAGTCAAATAAGTAATAAGCTAAATAAGCGTATCATTTCAGTTTGCTCGTAACTAGATCTCTTCCTCGTTCAGAATTCTATAAAAATTATTCGTATGTTTTTATGTCTTATATCTTTTCAAAGACGAGGTATAATTTTATAATCGAATCGTTACTTTATAATGCAGCCGTAAAATACTATCGAAATCGTTTAATAAAATTGTTCTTAACTACACCTTTCTCGTACCGAGAGTGTCGACGTTGACACCATGGACTGTTCCTCCACCGACTATCGAACAAACGCTACTATACGAAATAATCCGACACGTTTTTTTTCGTTTAACCTCGTCAGAGATGCACGCAACTTCTCTTCGCTTTACTTCGGATTACAATGTAAAGAAAAGTATTACGTTACACATTTCATAGTACTAGAGATTAAGGCCAAAAGAAAATTTGGTCCGGATAAGGAAAAGCTACTCTAAAGAAGAAATTAAGCTTCCCAATCATAGAGGGAAGCAGTAAAATTTGGAGAGGCACAAAATTATATAGAATGCGCTTTATATTACTTGTAACCAATAAATTCCGTATCTTTTATAATTAATTTGCACACGTACATGTATCATATCCGACGTATGTGTTGCATACGGACATAAATATTTAAAGATAATAAAATTGATATGTAAAGATATGAGAATCCATTTTAAAAATAAGCAATTATTCAGAGAAATACATGTAAATAAAAAAACTCCAATAGCATCGTCTTCCTTTCTTCGTGTCTGTCTTTCCTGAGCATCGCAGAAGACTTTAGTCGAGTAAGAACGATTGGACAATCTTATTCCGTGAAGATCTAATAGGCAAATAAAGCAACGCCACGTCTCTTACACGTCTGCCGACAAAATGGATCGGAGCGAGACACCAGTGTGAAATAGGCGGGAACCGCTTTCACCATCCAAGCTGTTCTCGGCACAATAGAACTTAGGCAAAGAGAGATCATCCCTAAAGGGTCTAAAGGGGATTCTAAAAACTGTGAACCCTGAATTCCAGCGGGTTATAACCAATAAGAATCCACCCATTCATGCATCAAAATGGCCGATATTCGAGGCGTGGTTTTCTCAACAGCCTACATACTCAGAGGAACTGCGGAAGGACCTATTACCCCATGGCACAAACATGACGACGACCACAATGCTACTTGCTGGATTTCGTGCTATCGTTCCATCGCTTAATTACTGCTATTTCTGTTTCATTATTGCCAACTTTCGCGTTAGCTGACTTAATCAACAACGTTCTGATATTTCTACCGAATTTTGTGACTCGTTCCAGAGTAAGAAACGATAACAGAAGGTAAACGCGTCTACGTAATATCCGCCAGCAGATGAATTTTTGTTGATTTTCTCATTTCAAGTCGTTAAGGACCAACACCGCGCTTATAATTTCTATTAGATCAATTCATATCGTCCATTGAATTCTCATTGTGTTTATGAAAAGAAATTCCAAGGGTTTGGTTAATTTTTTATTTTTATTTGACATATCCATGTGGCCAGAATTTTTCTTCCGATTTTACGCGATTATCATTAACCAAGAATACATTGTAATTCTAACCTACTCTTGCAATGTGTACAAACGCGATATTAAAATAATTTAGTTTTAATTTAATTGGTAATTATTATTTCGAAAAAGGCGTAGTTTCGATGACTGGCCAACTAGTATAGGCCAAAATAGTAACGCGTGCAGCAACGCAATTATAATTGAAAATTATCTGCAAGTTATTATTTTGATTATTAATTTAATAGACTTTAACCTCCATTTTTATAAATCATTTCAACTAGACGTAGAATTAACGATACGAAGTAATAATATATTCGCTTTATCGGTCGTATTTTAGATAATTGACAGGGTCAAGAAAAAAAGAGACGAGTAAGGACCTCTTATTTGGAAGAACTGGAAACCATTAAAAAAAAGATCAACTCACCCTTCAAAGAAAGAAAGAGGATTGCATTTGGGAGAAAGAATTGATTGGAACCACGTAACCGAAAAGTTGAAAGCTGAGCTGCAGATTGCGTGCACCGAGACGAAAAAGACCTTGAATCGCATCATACATCTCATTCGCGTGATGTTAACCTTAATTTGGAATAAATACGCGCGCACGTACACATTCTCGTCAAGGTGTAAACGTAGTCTGCATCGTTTTACATAAGTAGAATATCTTAAGCTTATGAAGATTAAACATTAATCCCTGTATTTAAACATACAGATAAAAAAAAGAGTTCAGAACTATAAGAGGACATAGGTATGTATCATACACTAAATAGCGATAAAGATTCATGTTTTTAAAACTGTAAACCATGAACATTAACACAATTTTTCGTCTGTCTTTTATAATTACAGAGGATTTCTGTAAAATAAACAATAACCATTTCATACGCGTTCATCCCCAATTTTCGTCCGATCGAACGAAATTGTTGAGCAATTATTTCAATAATACAAATAATTTTCATCGACTTTATTAACGCTTCCATAAACATTGACGCGGAACCGCGAATCGAACCAGCATCGGTAGATATCGTAACTATATAAAATATGTGCTATCTCTGGCCATAATAATTTTTGCCATTACATTAAATAATGTAATGCTATTAGCATCGATAACTTGAGAGAAAATTGCATTTCGTCGAAGAGGAGCGTTCAAGACGAAGGTTCGCCTTTCCTTACTCTTCTTCTCTTTTCCAGGCATCGGTGCTTCGTTCAATATCGAATGATTTATTTCGAGGCTCCAGTCGGCCAGATGAATCTGACGTGTTCGAAAGCCGTACATAAAAACGCTGCTCCATTCGTAAATTATATTTAATAGCGTGGCTTCGCATGCACAGTCGCTGGTTAATTCCGTTCTGGCGTCGCGACTGTCGCCCTCTTATCGTTCGTCATTTGATTCGATACGTGCTCGAGCCACGATAATTCATAATTTAGTCCTCGATGAAAAATTATCGGTCGGCTGTCCGAGGATGGTGATTTAATGTCACCAGAAGGAATTGTAATTCTAGCATGCGCTCTCTAATTACGTGTCAGACATACACTATTAATACTTATCAACCTCCCGCCTCTTCTGATACTTGCTTCCAGACATTGTTCAATAACGAGCAACGTATACAATGTATAGGAAGATTCTCTCGCTGGAGACCACGAAAAAAGCAGCTGATCGAACGTTGCAACGTCACAAGTGACAGCCTGTCATTCTCAGTTTTCGCATATTTATACGTACAGTGAAGCATAATTAGGTGGATAGCGGTTACACCGCCTTTTAAGGGAAGACTTTAGTAAGAGAATCATCCTGTGTTCCGTTTTACGTGTTCTTTCGTTAAAAATTTGTTAAGCAAACCAATCTTTCCCAAAACATATAAAAGGTCAACTTATAATTTCGATCGAGTCGCTGTTATAATGTTTGTCTTTTGAAACGATCGTAACAGAAGATCTGAAAAAAGAAGGAGCTTCTGTTGAATAAACCAAATCGAGAAAAACCTGTTACAGAAGTATAGAATTTATAATAGTCTTAAAAAAATATAGATTCGAATAGTAGCAAATGCGAAATGTTATCAAATCTGTTCTTTTACGTTCAGTTCTAATGTTACAAAAATTGCAAAAATTCGGGACTAAGCACTGACCTTGTAACGGATATCCGTTGTCACGTTCTACGCGAAACATACTGTTTCACGGCTGAAAAAGAGAGTAGAAATATCGCTGAGCGCTTTCGAAAATAGGATTCGCAGCTGCACCCGCGTTTGCAACGGCTTGCAGTAATTGCCATAACTTCCGGTAATACTAACAATCGTGTGGCGTTACTAAAGTGCGATTCGTCGTGAACAGTAGCACCACTCTAAATATAATGTATCGATAAACGATGGGTTTTCTTTTCTTTCCCTTCGCCCACGGTTGTGTTATTGTTTATAAGTAGCTATACTAGTTATCGTCACGTGGCCCAGTGCGTCACATTGACAAGTTCCAAGAATAACACGCTGTTTATTCCATATAACATTGATTTCTATATTTTTGTTTCTAATTTTTTTACTGGAAGATATAGTATACAACTCCGGTTCATAAGTACGAGGATATATACAGACGAATAAGCTTCACTTGAAAAATTATCAATTAATCGTTAAAACATTGTACTGTAATAAATCATTAATTAATTAAACGATAAATATCTTTCTCGGAGGCTAGAAAGAAATCGAGCATGACCAGGTTAAAACTTGCCGTAAGAAATTTCTGCCTGGATTTAATTACATTTTTAATTACATTTCTGAAAATATAAATTTCCATAAATATCCACAGTTTATTTATTACAGTGTATATAACCACGTTACTGTTCTATAAGCAACTATAGTATTATTCATAATTTGTGATTCATGAATTGTATAATTTTGCAAATAATATTATTTTAACTTTGCAAAAGGATCCTGATAATGTTACTGCTAATGTTATTCGAAGCATCTGCTGGATACGGAGTGTAGAAAGAAATTCAACTGCGTCTAGAGAGAGTGTTACTATATGTAATCGTATAGCCGCGAAACGTCTCAAAGCTCTGAATTAACTACCGGTCATTGGCGTCGTCGAACATTTACGATTCAATGGTTAATTAGTTGTTCCGCGCACAGTGTATCCAACCGTGTAGATGTTTTACACGCGACTATTGAACCATTTGTATAAATAGCCGAGTTGAGCGATTTATCGCAATGCAGGAGAAAATTACGCGCTTTTTTGTCCTGCCTCTTAACTCATATTCAATTTATGAAATGAGATCGAATATTTCGAAGAAATAAATTTTCCAATCTTTCTAGGAGATTGCAGTTTGCCGTACACTTCCTTTTCAATTGCTCATCTTTGTAATCTGTTTTATATCGTAGTATAGTAGAGCCTTGATTATTTGAACTAATTAGTTACAGAAAAAACAGGATAATCGAAAATAACGATTGCAATTTTGATTGGGTTTCATTAAAAAGAAAAAAAAATTGAAAATTTATTGCATACTATTACATAGACATATATCTTCTTCTTAAAAATATTCTTAAGATCTATGGTACTAATTTCATTATGATAAATTATGCACCAATAGAAAACATTAAAACGATCAAATAAAATTGTAAGTAGAGGTAGCAGTGACCGGTTGCATCACACGAAACTATCCTTTCAGCTTGTTCATCGAAGTTGCAATAGCCGAAGTCGACACGAAATGGCTGAAAACTTGTCATATTATTCGAAAGTCTTTCAAAGTTGAGGCGGTTCAAACGGCCACTTTACGACAGGGTACCGACGCCGCACAATACCGGCCCTCTTAGTTTTACATATCGTAAAGTGCGTGCACGAGCTAAAGAATGCATATAAATCGGCTCGCCTGCTGTTATGTCTCCGGCGTGCAAAGGCCCGTTTACCATTTTATGCCTTTGGGTCATTTAAACTTCCTCTCTCCTTCGTTTCGTCACTACCCCTCTTTTGCTTCTCTCCTTTTCTATCGTGAAGTCTCCTTGAAATTAAGAGAAAAAGAAAACCCCAAAACTTATCATCTTTGACGAGGAAAAATGAAGAACTCGACAAAGTGACTCAAGAAGCGAATATGTTGTTCGAAAAACATAAATTCTATATTTGTAATAATTCGTTCGCAAAATTCCAGTGTTATGTTTTGTCCGAATATACGATATCGTTTTTTGGAGTAGATATTTTATGCAAATAAACGTTGTACCTATCTTTGAAATGGTTAAAAGGCGTATGCCTCGATTACGTCTCAGAAATACTGACACTTTGTATACTTAAGAAAGTAAGTAACAAGAAACTGATTTTTTAAAAAGTAGCAAAGGCTTCGGCAAAGTTATCAAGGAATCTCTTCAACCTAACTGTAATCTTCAGAATTATGCGATTTAATTACCTCTGCTTTTCTGCCAAAAATAAATTATTTACTTCTATAAGTTTATTTATCTCGGAGCGGTAACACAAGTAACAGGAGATTCGAAAGTAAATTTTAAAAAGTGATGCTTGTAACGTTACTCTTCTCTATGTATTTTCCAATTTTCAAGTTGATCATTGTGATTTTTGAATCGATTATACTTATGTGCGAATTTCCAATTTTATGAATAACATTTAACATAAGGTTTTTCCTTTGTTCTTACAACTTACTTTTTTATCTTGTTGCTCTTACATTCACTTCCTTATTTTCTTTTCACAATTTACGCTATTGCCATGCTACAAGTTGTTACGACTAAAGTTAATTAAAGAGTCTAAGGAGGAAAGGAGCGTTGAACGATATGGCAACATTCACCTTTCCGACCTAAGCTCTTGCCTTCAACAGTTTTAATTTCGGGGAAGATGGTTTTATATTTTATTTCAATTCTTTTTTCTTTCCTCGAAGACTGATTTTACGATAGCGCGCATACCTTATTTTTTCCGCAATTTACGGAACAAGAATTCTCAACCACTCGAGCTCGTATCTTTTATGAAGAAAAGCAAAAGAGAACCAAACTGTATTACTGTACGAAGAAATTTCGATGGTAACGATGACCATTCTCCAACCACAGCGAACGCTCAACGACGTATAAACATAGTCATCTTTCGTATAAAACGATTATTCGATGATGCTTAACTACAGTCACTCTTAATAACATAAGGGCTAATGGTGGTCACGTGAAATTCACTGGAAAGTATCAAAGATCGTATCGTTCTATAGAGGAGTGTAAAAATTTCTGACCGCATAGAGATTCAACAATTTATATTCCAAAAGCGACATTAGTTTTATTAAATTAAATAGAATAAAAATTAAAAATTTAATGACGAAAAAATATATAGAATGAGCAAGATACGTACAAAATATAAAATATCGAAAGTATAACACTCTTTGCAATATTCAGTAGGTCAAACAATTTTCTACCAAAGTCCCATTGTTTTGGATATATTTATAAAAATATGAATTCGCGTAAATATCCGTAGTGCAAATATCGCTAATGTCATTTAAAAGTCAGAATAAAGCATAATACGCCATTGCCTCTTTTATAAGAAGCTTTCGATATGCCTTCCTCTCTACCATTTGAATGCAACGCTCGCAGGTGTAAATTATGAACAGACATTTCACATTGTTCGATATGCAAAACAGTTTTTTTACTAATTGTTATAACATCCCACTAGTTCCCCTAGTTACTTAATATTTTAACTTTATAATTTATGTTACCTTTAATTTATGAAACAATATATTCCACCGTATGTGTAATATAAATTAATGCTCTCGAACCTAAAGAGTTTGTCAAAACAATATATCACAGGATAACAAATTTTTAATGATTCTAGATAGTCTAATTTAAATCCTCGGCAGGATACACGTGCAAATAGTAAATATGAGTTATAGATAATAAATAATTGCTAAACCAATGATCCCAAGTTGAATTTCACGACTAGAAGGAATTAAAATTAAATAACTTAACTTGAATCTAATCCACACTCTTCTGGTCACCTGTAACCCAACTATAAATATAGCAATTGGTGACTAGTAACATACTAATTTAATTCTACGATCGTTTTATTTAAATTCATCATAGAAGGATAGTGATTATATCTACAGGATATATCGCAAGGAATACCATACACTTCAATTTCATTGTCTTTACCATTTTACGAATACTTATTATAAAAAAAGCTACCACCTAACGCTTATAAAAATGTTACTAACTCCGAAGGATCTTCAAACTTTAATTTGAACCTGTGCATATAAATTCGTAATGGGAGGCAGGGGAAAAAGGAACATTGGATATACATGAATCTTACTTAATCTTAATTAACATACGTTTCATTAAAAAAGAATAAAAACGATCGGAGATTGTAGCAGTTTAAGGCTACAGAAAAAATAATTTCGTCGGTGGGAGTCATTACAAGTATAAAAACTGTAGGCTTCCCCAATAGGTTGATCGGCTTATCCATTTCATTAATCATTCGTCGGTGGTAATTAAAATAAACTAATAATCGGCAAAGCAAATGTTCTTCATCTTTAATTGCAAGCAACACAGTGTACACATATAATACTTACACGTGGCACAATAGCCAAAATTAATTAGTATTCGGCGGACGCACAGATCATTATCAATAGGTATGTGCGTATCGGTAGCAGGAATCATTATCCCTCAACGCATCGTGTATATTGTTCCCGGCCGGAAGATGGATAAAACATGTATCGTTATGGCCTTCACGTACGTTGTACGCGGCCTAGAAAAGAAGATACACCGATGATCACCCTATATGAAACTACATATAAGGAAGCGTCAATATCGATTAATTAGTGCCGCTTGTTGAGAAATCGTCTAAAGATGCGTTTAAATCAAGCCAGCGAATGGTCGTCCTTTCCTTTCCTTAGAAAAATTCTGGTGTAAACGAGGAATCTTTTACCGTTCGACGATTGTTTGCCGAATTAGAAACCGAACAACCAAAAGAATGTTCTGAAAATGTTTGTTCGATAGTTTCAACCGCGGAATAAGCGAACGAATAGGTTTTTCATTGTTTCATGGAGCGTTAATAACAAATGTTTGTTTAAATATTGTTTAAATTTAAATGATTCGTTCGATGTGCATAGATATACAAGGACTAACCAGATTTTATGCCTCAGTGAATTCGTATTTTTTTTTCTTCTAATTCTTTTCTTATAATTAACACAGGAAATTTATAATAAGATAATTATGGTATAATTCTTTAATAAATCAAGCCTTTTCACCTACGTGCGAGAAACATGGTCTATTTGAAGAAGTCTCTACATATAGATAAAGACCTTTAATAAAGTAATTCTTGTATCATTTCTCGAGATAAACGCAATTAGAGCACAATTATGAATGCTAATTTTTATATTTCGTGCTACAACAAAATGTAACAATTCGATGTAATTTCCTAAACATATTGAATCGTTTGAAATTATTCTGCAAAATTCTATTTCTAACGATCGACTCAGAAAGGACGAAAGTTTTTCAAAGGAGGTGAAAATAATTGTGAAAATATTCAATAGATAGTTAAAAGTTACCGATAAGCACGATAAAAATATACGTTGTTTAATAAAATACCAATTTCATGAGAGATACATTGCTTGTAAGTTTTTTCCAAGCTTTGCTACGAACTTTTTTCAAACAACCGGTACTAGTATTATTTGGTTGGCGTCAGATTAAAAGTAGCACATACCTCGTAAACGGATATTTAATCATCGAGTTGAACGTTAAAACATAAATCTTGTGTATGATAAGCGACGTGTTAATCGTCAAATTTATTAAGCAGTCTCTGAATAACTTGTTCGATCGAATAAGAGAAATCGAACTGCTGTGAAATGGGTTACAGCTTGATTTACAATCTCATTTGATACGATTTCATTTCTCGATAGCTGGATACCGTACATTAAACTAAAAAACAACAAATGTAAGATTTCTCTTTGAAATGTTATTTCCATAACTACCTATGGTGTTTTTGGGGGAAATTTATTTTTCCATCAATTTTCAATATATTTTAGAAAACATAAACACATGTACATGTCAATAAAACCATTTCCCTTTTGTACAAAAAAGCATGTAAAAATTTGATAAACTCAACGATCTTTCTTCAAGATAATAAGGTCAACAATCGACAAGTGCGCGTAATTTTCCGTAGAATCTACAATTTCTTTTCCTAGTCAAACGATTCAAACGATTCGCTGTTTGTTACGATGTTTTTATTCTACGAATAATCGATATTGAAAAAGTTCACTAGTATTACAAATTGCTCGGAAAAGGAAAAAACGATAACAATGAATTGGTTATAAAACTCAACGGAACCACTGATAACACAGCGACTGATATATGCGGATACTGACTCGAGGCGTTCTATCTTCGCATAATCACAGCCTTATTACGCAAACTGCGCCGATGCACGCACAGTTATAGAGCACGAGATGGTGTGGGAATCACGCTACCACACGGCTGAGAAATAGATAGAGTTCTGCAAATGCAATGTGTAAATAATCACAATTGTAAAAATGTTAGCGTCATCCATGACTTGTATTATTATAATGAAATCGATTATGAGAATGTTTATGCACAATTCATATTTTTGAGAATGTCGCTGAGAAAATGAAGTCTAAATGGAAATTTGTTTTGATAGAAGTTCTCGAGTCTCTTTAAAATTGTGTAGAACGTACGAGATCACAGTGAAACGATAAAACGTGTTTTTAAAAAATCGTATAACTACAACGAAAACATGTTAAATAAATCGCGTAAAAGTTAATAACGTGTGTTGAAAAAAGCCGCGTAAAAAGAGTACCGTGTAAAAAGAGCCTCGAGTGTATGTAAAAAAATACAGCTGAAAGACACCACACACTTGTTGCAAATTTCATATTATACTAATATAGCAGTAAATATTATAAACCAGTTTTCGCATAATGTTACTAATTTATAATTATAAGGTATTTACATATTAACTAGTATAACCGGTTCAATTCGATTTGCATGTATGTGGTGATCAAGCAAGCAAAGATTTCAATATTTATAAAAGTTGTAATAGACAATTTTTCATTTCTTCGTAAATGTTTCTAGACCAAAAACAAAGAAAGTAATCGTTTAATAATTGTTTTCTCGAATAAAAATTCTAGCAATTAAAAAAATAAAATTCCAGTAATAGTTAGGTGAAACTGCACAAAAACAGCTGAATGATCGTGTTGTTCATTACGTAAACCCGATCAATTGCTTTGTGAAGGATGTACATAAGTCATAAGTGACATTGATAAAAATATCAGATAAAGCGCTCCAAATTGTGCTTGTGACAGAACAGTTGAATATTTCGCTTGATAAATATACGTACTATAGTTGGCCGCGAATGCATTTGCGATAAGCGACTGTAACGTACATTGTAGCGGCTAATGTCAAGGAAATCCAACTCTTCTATACATGTACTGTACGTTCTACACTCGCGTTTATGCGTGTACAAGAGAGTAAGAACACACAACCGGCTGCACACAGCAAAATATACACTTACAATTAGTAGATCACGAGACGCGATCGCCCCGAGGAAACCGTACGCTAGCGATGGGAACGATACGATATCGATCGGTGCGATCGAAATCAGAAATTTGCGTAGGCATTGATTAACTCTCGTATAGCTGAAACTCGATCATTATTGCATCGAATATTTTATTTTATAGCGATAACATTTTATCTTGTATAACCTTTTGCTCGTTCAGTGTATTCTGTTTATTCATATATCACATATGGATATATAATATCATCAATTGTAAATTAATGTGTTGGCAGTTAAAATAGTTGCGACGCAGAAACTGAAAGAAACTAAGATCACAATGAAAAATTAATTTTCTAAGCTGGAATTAAAAATTTTAGCACTTTGTCCAAACATTTTGCATATATAAAGGCTACTACTATTATGTGTGTATATATATATTTTAAAAAGAAAAAAGCACAAAAAGCAATGAAAAACAATCGTATTGTTAAGAATCATAAAAAGATGCAAATATCGCATTGAAACGCAAAACTGACATAAATGTGGGTACATAGGAGTGTGTCATTCGGCAATTAACGAAGCTACGTAGCTATAATATTGGCAAAACTATCGGGATATAATTCCTATTGGACAAGGCTTACATTCTCAGAAATCTCAAATTTTAACAACAATATAAACTCGACAAAATTTTACATCAACTTGCTTAGATTACCTGCTGCAAGTAACTATCGCTCGCGCGACTATAGTTCCATCGTTCGTAGCGTCAGTGCGCATGTCGCATAACATCTTTTTCTAACGCGATGCGGAACGTATCTCGCTTTATCACTCGTCTTGGTTTAATCTTAAGCTTTCAGTTACGCAAGGCTACCGTAAAAATTGCCAATTCTCAGACAGATTACGTCTAAACTGTTCGAAGATCGCCGTTACTATCACAGTTTTTGTTATTATATCGTTTTGCAGTTACTCTCTTTTCTAATCAATTGTTATCATTTATTAATAAAAATTCATCTTTCAAATCTTTGCTCACTCTGAGCTACATTTCTGCACGACTTCTTTCGATTTCTTTTCATTGCAAGACAGGGCGTTCTACTTCAACTTCTCGTAAGAGAAACATCATCGGATATAACGCACAAACCTTTATACTTTATAGACAGTATAATTGAGAACCATTTCATTTGTGTGAAATAATTCGCACGAATGCTGAACGTTTTAGAAAATACTTGAAATTATAACGATTGTATCTAATTACATTAAAATAAGAAAACATGAAAATCTTATCTATATGAAACATGAAATCTTCCTTTTTTCCCCTTTTTCTTTCTTTCCTCGAAGGAGGGGGATAATCCCTTGGTAATACTTTGTAACTTATCTGTAAATCGATTTTTAACGCATACGTTGTCAACTGATAGTAACGAGTGTTTTACACATGGCATTATTGTTTGATATAGAAAATCATTGCTCTTTAATACGATTTTTTCCTGATAACATTTATATTTTTCATATAAATGATTATATCTTCAAATAACTGTAATTTTCTTTATAATTTTAGATAGATTTAGATATATAAATTATCACCAATTTGAGGCGTGATTTAGAATTAATAATTGCAAATGATATTAATAATTTACAATGATAACAATTTTAATCAGTTATAATTATAAAAATATGCTTGTGAGATATACCCGACAACATTACTTCAAAGTTTCTCGAACTATAGTACATATCTAAAGGAAGATTTCCTCGTTTTAACTTTCAGAGGATCACTACACTGCAACTACTTGGATAGCATTGACTTGATACGAACGAATAACGTGTAACCAGTTTGTTTCCAACCTATTAACTCGCATAGACGAAACAATTTGTCATGTCGGTTATGAATATTTTTCAAATAATAATTTATTTTTTTAAGGATTATTTCTTTTTGAACGAGTCTACTTATGCGTATATTTTATATTTTTATTGAATGTATGTTACACCATTTCATGAAATCCCACTTATCCGATCTGGCTTTAATCGATCTTCGCTTAAACCGGCTACATTTTCTTTAGAATTCCAGGAATAAATAAGGAAACCCCATAAAGAAAACCTTAATCGGACGAGTGACTAGATACATTCTAAGAATTTAATTACGAAATGAAATAAAATAAACAAACTTGAAATCTAGCAAATTATAATGTAATTTAGTTTTTTAATACGAAAACATAGCTCAACAATTATTATACTTTTAAAATACGAATGAACATTTGTTGAATATTTATCGAAAAAATTCCTAATCGTCAGCGTAGTTTGCTACTATTTTTTAATATAGCAGCAATATTGTAGAATCAGTATTCGATGTATACATATTCCTAAATATATTATATGTGTATAAATAATTATAATTAAGATCGTATGGTGAAAACAGGGTGGGATTACACGTATAATCATAATTCGATCTCAATAAAAGTGAACATCATTTGTTGACATTAGATGTTTGCACACTTAAGGTGGAATATTTTAAATTCCTTTTTTATGATTCAAAGCATTCAAGAGTCAATCGACGAACATTATACACGAGTCTAATCTAATTGATCGAATTATATGATTGAATATTAAATTATTATAGCGCTCCCTGTCGTAATTCTATAATTTTTCCTTTTAAATTCCTTATACGGAGTAAAATGTAATTTGTATTATTACGAATAATAAACCTATACGTCTGAAATGACGATTTGTCGTCATTAATGTTTAATTCCGTAACTACACGAAGATCAAATTGTGAAACGATTCACCTTATCGGTTAATTCAAGAAAAAGAGAGAAAAACGCTACGAAGCAACTACCGCTGGTATATCCAACTACTGTAATATAATCATTTTTATAAAGATGGGACGAGTGTAATCGCGAGATCAAAGAAACGCCTTGAACGACGTCCACCCGATGTAAAATGAATACAACATTTTGGAATGATGGAAGCAAGGCGTGGCAGTGTCGCAAGAAAAACAAAATCACCTACCACTCACGGAGTACTTTATTTTTGCGCATTGTGCACAGTAAATTGATCCATGGCATAGTCGTTGTCCTCGACGCGAGAACGCTTCAAATTTGTAATAGTCATGGTAGTAATAAAACCTTATTTCATAGTCGACTTTATTCCCTGTGAGTTCGATAGAGACTGGACTGATGGAGAAGACTGTGGGGAGGAGTTTAAAAGCGATTAGTATCAGCGATAGGTAAAATCGAATAAATAAAACATGATACGTCGGTACTACGATGTTCTTTAACAAGCAAGATTTATTGCTTTTACCATATTTTAATCCCCTACGTTTAATCCTCGGAAAAAATATTAAAAATATCCGAGAAAGATATCTATTATATAAATAAAATATTTATCTTATCGGTAAGAAGAAAAAAATATCACCTTGAAATAGAGTATCGTAGAAAAGTTTACGTTTACGATTAAAGAAAGTTCTTCGGAAAAGCATGTTAATATGCTTGTTTTGAAAATAGTTTTGCAAGCAAAGGAAGAATCTATCCTTCTATCGTTACAGAAATAGTTGCACAATCTACAAAATACTTGGTAGTATTCAGCAACCAGAATAGCTTCAAAGAAAAGCTTCTTCAGCCATAGCCACAAGCGATTTGCCAATTGAACATAGTATATTATTCTAGCAAGTTAATTCCAGCTAGTTGAATCTCACACAATAGCAAACAATCGCTATACAATTTTCAGGAATGTTTGAATGTATCTCGATAATCGTTTAACACCTAATGCACATTTGTCTTTTTATGATTGGCATTTTATGTTGAAGTTACACATATTAGTAAAATTTATCGACTACCGTATTTATATTAAAGTACATGGTGCGACAAATTTAAGTATTTAAATACATATTCGTAAGACATACAAATATATTAATACTAAAATATATTAATAGTAAATGCTGGATTGAAAAAGCTCGAGTAAACTTATTACTCAATTCATCTCTACTATTTTATGGATATCTAACGACACGATATTTTTTATTCAAAGTCTACCACACGCGTCAAAGAGAACAGTGTGCTTATGGTAAAAACTATCATTTTCCTTTCGCGCGTCATACGAAAATTGATATTTGTATAAAACATACTTTGCACGGTGAATTGCAGCAAGAAAAGTAAGAAAAAGCATTAATGTATATCCCGAGGAACAGAAATAAACGCGAGCAAAACACACATAGAAGAGAAACGGAAGCAGGAATTACGAGGTAGCTATGAAACAACACACGAAATTCTAACAAGAACAAGAAAAGCATAATACCCGACGAATCGAAGTCGTTAATTCAGACGAGAAAAGTTGAAGCGTAATCGAGTGGCGGCATACAAATTGACCGCGTATTAATGGCTTTCGTCAGGGACTAATTCACCGCTAAAATGAACAAGAGCAAGCGAGTTTGCGAGTGAACCAGTTCCAGTTCTAATTCTGGTCCATGAACGCGGAATCATAGTGATTTGACATAGTGGTGTCGGTGTTTCCATCTTTCTCTTTTTCTCGTTCTATCTCTGGGAGCTCAGTACGCTCATTAAATTGCTTACGTGACCGTGAAAATAATCGTCTTCTAGACGCGCCGCGGTGTGTAACTATGTACTCAACTGAGAGCATACAACGTTTTGAAATAGAAACGACGTCTGGATGCACAGCTCGTCGATGGTTGTTGTCAGTGTATCAAAGTTCAGTATTCGTGTGCCGCGAGTCGCAAGTGACGTTGCATAAATGAAAATACGAGCTACTTCGACCACGCGTGTGTTACAGATAGCGACGGGATACTAAGTATACTATATTTCAAGTAGATTAAAAGTTAACTTTATAGTTTCGAACGGTTCCTCCTTTTTAACAACTGAATGCTTTCCGAAAGTAGGCCATATTCTACTGTTATTCTACTGTTGCTAGCATTTTTTAAGCAAAGTTATAAAAGAAGAAGGTTCCGTAAGAGATATTATGATTATCAAACTAAATGTATTAGCTAACATTAAAGGAATATATTTATAGACTTAACTTTCGACATAGTTTACTTATCGCCTCTTATCTATAGTAATCGAATATCATAAAATGGAATTTTCCTTTGAAAATTAATCGAGGAATTCTAAACGCTTATTGAACTTTATGCCGTCGCTATTTGCGATATAGCTGATACATACGCGAGCTAGTTACAAGGCGACAATGGTTAGATTTAGATGCGTTTGCTACCTTTACACGTAACTGAAACATCATTTCATATTGATTAAAAGTGTGTCACGCGTGCGACTGACCCATTGACACCGCGCCTCGATCGCATAAGAATTGCACAGGAATCTTTTACATACAAAATATAATTCCTCTTTTTCTTCTTTGTTAACACGTAGAATCTCACGAGTTGGCATTACGTCTTTAAATTCATTTTCATGAACTTTCATGAACTTTCATTTCACTTATAAAGATATAACGAAATTTTTATAACAATTTACATTAAAATTATGACAATTTGACTTACACCAGTATGAGTGTATTTCAGTTCAAAAAATGTATTGTATGTACGAATATGTGTGCTAATACTTATGAACAATAACAGTGTAGATATGTTCGGGGAAATCCGTGAAATTGCATAACGTTATCGCGTAAGAAAATACAGAAATTGTCCATTACTTTGTTGATAATTACACAATCGAATGTGAAACATGATGGCATAACTAATATGGTATTTATCTAGTGTGTTAGGAGAATTTACCAGTAAAAAGTTTTTCTTTTCCTATAAAACTCAAAACTCGGCTTCCATAAAAAGATAATCGAAATTTTAATAAAATATTATGACTATCAACACTTTTCAAACAAACCAATTTTTTCCAAAAATAATAATGTTCAACCTATGGACGACTATAAACAATCACTTTAAAGAAGTTCAAGATACATGGGGAAAATTTTTCCTTTAATATTTCAACTATTCCAGAAACTTTTATCAATTGATTTATGCAAAATGTTTTAGCAAATTACAAAGATATACATCATATCATAAAATAGCATAGGATATAGATAGATCAACCTAGAAGCGCTTATTTCCATAATTATTTTTCTACTATTTATGGCGATAATTTTCATGTCAGCGAGTTTCCTGGGAGGTGAAGCGTTGCTGTTTCGCGAATGAGCGCCTTATCTAACAAATACAACCGTGCAAGATGATTGTACTCCACCTATCTTTGTCTACGAGGTTAATTTTCCTCGTTCGTTCACGGTTTACACCATTTTCATTAGGGTATCACATGCAACATCATCTTACCGATCACCGTAGGCTCCTTCCGCGTTATCTACAGGAATCAAATCGCATCTCTTCGTTTATTCCGTGAGTATACCTAATAAATAGTAGAAAAAAGAACTCTTGATACATACGGTACGTGTTCCGGAACGTGACACGAAATTTGTAAATCTCAACAAGATGTATCGCTATACATATATCGATCAGCGTACACAATTTATTTTATAAGCCTTACAATTCGAGGAGTTTAATTCCATATGAAGAGAATAGAAGATTCTAGCACTTAAATAAGTTAAAAAATTAGAAAATTATGGCTTATGATATTATTTCTATGAAATCTATAATTGAAGCGGTCTCTGTCTTCCTTCGCGTAATTACAGAAATTTCACGAAACATTCTAAAGCTTCGATCCAGTCATTCTCCAGTTACACCGAAGAATTAAGAATTCACCGTGTCGTTTCCCGCACAATCGTCACAGTTGTCGGCTATGTTTCGCAGTTCTTGTCTAGCCAAGCGTCATTGACAAAATTAGAATTGACCGCGACTTTCTTGTCAGACTGCACCAACGAGTTCTCGTCCGTTCGGATTTTCTCTTTACTTTTCTGTTCCGTGCAGTAGCCAACGATGAGTAACTTTTGTAACTTTTGCACACTGTTGCAAAAGTGCACCACGTATCTGTGTACGCGCGCGTGCGTTAAAGGAGCGAAACGAATGGTTACGTTGATGAAGACTTGCCAGCAGTCAGAGCTGGGCTATACGTGGCGTGAACCACTACGCTGGCCTCTAGATACGCGGACACGCGTATGCATCATCTTCTTGTGGCAACGTGACGCCGTGCTGGTGTAACTTTCGTCGCATCTGTGTTATACAGATACTAATATAAGCGGTTATTGTCATACGCGAAGAGATTTTCGAGTTAGTCAGGTTAGTCGTTAACTCGACGAGCCGTGTGCTACGGCTATTTGAAACTCTTTAGTTTATAGTTTCTGGTATTCGTTGAAACAGAAATTTGAAACAATTTGAATCTTTCAAAATGGATATTAAAAGAGATACTTATTTCCTTGTTACACACGATACATATGCAAATATACGTGCGCGTCAACACACTACGCTTACAAGCAAAAGGCGACCCAGCAAACGTACGTCAGTCTTACGAACAAATGAATTACTAACTGTATTGCATACAGCACCTACGATTAAAAATAGAATTCACCGACATATGCCAGGTTAATTTATCCGAAGAGACGTGTCGACCGCTATAACAATGATAAATTGATTAAATATCTTAGCAAGATTTATCGAACTGAGTTTATTCTACGTGTAAATATGAGCGAAATACAAACAGAAACAAAGGCAATGGTATTGTAAAACGGCCAGTTACTCTGTCACGGAAAGCCTTATTTAACGCGTTATATAATTCGACAAAAATAAACATTTTGACAGAACTTGACGTTTCAGGGAAAACAACTACGTTTGAATTCGAAAAGAATGTTAATTTGTTGTAAAACTTGGATAAGAGAAGTATAACGTGATGGTGACGATAATATCATATTTGTACCATAAGATTTGCATACGTAGATAACGTCGCATGCATCGAATCAAACCTAAATATCTTTAACACGACAGAAGATAGGCGAAAATTTGCATTAGGCAAAGTTAAGTGAATATACAGTGACAAGCACATACGTAGAAAAATTGCTCGTACCAAATTTATTTAGTTTACTTTGTAATTATTGCTCGAAATAAAAATTTAAAAGGCGTTCTTTATAAAATGTTGAATTAATATAGAAAAGAAATAGACACAAGACTTTACGATTAATTAAATTTCTACGCGAAGCATTTTTATAGTCATATACATATATACTCCAATCATGAGGCACACTCTGTATATGGAAATTTTAAACGAATAACGCAATTCCTAAGTTATTTGTATGAGACATATTCAAATTGCATGGCAATTCATTAGTAGAAATTAATTACTAATTATTGCTGGAAATATCTTTTTAGAATTCCTATGAAATACGAAACGACTGGAATAGCTGCAATTATTCGGTGAAAAATATGAGCTGGGTTGAATGTTTAACCGCCTCGTATCGCCGAACGTACGCTGTAACCTTGCACTTGCAGTATCATGTAAGAAAGCTGAAGTTTAGTAGAAACGCGAACACTGGATTGCGTTATATAGCTCGCTCTTACAGTCAAAGAACATTTGGATATCGTTCTGTATCACTAAGGATATTATCGACTCTTCTTTGATAGAATATACACGAGTTCCAAGAATCTTCGAAGAATTTTAAATTTAGATACTTTACGCTTTCCAAAAAGCATCGATTTTTATGCAAGCACGAACGTACGCTCCGTTAAGGACATCTCGAGGTCGATAAGCGATCAACCTCTATCAATGTCATTGAGTTTGCTCGAATTTATATGTAGAAAGTACTGTATGCAAGTCGAATAATTTTAATATTGCCGCTGAATCCACACGTTTAAATTTGTCACTGATATTTTTCAACGGCGGAACCTGATTCGGTAACATTACCGGCTTGCATTTTAAACGCTTGAACATTTTTAACTTTTACCTGACTATTTTCGCTGACAGAAATTGATTGTTAATCCCAATGGTAATGCTAATTACCGTGTTTACATTCGGTTGGTATTTTTCCGGCAAATATCCACCTTGTAGTACTGTTCGATAAAACGCAATTGATAGAGAAATGATTGCATGTAGTCAATTAGATTCAAATAAAGAATTGTGGTACATTATCAATCTCGAGGTATCGACATTTACACCGTGATAAGTAAATTTAGTCGATGGCAGTACAGTTAACCAGATATTAAATAAAATTTGATTGAAACGGGTTTCAGATAAACGAAGTTCTACTGTAGCTTTCATTTTGATTTTTGTGATAAAAGTTTTATATGTATAAGACTGATTATGATAAAATTATGAGTGAAACTCTATCACGAGTATTTAATTTTATTTAATACTAACGTGTACCACACTTTTTTTTTAAAAACATTCAATACATAAGCACAAAAAGAAACGACAGAATAATGCTCACATTTTAGTCGAATCTAATTTCTAAGCTTTTACGAAGTACGAGCATTTGATGGTGCTAATAATTTACCAGCATTTAAATGTTACCAATCCAATATCATAGCAACTTGTCGAATGAACAAATTGCAAGGAATTTATAAGGTTTAATATAAAAAAAAAATAATAATTTACACCGTATACGAAAACTTTTATGCGACTGACGTGATTCAATAAAATTACGAGTTTTATAAAATCAAATGTTTACGCTAAAATTTCTGCAAGTTCACACTTCGTTGGCTAAATGTCGCGTTATGAATAAAATATTAACTAATATTAGTAAAACATGATTGCATTCAATATTGAAATTGTACGAATAGAAAAGTCCACAAGAATATTTTATCCAACGAACGAGCACTTTTTCCTTCGTAGGAAAATATTCGAAGAGATTGTGGAATGGACTTGTAGATTCATTGGAGATAATTTTTTCACGATAAGGTAACACGTACGAAATATGCAAATTATTCTTCCATTCGGCCGTAAAAAAGTCACGCTTTAAAAATAACACGCTTCAATGATCCAAAAAGAAAATTGTTCATGACTACTATTCAACTATGAATATGGTAATGAATAAAAAAGTTGTAGATGCTAGAAGATAAAATAAATTTCTTTGTGCCTCTAGATGAATATTTTTCTTAGCCCTGATTTGCTGCAAAATTTCAGTAAACAATAACATTCTGTTTAAAAATACAGTAATATACTTAACTTTTTTAGACGAAGTATAGTAAACGCAAATGAAAGGAAAGATAATCGCGTCATAAATTATTCAATTTTGTAAGGTTTTAAATTTCCAAATTCAATTTTCTCGAACACGAGTTTTTCTTATAAAATAATTTTGTTTCGAATTCTACTTTGTTCGCACTCTACGATATATGGGATAATGGAGTTGGTTATAAAAACATTAATAAGTTTACAGTATGTAAACGTTAAAAGGAGTATCTCTCGCCCTTTTAAAATGACCACCGATTTAAGTCTCAGCTTGGTCTCTCGAAATGCGATATTGCTGGAAACCCTAATTAATTACACCAGGTCCCGATATGGCGATTAATTAAAACGGAGCAACAAGGTATGCGCTGGTCGCCGTAAAAATAAAATATGACGCAATTGACATCTCTGCCGCCACACCCCATTTGGGAGAAAATAAGAAAAGAGAAGGCAAGCACTTCGATAAATCATAAGCAGACACCTGTCGCGTGGTAAACAGGTTTCGCCGCAGTCACTTTCACACCGATGCGATGCAAAATTCGATGCCGATTTCAGGTTTCGACTGCTGTCCTGTGCACGATAATACTGCTAGCAAATATTCGTTTCTTCGATCAACTGAGCAACAATTCACCAAATACTGTTAATCGAGTTCAATGTAAGACCATGTCCGTAATTTCAAGAAGAAAATAACTTCTCCTGATCGTAAGAAGAACAGTAATTATGCGTCATAATTGTTATAATAATAATATATTAGCACATCTATATACTCCTTATACCTACAGGAAAACTCTAACGAATACGTTATTTAATACGTTATATTATGATAGATAATTGTTAATTAAAGTTTTTGCAAATGCTGCTTTTGGAATATAAAGCGAAAGATCTATCGGATCATCGCATGATGCAATTGAAGTAACATTTTAGAATGAAATAACTAGAAACTAAAAGGAAAATGGAAAACATCGAATATATATTAAATACGATAGATTTACAATCCGCGGTATATACTTTGCGCTTGACATTATTAAGCAGTTCACAGGTTTATGGGTTCGTTCCGAAAATTTTTCCGTTCAAAGACTGTGAATATTCTCAAAGCTGAACCTCATCACCGGTCCGCTAAGTTAACGGTATAATTGGTATCCGTGGACAGGTGTAAGATTCGCAGCTTACACGTTAAAGTATCCTCAACAGGGTAACAACCAATCATTAAGCTAATTCTCAGTTTTGTATCCAAGTTTTGTTTCATGAATAAAGCCTGGTCGTGTAAGAATTTATCTCGATTTCTGTCCCGAAAATACTCCAGGGGCCGTTTTGTACCCTGTGTGTTCTCTCTTTTTTACAAGAAGTTCCTGCTCCCACTTTGCGAGCTCAGGGCCGTTTTCTTCGTATCGCACGATTCTCGACCCGATCGTAATTACAGACTCGCGTCGGTAAATTATGCGCAAAACTTCTGAATCAGCGGCAAGCTCTCAAAGCATCTGTAATAATGGCCACGCTTACCGGCCAACAAAATCTAGATATGGCCACGTGTAATGAGCTCACGGTTATTATCAAGTGTCACAAGCCTGCAATGAAAATCATCGACACGCACGCAGTATAAAATAAACATACGAAACGACAGTAAATAATAAGTATTAACAATAACCCTTTCGTGCTTCAATTAAAAAAAAATCGTTAACAATAAGAAATCAGAATTGAATCTAAATATTTTTTCTTTTTTCGGAGGTGAGGGAGGGGTAAAAATATTACAATCGATTCTCACGAAGAATCTTGAATAATTATGATGTCGTGTTTCCATAGCATGATATGCAACCTTACGGTAAGGTTACTTCTTTCGATACATATCTTAATAAATTAGAAACTGGGTGACTAGAGGATTGGAATACTTAGTCAAGCGTGTGTCGTAGCGGTTACTGAATTTAGAAATTTCTTCCTTAACCGTTGGTATTCTTAAGTCTCTATGTATGGCTTCGTTGGTTACATGGCAGATAAGCCTTGGCGTTTTTAGTTAGAATCGCTGTAGGATCTCAATGTTAGCTGCGATTATTGCGTTGTTTAGTATTATCGATGAACATGTGCGTTTGCGTAAGATGAACGTAACATGCGTTGATTTGCTTTCATTTATGTTAATATGCCATTCATGGCACCATTTCACAATTTTGTCCAAGTGCTCTTGAAGGACTGAAGAAGCTACTTCGGGCTTTTCATCCGCTGCTAGAACTGCAATATCATCGACGAATGCAGCTGTAGCGACGTTAGCCAAAGTGGATAGGTCTGTCGTATAGATAGAGTATAAGATTGATCCAAGTACATTATCTTATAGTACTCCAGCCTCGATAGTATAGATGAAGCAAAATTTTGTTGAGCTTGTATAGCAGTCCAAAGTGCCATACTTTATCAAAAGTCTGTTAACGTTCAAGAATACTGCTGAGCAATATTTTTCCTTTTACAATTCTTGGCTAATATTACGTGTGATACGGTGCTGTATTATTCAGCTGTTGAATGCCATTTTCGAAATCCAAATTGATGATTTGGAAGCGTCATTGTCTCATCCAATATGGTATGCAGGCGTTTGCTTAACATTTTTTTAAAGAGTTTGAATAGGCTCCGAAAGTAAGCTGCTTGGACTGTCTTGTTTTCCTTCCTCAATATCTTTGTTAAAACGCAATAACTCGGAATGCCAGTAATCGTGTCAGAGTCAAGTAGCTAAGAAATTTTTAGATCATCAAGACAACGCAACGTATACGTTAATAGTAGCGAATGTATCAACTTATTAACAGTTTGCATAATGTGAAAATTAACAGGAATCGGCACTACGCCGGGATCAATTGAAACGTTTAAATTAAAGAAAGAGATATATTTGTCAAATTTGCAACATTTTTGATATTACAATTAGGTACTATGTGTAAAGTATTAAAATATATATTATAATCGTAAATAAACTACAGCGACCTGTAAGTGCATAAGCAAAACGTCGACAGTCATTCCATCAAGAAGAAGATTGCGCTAAAGTCAGATAGCAAATATAATTGTTCTAAAAGCTTTTGTCTTTTAAGTACATTTCTGTGTTTTGCTTAAGATATTAGCGAATTGTTTTTAAGCAATAGCAAAAGTGTAGTTTAAAAAAATATCAGAATAAAAGAAATCTTTATCTAGTTATTTCTGGGTATTTCTAGTTTTAACCGGAGAAGACAAGTTAAATTTTTTACTTAGCAATTCCTCATTCTTTAACGTCTCGTTTCATTTATATTAACAATAAATAATATCGTATTTATATATACAAAACTTAACTGATTCCTCTTCGTGAACTTTTAACTTGGTCATTGTAAAAGCTCACCTTCTACAAAAACGATCTGTTTTTACATAATAGCAACTTTTGCTTTCTTCATAGCGTGTGACATACTAACATACAACTGTAATATCTGCGTGCACGTTCTTTCAATAGAAAAGGTTAGCCTTTTGAAAGAAATGAAACGATGTGCATGACTCACATAGATTCCCAGAAATACGTACATTCTCAGAAACTTGTAAACTTCGACCATAATGTTTATTAAAGTAACATTACGATAACAATCTTCAAATCATATTTTCTATTTTTCCAAATTAATATTCCATTATTAAGCGTCCAGTGACTTATAGTCAATAGTGTATATCGATGCTTACAATTAACGTCAATGAGAGTGATCTTAAGCAGACACGAAGCATTATCGTTGATGCGGTTGTTCACGCTCAAGGAACGCCATCAGTCATGATCGTCTGCAAAACGAGTCTTTGCCGTAACGACGTATTATTAATCATTTTTATCCCTGTGTTAATATCAATAGAAGTCTATACATGTGGTTACATTCGTATGCATTGTATTGTATATGATACTAGTTGTGGATGTTTAATTAATCGTTCTGTAATTTAATTAACTAATCGCAATCATTATCATTATCACCTTTTTCTTATTCTGCATAAATGAATATCAAGTTTGTTTTGTTGTTATGGTTTTGAAGCGGCATCCTTTCAATGGATAATCGAAAGGAGTGTTTAAACAATTGAGTCGCAAATGCTGATATTGATATGATCTGATAGTGATGCACAGAGAGGTGGGTAGGAGGAAATAAGGTATGCAAAAAATATATATTATCTCTAGCAAAAAAAAAAAGGATAAATATAGAATAAATGTATATATCGAAAGAAAAAAATAAAAATTATTCATAGTAGCCAAATAGCACAGACTTTTGGAAAATGTAGCAAATAGGAAAATGGAAATTGGACTCAAGTGTTATACAAAACAGTGCGAATGTCTTCTTTTGCAGTTTCAGAATGTGATAAAAAAATATATGGTGCAATGAGCTTTTATTTAGAATATTTGTGCGTTAAATTATTAGAATGAGTTCATGGTGACTAATTCGTGTAATAACAGGTTGGTTAAAATTCAGCTAGAATATATTATACGTATATTTTATGAGCCTTTTTATTATTACTCCTTGTTTAACATTTAATTCTCTATAACTAAATGTACGTGAAATATGATAAATCAAGTTTATAATATATCTATGATATAGTATATTTAAAATCTCTATCACTGCATGCAACTTGCAAATACAAATACATCGAGCTACTACAAATTAAAAACGAATGGACATAAGAAGGCTAAAAGTAGAACTTTGACTCACTGGTTTCTCGCAATATAATTATCATGGAGATTCAAGTGCAATAAATTTGACAGCATACGCCTCGTATATTTATTAAGAGTGCAGAACAATGCAGGCGCATACGAAGTAATTGAAAAGAGAGAGAGAGAGAATTTCAGGGCTATGTATAGAAGGTTATATGTGTATATGTAGGTTCTTTAAAGATCAACACGCGAGGGATCAGCGAGGCTTGTCTCCTCTAACAATGTAACTAAGTCACGAGTAGCAATCTTAATTAATCGTGCTTCTTCGTTTGGTTTTTTTAATTCGCGATTACCATAGTCAGTAGCGGCGAACTTGCCAATTGCACACATGACGAAAAAATAAGCAAATACAAATAAAACATTTGTCTTACTGACGCGTGATTGTGTATATATCGGTATAAGAATACAGAAAAAGTCGGTACAGAGAGATAGATGTAAAATTGTTGCAAAAACAATGATAAGAAAAGAGATTCCATACTTCAAATGAACGATAATGTAGGAGTGAATAATTGCAAAGTAATTCGAATGCCTTCATCGAGATAATTAAAGATTCATTTGAATAAATAACTTGATCATTCAATAAGGTACAAAAAGCTTCTCACACTTTCATCTTTCATTTATTTTGTAAAATAAGTGAATTAATAGTTTCTGTCGGATTATAATCTGAGCTAGTGTTAACAATTTTGATACACAATGTGAATTTTGTGACTGTCTTTTACATATTTATAAAGATTGAACGAAAGCTGGAGCTTTTTTATTGAGCTATTCTTACGTTTTTATAAATACTTTATCTATTTGAAACAATTTTTTTATAAACAACTAGAGATATTGATAACAGCTAAAAGCTATATATATTGACTTCAGCTTAAGAAAGTACTCTATATCGAACAAACAATTCTTATGTTTATTATAAATAATTTCAATTTTTTCCATTTCGTGGAACACGGGAGAGGACGCATTAACATTTTTTTGCCGCAAATAATACACTTTTCGTTGATGTTTAAAAACACTATAATGTTAAAAATCAAGTCGATACCTAGACCGTATTATTTATATCGACGAACGTATCGAAAGAGATATGTCTAGACATTCAATTTTCTTCTTAAGAGCGTTAAATTGGATAGAGCTGATGCTGTATCATTTTGAACATAGAAGAAACTGTATGTATATTGTTCACATACTACAAGTATCGAGGATTTTGTTCTGGTCTTTCAGATGGTTATTAAACGCTACCTGACCTTGCTTTATTCCCTTAATACATTACGTCGATTGAAATAGGATTTCTAATGGGTGAACGCGTCGATGCGGAGCGGAGCATTGCCTGGTTTTTGTGCAAGTAGGTAAATTAAATTAAAGATGTAATTAAATCAATTACGTAAAATAATATATGCAAGCACCGGATTAATATTCACGTTGTTGTGAAACAATAATTGGTGTTTCGCAATCTTCGATGAATATAAAACAAAAGAAATAAAATACGAGCAATGCATCAGAATTGATTAATATAAATATAAGAATATAAGAGATAATCTATTAATGAATAAATGAAACATTATCATGTTA